>NC_140006.1:5863692-7063692 GCF_964263955.1 Coregonus lavaretus
TATAAAAATGGGAACATAAGCAACCTTATCTTCCACACAGACCATCCCCTGGCATGGCACAGTGCTATACTAGCACACTACCCTCTGTTAAGAGGGGGGGTGTTAGCGACGGGTGGGAAACTCAGGATACTGGACAACGAGGACTCTGAGTCGTCTAATATTAATCTCTATAAATCTGGAACCGTTTTGGTTCAAGGCAACACCAAACAGTTCCAGCTGGACTTTCACCTAATCAAAGAAATAGCTCAGCAGGAGAAGCTGTCCCTTGAGAAAGATACCCTACCCCGAGCGGGTCAGACCAGACCTCTTCATTAAATAACCCCACAGAGCAACCCCAAGCAGAAACTCAACTTCCCATTGAAATGAAGGATAAATTCACCCAGCTGGAGGTAAGGCAGGTGGAGCTGGAACAGCAGGTGAACACACTCCAGTCAGCACAGACCCAGACAACAGTCCAGCACAACAACACCCCCTTAACTAGACCTGGAGAGCTGCAGGTGGAGAGAGACATGTCTGCACTCTGGACTGTGGTGAGACAACATCAACAGGAGAAAGAGCAGGAGCAGGAGAAGAACAGAGAACTAGAGGAGAGGATCAGAGTGCTGGAGGAGAAGGTGAGAACGATGACGGGTGACATTGAACAACCCATTAGAGAACAGCCCACCTCAGATCCTGCCAAAGTCTCGACACCGCAGCAGAACAGTACACCCTAGACCCTGACCATAGCCTCGACATCACACCCAGACAAACAAATGAAGAACCCCAAGCCCTGGGGACCCCAACCCCTCTGAGCAACCCCCCAGTCAGACACCCTGATAGTCCTCATGACGACCCCCCCACACCCACTGAGGACATACACAAGCCACAGATTGTACTCCTTATGGACTCAAACGGGAAATACATACAAGAAAATAAACTTTTTCCAAAACACACAGTGTCTAAACTCTGGTGTCCAAATACCCAGCGCGCCCTAGACCTTCTGTCTAAGGACCGACTAGGATCACCCAGCCACATAATAATACACACAGGCACAAACGACCTGAGAACACAGCAGGAAAGGGTTAATTTGTGAATTTATTTCCTTCTTAATGCGTTTGACCCAATCAGTTGTGTTGTGACAAGGTAGGGGGGGTATACAGAAGTTTGCCTATTTGGTAAAAGACCAAGTCCATATTATGGCAAGAACAGCTCAAATAAGCAAAGAGAAACGACAGTCCATCATTACTTTAAGGCAAGAAGGTCAGTCTATATGGAAAATGTCAAGAACTTTGAATGTTTCTTCAAGTGCAGTCGCAAAAACCATCAAGAGCCAAGATGAAACTGGCTCTCATAAGGACTGCCACAGGAATGAAGACCCAGAGTTACCTCTGCTGCAGAGGGGACGTTCATTAGAGTTACCAGCCTCAGAAATTGCAGCCCAAATAAATGCTTCAAAGAGTTCAAGTAACAGTCCCATCTGAACATCAGCTGCTTTTCAGAGGACACTGTGTGAATCAGGCCTTCTGGTCGAATTGCTGCAAAGAAACCACTACTAAAGGACACCAATGAGAAGAAGAGACAAGCTTGGGCCAAGAAACACGAGCAATGGACATTAGACCGGTGGAAATGTGTCCTTTGGTCTGGAGTCCAAATTTGAGATGACTAGTTCCAACCGCTGTGTCTTTGTGAGACGCGTTGTGGGTGAATGGATGATCTTCACTTGTGCATTGCCCACCGTAAAGCATGGAGGTGGAGGTGTCATGTTATGGGGGTGCTTTGCAGGTGTCACTGTCTGTGATTTATTTAGAATTCAAGGCACACTTAACCAGCATGGCTAACACAGCATTCTGCAGCGATACGCCATCCCATCTGGTTTTGGCTTAGTGGGACTATCATTTGTTTTTTCAACAGGACAATGACCCAACACACCTCCAGGCTGTGTGTCACGCCCTGGCTCTGGGGACTCTTATATGTTGAGCCAGGGTGTTAGATTCTATGTTTAGTGTTCTATGTTGATGTTCTAGTTTATGTGTTTCTATGTTGGCCGGGGTGGTTCCCAATCAGAGGCAGCTGTGGCTTGTTGTCTCTGATTGGGAACCATACTTAGGCAGCCTGTTTTGCACTTGTTATTTGTGGGATCTTGTTCCGTGTAGGTTTGTGTTTTATGATCGAGGACTTCACGTTTCGTTTTGTTGTTGTGTATAAAGTACTAATTAAAAGATGTACGCATATCACGCTGCGCCTTGGTCCACTTATTACGACGATCGTGACACTGTGTAAGGGCTATTTTACCAAGAAGGACAGTGATGGAGTGCTGCATCAGATGACCTGGCCTCCACAATCCCCCGACCTCAACCCAATTGAGATGGTCTGGGATGAGTTGGACCGCAGAGTGAAAGAAAAGCAGCCAACAAGTGCTCAGCACATGTGGGAACTCCTTCAAGACTATTGGAAAAGCATTCCAGCTGAAGCTGGTTGAGAGAATGCCAAGAGTGTGCAAAGCTGTCATCAAGGCTATTTGAAGAATCTGAAATATAAAATATATTTTGATTTGTTTAACACTTTTTGGATTCCATATGTGTTATTTCATAGTTTTGATGTCTTCACTATTATTCTACAATGTAGAAAATAGTAAAAATATAGAAAAACCCTTGAATGAGTAGGAGTTCTAAAACTTTTGACCGGTAGTGTATATTTATTGGGTCTCCCTAATGGCACTCTATTCCCTACATAGTGCACTACTTTTGACCGGTGCACTATAAAGGGAATAAGGTGCCATTTGAGACGCAGATAAAATAACTGTCAACATTGACACTGACACACACAGTATACATTACGTGGTCCATGCAGTAATCGAACCCACAACTTTGTTGTTGCTAGCACCATGTTATAACCTACTGAGCCATTGGAACCAACCTCCTGGAAGCCTGTGTCGGTGGCTTTTGCCCGGTACTGGATCATGTAGTAGGACACGGGCTCAGGGTTACCAGAGTCCCAGGTTAGGGTCACACTGGTGGCCGTAGTCTCCATCACGATGAGGAGGTGGGGGGCTTGGGGAGGGCTGGATGGGGGGATAGAGAGAGAGAGAGAGAGAGAGAGAGAGAGAGAGAGAGAGAGAGAGAGAGAGAGAGAGAGAGAGAGAGAGAGAGAGAGAGAGAGAGAGAGAGAGAGAGAGAGAGAGAGAGAGAGAGAGAGAGAGAGAGAGAGAGAGAGAGAGAGAGAGAGAGAATAAAATAAAGATGTTATATGAAATGAAATCAAGGCAATCATTGAGTACTGGAGAGTTTGATGTCTAAAGCAACTACAATACAGCCTAGCCATATTGACAATCAGAGAAGATTACAAAATAAGTGGACAATCACATTTAAAGAAAATGACCTATCAAAAAAAGGGAGAAAATAGGCTTTCTATCTTGTGTCTTTAATATTGTCTAGCAGCATCGCTCCTGACAATATAAATGACGGTAACATTCTCTAAGTCCATGATGCATCCCAAATGGCACCCTATTCCCTATTTAGTGCACTACTTTTGACCACTCTCAGAAAAAACTGTTCCAAAAGGGTTCTTCGGCTGTCCCCATAGGATTACCCTTTTTTGTTTCAGGTGGAATCAAATCAAATCAAATTATATTTGTCACTTGCTTCGTAGACAACAGGTGTAGACTAACAATGAAATGCTTACTTACGGGTCCATTTCCAACAATGTTAAAGATAAGATAATTTTTTAAAATAAAAATAGAAATAGTGACACAAGGAATAAAATACACAGTGCAAGAGAGTTAGTGCAAAAAAGGGTCAATGCAGGTATTCTGGGTAGCCATTTGATTAGCTATTTAGCAGTCTTGTTTAGAAGTCTTATAGCTTTGGGGTAGCAGCTGTTCAGGGTCCTGTTGGTTCCAGAGTTGGTGCATTGGTACCGCTTACTGTGCGGAAGCAGAGAACAGTCTGTGGCTTGGGTGGCTGGAGTCTTTGACAATTTATGGGGCCTTCTTCTGACACCTCCTGGTATAGAGGACCTGAATGAAAGGGTTCTACATGGTACCAAAAGGGTTCTACTTGCAACCAAAAAGGGTCTTCAAAGGGTTCTCTTACGTCAAAGAGTTGTCCTATGGAGACAGCCAAAACAACCTTCAAGGTTGAGTGTAGGGAATAGGGTGCCATTTTGGACACAGCCTGTAAGGATCTCATGATGAGTCATCTGTTATGGGACTGACAGACTGTGATGACAAAGACTGCATCTCAAATGGCACCCTATTCCCTACATAGAGCACTACTTTGACCAGAGCCCTATGGGGAATAGAGTGCCATTTGGTGCGCAGACAGAAACTGTGTGTTCTCACATACGCTACAAGCTGTGATGATGATGATGAAGTCTGTTTGATGATAATGTACATAATGTGAATCATGCCAGCTCTTTCCGCTCTTCAAACAGCTTTATATGAGGTTGAGCTAATCAAATAACTTCATTAGTGTGTATGAAGTTTGTGTAAACCAGATGTCTTAGTTTGGACAACTTGAATGTTACTTCAACACACAAACACACCTCTCCACCCCCATACACAGTATCCTTTGACCTCTCACCTTTCACAGTGACCTGAGCGGTAGCCTCGATCATGCCCAGAGATGAAATGGCCACGCAGGTGTAGTTGGCTGACTCCTTGATGTTTGTCACCTCCAGAACATTACGACCGATGGGCATTTCATCCTCCTTCATAAGAATAATCAAAATATAAACGGTCCATTATGTAGCTTTGTGTACGACCTGACATATTTCAGATAGAAATGTGAGTTATAGATCTGTCATTCATTATCATTGAAAGCAAGTATGAAAAAAGGTATCTGTTCTATGTGATATATTTCAATGCTTCCCCCTTTAAACTGAATCCAATACAATTCATACAGAGGTGCTATACATAATAAAACAATAATAACAAATTATTATAAAACAAAGAAACATTTTAAAAAGGTAAAAGCAAAACAGTAAAAGTAAAGACCTTGGTGAGTTCCACAACTCCCATTATCCACTTGACGTAGGGCATGGGTGATCCCACGGCCACACATGTCAGGTTTAAACTACCCCCCGGCATCACCTCGTGGTTGGTGGGCGGGATGGAGAACCGCGGAGGGACGCGACGAACTATGGAGAGGAGGAGAAGAGAATGTTGAGATGAGATCTTGAAAGGTGTAGGTGATATGAGTGTATAGTGTGTGTCCATATATAATATAATAATAATAATATGCCATTTAGCAGACACTTTTATCCAAAGCGACTTACAGTCATGCGTGCATACATTTTTGTGTATGGGTGGTCCCGGGGATCGAACCCACTACCTTGGCGTTACAAGCGCCGTGCTCTACCAGCTGAGCTACAGAGGACCACAAGGATAAGAGAGGAGAAGGTGTGTGTGGATGTCAGGGACATATACAGTTCTGTTCTGTGTTTAGAGGAGAGAGAGAGAGAGAGAGAGAGAGAGAGAGAGAGAGAGAGAGAGAGAGAGAGAGAGAGAGAGAGAGAGAGAGAGAGAGAGAGAGAGAGAGAGAGAGAGAGAGAGAGAGAGAGAGGAGAGATTTTGAGATGTGGCGGTTGTATGAGTTCATAGTGTGGCCATCACTTCTGTGTGTAAGAGGAGAGGGCAAGGGGTGAGTGTGGGGGTCATGGACAGTGAGAGTTCTGTGTTGAATAAACCGTGACCTTGACTTTGACATTACCACGCTTGAAAGAAGAGCAAGAATTTCAGAGATAAGAGATGTGATGTAGATGTGATTTGAGTCTAGCATGTAAGGCTGATCACGTTTCGACTATAATCCAAAAGTGTGAGCAGCATAACCAGTAAAGGAACAATAGCATCTCAACGAGCTGAATTAGGCCATAAGCAAACAAGAAAATGCTAATCCACAAGTGGCGCTCCTAGTGGCCGGGGACTTTAACGCAGGCAAATGTAAATCAGTTTTACCTCATTTCTACCAGCATGTCACATACGCAACCATAGGGAAAAAAAACTGTAGACCACCTTTACTCCACACACAGAGGCGCATACAAAGCTCTCTCTCGCCCTCCATTTGGCAAATCTGACTATAATTATATCAGGAGACAAGCAAAAACTAAAGCAGAAAGCACAGACTGGAATACGTTCCGGGATTCGTCCAATGGCACTGAGGAGTATACCACCACAGTCACCGGCTTCATCAATAAGTGCATTGACGACGTCGTCCCCACAGTGACCGTACGTACATACTCCAACCAGAAGACATGGATTACAGGCAACATCCACTCCGAGCTAAAGGCTAGAGCTCCGCTTTCAAAGAGTGAGACACTAATCTGGATGCTTATAAGAAATCCGCTATGCCCTCAGATGAAACATCAAACAGGCAAAGCGTCAATGCAGGACTAAGATTGAATCCTACTACACCGGCTCTGATGCTTGTCGGATGTGGCAGGGCATGCAAACTATTACGGACTACAAAGGGAAACGCATCCGCGAGCTGCCCAGTGACGCGAGCCTACCAGATGAGCTAAATGCCTTCTATGCTGTCTTCAAGGCAAGCAACACTGAAGCATGCATGAGAGCACCAGCTGTTCCGGACAACTGTGTGATCATGCTCTCCGTAGCCGATGTGAGCAAGACCTTTAAACAAGTCAACATTCACAACACTGCGGGGCCAGATGGATTACCAGGATGTGTACTCAGAGAATGCGCGGACCAACTGGCAAGTGTCTTCACTAACATTTTCAACCTTTCCCTGACCGAGTTTGTAATACTTACATGTTTCAAGTAGACCACCATAGTCCCTGTGCCCAAGAAAGCGAGGGTAACCTGCCTAAATGACTACCGCCACGTTGCACTCACATCGGTAGCCATGAAGTGCTTTGAAAGGCTGGTCATGGCTCACATTAACACCATCATCCCAGAAACCCTAGACCCACTCCAATTCACATACCGCCCCAACAGATCCACAGATGACGCAATCTCAATCGCACTCCACACTGCCCTTTCCCACCTAGACAAAACACCTATGTGAGAATGCTGTTCATTGACTACAGCTCAGGGATCAACACCACAGTGCCCACAAAGCTCATCACTAAGCTAAGGACCCTGGGACTAAACACCTCCCTCTGCAACTGGATCTTGGATTTCCTGACGGGCCGTCCCCAGGTGGTAAGGGTAGGCAACAACACATCTGCCACACTGATCCTCAACACTGGGGCCCATCAGGGCTGCATGCTTAGTCCCCTCCTGTACTCCCTGTTCACCCACGACTGCGTGGCCAAGCACGACTCCAACACCATCATTAGGTTTGCTGACGACACAACAGTGGTAGGCCTGATCACCGACAACAATGAGACAGCCTAAAGGAAGAGGTCAGAGACCTGGCAGTGTGGTGCCAGGACAACAACCTCTCCCTCAATGTGAGCAAGACAAAGGAGCTGGTCATGGACTACAGGAAAAGGAGGCCGAACAATCCCTCATTAACATCAACGGGGCTGCAGTGGAGCCGGTCGAGAGTTTCAAGTTCCTTGGTCTCCACATCACCAACAAACTATCATGGTCCAAACACACCAAGACAGTCATGAAGAGGGCATGACAACACCTTTTCTCCCTCAGGAGACTGAAAAGATTTGGCATGGGTCCCCAGATCCTCAAAAAGTTCTACAGCTGCACCATCGAGAGTATCCTGACTGGTTGCATTACCACCTGGTATGGCAACTGCTCTGCATCCGACCGTAAGGACCTACAGAGGGTGGTGCGTATGGCCCGGTACATCACTAGGGCCAAGCTTCCTGCCATCCAGGACCTATATACTAGGTGGTGTCAGAGGAATGGCCAAAGAATTGTCAAAGACTCCAGTTACCCAAGTCATAGACTATTCTCTCTGCTACCGCACGGCAAGCGGTACCGGAGCGCCTAGTCTAGGTCCAAAAGGCTCCTTAACAGCTTCTACCCCCAAGCCATAAGACTGCTGAACAATTAATAAAATGGCCACCTTGACTATTTACAGTTGAAGTCGGAAGTTTACATACACCTTAGCCAAATACATTTAAACTCAGTTTTTCACAATTCCTGACATTTAATCCTAGTAAAAATTCCCTGTCTTAGGTCAGTTAGGTTCACCACCTTATTTTAAGAATGTGAAATGTCAGAATAATAGTAGAGAGAATGATTTATTTCAGCTTTTATTTCTTTCATCACATTCCCAGTGGGTCAGAAGTTTACATACACTCAATTAGTATTTGGTAGCATTGCCTTTAAATTGTTTAACTTGGGTCAAATGTTTTGGGTAGCCTTCCATAAGCTTCTCACAATAAGTTGGGTAAATTTTGGCCCATTCCTCCTGACAGAGCTGGTGTAACTGAGTCAGGTTTGTAGGCCTCCTTGCTCGCACATGCTTTTTCAGTTCTGCCCACAAATGTTCTATAGGTTTGAGGTCAGGGCTTTGTGATGGCCACTCCAATACCTTGACTTTGTTGTCCTTAAACCATTTTGCCACAACTTTGGAAGTATGTTTGGGGTCATTGTCCATTTGGAAGACCCATTGGCGACCAAGCTTTAACTTCCTGACTGATGTCTTGAGATGTTGCTTCAATATATCATTTTCCTTCCTCATGATGCCATCTATTTTGTGAAGTGCACCAGTCCCTCCTGCAGCAAAGCACCCCCACAGCATGATGCCGCCACCCCCGTCCTTCACGGTTGGGATGGTGTTCTTCGGCTTGCAAGCAACCCCCTTTTTCCTCCAAACATAACGATGGTCATTATGGCCAAACAGTTCTATTTTTGTTTCATCAGACCAGAGGACATTTCTTCAAAAAGTATGATCTTTGTCAACATATGCAGTTGCAAACCGTAGTCTGGCTTTTTTATGGTGGTTATGGAGCAGTGTCTTCTTCCTTGCTGAGCGGCCTTTCAGGTTATGCTGATATAGGACCCGTTTTACTCTGGATATAGATACTTTTGTACCTGTTTCCTCCAGCATCTTCACAAGGTCCTTTGCTGTTGTTCTGGGATTGATTTGCACTTTTCGCACCAAAGTATGTTCATCTCTAGGACACAGAACGCGTCTCCTTCCTGAGCGGTATGACGGCTGCGTGGTTCCATGGTGTTTATACTTGCGTACTATTGTTTGTACAGATGAACGTGGTACCTTCAGGCGTTTGGAAATTGCTCCCAAGGATGAACCAGACTTGTGGAGGTCTACAATTTTTGGGCTGATTTCTTTTGATTTTCCCATGATGTCAAGCACTGAGTTTTAAGGTAGGCCTTGAAATACATCAACAGGTACATCTCCAATTGACTCAAATGATGTCAATTAGCCTTCTAAAGCCATGTCAATCAGAAGCTTCTAAAGCCATGACATCATTTTCTGGAATTATCCAAGCTGTTTAAAGGCAAAGTCAACTTCTGACCCACTGGAATTGTGATACAGTGAATTATAAGTGAAATAATCTGTCTGTAAACAATTGTTGGAAAAATTACTTGTGTCATGCACAAAGTAGATGTCCTAACCGACTTGCCAAACCTATAGTTTGTTAACAAGAAATTTGTGGAGTGGTTGAAAAACGGGTTTTAATGACTCCAACCTAAGTGTATGTAAACTTCCGACTTCAACTTGACTCCGCACCTTTGTTTTTACACTGCTGCTACTCGCTGTTTATTTTCTATGCATATTCACTTTACACCTACCTACATGTACAAATTACCTCGACTAACCTGTAGCCCCGCACATTGACTTGGTACCGGTACCCCCTGTATATAGCCTCGTTATTGTTATTTTATTGTGTTACTCTTTATTTTATTTTATTTTTTACTGTATTTTATTTGGTAAACATGTTCTTAATTCTATTGCTTGAACTGCATTGTTGGTTAAGGGCTTGTAAGTAAGTATTTCACGGTGAGGTCTACACCTGTTATATTCGGCGCATGTGACAAATAAAATTAGATTTGATCTGATCTTTTGTTTAGTGATTTGGAGTTGATCCGAGTTACACACCACTCAGACAACATTTGTTAGTACAACTTTACGATAAAAACCTTATGGACTGCTCCTTATAAAAAGGGGGAATGCATTTAAATATGCCACTTTGATTGGAATAACAGTCTACTAGACTAGGCCTATATCTGTTCCCCTTTAACAGTGAGTCAAACGGTGCTGAGAGAAAGTTACGTCAATTTTGAACTTTGCAACGCTGTGGAGACTAGGGCTGACACCAATTAGTCGACTGGTCGATTATTTGGTCGTTAGGCTGTTGGTCGACCGAGATTGTTTTAGTCGAGCAGTAACAAATCTATATACTGTATATACAGTGCCTTCGGGAAGTATTCAGACCATCTGACTTTTTCCACATTTTGTTACGTTACAGCCTTATTCTAAAATTGATTAAATCAAATAAAATCCTCAGCAATCTACACACAATACCCCATAATGACTAAGCAAAAACAGTTTTTTAGAAAATGTTGGAACAGAAATAACGAATTTACATATGTATTCAGACCCTTTGCTATGAGACTGTTTCCATTGATCATCCTTGAGATGTTTCTACAACTTGATTGGAGTCCACCTGTGGTAAATTCAATTGATTGGGCATGATTTGAAAAGGCACACACCTGTCTATATAAGGTTCCACATTTTACAGTGCATGTCAGAGCAAAAACCAAGCCATGAGGTTGAAGGAATTGTCCATCGAGCTCCGAGACAGGATTGTGTCTAGGCACAGATCTGGGGAAGGGTACCAAAACATTTCTGCAGCATTGAAGGTCCCCAAGAACACAGTTGCCTCCATCATTCTTAAATGGAAGAAGTTTGGAATCAGTGCTGGACTTGGACTGAACTAGGTTCCGATACTCATTTTGGGTGCTGGTAATGTTTATATTTAGGTGCAGGAGCTCCACATTACTTTTGAGCTAATATTCTATAAGAGGAACAGAAGCTCAAGCAGTAGAACATTTGAGGTGCCCTGTAGCTCAGTTGGTAGAGCATGGCGCTTGCAACGCCAGGGTTTTGGGTTCGTTTCCCACCGGGGGGCAGTATGAAGATGTATGCACTCACTAACTGTAAGTCGCTCTGGATAAGAGCGTCTGCTAAATGACTCAAATGTAAAAGTACTCAGCTCCGGTGAGCTCCTGCCCAAGTCAAGCACTGCTTCTTATCCCTTGAGAAAATAGCCTACAGCTGTGTCTGTCCCGAGCTCACCGGTGTAGGAAACTCTGAGCACCCTGAATATTTTATACGATGTTGCAAGATCGCTAGGGCAACCTTCGGGCCAGACCCAAGTCAATAGTTGATACAATGTTTCAAGTTCATTGCAGACAGGCCAAGTGTAGCAAATGTGATTTATAGGACATTTATTTTTATCAGGATATTTTCTACCTGCAGGCTGCAATGTTTTTATTTGTTGGCTTGCGAAAGTATTCACCCCCCTTGGCATTTTTTGTTGCCTTACAACCTGGAATGAAATTGAGTTTTTGGGGATTGTATCATTTGATTTACACAACATCCCTACCACTTTGAAGATGCAAAATATATATTTTTTGTGAAACAAACAAGAAATAAGACAGAAAAACAGAAAACTTGAGCGTGCATAACTATTCACCCCCCCCCCCCCCCCCCCAAAAGTCAATACTTTGTAGAGCCACCTTTTGCAGCAATTACAGCTGCAAGTCTCTTGGAATATGTCTCTATAAGCTTGGCACATCTAGCCACTGGGATTTTTGCCCATTCTTCAAGGAAAAACTGCTCCAGCTCCTTCAAGTTGGATGAGTTCCTGTTGGTGTACAGCAATATTTAAGTCATACAACAGATTCTCAATTGGAATGAGGTCTGGGCTTTGACTAGGCCATTCCAAGACATTTAAATGTTTCCCCTTAAACCACTCAAGTGTTGCTTTAGCAGTATGCTTATGGTCATTGTCCTGCTGGAAGGTGAACATCTGTTCATGTCTCAAATCTCTGGAAGACTGAAACAGGTTTCCTTCAAGAATTTCCCTGTATTTAGCGGCATCCAAGAAGATGGACAATACGTAGTCTTCTTCTACAGAAGGGTATAATACCCTGAGCCCTGGTCTAGACAGTTAATTACTACTACTGGCTACTAACCCATACCATTGCTACCTTCCTTCCCATTCTCAATTTTCATTGATAATGAATTACTACCCTGGCATCACGTATTTTTAACCCTACATCTATCGGGAAATGATTTGACAGCACACACACACACACACACACACACACACACACACACACACACACACACACACACACACACACACACACACACACACACACACACACAGTGTGTGTCCTTGTCTCCCCTTCTCTATAATTGCTTTCTTGCACCAGTCCCCATTAAAATAGATTTTCAAATGTGACTTTTCTTTTCTCTTTCTTTTTCTAATTTGGAGTGGAACACGGTTACAGCCACGCTTATTATTCCCCTCATTATGTGTTGGGATGGAAATAAACAAAGAAAGGACACCTTTAGAGATGAATTGGTAACACTTTATTTTAAGGGTCCGTAATAAACCATTTATAAGGCATTTATAAAGTGTGTGTTCACCATTTATTAATAATTACTCCCACATTTATAAACCATTTACTAATCATTAGTAAAGTCTAAAGAAAGAGCTATTTATACTTTATAAATACTTCATAAATGGTTTGAGTGACCAGTGTAATTTCTCACAGAAAGTTGGGCATTCCAGCAGTATCTGGTAAAAGAATAAGCACACAAACCAGGATGTTAAAGAAAATATGTATACATTTGTACATAACTAGCTTACTACCATTTAAAAATGTGGGAGTAATGAGTAATAAATGTTGAGAAAACTGTTTGTAAATGCCTTATAAATGGTTTATAAATGTTTAATAAATGGTTACCGATTCATCCACTCAAGGAAGGAAACAATGGAGATCTGGTCAAAAGTACTATATAGGGAATAGTGTGCCATTTGGGCCGTATCTACTGGCTTTACTGAACATGGTGCAACACCCATGTATCTCACTAGGCTGAGAGAGTACTGTACTCTAGTACAGTGGTTCCCAAACTGTGGGTCGGGACCTCCTTGTGTGTCGCGGCAGGGATCCAGATGCGATGCGGGGTGCCATTTTTTGCTCCTTGATACAAACAATGTAATTATTATACAGTCCATTTCTTAAAACTGGTCACAGGAGCCCATCCTCAAATCTACATTCAGTTAAATGTTTAAAGAAGAGGGTCTTATTAATCAACAGACACCTCACTTGGTGGGTCATGAAGCAAAACATTTGGTGACCCCTGCTGTAGTATGCACCCTATAACAGCTGTGATACCATCTGTGATTTCATGCCATGACAGGTGAAAGGTTAGTATTGTATGAGTGGTGAATGATTGAGCGTGGGAAAGGACACAGCATGTTGGTGTTTGTAGTCTCAGGAAGCGTTACATATGGTTCTCACAGGGTTTTACAGGGAAAAGGTTGGTCACACTGACTCATATGCAATGGCCAGGTATATGGAGAAAGGTGTGTGGTGTTGAAAGGCAGCCATTCTCTAGCACAGCATGCATTAGTACAGATGGGGACATAGCTAGGGTCAACATGCATTAATGTGTTGAGAAAGATCCAGGTGGATTACTTGTTTTATACCACATACAGTAGGTCGTGAAATAAAGTATGACTAATGTCCAACAGCTCTTTTTCTCACATATGGAAAAACCAAACAACTTATTTAGCCTATACGTCTTCCCTAATGCTGATGGTCTTTTAATATGCCAGCAGAAACAGGATAGGTAGATAGATGGCATCAGTACTCTATCAAAACCACAGTAGACGGACACCAGCGTCATGTCTCCTTCCTCCTAACTAGCTGCTTCTTAAGGCACTCCTCTTGAGAGCTTTTGATAGACAGACGGCTTCAGGACTCGATCAAAACCACAGACGGAAAACAGACAACGTCATGTCTGTCTCCTCTATCCCTGCCCACCTGTCTGCCTGCTAGCTACTGTAGCTGCAGGAGACAGGGTAAGCGGCCCAAATGGCACCCTATATCCTATGTAGGGCTATGGTAAAAACCAGTGCACTATTTTATTTAACCTTTATTTAACTAGGCAAGTCAGTTAAGAACAAATTCTTATTTACAATGACGGCCTACACCGGCCAAACCCGGACGACGCTGGGCCAATTGTGCGCCACCCTATGGGACTCCCAATCACGGCCAGTTGTGAAACAGCCTGGAATCGAACCAGGATGTCTGTAGTGACGCCTCAAGCACTGAGATGCAGTGCCTTAGACCGCTGCGCCACTCAGGAGCCCACTATATTGGGAATAGGGTGCCATTTTGGACACATAACTTCCTCGTCTCCTATATCCCCACCTGCATGCCTACCTGCCTACCTGCCTGCTAGCGAGCTGCAGGAGAGCTATGAACTCAGCAGTCGTGACAAAGTGCCTGAGGAAACTCAGGATAACAGAAACCTTCAATCAATATTAGAACAACCTGGCTGCCTGTTGTAAAGTCTATCTGCATGGTTACATGGGGATTCTGTCAGACAATAGCTCAGGGCTAGTGAACAAGGCTGAGGGCTGATCATGGATGCCTCCCAAATGGCACTTTGTTCCCTATATAGTGCACTACGGCTCTGGTTAAAGGCTCTGGTTAAAAAGTAGGGAACAGTGTGCCATTTTGGATGCAACCCATATCTGTTGAGGCAATGCCAACTGCTACAATACCAATACCAGTTATAGGGCCTTGCACTCCAGTCTCTGTTGAATGGGACAATGTATTGTCCTCTATTAGACTCCCCCTCCAGTCGGGTAAGGATAGGATGAGACAGAGGAGAGGAAGGAAGGATGAATAGAAGAATGATGATGTCTCACTGGGCCCCGTAGCGCAGCAGCTTGTCTGAAACATACATAATACCTTGTGATCCGCTTTCTCCTGCCTGATACCCATGTCCCTCAGCCGGAGGTACCCGGTTTTACCATCTACTGGCTACCATCTGATAGACCTATACCTATCGCCACCTGAATAAACATATGACTCGAGTTTGTAGGGGGCAGGTGAAGTATACCTGTAGCAGCCATCTGGTATGGTATTTTACAGATGTATTTGAATGGTGGGAGAGATAGCAATGGAAGCATATGGCAGGCACAGAGTAAACCAACAGTGATATACTGTACAGTAGCAATGAATTAGCCTAGACAGTATACAGGAAAACGTGGGTGCAAGCCAAGGTACAGGGACAAGGTTAGACAAGGACACGTTGACGGGCTGGGTGTTACTGGGGTTGGACGGAGTGGACAATGGACAGCAAGCATGACTCAGGCCAGGAATGCATGCAAACAACCTGAAAGGTTTAAAGTAGTGAAAGCAGCAGAGTCGAACGCGAACAACAGAGTAGAAGCCGGATAGGGGTTGGGGTGTGTTTCAGATGGGGTCCAATGTGGCTCAGTTGGTAAAGCATGGCGCTTGCAACGCCAGAGTTGTGGGTTCGACTCCCACCAGTATGAGAAAGTATGAAAAATGTGTGCACTCAATTCTGCTTAATGACGTAAAAGGTTCATGTAAATGGAGTGCGACGTTGATCTGGTGGTGCCTCAGAGGAGGGGAAATGGGGTTGGGGCAGATACAATCTCACATCCCCCCTCATCCTTAGGTCATCAGTAGTAGTAGAAGGTTTAGACGTGAAAATGGAACTAACCTTCCCGCTGGTCTGTGAGTTAGTGGAATGATACGTTGTGATGAAGGAGGATTGCAATGGAATGGAGAGATATACAACAGTAGTGGAACATAGAGCTTATCCCGTAACAGCAAGGAAGTTAGTAATTTAGGAGAAACAAAGACGTGTTGCAGCCACATAAAAGTTGTGTCGTAGTATTGTCTGAAAGATTGCAGGAATGTGTGTCTAACACAGTTTTTTGGTTAATGTTTTAAACTAACTTTTTAGTGCCCGCAACTGTACAGAAATGTACACACACCCATACCCAGAGAGAGAGACAGAGACAGAGAGTGAAACACCAGCATGAAAAATAAATGTGGGTAAAGGAGAGGGGTGCTGGGCCACTCTATCCTGTGTGACACGTTGACAGGTCCCATGTCAGTATGAAGTGGAGTGGAGACAGCCTGTGACTGACCCCCCTCTGTTACCGGATAAGCGAATAGACACTTGACAAACAAGCTGCTCACACTCATACACAGACACAACGCACCAACGCAGACACACAAACACAGACACAAACATACACATGCAGACGCACACACACAGAGTGGGACCCATTATGGATGAGGAGGAGAAGTAGAACAAATAGAAACAAAGACGGGAAGGGAGGAAAAACTATTCATGACCGACTCCTCCTCTCTCCCATCCCTCCCCCCTAGCTCAATCCCTCCCTCCATCCCTCCCTTTCTACACCCACACAGAAACATGAGGACATCATTTTCCACTATCTCTGATATGTCATGACAAGGGTGTTGTGTTGTTAGTACCACTACCTGGAGGGAGGGATTGGATAAGCTACAATTGCAATAGAGAGAACTGAAACACATTCAGACTGACAATAACAAATACTTCTGATGCAGGTTTGTGTCTGCAGGACTGGACGTGTTGAACAAAGACATAAGACAGGTGTGTGTGTGTGTGTGTGTGTATGTGTGTGTGTGTGTTTGCGTGTGCGAATAACATCCCTTCTTTCAGTTAACGGAGAAGACAAATCGCATTATCTGCGGGTTTGAGACAAGACATTACAATCCATTACCTCCTGGTGAGTGAGTGTGTGTGTGTGTGTAGTGTGTGTGTGTGTCATGGCAGTTAACTAGAGCAGAGGTGTGTGTTTTTCCATCAAGGTAATTAAATACATCCTGGCATGGTTCCAGCATGTCCTTCAGGCTACATAGGAGGCAGTCTAGTCTACACACCCTTGATGGAAAAACACACACCTCTGCTCTAGTTATCTGCCATGACACACACACACACTTTACCTGAGTCTCTTTGGTTGGTGCTGAACCTGTTTTTTTTTTTTGGGGGGGGGGGTCCTGAACCTGTTTCTTAGGCTACTTTCATCCCATAATGCATTTCCGCATTTCTATGTGGACAGCCCTTCAAATGAGTGGATTCAGCTATTTCAGCCACACCCGTTGCTGACAGGTGTATAAAACGGAGCACACAGCCATGCAATCTCCATAGACAAACATTGGCAGTAGAATGGCCTTACTGAAGAGCTCAGTGACTTTCAATGTGGCACCGTCACAGGATGCCACCTTTCCAACAAGTCAGTTCGTTAAATTTTTGCCCTGCTAGAGCTGCCCCGGTCAACTGTAAGTCCTGTTATTGTGAAGTGGAAACGTGTAGGAGCAACAACGGCTCAGCCGCGAAGTGGTAGGCCACACAAGCTCATATAACGGGACCGCCGAGTGCTGAAAAAGCGTGTAAAAAACTCCTTGGTTGCAACACTCACTACCGAGTTCCAAACTCCCTCTGGAAGCAACGTCAGCACAAAAACGGTTCATCAGGAGCTTCATCAAATGGGTTTCCATGGCCGAGTAGCCGCACACAAGCCTAACATCACCATGCGCAATGCCAAGCGTCGGCTGGAGTGGTATAAAGCTCGCCGCCATTGGAGCAGTGGAAATGCGTTCTCTAGAGTGATGAATCACGCTTCACCATCTGGCAGTCCAACGGACAAATTTGGGTTTAGCAGATGCCAAGAGAACGCTACCTGTCCGAATGCATATTGCCAACTGTAAAGTTTGGTGATGGAGGAATAATGGTCTGGGGGTGTTTCTCATGGTTCAGGCTAGGCCCCTTAGTTTCAGTGAATGGAAATATTAACGCTACAGCATACAATGACATTCTAGACGATTCTGTGCTTCCAACTTTATGGTAAAAGTTTGGAGAAGGCCCTTTCCTGTTTCAGCATGACAATGCCCCAGTGCACAAGTCGAGGTCCATACAGAAATGGTTTGTCGAGATTGGTGTGGAAGAACTTGACTGGCCTGCACAGAGCCCTGACCTCAACCCCATCGAACACCTTTGGGATGAATTGGAACGTTGACCGCGAGCCAGGCCTGATCGCCCAACATCAGTGCTCGACCTCACTAATGCTCTTGTGGCTGAATGGAAGCATGTCCCGGCAGCAATGTTCCAACATCTAGTGGAAAGCCTTCCCAGAGGAGTGGAGGCTGTTATAGCAGCAAAGGGGAGACCAATTCCATATTAATGCCCATGATTTTGGAATGAGATGTTCGACAAGCAGGTACACACACACACAAACACACACACACACACACACACACACACACACACACACACACACACACACACACACACACACACACACACACACACACACACACACACACACACACACACACACACACACACACACACACACACACACACACACACACACACACACCAACAGTAGCAACAGAAACTGGCCTCCTCCTGAACCATCAGCCTCTGCATGCCAAGCAGCAGCTCAATCATAATACAGAGAGCAGGAGAAGAGAGGAGAGGAATGGAGAGAGGGGTGAACTAAAAACTTTCAACACAGAGAGAGTCAAAATAAAAAGCCCTGGCATGTTTTCATTGTAGGAAGCGGAAAACAGTTTGGCTGCAGCTGTTTTGACAGACCCAGCAGCTGGTAAAGCTGGCAGAGAGAAAGAGGGAGGGGTTAGTTCAGCTCATTGGTATGGCAGGAACGCCATGGCTAAAAGGAAAGAACAGCAGAGAGAGAGAGAGACATAGAGACAGAGATGGAGACTGAGAGCTCCTGTGGGATGCGATTCTGGTTAGTGATTGGTAATTCATAATAACATGACATTGCTGTTTAGTTGAGGACGTATAGACCAATGAAGAGATGGAAGGGATGAAGAGATGAACATAGGGAAAAATGAACGCAGGATCTTACCTCGTACGTAGAGATTGGCGGGGGCAGAGTAACGTGTTCCAGCGCTGTTCACGGCCACACACTCATACTTCCCCTGGTCTGACTCCTCACTGTTCTCAATCTGCAAGGCTCCTGTAGGGAAGGGGTTAACATAATTAACATCAGGCTCATGGTAGATGAAGTTACATTGAAAAAGAGAGAAGGGCTCTGTCTCAATGTCACTAGCACAAGCATACTACCTAGAGTAAAGTCATGTGTTGGGAGTGTATTCTAAGTAGTATGCTAGTATGGACATTGAAAAAGAGGTGTAGCTTCATTATAGAACTGCGGACAACATTAGATCAATATTCTGACCTTCTCTTTTTCATCATCTGACCATTTCAGGTATACACACCATCTACTAAGACTAAGTGTTTTCAAGAGTTTTATCCCCTGGCTTCATAAGAAGAAGTAACATTATAATGATCTGTACAGAACCTCACCAGAGAGCCAAAAAGTGAAATACCACTCGCTCTCTACTGTATGCATGATGGCGTGTTATGAATAGGGCGGTTGTTGTTCTAAAATGTTTTGCCTACGACGACACATCAGCGTTTAGCTGATTTTGCAGGTTTATTAGCATTGTAAGCTTTCCACAAATCAACATATTCGCCTGGCCCTGTCAGGGGAAAGAGCTGGTGAGACGCTCATGTCAAGTCCATGACTTAGAGGTCAATTAATCACCTCAGCAAGACGTCACATTTACGTCTATTTATGCCCTTTCTGCCTGCTAAAAAACAACTGACATGACAAAAAGCATCATAATGAAGCTAAGTCTCTCTAGCTAGGCTACATCCCAGGTGGTGGCCTCGCTAGGCTAGCAACGCTAAGCTACTCTACAACAACTGCAAGGCCAGCAGGATGTGGTCAATGCTTTATAGAGTGGACTGCCACTTCACTATATAATGCCGCCTTCCTTACAATGCCAGAGCACAGTAAAGGCCTATATGTATTTTTGGGTGACCAATTATTTTCTGAATGATACATGAAGACTGTATTTACATTTTTGGCCTGAGAATGTTATATATTTTTTTTAATGTACTTTTTTTAACTAGGCAAGTCAGTTAAGAACAAATTCTTATTTACAATGACGGCCTACCAAAAGGCAAAAGCCTTTTGGTAGGCTTTTGCCGGCCTCCTGCCGGGACGGGGGCTGGGATGGCCACAAGCATAGATATAAAACCATCAGACTATCATCAAACTATGGTTCTATGAGCAGAGGATGATTTGCTGGTAAAGAGTTAACCAGCAGAGTGAGATGTCCTCATCACCAGGTGAGATGAGGTGACTTTCCAAAGGTTGACTTCTGTTAGTTAATAACTACTGAGCTCCAATCAAACCCAGCTCATACAGAGAGAGTCACTCAACATGTATTTGATTTACTTAACCTGTTTTAATCCCAGTCAGTTTAAGAACAGATTGTTATTTACAATGACAACTAGCTCTGAGTGAACCACTCTTCCTGATTCAGGGTCAGGGCTAGTCGTCATTGTAAATAACAGGGTCTAAATACATTTTTACGTATGGGTGGTCCCGGGGATCGAACCCACTACCCTGGCGTTACAAGCGCCATGCTCTACCAATTGAGCTACAGAGGACTAGGGTAAACATGTTCACTGATGTAGGGTTGAACTAATCTGACTGAACATTGATGAGGTCTGAGTAGAATAAGTCAGAGAGCTAGGGCCATGATGACTACTGAACTCATTCCAGGGTTTATTTATTTTACCAATTTGCCCATAGCTCAGTTGGTAGAGCATTGCGAGTGCAACGGCAGGATAATGGGTTCGATTCCCGGGACCACTGAATGTAAAATGTATGCACGCATGACTGTAGGTCACTTTGGATGAAGGTGTCTGCTAAATGGCATATATTATTAGTATACTAATCATAATGATGTCTAAAGGGGACACATAGGCCCAGCCATGACTACTGAAGTCATTCCTCTTGGTCAATGTTTGTTAACCAGGTTGACATTATGTCTGCCACTGTAGGGTATCACTATAGAACTCTCTCACTCTCCAAGTGCACTGCTAAGTACCCACCCATAAAGGCTTGGGCTCGACAAATGCTTCTATTACTGACTACCTGGCTATTCCTCACCACCACAGGGACTGTCCTAGATAGCACCCTATTTCCTATACATTCCTTATGGGCCCTGGTCAAAAGTAGTACACTATAAAGGGAATAGGGTGCCATTTGGGATATACCACTTTTTCTGAGAGGGAAAGTGCTTCTGCAGCCAGCAGAAGGTGTGTGTGTGTGTGTGTGTGTGTGTGTGTGTGTGTGTGTGTGTGTGTGTGTGTGTGTGTGTGTGTGTGTGTGTGTGTGAGAGAGTGCATGCATACGTGTGCGTGTGTGTTCCTAACACAGGTTGGCATTTATTGTCATGAATCTTGCCCTGGAGGCAGCTCTGCAGAGTGGTCACTAGCTGGCACAGTCATAAAATTAGATTTTAAACCTAACCTTAACCTTAACCCTAACCTTAACCTCACTGCTAACCCTAATGCCTAACCCTAACCTTAAGTTAAGATCAAAAAGGTATTTTTAGTTTTCATTAATTTTTACAATATAGCCAATTTTTACTTTAAAAGTTGTCCAATCTAACAGAAATCACTCAGTTCTGCCTCCAGGGCATGATTCATGACAATAAACATCAACCTGCATTCCTAACAGCGCAGCACGACCCAGGGGATGTGCCCGAGTATGGTCAGTATGACACACAGCTAGCTACTATTATAATAATCTCAGCTGAATGGGAAATAGTGTCAGACAAAGACAGAGAAAGGCAGAGAGAGGTAGTTCTGCTGAATTACACTATTTCAACACCTCAGGAGAAGGCTGCGTTTTGCCTGAATAGCAAAGCAAAGAATTGGCAGCAAAAGGATATAGAATAACAAAAGTACCGACCCACTTACCCAAATTTAAAGTTACAACACTGTTAGGTTTTTGAGGATAGAAATGTGTCTCTACATTTTATATCCATACATTTATGATGTATGTAAAATATTAAATATATGGTACAACACATACTGACCACTACTCTTTATCAGGATGGTACAACTAAGCCATGTAGCCATACAAACAGAAACCCCATGTACTAGGCTACCAGATATAATAAGTTATAATAGTAATGTAATATTCCATATATTACCAGACACCATGCAGGTTGGTAATGGAGGAACACATTGAGGGTAGTACAACGATGTTGATACATTTTGAACACCAGAAACGCATTATGGGATGAATGTAGCCCAACAAACAGGTTCAGCACCAACCAAAAAGTCTCAGGTATAGATAGTGTGTGTGTGTGTGCACACGTGTGTGTGTGTGATTGTAGGTGTACGTGTGTGTATGCAGTATTCTGTGCTATTCAGCTCCCCTCATACCACCTCCATTACCTCACTGTAAACCTACATCCACTCAGTGGGCCTGATTTTCATAAGAGGGTTGTGTCTGTGTCAGAGTTTCCATCTTAACCATCTCAGATAGACAGACAGACCTATAGCTCATAGGCCAACATTTCAGCTGCACAGCCTGTATGCAAATCACCCCATTTCAATGTAATTCAGGCATATCCTCTAGTGTAGTGGTTCCCAACCAGGGGTACTAGAACCCCTGGGGGTACTATTTGTTGTAACAAATTGCTCATCAGCCTATCAAAGATCTTAAACCTTATCTCCAAAAAACTAATTCAAGGTTTACTGGCCGAGTTGACCTATTCTAAGAAATACCATTGGTTTGTGGAGAAAAAGTTTAAGATCTTTGATAGGCTGATGAGGAATTTGTTACAGGAAATAATCACTGCCATCTGATGAGGTTAGCATAGGGCTAACATGTGCCAGGTTATTTGATGGGACCAGCTACAATGTAGCGTTCTATGACGTAACACTAGGTAAACTCTTTTTATTGGCTGATGCTTAAACTTAACCTTGAACTTCTTCTAATGTTCGCAACTATGGCCCCCATTTCTAAGTAAAATACAAGAATGTGTGGAGAAGTTTATGCACAAGGTAGCTAGCTATCACCTTGGACTGCCTTGTCCAGTGTTCCCCAATGCATTCATCTGGAAGTGGGGGTTCTGTGATGGATTGATTGATTGGGAAAGGGTTGGTGTTCATTTGTTTGTTCAGGGAAAGAGACATACAGTGGGGAAAAAAAGTATTTAGTCAGCCACCAATTGTGCAAGTTCTCCCACTTAAAAAGATGAGAGAGGCCTGTAATTTTCATCATAGGTACACGTCAACTATGACAGACAAAATGAGAAAAAAAATTCCAGAAAATCACATTGTAGGATTTTTAATGAATTTATTTGCAAATTATGGTGGAAAATAAGTATTTGGTCACCTACAAACAAGCAAGATTTCTGGCTCTCACAGACCTGTAACTTCTTCTTTAAGAGGCTCCTCTGTCCTCCACTCGTTACCTGTATTAATGGCACCTGTTTGAACTTGTTATCAGTATAAAAGACACCTGTCCACAACCTCAAACAGTCACACTCCAAACTCCACTATGGCCAAGACCAAAGAGCTGTCAAAGGACACCAGAAACAAAATTGTAGACCTGCACCAGGCTGGGAAGACTGAATCTGCAATAGGTAAGCAGCTTGGTTTGAAGAAATCAACTGTGGGAGCAATTATTAGGAAATGGAAGACATACAAGACCACTGATAATCTCCCTTGATCTGGGGCTCCACGCAAGATCTCACCCTGTGGGGTCAAAATGATCACAAGAACGGTGAGCAAAAATCCCAGAACCACACGGGGGGACCTAGTGAATGACCTGCAGAGAGCTGGGACCAAAGTAACAAAGCCTACCATCAGTAACACACTACGCTGCCAGGGACTCAAATCCTGCAGTACCAGACGTGTCCCCCTGCTTAAGCCAGTACATGTCCAGGCCCGTCTGAAGTTTGCTAGAGTGCATTTGGATGATCCAGAAGAGGATTGGGAGAATGTCAGATGAAACCAAAATATAACTTTTTGGTAAAAACTCAACTCGTCGTGTTTGGAGGACAAAGAATGCTGAGTTGCATCCAAAGAACACCATACCTACTGTGAAGCATGGGGGTGGAAACATCATGCTTTGGGGCTGTTTTTCTGCAAAGGGACCAGGACGACTGATCCGTGTAAAGGAAAGAATGAATGGGGCCATGTATCATGAGATTTTGAGTGAAAACCTCCTTACATCAGCAAGGGCATTGAAGATGAAACGTGGCTGGGTCTTTCAGCATGACAATGATCCCAAACACACCGCCCGGGCAACGAAGGAGTGGCTTCGTAAGAAGCATTTCAAGGTCCTGGAGTGGCCTAGCCAGTCTCCAGATCTCAACCCCATAGAAAATCTTTGGCGGGAGTTGAAAGTCCGTATTGCCCAGCGACAGCCCCAAAACATCACTGCTCTAGAGGAGATCTGCATGGAGGAATGGGCCAAAATACCAGCAACAGTGTGTGAAAACCTTGTGAAGACTTACAGAAAACGTTTGACCTGTGTCATTGCCAACAAAGGGTATATAACAAAGTATTGAGAAACTTTTGTTATTGACCAAATACTTATTTTCCACCATAATTTGCAAATAAATTCATTAAAAATCCTACAATGTGATTTTCGGGATTTTTTTTCCTCATTTTCTCTGTCATAGTTGACGTGTACCTATGATGAAAATTACAGGCCTCTCTCATATTTTTAAGTGGGAGAACTTGCACAATTGGTGGCTGACTAAATACTTTTTTTCCCCACTGTACTAACAACAAACAGAGGATGGGCTGGAGAGTGTGGAGACTGTGGGGACACAGAGGTGTCTAGGGGCTGAGTGGACAGGAGAGATGGGGCTGACAAGGTACAAGGTTTGGAGAGGTGGAGGGAGAGAGGCTGATGGAGATTGAGGTTGAAGTTGAAGTGATGGCGGGATGGAGTGACATTTTTCTAACACGTTTATTTCCCATCATCCTTACCTCTAATCGGTGTACCACCTAGTTGAAGGTAATTTGAATGCAAACGAGATTGGAAGAGATAGAGAGTTAGTAAAAGACAGAGAGAGAAAGAAAGAGAGGAGAGAAGGCAAATGAATGAAAGTAATACATGGTTAAATAGAGAGAAGCTGGAGGTTTAGAAGTTAGAGGAAATAATTCAAAGGGGATACTAAAATAAGCAAACTATACAGTAGATTGACCATATAGGCCAGGAGAGGAGGTTTGAGCGTTGGAGGTTTTAGTGGAAAGAGATGTAACAGTTGCGTGAGTGGGTGATAGAGTAGTAAATTATGCATGTTGAGTGATATGAGAGATACTGGGTTAGTGTAAGGTCAATATGCAGATATGCAGATTAGGATACTGAAACAAGATGTCAAGGCTAGGATTAGAGATAACATGGTTTGTTAAAATGTGTGTGTGTGTGTGTGTGTGTGTGTGTGTGTGTGGTACTACTCATCAGCACGTTTTGCCATACTGCTGCATACCAAATGGCACCCTATTCCCTATATAGTGCACTATGTTTGACAAGTGCCCTATTGGCATTGATCAAAAGTAGTGCACTATTTAGGGAATAGGGTGCAATTTGGGAAAAAGCCACTGACTGCCTGACTGACAGAAAGACATGACTCTGTGGAGAGAAAAGGCCCCTCAACTCCTCTGTAATCTGGGGTTGGAGCCTTGCAGTAAATTAGAATTTACTCGGTCAATAGCCACTAATCGTTCTAACTCTCCTTACGGTCTGACTGGCTCAGTCAGCCCTAAATATGTTTATTCATCTAATCTTCTTAACTCTCAACTCTCCCCATTCTGATCTGGGGTCAGGGCTAAAGCTGTTTATTTATACAGCCTTGTAAATAGAGAGAGCAGTAGAGGCCTATCGATGTATTTATTCAGTGTGTGTGTGTGTGTGTGTGTGTGTGGTCAAAAGTAGTGCACTACATAGCGTGCATACTAACTCTCTCTACTCTAGGCCCCGCCGTACTCATGTTTAAGAAGAGCTAAGCCTCTCTTGATGGAAAAGGGCACATCAATTTCATTTTCTGCACTGCTGGAGACCACTAATTCATTTTCTTGCATTTCTTGGTATGTAAAGTAGGACAGTCCATTTGGTACTGTATGTGGGCAGTCCAAAACTATATATACAGTACCAGTCAAAACTTTGGACACACCTACTCATTCAAGGGTTTTTCTTTATTTATGACTATTTTCTACATTGTAGAATAATAGTGAAGACATCAAAACTATGAAATAACACATATGGATTCATGTAGTAACCAAAAAAGTGTTATAGATATGTTTTATATTTGAGATTCTTCAAATAGCCATCCTTTGCCTTTATGACAGCTTTGCACACTCTCTCAAACAGCTTCACCTGGAATGCTTTTCCAACAGTCTTGAAGGAGTTTCCACAAATGCTGAGCACTTGTTGGCTGCTTTTCCTTCACTCTGAGGTCCGACTCATCCCAAACCATCTCAATTTGATTGAGGTCGGGGGATTGTGGAGGCCAGGTCATCTGATGCAGCACTCCATCACTCTCCTTCTTGGTAAAATAGCCCTTACACAGCCTGGAGGTGTGTTGGATCATTGTCCTGTTGAAAAACAAATGATAGTCCCACTAAGGCAAACCAGATGGGATGGCGTATCACTGCAGAATGCCGTGGTAGCCATGCTGGTTAAGTGTGCCTTGAATTCTAAATACATCACAGACAGTGTCACCAGCAAAGCACCCCCACACCATAACACCTCCTCCTCCATGCTTTACGGTGGGAAATACACATGCAGAGATAATCCATTCACCCACACCGCGTCTCACAAAGCCATGGCGGTTGGAACCAAATATCTCCAATTTGGACTCCAGACCAAAAGACAAATTTCCACAGGTCCCATGTCCATTACTTGTGTTTCTTGGCCCAAGCAAGTCTCTTCTTCTTGTTGGTGTCCTTTAGTAGTGGTTTATTTGCAGCAATTCGACCATGAAGGCCTGATTCACGCAATCTCCTCTGAACAGTTGATGTTGAGATGTGTCTGTTACCTGAACTCTGTGAAGCACTTATTTGGGCTGCAATTTCTGAGGCTGGTAACTCTAATGAACTTATCCTCTGCAGCAGAGGTAACTCTGGGTCTTCCTTTCCTGTGGCGGTCCTCATGAGAGCCAGTTTCATCATAGCGCTTGATGGTTTTTGCAACTGCACTTGAAGAAACTTTCAAAGTTCTTGAAATGTTCCGTATTGACTGACCTTCATGTCTTAAAGTAATGATGGACTGTTGTTTCTCTTTGCTTATTTGAGCAGTTCTTGCCATAATATGGACTTGGTATTTTACCAAATAGGGCAATCTTCTGTGTACCCCCCCCCCCTACCTTGTCGCAACACAACTGATTGGTTCAAACGCATTAAGGAGGAAATAAATTCCACAAATTAACTTTTAAGAAGGCACTCCTGTTAATTGAAATGCATTCCAGGTGACTACCTCATGAAGCTGGTTGAGATAATGCCAAGAGTGTGCAAAACTGTCATCAAGGCAAAGGGTGGCTATTTGAAGAATCTCAAATATAAAATATATTTGGATTTGTTTAACACTATTTTGGTTACTACATGATTAGCTATGTGTTATTTCATCATTTTGATGTCTTCACTATTATTCTACAATGTAGAAAATAGTAATAAATAAAGAAAAACCCTTGAATGAGTAGGTGTGTCCAAAGTTTTGACTGGTACTGTATATATATTTTTGGACTGCCCACATACAGTACCAAATGGACTGTCCTACTTTACTTACCAAGAAATGCAAGAAAATGAATTAGTGGTCTCCAGCAGTGCTGAGAATGAAATTGATGTGCCCTTTTCCATCAAGAGAGGCTTAGCTCTTCTTAAACATGAGTACCGCGGGGCCCAGAGTAGAGAGAGTTAGTATGCACGCTATGTAGTGCACTACTTTTGACCACACACACACACACACACACACACACACACACACACACACACACACACACACACACACACACACACACACACACACACACACACACACACACACACACACACACACACACACACACACACACACACACACACACACATATTGAATAAATAAATCGATAGGCCTCTCTGCTCTCTCTATTTACAAGGCTGTATAAATAAACAGCTTTAGCCCTGACCCCAGATCAGAATGGGGAGAGTTGAGAGTTAAGAAGATTAGAATAATACACATATTTAGGACTGACTGAGCCCTAAAATTAACTTTTAAGAAGGCACACCTGTTAATTGAAATACATTCCAGGTGACTACCTCATGAAAGCTGGTTTAGATAATGCCAAGAGTGTGCAAAGCTGTCATCAAGGCAAAGGGTGGCTATTTGAAGAATCTCAAATATAAAATATATTTTGATTTGTTTAACACTTTTTTGGTTACTACATGATTACCTATGTGTTATTTCATAATTTTGATGTCTTCACTATTATTCTACAATGTAGAAAATAGTCAAAATGAAGAAAACCCCCTTGAATGAGTAGGTGTGTAAAAAACCTTTGACTGGTACTGTATATATATTTTTGTCTAATGAAAAATATATAATTTCTACATGCTACATATATTGCAAATAATCTCTGAAATGTGTTGCATCTTGGCCTTCAGTGAAGGTTGCACAGCACTGATTAACACACCATAAAATGGAATGGTGTATCCTGTGTAGGATACTAAGTAGAAACGAGTTGGAGGGAGAGTAGTCTTACCTGAGCGGAGCTGTTTGATTCGTCCGTGGCTGCTGTTGATATCGACGGGGAGGAAGTCTTTAAACCAGGAGATCTCTGGATCTGGGTTTCCACTGGCAGCACACAGCATTGTGGCTGTCCTGGTCCTCTCTACCACCTTCAGCTGGGGACCCATATCTATGTTGGGGAACCCATGAGGAATCTGGTTCTCTGTAGGACAGATAGTTTATGATTAGTATGATTGATAAAGAATACTATTTTATTGATCCCTAAGGGGTCCAATATAAACTTAACAAAAAAAGAAACGTCCTCTCACTGTCAACTGCGTTTATTTTCAGCAAACTTAACATGTGTAAATATTTGTATGAACATAACAAGATTCAACAACCGAGACATAAACTGAACAATTTCCACAGACATGTGACTAACAGAAATGGAATAATGTGTCCCTGAACAAAATCAAAAGCAACAGTCAGTATCTGGTGTGGCCACCAGCTGCATTAAGTACTGCAGTGCATCTCCTCCTCATGGACTGCACCAGATTTGCCAGTTCTTGTTGTGAGATGTTACCCCACTCTTCCACCAAGGCACCTGCAAGTTACCTGACATTTCTGGGGGGAATGGCCCTAGCCCTCACCCTCCGATCCAACAGGTCCCAGACATGCTCAATGGGATTGAGATCCGGGCTCTTCGCTGGTCATGGCAGAACGCTGACATTCCTGTCTTGCAGGAAATCACGCACAGAACGAGCAGTATGGCTGGTGGCATTGTCATGCTGGAGGGTAATGTCAGGATGAGCCTGCAGGAAGGGTACCACATGAGGGAGGAGGATGTCTTCCCTGTAACGCACAGCGTTGAGATTGCCTGCAATGACAACAAGCTCAGTCCGATCATGCTGTGACCCAACGCCCCAGACCATGACGGACCCTCCACCTCCAAATCGATCCCGCACCAGAGCACAGGCCTCGGTGTAACGCTCATTCCTTCGACGATAAACGCGAATCCGATCATCATCCCTGGTGAGACAAAACAGCAACTCATCAGTGAAGAACACTTTTTGTCAGTCCTGTCTGGTCCAGCAACGGTGGAGTTGTGCCCATAGGCAACGTTGTTGCCGGTGATGTCTGGTGAGGACCTGCCTTACAACAGGCCTACAAGCCCTCAGTCTTTGTTCCTCTGTACCTTTCTCACTCATCATTATTCAGGATTCATTCATGATTATCCATAATCGTGGTAGCATCCACATTAATTTAGAAGTGTTCAGAAACATATTATATTCTTATTTACAATAAAAGTGACTCCGAAATGACACAAGACATTATTCACCATTCAATTCCTATTGGGCAAAACATAATCCGAAACTCAACCAAACCAACCTGCAAATGCATCCAACAAGTGTGTAGAGTCATTGCATGCTATAAATATGGAACTTTTGACTACTTTAATACTCCTACAGAATCCCCATGCCGAGGGCACTGCAGGACGCTATATTAGTGTTTGTGTGAGCATTTGTTTATTTGCTTTCTAGAGCCGCGCTGTCTGACTCTCACCCATCCTCACCCCTTCTCCCCCTCACGTGAGAGATTGATATCTCTTCCAGCTCGTGCCTTCAGCCAATTGGACAATAGCCATGTGTCTCACCCCTGTGCACGCTCTAGCCATGTAGTCTCTCCAGGGGTTTTTCTTAATTTTTACTATTTTCTACATTGTAGAATAATAGTGAAGACATCAACACGATGAAATAACACATATGGAATCATGTAGTTACCAAACAAGTATTAAACAAATCCAAATATATTTTATATTTGAGATTCTTCAAATAGCCAACCTTTGCCTTGATGACAGCTTTGCACACTCTTGGCATTCTCTCAACCAGCTTCATGAGGTAGTCACCTGGAATGCATTTCAATTATCAGGTGTGCCTTGGTAAACGTTCATTTGTGGAATTTATGTCCTTCTTAATGCGTTTGAGCCAATCAATTTTGAAAATAGTAAAAATAAAAAATAACTTGGAATGAGTAGGTGTGCCCAAATGTTTTACTGGTACTGTATGTCCATTATATTTTCTACATAGTTTATATCTGTTTTTGTTGTTAAAGCTTATACTGAAAGCTGTAAGCCTGAAATCTTTTATCTTGTTGTAGTTCACCAAGTTATGTTGCTGCTGTGTGACTGTGACATGCAGGCACGACTGCTAGCATGAAAAACCCATATTTTCAATTGGCAAGAAATAGTAATTAATACCCATGAAATATGAAAAATGTGTTTATCTGAGGGTCGCCTCAACACTAACGTTTTTTTGTAGCTTTGAAATTGTCCACTAGTGGGAACTTACACATAACTGTCAATAACTTAATAACAAAACATCTGATTGGCTTAGAATAAAAATTGATATGGATATAACACTCAGATGTATTGGTTGAAACATTAAACAGCAGAACATTTGTATATTTTTTTCTTTTTTCTTTGAATCCAAATATGGAAGTGGGTTTAATGGCTATGTGGGGTTAATAGGCAAACTTACCCTACCTCAAGAATGTGTATTATCCACGACAAACTTGATCCAGTAATATACGGCACAAAGTCAAAATTATATGGTAATTCAGCAATAGCCAATTCGACACAAAGATAAAGCTGTACAGTATTGGCCTACACACCAAGCTAACAGGCAGGCACAGGAGGCCACTGTGTTGTATTGATCTGTACGGAAAGTAGCACATCTCTCCCTGGCTGTGCTGGGGTGTATTTATTAGTCCACAACGTAGCAAAAAATTACAAAACGTTGGGGGCCTCCCAAGTGGCGCAGTGGTCTAAGGCACTGCATCGCAGTGCTAGCTGTGCCACTAGAGATCCTTGTTCGAGTCCAGGCTCTGTTGCAGCCGGCCGCGACCAGGAGACCCATGGGGCGGCGCACAATTGGCCCAACGTCGTCCAGGTTAGGGGAGGGTTTGGCCGGCAGGGATGTTCTTGTCCCATCGCGCACTAGCGACTACTGTGGCGGGCAGGGCGCAGTGCATGCTGACACGGTCACCAGGTGTGCGGTGTTTCCTCCGACACATTGGTGCCGCTGGCTTCCGGGTTAAGCGGGCATTGTGTCAAGAAGCGGTGCGGCTCGGTTGGGTTGTGTTTCGGAGGACGGTTGTGTTTCTCTTTACTATCATTTGGTTCCTAGTGAATACACTCCAGCAGAGCCATTTACACTGAGTGTACAAAACCTTAAGAACACCTGCTCTTTCCATGACATAGACTGACTAGGTGAAGGCTATAATCCTTTATTGATGTCACCTGTTAAATCCACTTAAATCAGTGTAGATGAAGGGGAGGAGACAGGTTAACCCTGGTGCTTTGCTGAAAATAAATGACGACTATTGTGGTATGGGTCAGATTGACCCGCACAGTTTAAACACACTCAAGACAGTCAGTTTTGATTACATTGGAAGCTGACAGTCTACCTTGACTCGTTGTGGTGACGGTGACCATTCTATATTAACATCTTTAGACTTCCATGTCCTCTCTTCTCTGGATGATGGTTGTTGCATGCTCTCTCTCTCATCTGATGGAGGGGATGGTATGGCAGACTCCTCCTCTGAATCCTCTTCACCAAAGAAAAATTCACTACATTTACTCCTTTGTTCCCAGGGCTGATAACAACATTCTGGGGCCGTTCGTCGGGGGGGCACTGTTACAGGAGGGGGTCACAGTTCCGGAGCGACCGACTAGGTGTCATCCTCCGACAACCTTAGGCACCTCCTCACTCACAGTCGGGACTAATCATCTTCCTATTGGTGTCACCTGTGTCTATCTGATTCACCTGTGTATTTATGCCCTCACTTCCCTGTGTTCCCTTGCTAAGTTTTCTCTGCTAGTTTCACTATGCCAAGCAGTACTAATCAGTGTCTGATCGTGGGACGTATGGACAGGTACGTGAGAAGTGTTCTCCCTGTTTATTTATTACTTCAGTCATAGTTAGTATTTTGAATTTTTGGCATCTCTGCCTGTTTTTTGGAGTCTTATGGGCTCTGCCTTTCTTTTTCGTGTAAAGTCCGTTATTTTGTATCCTGGCTTCGGGACCATCAGTAAAGTTCCTTGTTTCACCATCTCTGCCTACTGCCTACTGTCTAACCTGCACCGCACCTGGGTCACACCTCACACAAACCCTTACAGAAAACTGAGCCACTATGGACCCAGCGGAGGTAGCACAGTATCATAGCCCATTGGCAATGCAGGGAGCCATGCTGAACCAGCACGACCGCAGCCTGCAGCAGATCACGAAAATCTCCGCCAGCTGACGATCGCGGGAACCCTGCCTACCACCTCCGGAGAGGTACGACGAACGTCCAGAGGGCTGCAGGGAATTCTTCACCCAGTGTTCCCTGATATTCAGCCTACAACCCTCCTCCTTCCCGACGGAGCAGGACCAGGTGGCCTACATTATCACTCTGTTGACGGATCGGGCCCTTTCCTGGGCTACCGCGGAGTGGGAGAGCCAAACTCCGGCATGCTCAGATTCCTACCTAATCAACCGGGAGCTAAGCAAGGTGTTCAACACCTCTCGGGTGGTGTCGGGGCACGAGGCCGGGAGGCGGCTCACGGCCTGTCGGCAGGGTGACCATTCGGTGGCGGACTACTCCGTGGAGTTCCGGACCCGGGCTCGAGAGGCAGGACGGGAGGAGGCCGCCCTGGTTGTCCTTTATGCTCTGGGGCTATCGGAGGGAATGAAGGACGAACTATCCATCAGGGAGCTGCCAGAGTGACTGGGCGGCCTCGTCGACCTCTCGGTGCAGGTAGACAATAGATGTCATGAGAGGGCGCACGAGAGAGGCATGACGCAAGGCGCGCCTCTGCGTCCCCCTATCAGCCCGGAGGCTTTCCGCTGATTCAGGGAGGAGACGCCTCAGGAGGAGGCTATGCAGCTGGGTGTGGCGGTAGAAAGAATTATCCATCGAGCTCCGAGACAGGATTGTGTGGAGGCATAGATCTGGGGAAGGGTACCAAAAAATGTCTGAAGCATTGAAGGTCCACAAGAACACAGTGGCCTCAATCATTCTTAAATGGAAGAAGTTTTGAACCACCAAGACTCTTCCTAAAGCTGGCTGCCCGGCCAAACTGAGCAATTGGGGGAGAAGGGCCTTTGTCAGGGAGGTGACCAAGAACCCGATGGTCACTCTGACAGAGATCCACCAATCAGGCCTTTATGGTAGAGTGGCCAGACAGAAGCCACTATGGTAGAGTGGCCAGACGGAAGCCACTCCTCAGTAAAAGGCACATGACAGCCCGCTTGGAGTTTGCCAAAAGGCACCCAAAGGACTCTCAGACCATGAGTAACAAGATTCCCTGGTCTGAGGAAACCAAGATTGAACTCTTTGGCCTGAATGGTGGTGAAGGCATCATGCTGTGGGGATGTTTTTCAGCGGCAGGGACTGGGAGACTAGTCAGGATTGAGAGAAAGATGAACGGAGCAAAGTACAGCGAGATCCTTGATCATTTAATGTCAGCACAACAAACCTCGATGACTCGGTGGCGTGTGACACATAAAGGCAAGCAAGTATGAGGTCCGCAAAATCCATTAGGGACGCAAAAAGACAATACAGACTCAAACTTGAATTGATGTTCGACAACTCAGACTCACATCACATGTGGCAAGGACCTCAGACTATCACAGACTACAAAGGCAAATCCAGCTGTGTCTTGCCCACCGAAGCCTCCCTCCCAGATGACCTTAACACATTCTATGCTCGCTTCGAGGCAGACAATACCGAGCCATCAAGGAAGACACGCTGCTCTGGACAACCAGGTGCTTTCGCCCTCCGAGGCTGACGTGAGAAAAACAGGCTGTGAGGATTGGCAACAACACCTGCTCCACACTGACTCTTAACACAGGGGCCCCCCAGGGGTGTGTCATCAGTCCTTTGCACGACACAAACTTCATCATCAAGTTTACTGACAACACTACGGTTGTAGGCCTGATAACTAACATTGACAAGTCAGCCTATAGGGAGGAGGTAAGTGAACTGGCATTGCAGTGTCATGACAACAACCTCTCTCTCAATGTCAGCAAAATAAAGGAGTTGATTGTTGACTTCAGGAAGCAGAGGAGGGAACATGCCCCGATCCACGGGACTGCAATACAGAGAGTCACAGGCGTCCACATCACCAAGGACTTGTCATGGACCAACAACACCACCACTTTTGTCAAGAGGGCGCAACAGCGTCTCTACTTCCTAAGGCAGAAATGTGGCATGCCGCCCCGGGTCCTCTCCAAACACAACCGCTGCACCATCGGGAGCGTCCTGACCATTTGCATCACAGCCTGGTACCAAAATCCACGACCGCAAGGCCATCCAGTGGGTGGTGAAGACGGCCCAGTTCATCGCTGGGACTGTGCTTCCACCCATCCAGGATATCTACTCGAAACGGTGCCTGGGGAAGGCACGCAGCATCATCAAGTACCCCACACACCCCAGCCACGAGCTGTTCTCTCCCTTGAACAAGTCATTCATTTAATTCACATAACAATTCATACCTTGTGGTGAATAGTGAATACATGCTGTGGCAGATCAGGGGGTTGGGTCAAGACGTTTACACAGATCAGACACAGTAGCTCAGTTTCAAGGGTGTTTATTAATAAAGTAATCAAAAGAAAAGGATAGGTCTCCCCCATGAGACTCTCTCCAGCATACCGTCTCCAACTACACAGACGTTACCCTCCTTCCCCCAGTCCTCTCCTGTGTGCTGCCCTCCTGGCAGCTTTATGGGACTTGCACAGCAGGTGAGCATATTACTGCTTTAAACTGAGCCCTTTACCCATACTGTATCAGTGAGCTTTATAGGTAGAAGAGGTGTTTATTTGCCTCTGAGGAAAATGGAGCTAGGTCCTTTTTTGGGGACTTAAGTGAGTAAAGCATAGATGGGTCTGTGACCTGACAACTGATGGTTGAAAATAAAATTAAGTAGGCTATCTTTCAGGACAAAATTGGTGCATGCTTTTCTGGGTATTGTATCACTAAGTACATTTCTGAGCACCAAAATCAAACTCACTTCCAGGACCTTGTACGGACCCTGAGAGTAGGCCTAGTTGTCGGAACTACTCCTTGCATGCCTTGACAGCTTTTTTCTCTATTGCTGAAGCAACTACTGTATAGTGTGAGTGCAATGCCTTTAAGAAAACGTGTCACTCTATCCTCTTCTACTGCCAGACAGACAGTGCAGCTAGTGTGAGTGACATGACACCACTGTGCTGCCATCTTGTTAGAAGGTAACAGATTATTTTATTATAGTGATTAAGAGTGACTTTCATTGTGTTCCATGGTGTTTAGCGCCCCCTAGTGGAGCTTTCTGGTACTTAGAATAACGAACAAAAACCGGAAGTAAAGTAGTCATTCTGCACGCAGACAAGCAGCTAGAAACAACGCTACTGTACAGTTCTTTCAGTGCAACTATTTCTTGTTACGCTTCAGCCTCGGAAAATATTTGTTTGTAAGTTCAATTCAAGCATATTGCAAGTGATGATAATATTGTTATTGACAGAATTGCTTACTTATTAATGTTAGTTGGTTACATTTACTCACGCAAATTGCATTGACTTTCATGGATGCCGTTAGCTGTATTAGTTTACTCGTGCGTCATGTAAAATAAGTGTAAAACATACTATAGTTTGTTACTGTTTCTAGTGTAATATGCTTTGTTATTGTACAGAGGTGTTTGTACATTATTAGAGTAATGAAAGGAGTTGGCTAGTTGTTACTCATAGAGTAATTATCTATTTGGTTTGTCGTCATGCCAGATATATGGTAACTTGGCACTTGCTTTGTATTTATGCAACTTCAACTTGAAATGTATAATGTACAGCTACAGTATGTCAATGTGAATTGAATACTAAAGTATATTATTTTCTGTATTTGCAGTTTCACAACATAAACGTTTTCAATACATTCGTTCAAGAAAAGTCACGCCTTGGAAGTTTTATTGAAGACTCAGTTGTTAGCTATCTGTCTAGTTTTGCACGGGAACGCAATTCCAGGGCAGAATAGTGAAAAAACATCATCACGGCGGGCTCAAGCACAAGAATAATCGCACGTGGTGGTTATGATTCTACGTTCATTAGCCAACAAAGCCTCTGATCCTAGGGATGACCAGCAGTCTACGATGCAGCAACCAGAGGCAAGTGTTCGACAGAAAGAGGAAGAGGAGCGAGTAAGAGAGATGGAGGAGCCTCTTCAGCACATTGAGACCAAGTCTCAGTCTGCAAGATCAAGGTCATCAAAACAGTCAAGCAGATCCTCAACGGCGAGTTATGCAGCCATCAAAGCACGTGCCAAGGCGGACGCAGTGCGTGCTAGAGTCTCCTATGCTGAAAAGGAAGCTTCTATGATGAAACAAAAAGCGGAACTGGATGCAAGTTTATATGTTCTCCAAGTTGAGAGAACAGCTGCTGCTGCGTTGGCTGAAGCTATAGCCTTTGAAGAAGCTGTAGAGTCTGAACGCAGAGAGCTCCACAGAGAACTCAACACAGGGACACAGCCCTTAAGTCCAGTCCAACGTACTTGTGAGTATGTGCAACAACATGCTAGGCCCTACTTTGCTGAAATGCCATTTGAAGTAGAGACACAAGAGCTTAGTGTTGACCCAGCTACAGGCCACAATCCAGAAAGTAGCAAACAACGGAGCATGAGCAGAGACTCTCCGTACAAAAGAAATGAAAAGCAGCATGGTGGAAAGGGAAAACAGACCCACTTCCAGTCACCGACACAAAGCTTCCCTGAGTCACAAGTGGCACCAGAACTCACCAAGTACCTCCTGGGCCGTGAGATGGTGAGTTCCGGACTCCTGAAGTTTGATGATCGTCCTGAAAATTATTGGGCATGGAAAGCATCTTTTCTCAATGCGACCAGAGACTTGAATCTATCAGCCAGGGAAGAGTTAGATCTAATTACCAAGTGGCTAGGGGCAGAGTCGTCTGAGCAAGCAAAGATAATTAGATCTGTCTATATTCTCAATGCAACAGCAGGGCTTAACATGGTCTGGCAACGACTAAAAGAGTGCTATGGTACACCCGAAGTGATCGAGAATGCACTGTTGAAGAAAATTGATGAATTTCCAAAACTGTCTAACAAAGACAATCACAAACTAAGAGAACTGGGTGACATTCTTCTCGAACTGGAGTGTGCTAAAGAAGAAGGGTACCTTCCAGGCCTCGCTTATCTGGACACATCTCGTGGGGTAAACCCTATAGTAGAGAAACTTCCATTCAGTTTACAAGAGAAATGGATAGCACAGGGATCCAAATACAAGGAGGACTATCGGGTAGCATTCCCACCATTCTCGTTTTTCTCGAGATTCATCAGGAACCAGGCGAAAATTAGAAACGACCCCAGCTTCACCCTCTACACCTCAACTACCCAGGTGTCTGTGAAAAGTGAGAAACCTGTCAGGTACAGCAGCAAGACACCTGTGACTGTACACAAAACAGATGTGTCATCTGAGCCCTCAGACCACCAAACCAAACCCAGTAAGACAAAGGTTGAAAGCCCTGACCATCACTGTCCAATACATAACAAGCCTCATCCTCTTAAAAAGTGTCGCGGATTTAGATACAAAACCCTAGATGAGCGCAAATCATATCTCAAAGAGAATGGCATTTGTTTCCGATGTTGTGGGTCAACTCAGCACAGAGCTAAAGACTGTAAGGTGTCAATCAAGTGCTCCGAGTGTGACAGCGACAGACATCTTGCTGCTCTGCATCCAGGTCCAGCTCCTTCAACGATAGACACCGCTACAGCAGAGAAAGAGCATGGCGGGGAGCAAGGTGAAGATGCTCTTCTATCAGTCACCTCAAAGTGTACCGAGATCTGTGGTGAGGCAGCCAATCCAAGATCATGTTCAAAAATATGCCTAGTCAAAGCTTATCCAGCTGGGAAAAGAGAGAAAGCTGTCAAAATGTATGCAGTGCTTGATGAACAGAGCAACAAATCTCTGGCCAAGACAGAGTTTTTCAATCTCTTCAACGTCAATGACAACTCTGCTCCATACACCATGAAGACCTGTTCTGGGGTAACAGAGACTTCAGGCAGGAGAGCCGTCAACTTCATGGTGGAGTCTATAGACGGACACAAGCAGCTCACTCTCCCTACTCTGATAAGAGTGTGACATGATGCCAGACGATAGAATGGAGATTCCCTCCCCAGACATTGCGCATCATCATCCCCATCTGCAACCAGTGGCGGACAAAATTCCAGCTGTGGACCCAGACGCTCCCATCCTCCTGCTCTTAGGACGAGACATCTTAAGGGTACACAAGGTACGAGAACAAATCAATGGGCCCCACGACACTCCTTATGCACAGCGACTCGACCTCGGGTGGGTCATCGTGGGTGAAGTTTGTCTGGGAACGGCTCACCGACCAGCCAGTGTTAACGTGTTCAGGACAAACATACTTCAAAATGGTCGCACGTCCTATCTGAGCCCTTGCCCTGACATCATCCAGGTGAAAGAGAACTACAGCAGCGTAGCTCAGCAACACATTTCTCTCTCTACAGGGCACTCGAGAGATCCAAGCACAACTGTGAACACAGACAGCCTGGGATGTTCCGTGTTCAACAAAACACAAGACGATGATAAACCAGCACCATCTGTGGAAGACAAAGCTTTCTTGGACATTATGGACAAACAGGTTTTCCAGGATGATGGAAACAACTGGGTGGCTCCACTACCCTTTCGCCCCACTAGACGTCGTCTTCCTAATAACAGGGAGCAGGCCATGAAGCGTCTCACATCACTTCGTAGGACTTTAGACAAAAAGCCTGACATGAAACTTCAATTTATTGACTTCATGCAAAAGATGCTGGATAACGACCAAGCTGAACATTCTCCGACACTAGAGGGAGACAAAGAACGCTGGTATCTGCCAATATTTGGTGTTTACCATCCACAAAAGCCTGAACAAATAAGAGTGGTGTTTGACTCCAGCGCTGAGTGTCAAGGCGTGTCACTGAACGACGTCCTGCTCAGGGGTCCAGACTTAAACAACACACTCTTGGGCGTCTTAATGCGCTTCCGCAAGGATGGCATTGCACTAACGACAGATGTGCAACAAATGTTTTACTGTTTTGGTGTACGTGAGGATCACAGAGATTACTTAAGGTTTCTCTGGTATGAAGACAACAACCCAGATAGAAACATAACTGAGTACAGGATGAAAGTCCATGTATTTGGGAACAGCCCCTCACCAGCCGTAGCCATCTACTGCATGAGACGAGCAGCTCTACAGGGTGAGAAGGAATACGGGTCAGAACCCAAGCAGTTTGTAGTGAGGAACTTTTATGTCGATGATGGGCTGATATCAGTAGCTACTCCAGAAGAAGCTATCAACATTATGAGAAAAACACAAGCAATGTTAGCGGAGTCCAACATGAAACTACACAAGATTGCATCCAATAGCAAAACAGTTATGGAAGCCTTCCCCATGGAGGACCGTGCCAAGGACTTAAAAGACTTGGAACTCGGAGTAGATCCTCTCCCTTTTCAACGGAGCCTAGTACTTTCCTGGAACCTGGAAACAGACAGCTTCACATTCCAGGTGTCCCACAATGAGAAGCCTTTTACACGGAGAGGCATCCTGTCCACAGTGAATAGTCTTTATGACCCCCTTGGGTTTGTGGCTCCAATAACAATGCAAGGGAAAGCCTTAATCAGAGAACTCTCTTCTGATCAGAGTGAGTGGGATGCCCCCCTTCCCACAGAAAAAGAAGAGGAATGGAAAATGTGGAAGGAATCTTTGATGGAGTTGGAACATCTGTATATTCAGCGGCCCTACATCCCAGTCTCCTTGTCTACCACTCAAAGAAGAGAGCTGCACATCTTCTCGGATGCCTCTACAGTAGCCATAGGAGCGGTAGCCTATCTGAGAGTTATTGACTCGGAAGGTCAATGCCATGTTGGATTTGTCATGGGGAAATCTAAATTGGCCCCTCGACCGGCCCACACTATCCCACGCCTAGAACTGTGTGCGGCTGTGCTAGCTGTTGAGATGTATGAACTGATCAGAGACGAAATAGACATTGATGTAAATGCAGCCAAGTTCTACACAGACAGTAAGATAGTTCTCGGTTACATCCACAATGTCACCAAAAGATTTTATGTGTATGTTGCCAATAGGGTAACTCGTATCAGGAAGTCTACCCATCCAGACCAGTGGTGTTACGTAAACACTGACAGCAATCCAGCAGACCATGCAACCAGGCCCATACGAGCCGCACTCTTAAAGCACACCAGTTGGTTCTCAGGTCCCCCTTTTCTAGCTCAAGCAAACTCAAGTGAGTCTGAGACCATCAATTTTGACCTTGTAGAGCCTGACGCAGATGCAGGGAACTGGGAATCGACACAAATGACTCAGAGTTGACTAAATACCTCTCAGACAAGGGATGTACTTGGATATTTAATCCCCCACACTCGTCTCATATGGGTGGTTCTTGGGAGAGACTCATTGGGGTTGCCAGACGTATCCTTGATGCTATGCTGTTTCAGACGGGCTCCACTCGTCTCACACATGAGGTCTTGAGCACTCTTATGTCTGAAGTTATGGCAATAATCAATGCGAGACCCCTAGTGTCAGTGTCAACCGATCCTGACATGCCTGCCATTCTTACACCCTCAATGTTACTGACACAAAAGACCAACGCTACCTCAGCCCCTTCTGGATATTTCCACATGAACGATCTTCATGGAAAACAGTGGAAGCAAGTCCAGTGTCTCGCTGACACTTTTTGGAAAAGGTGGAGACAGGAGTACCTGACAACACTGCAGAGACGCAGAAAATGGACAGCAGAAAAGCCAAATGTGAAAGTGGGAGATGTTGTCTTATTGAAAGACAGTCAGACGCACAGAAATGACTGGCCAGTCGGACTTGTGGTCAAAACCTTTCCCAGTACTGACGAAAAGGTCAGGAAAGTAGAACTAAAGGTTGTCAAGCAAGGGATTGCTAAGGTGTTTCTGAGACCAATCTCAGAGATTGTTGTTCTTCTTTCTGAAGCATCCTAGAGGCAAAATATTTTATTTCATAGTGGCACAATTTCATTATACCAGGCGGGGAGTGTGCTGCCATCTTGTTAGAAGGTAACAGATTATTTTATTATAGTGATTAAGAGTGACTTTCATTGTGTTCCATGGTGTTTAGCGCCCCCTAGTGGAGCTTTCTGGTACTTAGAATAACGAACAAAAACCGGAAGTAAAGTAGTCATTCTGCACGCAGACAAGCAGCTAGAAACAACGCTACTGTACAGTTCTTTCAGTGCAACTATTTCTTGTTACGCTTCAGCCTCGGAAAATATTTGTTTGTAAGTTCAATTCAAGCATATTGCAAGTGATGATAATATTGTTATTGACAGAATTGCTTACTTATTAATGTTAGTTGGTTACATTTACTCACGCAAATTGCATTGACTTTCATGGATGCCGTTAGCTGTATTAGTTTACTCGTGCGTCATGTAAAATAAGTGTAAAACATACTATAGTTTGTTACTGTTTCTAGTGTAATATGCTTTGTTATTGTACAGAGGTGTTTGTACATTATTAGAGTAATGAAAGGAGTTGGCTAGTTGTTACTCATAGAGTAATTATCTATTTGGTTTGTCGTCATGCCAGATATATGGTAACTTGGCACTTGCTTTGTATTTATGCAACTTCAACTTGAAATGTATAATGTACAGCTACAGTATGTCAATGTGAATTGAATACTAAAGTATATTATTTTCTGTATTTGCAGTTTCACAACATAAACGTTTTCAATACATTCGTTCAAGAAAAGTCACGCCTTGGAAGTTTTATTGAAGACTCAGTTGTTAGCTATCTGTCTAGTTTTGCACGGGAACGCAATTCCAGGGCAGAATAACCACTATAAAGAATGCAACTGTCTGTGTATCTGTTTTTATCCTTTATCCGCTATGCTCATATTCTGTTTGCTCATACCCAAATATTTACTTGTAATTGTGGCCTTAGCATAAATTAGAGAAAAACCACTCAGTAAAACCTAATCTCAAACTTGTTTTTGAAACAAATAGTTAAAAAGAATGCTAACAGTTTTCTTGGATAATGACATCATCTTCTTTGGCCGAGACAGGCTCATATGTAATTGGTCTAGCAGCTTTTTCCTTTTGGCAAATTCTGTTGGGGAGTAGGATCTAGGGGTGTGCCGATCTCCTATCCGTTTTATCACACTTGATACTCGTAATCGGATTTACTTGTGATCGGAAAACCGAGAAGTGCGCTTTAAATGCCGGTAAAGCCTATACCTCAAGTGTACATTACTGCGCTATAACTCACAGCACATCTCAGAGCGCATCGTTATGTTCCTTCACTCATTCACACAGATTGTTCAAAGGTAAACTAACCCAGCAGATGAAAAATGCACATGATTTACTTACTTAGTCCTATTCAATTATCAACGAAATAAGCTAATAAATAGTGTAATGCATGGCTGGCTACTACCACCAGCATTTATTCCAGACACAGATTTAGATGAAGGTAGGCTAATTCGCTTGCCTCATAATCTGTTGTTTAATATGTTGTTTCACTTTCGAGAGGAGCAAAACTTTTCTCTCCCAACACTTATGCCACAACATTTGTACAATCAAAATAAACTACCTACATTTGAAAAAAAAATTAAAAAAATTGAATGATCTGTCGCTTGGTTAACATGCCTGGGCGAGAACAAATAATAATAGCAAGCGAGCATGGGCTCGGATCACGACATAACGACAGATGTCGTCAGCAATATAATAATTATACAGACAAAGTAGGCCTACTAAACAACGCCAAGTAGACAGACAAAGACAACCATATGGCCTCAGCAAAGTAGACAGAAAATAACTAGATTGAACATCCAATTAGGTTTCCATCCAATTGGCGACAGATTTTCATGCAAACATTCTAGAATCCGCGTAAAGAATATATGCACATTTTCCCACCAGTGGTGTGTTTCCACCAAAAGGAGTTGTTGCAGATAGAAATCAGAGGGTGATGACGTAGTGCACATACAATGTACTTTTTCACTTACATTTTCATGTACGGAATCAAAATCTAATGTTCAATGTGTTTCCATCGCATTTTCAACACTACCGATAGTTTGTCATACAAACTTGCATTAAATAGCAAATGTGCCTACTCTGGTCTCTAGCCAACAGCTCGCAGATACAATGCGGGTAGGCTGTGCAGGTAGGCTAGTCTACATGATGAGATTATTATGGATAAGAACGAGAATATTTATATTTGTTAAACGGCAGTGAAGCATCAATCATCATGTCACCAGAATAAGACCCTTGATATTTATTGGAAAGGAGCATCAAGATCACCCTGCAATTTCACCTCCCTCTGAAGTTCATCATAACTTATTTCATCTGTAGCCTAATAAACTGCATGGTTTGCCAAGTGGGAAACCACACACTCATATCATTGCGTGACTCTAAATTTACTTCGATATGATGGTTATTATACGTTTCCACCACCGTTTCTCACATAATTAGCACACAGTGCTTCACACTGTTTCAGTGAAAGAGATATGTGTGCTGGCAGCTGAAAATAACTTTTTTCTGATCACGGATAAGTAAAAAATACTTGTGTCATAATCGTATTCTAATCGTATACTTGTTTTGTCAGAGTATTCGGCACACCCCTAGACTAGGATCCTTCTTGAGACTAGGAGAGACACGGGCATACAAGTAAGCTAGATAGAAAGCCAGCTGGTGTTAGCAAAAAGGACAAAGCCTATGCAACAACTATCTCGCCAGTCACTTCTGTTTGAAATTATGTGGTTTGTAAGAGTTGGCCTGCTGGCTGTATAGAAGCAGTTAGCTAACATTAGCACGCTAACGTTAGCTATCACGGCTAATTTAGCTAGCTGGCTAGGCAACAAGAAAGCAAGTCAATGCAGATCCTCTACACAACAACCATCTCGCCATTCTCTTCCAAGTTTTATGTCAAGAGGAAACCTAGTTAGCTGTTGTTGACTGACATAGGTAGCAGCAGTAGCTAGCTAGCTTCACGACTAAATAATAATAATAATAATAATATGCCATTTAGCAGACGCTTTTATCCAAAGCGACTTACAGTCATGCGTGCATACATTTTTTGTGTATGGGTGGTCCCGGGGATCGAACCCACTACCTTGGCGTTACAAGCGCCGTGCTCTACCAGCTGAGCTACAGAGGACTAGCTAGCTAGCTAGTTAGGTAGCTAACAACAAAAATATCAGGAATATAGCTTTTGACAAAGCAAACAAAAGCAACAACTCATGCTTGTGAAATAATTAGTCTGCATTTATTTCTATAATAGTAAGTCAACTTTGAGGTTTTTTTAGGTCTCTGTCTGTCTGTCTTTGTTTCTGTTCTGAATGGCCTGGAGTTAACAGTCAACCCAAAGATTTACTGCGTCTGCCTTTAACTGTTTTTGTTCCTCTACTGTCAGTGTGAGTGACATGACACCACTATAAAATTAGAGAGTCTTGACTGTCTGTGTGTGTTTCGGTTCTGACTGGTCTGGTGTCAACAGTCAAACTGCCCTGGCGCTGACCTGCAGATACATTTTTTTATCTGTGTGTGTGTATGTAAGTGGGAAGAAAACTCCTGGCCCCTGGCGAGAGAGAGATGGGATGCGTCCCAAATGGCACACTATTCCCTATACAAACCCCCAGGGCTCTGGTCAAAAGTAGTGCACTAAGTAGGGAATAGGGTGCCATTTTGGCCACACCCAGTGTGGGATCGGAGGCAGCGGGAGGTACACTGAGAAAACACAAGAAAACAAAGTGAAGACAAGGGAAAGTAAATAAATAGTGAGGTTGGTTAGACAGCTACTTGGAGTAGTGGGTGGAAACAAGCAAGTGCACTTTGCTCGAAAGCATTGAACTGAACTGATAGTGTCTGTAAGTGTGTGTGTGTGTGTGTGTGTGTGTGAGTGTGTGTGTGAGTGAGTGATGCAGATGCTAAAAGTGTTAGGCTAATACCTCAGGTGGAGTTGAACTTCTAACCCATACATCTCTAGCACTTATGCCTTGTCTCTGTGAAGAAACTGGATGTCATCCATTGTTTTAATGTGAGTTTGCATTGGTTCTGCTAAGGCATGATGGCAGCCTTTCTGAAACTGTTATTTCCAGAGGTAGAGTTGAACTCCTAACCTAAATTATGACGATCACAAGCACTTTATCTGGTTCATGACAGAGCAGTGCTCATAATAATGGCTGGAACTGAGCAAATGGAATAATATTTTATACCTGTCACGACTTCCGCAGAGGCTGCCTCCCCTCCTTGTTCGGGCAGGTTTCGGCGTTCGTCGCCACCGGCTTACTAGCCACTGCCGCTCCATATATCATTATTCAATTTTGTCCACCTGGTTCATATCCCCTCATTAGTCCGTGTATAAGTGTTCCCTCTGCCCCCTTGTCCTTGTGGGTGATTGTTTTATGTGAAGATGAGTGTAGCTCGGTTGAGCTACCCGTACTTTGTATTGCCGGGGTTATTTCTCCCCATGTGCCTTTATTGTGTTCCAGTGCGCCTGTATTACGCCCTGTGCTGTTGATGCTATCCAGCGTAACTGTGTCCTACGGAATAAACTCTGTATTTAGTGATTTACCCTCCTGCGCCTGACTCCTTCAAATCACACTCTCACAATACCATTCCACCTATTCCGCTCCAGTCATTTCCACGTGCCCGTTCTCCCCAATTAAGGTGCCACCAACCTCCTGTGTGTGATACTGATACTGTTTTAGTGTGAGAGTTTGTGTTCTGTTGGGAGGGAGTGAGAGGACTCTTAGCTATGCCGCATACACACAGACCCCACCTTACTAAGGATAACAATAATCCTTGGGTGTTGCTGTCCGCTTCCCTTTTCTTGGAAATACATGTAGTTTCTATTTACTCAGACACACACCATTCCATACAGAAACCTTTGGTAGTGCTGCCCGGCATAACTGTATTTATTACTGAGGCTTTTCTGTGTAGCTAATGGTCTACCTGATATTAAAGAGTGGGTGTTTTTGACTTGCAAACAATCTCTCTCTCTCACCTGTCTCGTCAGGACAGACCAGTGGGCTGGGGCTCTCCCGGGTTTTATTTAATACAATACTGTCTGTCTGTCTGTTGCTCTGTCTGTTTGCCAACTTGCCTGTCTGTCTGCCTCCCAAGCCTTCACTACATACAATCCTGTCTTATTGACTGTCTGTCTATCTGTCTGTCTGTCTGTCAGAGATACTGAGAGGAATTCAGTAGCATCACACATCAGCATCAACCCCTGAATGGGATATCAACTCACTGATAAAAGATTGATGTCATAAAATGACCGTCAGTTACTGCAGTTACTGAGGAGGACTCCACAGCACAATGACTGTCCAACATTACACCATAACAGCATTAAACACTCTGCAAGGGATAACAGCTGCTAAATTATATAATATTGTCATCATCAAATGACAGTTGGTGAGAATCTAAAGGACAAAACTCAGTAACGGTGAGAAAGGAACAATTTGACGAGATGCACTGAAAGAGATTTGCTAGAGTTAGGTTTTTAACCCAATAAGTCCCACCGTAACACCGGCATGTTTGGATTTCTAACCCCTTTTAAACATTGTGTGTTTGAGCTACAGACTTCTGGGTTGTACCATTGGATTCTTCTATTGGATTATCCATGTGCTACCTTGTCCCAGAGCTGCTGTTTTCAACTCTCTCTCTCTCTACTGCACCTGTTATTTTAACCTTTAAATGTCCGGCTACGAAAAGCCAAGTGACATTTACTCCTGATGTACTGACCTGTTGCAACCTCTACAACCACTGTGATGATTATTTTACCCTGATGATCGTTTGAACATCTTGGAGAAAAATCTGGCCTTAATGGCCATGTACTGTTATAATCTCCACCCGGCACAGACAGAAGGGGACTGGCCACCCCTCAGAGCCTGGTTCCTTTCGAGGTTTCATCCTAGGTTTCTGCCTTTCTAGGGAGTTTTTCCTAGCTACCGTGCTTCTACATCTGCGTTGCTTGCTGTTTGGGGTTTTAGGCTGGGTTTCTGTATAGCACTTTGTGAGATCTGCTCATATAAAAAGGGCTTTATAAATACATTTGATTGATTGATTGATTCTATTTCTTCTGCATCCGTAAATACCGTTAGTCTGTGTGATTAACGGGGGATAAGCTAGAGCGGCGTTTATGAGACAAGGGTGGATCCGAATGGGCCAGGGGCCGGGTCTTTTTACAAAAATGTCTGTAGAGTGTGAATGGTTTGAGCTACAAACTATTAAAAGTTTAGACACTCACGAACACACACATGTAACAGTGTCTATAATACTAGAATAAGCTCACATACAGTAGTTGCTGTCAAAAACTCCAAACTCCACACAATCATCACTGACTAGTTGAATATTAATTTTCCAGTGAGAAAACAATTTCTGTAATTACAGCATCCATATAAATTCATCAGGTTTTTGCTTTGGCGGACTTTATAATATAATAATATAATATGCCATTTATCAGACGCTTTTATCCAAAGCGACTTACAGTCATGTGTGCATACATTTTTAAGTATGGGTGGTCCCGGGGATCGAACCCACTACCCTGGTGTTACATGCGCCATGCTCTACCAATTGAGCTACAGAGGACCACTTAGTCTCGGGACTAGTAGAAGACTTCTCATAAAAGGATTGAATATATTCAGAAACAGTTTCTCAACGAGGAAGAACAATTTGATAAGGTTGTGAACAATGTCTTCAGTAAAATGGTAAGGAAGGTATAAAGCAAGTTAAAAACAGATGAGAAGCCCCATAAAGACTGGTATCTCACATGTTGTGTCCCTAGGCCAGGGTGTTATAGGCCTGTAGCTATGGCTACAGGAGTATAACACATAAATATTGCTGAAGGAAGATGGATTGCACCCATGGACACACCAGTATTGAAGCAAGCGTATGCTCAGAGACTGTAACGGACACAAAGAGCAAACATACACTCAAACCTGCTTTTAGGGAATTAAACGGTGTGTGTGTCTCTTAAGTTCCCAAAAAACGACCCAGCTACATTTTCCTCAGAGGCAAATAAACACCTCTTCTACCTATAAAGCTCTCTGATACAGTATCGGTAAAAGGGCTCAGTTTAAAGCAGTAATATTTCATGAAGCGAGTGGCGGTGTAGCTGCCGACAAGGTGTGTCTGGAAAAATATTTTTAATGCTATATTGATAGCAAACGTAGCAATTAAAAGACAAGGGAAAACATTCCCACCTCTTTCATTGTCAGTATTTCCATTTTGTCCATAATCTTGATGAAGAATATTAATAAACACTAGTTTGAGACCACAACATCAATCAAATCTGCTAAATAGCGCTGCTAATAAACTTTGAAAATTGCTGGCTTAGCTAACCAAACCAGCAGTCAATCCTATCTTGCTATTATGAAAATCGAATTAAACAATGCCTATAAGGTTTAAATTAGACTTTTGCTTTCAAAAGCAGCTCAAACATAGAACATGTAAAAATGAACTTCATAGCCATTGAATTATACCGTGCAAGACAATCAGAAACAAGTATTCAAAAATGCCATGGTATAACCGCTTATAACGTGAGAAAAATACTTTTCAATGCAGACCAGGGACAAACTTCACATGTATGTTTGATTTAACGTGCTCAACACTAAGGAACCTATGGAATCGTACCAAAAGTGCTAAATAAGCTAAAATCAAGCGCACCCAAAGTAATTTAAAGATAACAAATAATATGGATCGAATGGTAAAATGTCTATATTGTCACAAGCATACTAATAAGACTAATGCTATTATTTCCGGTGCTTCAACCAAGCACAGATAGAACACAACACACCATGACACACACACACACAACAAAAAATCAGCACGGAAACAAAACATACTATGACACACTTAATGGAGTCACTCCACTGAAGAGGACGTTGGACATTTGTGAAAATAAATTAATTTAAACTCTAATAGCATTCCTATTCATCATGGGCCACGCCTTATTGTGGAATGTTTAGTGTAATTACAGGAGATATAGGTGGAGAGGAATAGAGAGAGAGAGTGAGAGAATGAGGGAAAGACCCCAATAACTACCGTGGGATATGCATCAACAGCAACCTTGGGAAAATCCTCTGCATTATCATTAACAGCAGACTAGTTCATTTCCTCAGTGAAAACAATGTACTGAGCAAATGTCAAATTGGCTTTTTACCAAATTACCGTACGACAGACCACGTATTCACCCTGCACACCCTAATTGACAAACAAACAAACCAAAACAAAGGCAAAGTCTTCTCATGCTTTGTTGATTTCAAAAAAGCTTTTGACTCAATTTGGCATGAGGGTCTGCTATACAAATTTATGGAAAGTGGTGTTGGGGGAAAAACATACAACATTATAAAATCCATGTACACAAGCAACAAGTGTGCGGTTAAAATTGGCAAAAAACAAACACATTTCTTTCCACAGGGCCGTGGGGTGAGACAGTGATGCAGTTTAAGCCCCACCCTCTTCAACATATATATCAGCGAATTGGCGAAGGAACTAGAACAGTCTTCAGCACCTGGCCTCACCTTACTAAAATCTGAAGTCAAATGTCTACTGTTTGCTGATGATCTGGTGCTTCTGTCACCAACCAAGGAGGGCCTACAACAGCACCTAGATCTTCTGCACAGATTCTGTCAGACCTGGGCCCTGACAGTAAATCTCAGTAAGACATAAATAATGGTGTTCCAAAAAAGGTCCAGTTGCCAGGACCACAAATACAAATTCCATCTAGACACCGTTGCCCTAGAGCACACAAAAAACTATACATACCTCGGCATAAACATCAGCGCCACAGGTAACTTCCACAAAGCTGTGAACAATCTGAGAGACAAGGAAAGAAGGGCCTTCTATGCCATCAAAAGGAACATAAAATTCGACATACCAATTAAGATCTGGCAAAAAATACTTGAATCAGTTATAGAACCCATTGCCCTTTATGGTTGTGAGGTCTGGGGTCCGCTCACTAACCAAAAATTCACAAAATGGGACAAACACCAAATTGAGACTCTGCATGCAGAATTCTGCAAAGATATCCTCTGTGTACAATGAAAAACACCAAATAATGCATGCAGAGCAGAATTAGGCCGATACCCGCTAATGATCAAAATCCAGAAAAGAGCAGTTAAATTCTATAACCACTTAAAAAGAAGCGATTCCCAAACCTTCCATAACAAAGTCATCATCTACAGAGAGATTAACTTGGAGAAGAGTCAACCTATACAAGCTGGTCCTGGGGACAGCAACACAATTAGACCCAACCAAATCATGAGAAAACAAAAAGAGAATTACTTCACACATTGGAAAGAATCAGCAAAAGAACAGAGCAAACTAGAATGCTATTTGGCCCTAAACAGAGAGTGCATAGTGGCAGAATACCTGACCACTGTGACTGACCCAAACTTAAGGAAAGCTTTGACTATGCACAGACTCAGTGAGCATAGCCTTGCTATTGAGAAAGGCCGCCGTAGGCAGACCTGGCTCTCAAGAGAAGACAGGCTATGTGCACACTGCCCACAAAATGAGGTGGAAACTGAGCTGCACTTCCTAACCTCCTGCCAAATGTGTGACCATATTAGAGGCACATATTTCCCTCAGATTACAGAGATCCACAAAGAATTGGAAATCAAACCCAATTTTGATTAACTCCCTTATCTACTGGGTGAAATAACATAGTGTGCAATCACAGCAGCAATATTTGTGACCTGTTGCCACAAGAAAAGGGCAACCAGTGAAGAACAAACACCATTGTAAATACAACCCAAATGTATGTTTATTTATTTTCCCATTTGTACTTTAACTATTTGCACATTGTTACAATACTGTATCAATAAATAATATGACATTCGAAATGTCTTTATTCTTTTTTAACTCCTGAGTGTAATGTTTACTTTTAATTTTTATTGTTTATTTCACATTTGTTTACTATCTACTTCACTTGCTTTGGAATGCCAAGAAAGCCCTTAAATTGAAATTGAATTTAATTGAATTGAATTGAGAGAGAAAGAGCGAGAGAGAGGAGAGAGAGCGAGCGAGCGAGAGAGACCGGTAAAGAGGTAAAGCGGTAGAGAGGTAGAGAGAGAGGTAGAGAGGAAGATGGGGCAAAGCGAGGCAGAGAGGGCGAGGGAGAGATGGAGGGAGAGAGAGAGAGGAGAGAGGCAGTAGGGTGGGTGTAGTGGGACGTGTAGAGAGAGAGAGAGGTAGCCAGAGAGATAGGGGCAGAGAGATAGAGAGATAGAGAGCGAGAGAGAGGGATAGGGAGGCGAGGAGAGGAGAGGCGGTAGGGTGGGTGTAGTGAGATGTGTCAGCCTGGGTTAATTAAGTCCTCTGTGGGGTGTGTGTCATGTTGACAGGCCTCTAAATCAATGTATCCTCATAATCAATGTTTCTCTCTCTCTCTGTGTGTGCGTGTGTGTGTGCATTAGTGTTTGTGCATGCGTGCTTGCTTGTGTATGTGTGTGTGTCAATGTATCAACTGTGATTATATGGGACATGGACGGGGGGAGGGGGAGGGGACACAGATAAACATCAAATAGACATCACAGCTCTGGGATAAGGCTGTAGATAACTTGATGCCCTGTCATCTACATTGTATATCTCTTTATTAAGGTGAGACAGTATGTAGGGTATAATGAATATTAATACCAATGGAACACATCTAGGCTATAACTTCATGTAAAATGCGATGACAACATCACATAAGACAGACATGGCTTTAATGATGCCTTATTAAATAGCTACCTAGGCCTATTCTATGCCAAATTGCCAAAATCTCTTTGTTCCATGATCCTGTGTTTCAGATAACAACAACAACAAAAGCAGCAAAATGAAGTAAACTCTTTGAGCAACTTTTTAAGTGTAGACCTTACAACGTTGAGTGCAGAACGTATTGTTTTTGCATCGATGAACATGTCATAATTAAAATGACTTGTTGATTCTTCACAAACAGCCCACTCTTTCAATACCCTAAAAATGTAAATCCTAGTTACAGTTTAGTTTTTAATGAACGCCAGATAACACAGATACTATGAAATATGGAACAAAGAGAAATACAGCTTTTGGCAGTTATTATTTAATTTAATCCAACACTCTCCTCAATAATTCAAACATTTCAATACATAACAGACGTGTAAATGTTGGGAAAACAAAAATCTATATCAAAACAACAGAGTAATGATAAAATGCCTTAGAAAATAGAATCCACACAATAAAAACACTGGTTAAATTAACTGCTATATCCATCAAATTCCAAACGTTTCCTACTGTTTAAAATGTTACCCTCAATTAGAGGTCTGCACTGGACTGATTCTTTCATCCTCATCCCGTTCCTGCTGCTTTTCATACTGTGGCTGCTCGCTCCCAATGACTTCTTGTCCGACTCCCTTCTGCTCCAACAAGAACTGGTCCTGAACCCGAGTGCAGTCCCGCAATATTATTTTAGGTGTAGGCTAGGTGACACAGTGTAAGGGATCGGGGGTTGGCGGGGTCTAGACAGAGTCTGACACTTCCCCGATCTACAGAGAGGGGGAGTCATCAGACTCGATCTGGTTCACCTGAGTTCTGAGCACACCTGTCAGTAATTAGTGTAGGATTTAAGGTGTGCTCAGAAGCTCAGTCGGCGCGAGGTATTGTTCCTTTGTGACTTGCTAAGTGTTTTGTTCAGAGAGAGAGAGAGAGTTTGTTGTTTTTGATTACCCGTGTATCCGACCTGTGCCTCGTTGTTTGACTCCCCGAATTGCTTAATCCTCTGCTTGTTTATCCCAGTGATTACCGTACTCTGATCCTGTGCCTGTGCCCTCGACTACGACTACGCCCGTTCCCTTGGTACCTCTGCCTGTCTCTGCCTGGCCCGGTTTTGACCACAGCCCGCCCGACTACGATTAAGCTATTCCCTTGTCTGTACTCTAATAAAGCATCGCAATTCTGCGATTGGATCTTACCACTCTGTCCGAGTATTCATTACAGAATACCTCGCCATTACCATGGATCCAGCGGAATTACAGAGGCGATGGGAGATACAGGAGAAACGGATGTATGAACTCCTGCAGCTACTCAACGCTGGTGCGGCTGAAGGCACCACCCCGAGTACGGTCAGTCCTCGTCATGCACCTCCGATTTCTCTACCGACAAGGTACGACGGGGAACCTGGCAAATGTCAGGGGTTTCTACTCCAGACGTCCCTGTATATGTCGTATAATCGTACTATGTTTCCCGATGACCGTAGCAGGGTGGATTTCATGATTTCTCTGCTAACGGGTAGAGCACTGGATTGGGCTACTGCGCTTTGGGCAGCTGAGGTCCCCGAGTTGAATGCGGAAGTTCAGTTTAAGAGACTGTTCCAAGAGGTGTTCAACCACCCAGTATCTGGGCGTAGCGTGGGAGACCAACTATGCGAACTTCAGCAGGGCCGTCGCACAGTAGCCGACTACGCTTTAGAGTTCCGTACTATAGCAGCCGGTAGCGGATGGAGCGAGACTGCTTTGCTCACCGTTTTCCGAAGAGGGCTGCGCAAGGAAGTACAGACTGAGTTGGCTTGTCGGGGAGATATCACTGCGCTACATGAGTTTATCAACATCGCCATCTCTATTGATAATCCGAGCCCTCGGTCACTGGTCCTAAGCAATCGACAGAGCGAAGGAGAGAATCTGAGGAGGAACCCATGCAACTGGGACGGTCACCCCTACAGGGTTCGGTGAGACAACGACGTCGGCAAGACGGACTATGCCTGTATTGTGGTCAGTCGGGTCATTTCCTTCGGCAATGTCCGGTACGACCAAACCGTACCCCAGAATATCGCCTCGGAACTGCCAAACCGGTGAGTGAGACTCACGTTTTCAACATCACATCTAAACAAATGTATGTGCCAGTTACCTTATCTGTTGGAGAGAGAGTGCGCAGGTTGGAAGGTCTGATTGATTCCGGGGCGGCTGCCAGTTTTATGGATGTGGGTCTCGCTGAGGAATTGGGAGTTCAACTTATCCCAATTCAACCTCCCCTGCGAGTCAACGCGCTAGACGGTGAGCCCATGGGCACTGTGTTCATTACGCACCGTACCGAGGAAATCAAGTTACAAGTGGGCTCCCTGCACCATGAGAACATCATTCTGTTCGTCATCTCCGCTCCACGGGAGCCGCTAGTCCTCGGCCACCCCTGGCTCGTTACCCATGATCCGGTCATCTCCTGGAAATCTGGCGATATCACGGCTTGGAGTGAGGTATGTAGGGCAGAGTGACTCAATTTACCTTGCAAGACGTCTACTGTGGAGGATGCGCAGGGTGCGGTGTCTACTGTTGTTCCAACAGAGTACCAGGATTACGCGCAGGTGTTCTCCAAGGAGAGTGCTACCGTGTTACCACCGCATCGGGCCTGGGACTGTGCAATTGATCTGCTATCCGGGGCTACACCTCCTCGCGGAAGAATCTACCCTTTGTCACAGCCGGAACGAGAATCTATGAGCAAGTATATTGATGAGGCACTACAGCAAGGGGCCATTCGCCCATCTACATCTCCCGCCGCATCCAGTTTTTTCTTTGTTAAGAAAAAGGATGGCAGACTGCGTCCTTGTATAGACTATCGAGGTTTGAACGATATTACCATAAAAAATCGTTACCCTCTTCCTTTGATTCCAGCAGCCCTCGAGCAGGTGGGGCAGGCCTCCATCTACAGTAAACTGTACCTCAGGAGTGCGTACAATCTGGTGCGCATTAGAGAAGGGGATGAATGGAAGACCGCCTTCATTACCCATCGAGGACATTATGAATATTGTGTCATGCCCTATGGACTTACTAACGCGCCCTCTGTGTTCCAGGCGTTCATGAATGACATTTTCAGGGACTTGATTGATCGCTTTGTTATAGTGTATATTGATGACATCCTAATCTACTCTAACTCTCTGAGTGAACATGTGTCCCATGTACGACAGGTTCTGGACCGACTCCGACAACACTCTCTGTTCGTGAAGGCCGAAAAGAGTGAATTCCATGTCACTACGATTTCCTTCCTTGGGGCCATACTCACTCCCGACGGGGTAAAACTGGATGAGTCCAAGGTGCAAGCTGTACGAGACTGGCCTCAACCCCAGACGGTGAAAGAGCTCCAGAGATTCTTAGGGTTTGCCAATTACTATAGACGGTTCGTGCGTAATTTCAGCACAACCGCAGCTCCCCTGTCGGCGATGACCAGCTACAAGGGTCGTGGTCTGAAATGGACGGAGGGGGCAGTGCGGGCTTTTGAGACGTTGAAACAATGCTTTACCACCGCTCCCATTTTATGTCAGCCGGATCCTACCTTGCCGTTTATCGTGGAGGTGGACGCCTCGGAGGTTGGAGTTGGAGCCGTGCTATCCCAGCGCCAAGGTGAGCCGCCTAAATCACGACCCTGTGCTTTTTTTTCTAAGAAGCTGAATCCGGCCGAGCAGAACTACGACGTGGGAAATCGTGAATTACTGGCGGTGAAGTTAGCACTGGAGGAGTGGAGACATTGGCTGGAGGGAGCAGATCATCCGTTCCAAGTGCTCACGGACCACCGCAATCTGGAGTATCTTCACAGTGCGAAACGACTGAACTCCCGACAGGCAAGGTGGTCTTTATTCTTCAACCGTTTCCAATTCACTGTCTCTTATATTCCCGGGTCCAAGAATTGTTAGGCGGACGCGCTTTCCCGACGGTTCGAGCGCGCGGAAAGACCCGTGGAACCAGAACCTATCCTCCCCATGAGTTGCCGTGCTGGTCCTGTGAGGTGGGCTATCGATGACACTATTCAGGAGAGCCTACAAGCGGAACCAGCCCCTCCAGAAACCCCGGTGTCTAAGGTGTTTGTACCAGCTCCGCTTCGACCTCAACTGATGGAATGGTGCCACACGTCGCTGGAATCTGGTCATCCCGGAATCACTCGAACTACACGACTCATCAGCCGAAAATACTGGTGGGATTCCCTCACAGATGACGTCAGAGACTATGTATTATCCTGCCCAGTATGTGCTCAGTCCAAGGCGCCTCGTGCACTACCGGAGGGTAAGCTGATGCCATTGCCAACTCCTCAACGACCCTGGTCGCACATTGCTATGGACTTTGTTGCCGATCTACCAGAATCAGAGGGCCATACTGTAATTCTCGTGGTCATCGATCGATTCTCCAAGATGTGCCGGTTAGTACCCATGACCCGTTTACCTAACGCCACTCAGATGGCTGAGACTATGTTTAACCAGGTGTTCCGGCAGTTTGGTGTTCCGGAGGATATTGTTTCCGACCGGGGACCCCAGTTCGTATCCCGGGTATGGAAGGCCTTCTGCGAACGCTTGGGCATCTCGGTGAGCCTCACCTCCGGATATCATCCCCAGGCCAATGGGCAGACAGAACGGCTCAACCAGGAAATTGGGAAATATCTACGGCAACAATGTTCGCGGCAGCCGCAAGAGTGGAGCCGATTCCTTCCTTGGGTAGAGTATGCTCAGAACTCACTCATTCACACCTCCCTACGTCTAACGCCCTTCCAGTGTGTTCTAGGGTATCAACCACCCCTGTTCCCGTGGGATACCGCACCCGGGATGGTACCGGCGGTGGACGAGTGGTTCCGTCGGAGTGCGCAGGTCTGGGAGACGGCCCATCAACATCTCAGTCAGGCCTCACAACAGCAAAAGACCTACGCCGACCGACGCCGGAGACCTACTCCCACTTATCAACCCGGACAACGAGTGTGGCTGTCTACCCGAGACCTGCGGTTCCGACGGAGCTGCAAGAAGCTCCAACCCAGGTACATCGGGCCTTTCAAGGTACTGAGACGTATTAACCCTGTCACCTACCGTCTGTTACTCCCTCGACACTACAGGATAAACCCTACGTTCCACGTCTCCCTGTTGAAACCTGTCCACTATAGCCCGATGTACCCCCCAATTGCTCAACAACCTACTACACCACCTTTGGAGGATGAACAGGACACCACCTATACAGTCCACGAGATACTGGAGTCAAGACGGAGACGAGGGGGCATCGAATATCTCGTGGACTGGGAGGGATATGGACCTGAGGAACGGTCCTGGATCCCTGCTAAGGACATACTAGACCCCGCTCTCAAGGCCACCTTCCACGCTGAACACCCAGATCATCCAGGACCCCGACCCAGAGGAAGACCACCCGGTAGAGGTAGAAGGCCGTCAGGAGCCGGCCCTGGGGAGGGGGATACTGTAAGGGATCGGGGGTTGGCGGGGTCTAGACAGAGTCTGACACTTCCCCGATCTACAGAGAGGGGGAGTCATCAGACTCGATCTGGTTCACCTGAGTTCTGAGCACACCTGTTAGTAATTAGTGTAGGATTTAAGGTGTGCTCAGAAGCTCAGTCGGCGCGAGGTATTGTTCCTTTGTGACTTGCTAAGCGTTTTGTTCAGAGAGAGAGAGTTTGTTGTTTTTGATTACCCGTGTATCCGACCTGTGCCTCGTTGTTTGACTCCCCAAATTGCTTAATCCTCTGCTTGTTTATCCCAGTGATTACCGTACTCTGATCCTGTGCCTGTGCCCTCGACTACGCCCGTTCCCTTGGTACCTCTGCCTGTCTCTGCCTGGCCCGGTTTTGACCACAGCCCGCCCGACTACGATTAAGCTATTCCCTTGTCTGTACTCTAATAAAGCATCGCAATTCTGCGATTGGATCTTACCACTCTGTCCGAGTATTCATTACACACAGCTCGCTTTGCAGCCCCGGTCCCAGCAATTTTGCCACCCTAGTCAAGATCAAAATGCGCAAAAATAGCCTACAAATTTGGTTAAAATACCAGACATTCTCACTTGGCCCATTATCGGTATTATTGGGCTATATCAGCCAATTATCGGTATTATTGGGCTATATCAGCCAATAGGGTAGACGTAGTTTGAAAGAGAGTTGGGGCAAAATATAGGAGACTGGACACTTAACTTGAGGTACATTTTGCATAACTTTTAGGAGCAGGAGGATTTGCAAGCAGAGTAAAACAGTCTACAGATCTAGGATCTTAAATTGACCTATATTGTCACAGCAAAATAATCATACAGCAACAGGATTTGAACGTTTAGTCCATAATGTTGCTTGATGGGTGGTTAGGCTATTAGCTGGCTGTCACGCCCTGGCCTTGAGAGGCCTGTTGTCTTTAGTTGGTTTGGTCAGGGCGTGAGTTCCTATGTTATATATTCTATGTTTATGTTCTAGTTAGTCTATTTCTATGTTGCAGTGCTAGGTTTGGCCGGGTGTGATTCCCAATCAGAGACAGCTGTCGCTCGTTGTCTCTGATTGGGGATCATCCTTACGTAGCCCATTGCCTACTGTGTATTGTGGGATCTTGTTCCTGTTAGGCTGGTATGTGTATAACCTTTTGGACTTCACGTTACGTTGTTTCTTGTTTTGGTTTGTATGTTTATTGGGTGAATAAACATGTACGCTTTTCACGCTGCACCTTGGTCCGACCCATCTCTCAACGATCGTGACACTGGCCAAAAGTAGGCTACATGAAAAGTCTAATACTGTTAATATAACCAACCGTGTGTTAGTTTGTGTTTTCCGTAAATGTATGTAAATCACAAAGCTCATCTGCATTTCCTGAGGTGCAGCAAAATTCTCAGCAAATTAAGATCCTACATCTGATAACATCAAGTGTTATCAATATTTATTTCCAGTCAATGTCGGACTCTAAACTATAGCCTATCATATTTAGGAAGTTAAAGACAACTACGCCATGCTTCTCCGCCCATATAGACTGGTCTACAGGCTATTTAATTGAGACCACACGTATAGGCACACTTGATCTCATATACCCAACAAAAGAGAAGGTAGGCTACTGAACATAAATGAGCAAAAATGAGGCTATTACAGTTTGTGAATATTGCGACAGAGGTGCTTCTAATACAATAGATAACGTAGAGCCTACAAAACAACTGTTTCAAAATAATCTTGCATAACTTTGATAGGAGCAGGACAATTTGCAGGCAGACACAAACACGTGTTGTTAATATTTATTTCCAAACAATGTCAGAGCCTAAACTATAGCCTATCATATTTAGGAAGTTAATTTCCATGGAAAGACAACTGCACATACTTCTCTGCCCATGCATATAACCTACAGGCTATTTAACTGAGGCCACACATAGGCACATTTGATCTCGCACACCCAGCACAACAGAGGAGATAGAATAATTATGCTTCAAGTTCAGTAGCCTATGAGAGTTTGTGAATAGTGTGACAAAGAGGTGCTCTTAATACAATAACACATACAAAACAGAAAGACACCCATTCTAAATAATTTGCGGGACTAAAAAAGTTCAGCAATAAAACTTCTCTCTCTCTCTCTCTCTCTCTCTCTCTCTCTCTCTCTCTCTCTCTCATCTCTCTCTCTCTCTCTCTCATCTCTCTCTCTCTCTCTCTCTCTCTCTCTCTCTCTCTCTCTCTCTCTCTCTCTCTCTCTCTCTCTCTCTCTCTCTCTCTCTCTCTCTCTCTCTCTCTCTCTCTCTCTCTCTCTCTCTCTCTCTCTCTCTCTCTCTCTCTCTCCTCTCTCTCTCTCTCTCTCTCTCTCTCTCTCTCTCTCTCTCTCTCTCTCTCTCTCTCTCTCTTCTCTCTCTCTCTCTCTCATCTCTCTCTCTCTCTCTCATCTCTCTCTCTCTCTCTCTCTCTCTCTCTCTCTCTCTCTCTCTCTCTCTCTCTCTCTCTCTCTCTCTCTCTCTCTCTCTCTCTCTCTCTCTCTCTCTCTCTCTCCTTTCCTGTTTTCTCATTGACTTAGTCCTCCCTGAAGCCAAAAACGTGATCGACATTGACAGCACACACACACACACATCCCAGCAATCAGATATAGAGTCAGCCTGGAGCACAGGCGGTTTGTTTGACAGGTTAGGCCCTCAAAGCTGCCAGGCAAACAAATCCTCTTCTTAGGATATGTCCAAACTATCAATTCAAATCCTGTCTGTTGCTGTTATACAAATCACCTTGAAACCTACTGAAGTTCGGAGTTTAAATTCTGGATAAAACAGAGAAGAAGATTGAGAGAGATCGAGAAAGACAGAATGATAGAGGGAGATTCCACCCGCCCTGCCTGCCATATTGTGTCCTTGAGAAAGGAGACGGCGTGGGTGGACAGATGCAGTTTGTATCTGTCAGGCTGGTTATGATCTACAATGCCGGGCTTCCAGCCAGCAGATGGTGGGAGAAATTAAACTTGTGACACGGACTGTCAAACTAGCCTCAGACACAATGTGAGAGACCACACCTGTGGTAGAGTAGGTGAGGTGTGTGTTTGTGCGTACACGTGCGTGTATTTTCCTTTACACTGCCAAAATGCTGTTTCCTCAAAGGCAAGCAGAGCAGCCAAACATATCTAGGAGCAGGTTGGTTTCTACTCTAAACTCTCCATCTCCTTTCCTTTCCTTTCTTCTCCTCTAAACTCAAACTCCTACACACCGACATTAAAATGTGCAGGGTAGAGAATGAGCAAACAACAGAGACCTAGACATACAACAAACTTTTGCTGCTTGTTGTGAATGGTTTGAAAAAGGAGAGAGGAAGAGAAGTGTAATAGATTGTGTGTGTGGTTTGTGTGTACGTGTGTGTGTGTACGTGTGTGTGGTGTGTGCGTGCGTGTGTATTTGTGCGTGTGTATTTGTGTGTTTGTGTGTGTCACAATCATTTTCCTCCTCTATGCCAGCCAGCAGGCAGCAGGGAACTGTAAAACAAGACGCAAACAAATGAAAGGGCCTTTCCAAACTGCTGGCACCCTAATATGTTTACTGACACGAAATACAGGTTGGATTCTTCTAGATTTGTGTGTTTTACAACAGGTGATGGCCAATCAGTGTTGTCATTGTGTTTACAGTAATTGCCTTTTTGCGTGTCAGAGAACAGTGGAGAGAGAACCAGGCTCATGTTCAGTAGGGCATGCAGCGAAAAACGTTTTCAAATGTTCTGCAACAGAAAAATTAAATAATCATTGCTTATTGGATAAATCCAGGCAGTCCTTCCCTGTTTCAGTCCGTTTTTTTTCCATTTGATGGCTAATGAACACGACCGTGTGGTGAACAGTATAAAAAAGGATAGAACACTCTAGGCTCATTCAGTATCGGTTTAAAGGTAATTTTGGTGCAGGTGCTTGTTATTGCTGTCCTGCTAGACACCTTTTCATTTCATTTTTTCAGATATTTCTTGGCTGACCTTTTAAGAAATGACTCCTCTTTCTAGGAATTAGAAGTATGACATGAGGCTGGTAGAATACTTCAAACACAAGGTGAGGTGTTCTAAGGCTGATTATGACAGAGGCAACAGAACTCAACTCCTGGAACATTCCATTAATGAGAGGAACGAATTTTGATGTGTGACCATCAGATAACATTCCAGACTCTGGAGACTCCCCAGCTAACACACAGCGTTGCCTCAAAGTCACTCAACGGTCCTTCAACGTTCCTCCAGAGAATAGAAAGTTCTGGAGGGGACGTTGTGGAGACCATTATGCCACATGCAGAGGGAACTTGTGGAATCCCCCTGATTCAACATGTGAGAAGTATTCAAGTTATTTTCAATTAGTGAGAACCTTTGAACTAATCATAGGCCCACATCCTGGGTCTTTCAACACTACCTGCTGTGACTCACTCAACTGTCACAAATGGCACCCTATTCCCTATGTATTGCACTACTTTGTAGTGCACTACTTGTCAAAAGTAGTGCACTACATAGGGAATAGGGTGCCATTTGGAAAAAAGACTATGACACACCCAGTATTATTGGACAGGAAAGAGTAGGAGGTAGGGGAGAATCCCTAAATGTAAACCACTCTGATGTCTTAATGCATTTCCAATTAATTTTGCTATGCTTTCCCCACATCAAAAGTCTGCACTCCAAGTGTTTCAAAGACCTCTCTGATGAGAATAGGCTACCCGTCCTGTTGGGGGAGGACGCAGAGTGCTGTGGGTTGGCAGCGCACTACATTGCTGCCTGCCAAAACATGAGGGACAGAGTCTGACAGACCAACCAACCTGCACATGTCCTCTATGCTTATTGTTATTTTTCATTGTATAGTTATTTTGACCCTTGATTATTGCTGTTGTCCCGATAACAATATTGATGATTATTATTTTAATTATGTTAATATTGTACATCTCCAAAGTAAGCTTTGGCAATTTGTACATTGTTATGTCATGCCAATAAAGCAAATAGAATTGAATTGAGAGAGAGACATGTCTATGTCCTGGAAAGTTTGCTGTTACTTACAACAGTCATGCTAATCACATGAGAGAGAGAGAGAGAGAGAGAGAGAGAGAGAGAGAGAGAGAGAGAGAGAGAGAGAGAGAGAGAGAGAGAGAGAGAGAGAGAGAGAGAGAGAGAGAGAGAGAGAGAGAGAGAGAGAGAGAGAGGAGAGAGAGAGAGGAGAGAGAGAGAGAGAGAGAGAGAGAGAGAGAAGTCGCTTTGGAAAAAAGTGTCTACTAAATGGCATATATTATATCATAGAGAGAGTCAGTCCTTTTAGAGTTATTAGAGAGAATAATCATCAATCACTCTCTCCGCTGCTCACTGTTGTTCTCTGCTCAGTTGACGTGAACTTGACAGATACAAACAATAGACTAAGAATACACTTGAACAGACATCTCACTGTGTGTGTGCATGCATGCGCACTCTATAATGTACAGTCATTTAGCACAAGAGAGCGAGAAAGAGAAAGAGAGAGGGATAAATAGATGCTTTTGACAGTAAAGCTCCAAACACCTCTCTCTACCTGACAACTTCCTGTTTCTACAGTACAGTCCACTGGGGTCACACACTAATGATTTATCCAGCAGTAGCCTACATGTTGTTTGTGAGTGAGATCAGTTCTTCAGCAGCAAAGCCAAGTCTATTTTTTACACCAATAAATGACTAACCCTGCGTCCCAAATGAAACCTTATTCCCTTTACAGTGCACTACTTTTGACAAGAGCCAAATGGCTCTAGTGCTCTATATAGGGAATAGTGTGCCATTGTGGATGCACACTAATTCTCCGATGCTGGGATTTATCTCATTAATCTCAACCTATTCACATGTGGCTCATGTCAAATCAAATCAAATGTTATTTGTCACATGCGCCGAATGCAATAGGTGCAGACCTTACCGTGAAATGCTTACTTACAGTGGCTTGCGAAAGTATTCACCCCCCATGGCATTTCTCCTATTTTGTTGCCTTACAACCTGGAATTAAAAAGGATTTTTGGGGAGTTTGTATAATTTGATTTACACAACATGCCTACCACTTTGAAGATGCAAAATATTTTTTATTGTGAAACAAACAAGAAGACAAAAAACTGAAAACTTGAGCATGCATAACCCCCCCCCCCCCAAAGTCAATACTTTGTAGAGCCACCTTTTGCAGATATTACAGCTGCAAGTCTCTTGGGGTATGTCTCTATTAGCTTGGCACATCTAGCCATTGGGATTTTTGCCCATTCCTCAAGGCAAAACTGCTCCAGCTCCTTCAAGTTGGATGGGTTCCACTGATGTACAGCAATCTTTAAGTCATACCACAGATTCTCAATTGGATTGAGGTCTGGGCTTTGACTAGGCCATTCCAAGACATTTAAATGTTTCCCCTTAAACCACTCAAGTGTTGCTTTAGCAGTATGCTTAGGGTCATTATCCCAGTCTCAAATCTCTGGAAGACTGAAACAGGTTTCCCACAGGAATGTCCCTGTATTTAGTGCCATCCATCATTCCTTCAATTCTGACCAGTTTCCCAGTCCCTGCCGATGAAAAACATCCCCACAGCATGATGCTGCCATCCCCACAGCATGATGTTGCTCTCGGGGTGATGAGAGGTGTTGGGTTTGCGCCAGACATAGCGTTTTCCTTGAAGACTAAAAAGCTCAATTTTAGTCTCATCTGACCAGAGTACCTTCTTCCATATGTTTGGGGAGTCTCCCACATGCCTTTTGGCGAACACGAAACGTTTGCTTATTTTTTCCTTTAAGCAATGGCTTTTTTCTGGCCACTCTTCCGTAAAGCCTAGCTCTGTGGAGTGTACGGCTTAAAGTGGTCCTATGGACAGATACTCCAATCTCCGCTGTGGAGCATTGCAGCTCCTTCAGGGTTATCTTTGGTCTCTTTGTTGCCTCTCTGATTAATGCCCTCCTTGCCTGGTCCGTGAGTTTTGATGGGTGGCCCTCTCTTAGCAGGTTTGTTGTGGTGCCATATTCGTTAAAAAAATTGTATAATGGATTTAATGGTGCTCCGTGGGATGTTCAAAGTTTCAGATTTTTTTTTATAACCCAACCCTGATCTGTAATTCTCCACAACTTTGTCCCTGACCTGTTTGGAGAGCTCCTTGGTCTTCATGGTGCCGCTTGCTTGGTGGTGCCCCTTGCTTAGTGGTGTTGCAGACTCTGGGGCCTTTCAGAACAGGGGTACATACTGTATACTGAGATCATGTGACAGATCATTCGATTGCACACAGGTGGACTTTATTTAACTAATTATGTGACTTCTGAAGGTAATTGGTTTCACCAGATCTTATTTAGGGACTTCAAAGCAAAGGAGGTGAATACATATGCACGCACCACTTTTCCGTTATTTATTTTTTGAATTTTTTGGGCCTTCCTCTGACACCACTTAGTACATAGGTCCTGGATGGCAGGACGCTTGGCCCAGTGATGTATTGGGCCGTACACACTACCCTCTGTAGTGCCTTAGTGTACATCAATTCCCCATTACATATATCACCAGTAGTACATTTACCGTTATTTCCTATAATTTCTAATCTACAATGTTTGTTACCGTGGGTATGGTAATTTATGTTAATGCATTCAATATTATTATTCCAGTCTTCCTGTTATCATTGTCGGAGTGGACACATTGTTTGCAGAGTGCACAACCTATGCTATACTTGTAAGAAACAGGCTTTGGTTTATTTCATTCCATTTACGAGTTTTGTCAATTTAGTCATTGTCTTTTGTTTGGAGCGCTCCTGTCAATGTTGAGTAAGGACGCGCACGATTAGAAGTAGGCGTATAGGCTACCTGGCCTGCGCACAAATGTAGGCCATTTGGGGATCTGATAGTATTTCTGATTGGCTTAACGCACCACCACTAATGACCTGTGGAGCTTCTCAAATTAATGTTTTCTTCACCTCAAACAGCAAGTAAACTAAGTCTGTTTATTTTTATAATTTTTGTTTTGTTTTGGGGGGGGGGGGGGGGGGTAGATCAGCTTAATATTGCAGATAGATTGTAACTTCCATCAATGTAATTGTCTGCATCACTTCCAATCCCCCATGTTTTTTTTATATACAGTGGGGAGAACAAGTACTGTATACATACACACACATATACAGTGGGGAGAACACGTATTTGATACACTGCCGATTTTGCAGGTTTTCCTACTTACAAAGCATGTAGAGGTCTGTAATTTTTATCATAGGTACACTTCAACTGTGAGAGACAGAATCTAAAACAAAAATCCAGAAAATCACATTGTATGATTTTTAAGTAATTAATTTGCATTTTATTGCATGACATAAGTATTTGATCACCTACCAACCAGTAAGAATTCCGGCTCTCACAGACCTGTTCGTTTTTCTTTAAGAAGCCCTCCTGTTCTCCACTCATTACCTGTATTAACTGCACCTGTTTGAACTTGTTACCTGTATAAAAGACACCTGTCCACACACTCAATCAAACAGACTCCAACCTCTCCACAATGGCCAAGACCAGAGAGCTGTGTAAGGACATCAGGGATAAAATTGTAGACCTGCACAAGGCTGGGATGGGCTACAGGACAATAGGCAAGCAGCTTGGTGAGAAGGCAACAACTGTTGGCGCAATTATTAGAAAATGGAAGAAGTTCAAGAGGACGGTCAATCACCCTCGGTCTGGGGCTCCATGCAAGATCTCACCTCGTGGGGCATCAATGATCATGAGGAAGGTGAGGGATCAGCCCAGAACTACACGGCAGGACCTGGTCAATGACCTGAAGAGAGCTGGGACTACAGTCTCAAAGAAAACCATTAGTAACACACTACGTCGTCATGGATTAAAATCCTGCTGCGCACGCAAGGTCCCCCTGCTCAAGCCAGCGCATGTCCAGGCCCGTCTGAAGTTTGCCAATGACCATCTGGATGATACAGAGGAGGAATGTGAGAAGGTCATGTGGTCTGATGAGACAAAAATATAGCTTTTTGGTCTAAACTCCACTCGCTGTGTTTGGAGGAAGAAGAAGGATGAGTACAACCCCAAGAACACCATCCCAACCGTGAAGCATGGAGGTGGAAACATCATTCTTTGGGGATGCTTCTCTACAAAGGGGACAGGACGACTGCACCGTATTGAGGGGAGGATGGATGGGGCCATGTATCGCGAGATCTTGGCCAACAACCACCTTCCCTCAGTAAGAGCATTGAAGATGGGTCATGGCTGGGTCTTCCAGCATGACAACGACCCGAAACACACAGCCAGGGCAACTAAGGAGTGGCTCCGTAAGGAGCATCTCAAGGTCCTGGAGTGGCCTAGCCAGTCTCCAGACCTGAACCCAATAGAACATCTTTGGAGGGAGCTGAAAGTCCGTATTGCCCAGTGACAGCCCCGAAACCTGAAGGATCTGGAGAAGGTCTGTATGGAGGAGTGGGCCAAAATCCCTGCTGCAGTGTGTGCAAACCTGGTCAAGACCTACAGGAAACATATGATCTCTGTAATTGCAAACAAAGGTTTCTGTACCAAATATTAAGGTCTGCTGTTCTGATGTATCAAATACTTATGTCATGCAATAAAATGCAAATGAATTACATAAAAATCATACAATGTGATTTTCTGGATTTTTGTTTTAGATTCCGTCTCTCACAGTTGAAGTGTACCTATGTTAAAAATGACAGACCTCTACATGCTTTGTAAGTAGGAAAACCTGCAAAATCGGCAGTGTATCAAATACTTGTTCTCTCCACTGTATATACATACATACACATACATATCCTTTAAAAATATGTATATATTCCCCTTTATTACTTTCCAACTCCGCCACCCTTTCCCTACTTGGAGTAAACTAGTGAACAACAATGCTTAGGCCTCTACTTCCAGCTTATACTTACTAGCTACATTTATGGACACAGTGAATTTTACAATAATTATATTTTGTTTGTTTTTTCTCCTGAACTTCTTCTACTCTCAACCTCTCCGATCATTTTCATGATGTCCATCCGGTTTGCTTCTATATGCCATATCTTTCTAACTGTGCTCTTTCACAAAAGCTCCAAACCTACAACCTATGTACTTATTATGGACACAGTTTGCTTACATTATTAGTTATCTTGTTATTGTTAGTTGTTATTAGTCCCATCCTTCAATTCCATTCAACACCTCCCATCTATCTCCTAACACCATCCATATAGGATTTCTATTTGCCTTATACATTTCAACTGTACTGTGATGTCTTACAAAAGTTCTGAACCTTTCTATTCTCATTGTTTCTACAGATTGTGAATTGAAAATAAACATTTTTGCTAAAAGTACTATTATATTGATCGATTGACTAGGACTTTTCAGATCACCCAGTAATGCTATCTGCAAGGTTAGCTCCAGGTAAATATTGCAATCCTTTAGCTATTCCTGGACCTGTGTCCAAAAACAAGCTTCAAATGGACAGTAGCAAAACAAATGATCTAATGATTCTGTCTCTTCGCAGCAAAATCTGCAGAGCTGTGAAGATTGTATAAGTCATTGAGAATAGCTCCTCAATGTATTTGAAAAATCATTCCAGCTCTCTCCTTTTCTATAACCACTCAGTGTGAAAGGGAAAAATGTAATGCTCTGATCCAGTGGAAAAGTCATGAAATAGGCCTACCTAATTACTTCTTATCAGTGCTTGACTTGGACTAAAATAGGTTCCGGTACTCATTTTGGGTGCTGGTACTGTTTAGATTTAGGTGCAGGAGCTCCACAATACTTTTGAGCTAATATTCTATAAGAGGAACAGGAGCTCAAGCAATAGAACATTTGAGGTGCCGGTGTAGTATCTGAACATTCTATATTGTTGGTTAAATGAACTCTACTTTGCTTTGCTGAAACATCTGGAAAGTATTACTATAGGGGCCCCCTAAGATGGAGGACATTGGGATATGTGGAGGCCAGGGATTGGTCTATTCAAAATACGCCATCTTGTGTTACATAGGATATATACCATGTTTGAACAAAGGGACGAGGAGAGTGATCATATTTGAGATTGGGTTCGTTTCTCTCCAGATTCTGCAGAAGTCTGTAAATTGATGCTGAAATCTTTTGATATAATAAACCTTTATAATAAAAGTACAGTGTCAGCGGATTCCTTATCAACACAGCATTGCAGCATCGTTGTTCGGCCACCACACTGGTACTCAGCTCCGGTGAGCTCCTGCCCAAGTCAAGCACTGCTTCTTATCCCTTGCGCAAATAGCCTACAGCTGTGTCTGTCCCGAGCTCACTGCAGATTATTTCATACAATGTTGCATGTTCGCTAGTGCAAGCTTCGGGCTGGACCCACGTTAATACTTGATACAATGTTTCAAGTTCATTGCAGACAGGCCATGTGTAGCCAATGTGATTTATAGGATATTTATTTTTAATTAGGATATTTACTACCTGCAGGCTGCAATGTTTTTATTTGTTGGCTTTATGTAGGCTATTTTTACACAGTTGGCAGTGACAATATAAGTTACTTTTTAGGTTAGTATTTTTTTCATTTAGATTTGGATATAATTTTGATGAACCACATGACAATGATTTTGAGATATGAAGACGTTATTATAAATTAAATGAAACTGTTTCACGAAAATGTGCATATGAAAACCATAACTGGCACGCAGGTCAGTAGAAATTGTAAGATAAATTGGCATTCCACATGAGAAAAGTTGCCGACTCCTCGTGTAGTCTATTACCGGAAACTCAGCAGAGTAATGGCAGAATCTGCAAAAGCCAGCTCGAGCGGGAGGAGAATAGTTGGGTCAGGTTAAGGTTTGTTCTTCTGTTATCTAGATCTCTCTTGATGCATTTGTCTTATTTCAACAAACCGTAAGCTTCAAGCATCAGAAAAGCTCAATGCATAGAGCTGATTTTATAAAAACACATAGTGTGTGTCTATATATGGAAAAATACACATTAAAAAAGTTTGACCAATCGATTGGTCGAAAGAACAGACGACTTTCGGTCGACCAGGATTTTTGTTAGTCGGGGACAGCCCTGCTATCGGATGAATCCCGGAACATATCCCAGTCTGTACTATCAAAACAGTCTTGTAGCCTCAAGTCTGCTTTGTCCTACCACTTCCATATTGAGCGCATCACTGGTACTTCATGTTTGAATTTTTGTTTGTGAACAGGAAGCAGGAGAATGGAATCATGGTCAGACTTGCTGAAGGCAGGATGAGGGAGAGCCTTGTATGCGTTTCTGTGGGTAGAATAAAAGTGGTCTAGAATTTTAGCGTCCCTAGTGGCGCAGGAGACGAGTTGGTAGAAGTGAGGTAGGACGGTTTTCAGTCTCCCCACATTAAATTCTCCGTGATATCTTGGTAGATAAAAGGGTCTGCAGCTTACCATGAGGCATTCTATATCAGGTGAACAGAAGCTTGAGATTTCCTTCACACTTGAAGCAGCACACCAGTTGTTATTTATGATAGAACACACTCCGCCTCATTTCGATTTCACCGAATCAATTGGGATGAGATTTCTTTCAGAGTTAAAAGCCGTGAGAGGATATATGAGGCAGCAACATTACTGTATGCACAGTACATGCCCTGTGTCCAGTCATATCTCATAACATACTGGAGCCAGGGGGTGAGAGGGAAGGGAGGGAGGGAGAGGAGGGAGGTAGAGGGAGGAGTGCCATCTCTAGGGTTGCAAAGCTACCAGTAAGTTACTGGAATCTTCAGTAATTTTGGTAACTAACAGGTAATCTATGGCAATCTTTGGTAATTTGAGTAATTTATACAATTATGTTATTTTATTCATATTTGGTATGATTTTTTTTATATCTGTGTCCATATTGTCCACGAGTTTGTAGTGGATACACCATATGGTTAAAGAGAATATAGCCTAATTAATGAAAAAAGCTTCTAATCAACAATGGCATTATTTTCAATTAACTCTGCAACTCTTCCAACTATTGACTTTCTTTCACAACTGCCACGAGTTTAGCGTCAAAACATTTACAACAAAGACATATTGACATAGTAAAATAAATAAAAGCATGTTAAAAAAATATAAATATATTAAGGATATTTCATGCTGAAACCCTCATTTTAAAACACCAATAGCATTCACTAAGTTGATGGTTTATATTTAGGATAATGTTTTACAGCTTTATTATTCTATTTTTTATTTTAAAATCATTTGATTTGATAATTTTATATATTTCACATATGTTACGGCTACACAGAGGGCCAGATATAATTATAGACACCTGTGATAATCTGAAGTACCCAAAAATGCCGCTAGATGAGATAAAATAAAATAAAAAACTGGACATTTACCAAAATGCTGGTAGTTTACTGGTAAACTGATATACAGTCAATGTTCAACCCCTTTGTCACGTTCGTTTAAGGACGGGTCAGACCAAGGCGCAGCGTGAAATGCGTACATGTTTATTAAAATGATAAACACACGACAAAACAATAAACAAACGAACCGTGAAGTCCTAAGGCTACACACAAAACAAGCCTACTTACGGAACAAGATCCCACAACTAACGAGTGCCAATAGGCTGCCTAAGTATGATCCCCAATCAGAGACAACGAGCGACAGCTGCCTCTGATTGGGAACCACATCAGGCAACATAGATCTACACATACTAGATCATACACATAGATATACACAACATAGAATATTCACACCCTGACTCAACATATAAGAGTCCCCTGAGTCAGGGCGTGACATCCTTGCCATCTCCCATACAAGCAGAAGTAAGATATGTGCACGTGAGTTGAACACACTCACATTAACACTTACACATCATCCTAACCATAACCCCAGGACAACCTACTATAGAAACTTTCATTTGGAATATGGACAACATGTTAGTGCCATGATGTTGTCACATTATATCATATAATATTACAAAGAACTGAAACACCTTGGGGTGTCTATCTGAATTTGTATGAAGACAGAGATATAGATAGAGAGAAACAGAGAGCTAGAGCGACAGAGAGAGAGCTAGAGAGAGAGAGAGCGCGCGAGAGAGAGAGCTACTGAGACATACAGATAAACAGAGAGAGAGATGGGAAGTCTCTTACCTTCTAGCACGGTGAGTTTGGCACTAGTCTTGATCTCTCCGGCGCTGTTGGTGGCGGTACACTCATAAATGGCCTCGTCTCTGTGTGTCCTCAGGGGCTGGATCCTCAGTAAAGACCCAGAACCATCATCAAACTCTATCACCTGGTAGGGATACACACACACAGACAAACACACACACACAGAAGACATGAGACAGTCTTTTAGTAGGGTTGTGATCAGGACAACATGGAACATCTAGATTTTGGCTAGGGATACGTAAATTGTAATTATACATCAATAGAGAATTATGTCAGAAAAGCAGGAATTCCTCTGGTTTCAGCCCATTTCACTGTTCTCCCATGATGTCCCTCTGTTGTCAAGGTCTGTCATGATAGACGTTATCAACCCCTACATCCCCACTGGCTGCCCTATTGCATAGCAGACTGGTCTTAGATGTTGTAACCAAGCCCACAGCCCTACTGCCTGGCTGCCCCACGGTTCAGCCAGTCTGTGATATCACACATATCATACTTACACAGTCATACTCTGTTCAACATGGTTAAACTAGAGGAGAGCTAGATAGAAGAGAGAGAGAGAGAGAGAGAGAGAGAGAGAGAGAGAGAGAGAGAGAGAGAGAGAGAGAGAGAGAGAGAGAGAGAGAGAGAGAGAGAGAGAGAGGAGAGAGAGAGAGAGAGAGAGAGAGAGAGAGAGAGAGAGAGAGAGAGAGAGAGAGAGGAGAGAGAGAGAAGAGAGAGAGAGAGAGAGAGAGAGAGAGAGAGAGAGAGAGAGAGAGAGAGAGAGAGAGAGAGAGAGAGAGAGAGAGAGAGAGAGAGAGAGAGAGAGAGAGAGAGAGAGAGAGAGAGAGAGAGAAAGAAGAGAGAGAGATGGGGGGGATCAAGGGATTGACAGATGATGTGAGAAGAAAGGAGGATGACGCTTGAAATTAAAGACTAAAAAACAATAGATGAAACTGACTGACAGAGAGAGAGAAGGAGGATGGAAGAATGAAGAATGAAGAGAGAAGGAGGGATTTCGAGCAGCTACACCAACAGACAGCGTGATGGTAGAATCTTGTCAGCATGATCCATAAGTAGACACTCGGGGTTGACCCCTGTGTGTGTGTGTACCTCAAAGCGTTGGGAGCTGACTTTCTTGCCCTTCTTCATCCAGGTGATCCTGGGTTTGGGCTCTCCTGTGGCCTGGCACACGAATGACGCTACGCCACCCGATATACCTGTTTGGTCCTCGGGAGACTTGACGAAACTTGGCAAGCCTGAGGGGGAGAGAGAGAAAGAGGAGAGATTTTTTTATTTCTAAAATACCTTTTTGGTAAATTCGGCAAATATACATAGCAAAGAGAGGTAGAGGGGAGAGAGAGAGAGAGAGAGAGAGAGAGAGAGAGAGAGAGAGAGAGAGAGAGAGAGAGAGAGAGAGAGAGAGAGAGAGAGAGAGAGAGAGAGAGAGAGAGAGAGATAGAATGAGTACTATGTTCTCAGTTTTGGTGCCTCTCTCTGAGCTTTCTTCATAACAGTGTTAATTTCGTCAACAATAACTGTGATGGAAAAAAATACTTGTCAATGACCTATTTTTCCTGACGAAAACTAATGACAATAACAACACAAGGCCTGTGGAGGAATATAGACAGCAGTGATAATTACGGATGAGAACTCTCTTGGTAGATCAAAGGGTCTGCAGCTTACCATGAGGCATTCTATATCAGGTGAGCAGAAGCTTGAGATTTCCTTCACACTTGAAGCAGCACACCAGATAGTTGTGAAAGTAGCGCTCACGAGCCAAAAGTGCTCCCCAGAAATTGCATTACAGTGCATTCGGAATGTTTTCAGATCCTTTGACATTTTCCACATTTTGTTACGTTACAGCCTGATTCTAAAATTGAATAAATAAAATAAACATCCTCGTCAATCTACACACCACACCCCAAAATGACGAAGTGAAAACAGTTTTTTAGAAATGTTTGCAAATTTGTAAAAAAAATAAAAAACAGAAATACCTTATTTACACAAGTATTCAGACCCTTTGCTATGAGACTCGGAACTGATCTCAGGTGCATCCTGTTTCCATTGATCATCCTTGAGATGTTTCTACAACTTGATTGGATTCCACCTGTGGTAAATTCAATTGATTGGACATGATTTGGAAAGGCACACACCTGTCTATATAAGGTCCCACAGTTTACAGTGCATGTCAGAGCAAAAACCAAGGCATGAGGTCGAAGGAATTGTCCATAGAGCTCGGAGACTGGATTGTGTCGAGGCACATATCTGGGGAAGGGTACCAAAACATTTCTCAGCGTTGAAGTTCCCCAAGAACACAGTGGCCTCCATCATTCTTAAATGGAAGAAGTTTGGAACCACCAATACTCTTCCTAGAGCAAGCCACACGGCCTAACTGAGCAATTGGGGGAGAAGGGCCTTGGTCAGGGAGGTGACCAAGAACCCGATGGTCACTCTGACAGAGCTTCAGAGTTCCTCTGTGGAGATCGGAGAACCTTCCAGAAGGACAAACATCTCTGCAGCACTCCACCAATCAGGCCTTTAAGGTAGAGTGGCCAGACAGAAGCCACTCCTCAGTAAAAGGCACATGACAGCCCGCTTGGAGTTTGCCAAAAGGCACCTAAAGGACTCTCACACCATGAGAAACAAGATTCTCTGGTCTGATGAAACCAAGATTGAACTCTTTGGCCTGAAAGCCAAGCGTCACGTCTGGAGGAAACCTGGCACCTCCCTACGGTGAAGCATGGTGGTGTTAGCATCATGCTGTGGGGATGTTTTTAAGCGGCAGGGACTGGGAGACTAGTCAGGATCGAGGGAAAGATGAACAGAGCAAAGTACAGAGAGATCCTTGATGAAAACCTGCTCCAGAGTGCTCAGGACCTCAGACTGGGACGAAGGTTCACCTTCCAACAGGACAACGACCCTAAGCACACAGCCAACACAATGCAGGAGTGGCTCGGAACAAGTCTCTGAATGTCCTTGAGTGGCCCAGCCAGAGCCCGGATTTGAACCCAATCTAACATCTCTAGAGAGACCTGAAAAAAGCTGTGCAGCAACGGTCCCCATCCAACCTGACAGAGCTTGACAGGATCTGCAGAGAAGAATGGGAGAAACGCCTCAAGCTTATAGCATCATACACAAGAAAACTCTAGGCTGTAATTGCTGCCAAAGGTGCTTCAACAAAGTACTGAGTAAAGGGTCTGAATACTTATGAAAAGGTGATATTTAAGTTTTTTATATATTTTTTATTTGCACAATTTTCTAAAAACCAGTTTTTGCTTTGTCATTATGGGGTATTGTGTGTAGATAAAAAAATTATATATTGAATCAATTTTAGAATAAGGCTGTAACGTAACAAAATGTGGAAAAAGTGAAGGGGTCTGAATTGTTTCCGAATGCACTGTATATGCAGATATGTGCACCACGTTATGGTTCTCTCTCTCTCTCTGCAACCTCATTGGATAACGCTGGGCAGGCCTGGGCCAGCCTTCTTCTTTCCCTGTGCAACCTCATTGGGCCTGATCACATGATTGTGCCTTCTCCAGAAAAAAAAGTTAATACACTAAGCTTGCTCTCTCTCTCCCACTCACTCACTCACTCAAGCCAGCATACGCCAAGTCGGTATTCACAATTTCCCCACCTTGGGAGAAAACACGGAGGAGTTCTCATAGACCGCCAGCAAAGAAAGCCTATTTTACATGTTGCTTATGAGTGCCTTTCACACTACTTTTGGATTATAATTGGATTGTAAGGCTCGTATGAATCTCCTGCTTAGTATAATGTTTGTTTCATTGTCGCAAATCAACTCCACTATATTTAAAAAATACACTTCAACCAATAAAATTGCTCTTTGACAAGCTTTGCTACAGTCTATGCCAGGACTGCCCAACCCTGTTCCTGGAGAGCTACTGTCCTGTAGGTCTTTGCTCCAACCCTAATCTAGCACACCTGATTCTAATAATTACCAGGTTGATAAGATGAATCAGGTTAGTAACACCTGGGGTTGGAGCGAAAACATACAGGAGGGTAGCTCTCCAGGAACAGGGTTGGGAAACCCTGGTCTATGCCAATGAGCGTTAGCATTCTAGCTAACAACTGCTGCATTCAAAATCTGATCACAACCAAATTGAATCTTAGCGACCGTTCAAGCAATACTCAAAACAACATTGTAAGCATATGATAACCCAAAAAAAGTGTTTCTGTTTAGAAGTAATAACTCAGTTTGTTAATGTGTCAATGTGTGTGGAGTGCATCCATGCATTTGTGCAGATTTGTGTGTGTGTGTTTGTCTGAGTTCCATGATGAGTTCAAAGCCTTCCAGAACTGATTAGCATCATTCTGACTTCCAAGAGAGAGTCCCTGTTGGAAACTGTCTGTCCACAACATTACTATTACAGGGTTTATTAGGGAGCTGCTAGAAGCTCTACTTACGGCTAACTGGTCTTAGCAAGGATCAGGAAGCATTAAGCAGACCAGAGAACATACTTCAAATTAAAACACGTAAACTCCAGCTACGCATACATGGGAAAACAAGAGTCTCGGAAAGCAGAGGATTTTGGAATACGGAAGGATCACGGGGAGATAAAGGAACACACCACACGCACACATCCTCTCTCTCACACACACAAATAAACCTCTCTCTCTCTCTCTGTCACACACACACACACACTAGAAACGGTCATCAAAATTGTTAAAAGGTTTTAAAAACAATTTGATTAAATAAATGAAGATATTCCAAACTTTTAGAATTTTTATAATCCCTCCATTATTGACTAAATTATAGCACATAAAACATTTTACTGCCATGGACAAATAATGAATGGAGATCAGGGATTTTGGTGGAAATTCAGGTATTCAATGTATTGTCAAATTTCACTCTTTAAAAAAAAGACCTGATATATACATTTTATTTTTGTATCAGGGTAAAATAAATTAAATACACTGGTTCTGCAAACACTTTCTGTCTATTGTCGGACATTATTCATTCAAATCAGACAGGTTTTTTACATAGACGATACATTGGAGATATTATAAGGCAAGTACTTCAAACACTGGAACACTATGAAAAACTGGGAAACCAGGCCTGCTTTTCATAGCAGACTTTGAAAAGGCATTTGATAAAGTACGACTGGAGTTTATATATAAATGCCTGGAGCATTTCAATTTTGGAGAATCTCTTATAAAATGGGTTAAAATCATGTATACTAACCCTAGGTGTAAAATAATAAATCATGGCTATTTCTCCGAAAGTTTTAAACTGTCAAGAGGAGTAAAACAAGGTTGTCCACTATCGGCATATCTATTTAGTATGGCCATCAAAATGTTAGCTATTAAAATCAGATCCAACAAAAATATCAAGGGATTAGAAATCCAGGGCTTAAAAACAAAGGTGTCATTGTACGCTGATGATTCATGTTTTCTTTTAAATCCACAACTAGAATGCCTCCACAGCCTCATAGAGGATCTAGATAAATTTTCTAACCTCTCTGGATTACAACCAAATTATGATAAATGTAATACAGTGGGGGAAAAAAGTATTTAGTAAGCCACCAATTGTGCAAGTTCTCCCACTTAAAAAGATGAGAGGCCTGTAATTTTCATCATAGGTACACGTCAACTATGACAGAATGAGAAAAAAAAATCCAGAAAATCACATTGTAGGATTTTTTATGAATTTATTTGCAAATTATGGTGGAAAATAAGTATTTGGTCAATAACAAAAGTTTCTCAATACTTTTTTATATACCCTTTGTTGGCAATGACACAGGTCAAACGTTTTCTGTAAGTCTTCACAAGGTTTTCACACACTGTTGCTGGTATTTTGGCCCATTCCTCCATGCAGATCTCCTCTAGAGCAGTGATGTTTTGGGGCTGTCGCTGGGCAACACGGACTTTCAACTCCCTCCAAATATTTTCTATGGGGTTGAGATCTGGAGACTGGCTAGGCCACTCCAGGACCTTGAAATGCTTCTTACGAAGCCACTCCTTCGTTGCCCGGGCGGTGTGTTTGGGATTATTGTCATGCTGAAAGACCCAGCCACGTTTCATCTTCAATGCCCTTGCTGATGGAAGGAGGTTTTCACTCAAAATCTCACGATACATGGCCCCATTCATTCTTTCCTTTACACGGATCAGTCATCCTGGTCCCTTTGCAGAGAAACAGCCCCAAAGCATGATGTTTCCACCCCCATGCTTCACAGTAGGTATGGTGTTCTTTGGATGCAACTCAGCATTCTTTGTCCTCCAAACACGACGAGTTGAGTTTTTACCAAAAAGTAATATTTTGGTTTCATCTGACCATTTGACATTCTCCCAATCCTCTTCTGGATCATCCAAATATACTCTAGCAAACTTCAGACGGGCCTGGACATGTACTGGCTTAAGCAGGGGGACACGTCTGGCACTGAAAGATTTGAGTCCCTGGCGGCGTAGTGTGTTACTGATGGTAGGCTTTGTTACTTTGGTCCCAGCTCTCTGCAGGTCATTCACTAGGTCCCCCCGTGTGGTTCTGGGATTTTTGTTCACCGTTCCTGTGATCATTTTGACCCCACAGGGTGAGATCTTGCGTGGAGCCCCAGATCGAGGGAGATTATCAGTGGTCTTGTATGTCTTCCATTTCCTAATAATTGCTCCCACGGTTGATTTCTTCAAACCAAGCTGCTTACCTATTGCAGATTCAGTCTTCCCAGCCTGGTGCAGGTCTACAATGTTGTTTCTGGTGTCCTTTGACAGCTCTTTGGTCTTGGCCATAGTGGAGTTTGGAGTGTGACTGTTTGAGGTTGTGGACAGGTGTCTTTTATACTGATAACAAGTTCAAACAGGTGCCATTAATACAGGTAACGAGTGGAGGACAGAGGAACCTCTTAAAGAAGAAGTTACAGGTCTGTGAGAGCCAGAAATCTTGCTTGTTTGTAGGTGACCAAATACTTATTTTCCACCATAATTTGCAAATAAATTCATTAAAAATCCTACAATGTGATTTTCTGGAGAGAAAAAATCTCAATTTGTCTGTCATAGTTGACGTGTACCTATGATGAAAATTACAGGCCTCTCTCATCTTTTTAAGTGGGAGAACTTGCACAATTGGTGGCTGACTAAATACTTTCCCCCCCCCACTGTATATTACTTATTGTATCACTAAAAAATATGATTAGTTTACCAATAAAATGGTCTGATGGTGATGTGGATATACTCGGAATACATATCTCAAATGAAATAAATGATCTCACTCCAATAAATGTTATAGAAAGTTAGCAAAAATAGATTAGATCTTGCTATCATGGAAAGGTAAATACCTGTCTATTTGTGGAAAAATCACCCTGATTAACTCTTTAGTATTATCCAAGTTTACCTATTTGCTTATTGTCTTACCTACGCCTAGCAAACCGTTTTTTAAGTTATATGAGAAAAAAATATTAAATTTTATTTGGAACGGCAAGCCAGACAAAATTAAAGGGCCTATTTATATAATGAATTCGGAGGACAGAAATGATTAAATATTAAAGCATTAGACCTATCACTAAAAGCTTCAGTCATACAAAAGTTATACTTAAATCCGAAATGGTTCTCTAGCAAATTAGTAAGATTGTCTCACCCCATGTTCAAGAATGGCCCTTTTCCCTTTATTCAGATTACAACCTCTCACTTTCAGTTATTTGAAAAGGAAACCACCAACCAAATATCACTATTTCTAAAACAAGCCATAGAAAGTTGGTTTCAATTTCAATTTAATCCCCCAGAAACGACAGAACAAATAATGCAACAAATATTGTGGTTAAACTCAAATATAGAAATTCATAAAAAAACATGTTTTAAAAAGGTATAATCTTCGTAAATGATATCATAGGTAGGACTGGTGGAGTTACGTCGCACAAGCAGCTAACTAAAACATATGGAAATGTCTGCTCTACCCAAAATTACAACCAAATAATTGGAGTATTACCGCAAAAATGGAAGAGGAAAGTGGAAGGGGGGAAAAGTAAGGAACTTGTCTGTCGGCCCTGCATTAAAGAACATAATTGGTTAAAGAAAATTTGGATAAATAAAAAAGTATACCAGTTTCATTTAAGGACCAAAGGATTGAAAGCCGTCCCATATAGATTGCAAAATAGTTGGGAAGAGATTTCTGACAAACCGATTCCATGGCATAGTGTTTATGAACTGATACGCAAAACGACGCCGGATTCAAAATGTTGCATTTTTCAATTTAAATTATTATACTAAATTCTTGCTACCAATAGAATGTTATTTATATGGAGGACACAATCTTCCCAGCACTGCAGATTTTGCTGCGAAGAGACAGAATCATTAGATCATTTGTTTTGGTACTGTCCATTTGTAGCTTGTTTTTGGTCACAGGTCCAGGAATGGCAATATTTACCTGGAGCTAACCCTGCAGATAGCACTACTGGGTGATCTGAAAAGTCATAGTATATCGATCAATGATATAATAATACTTTTAACAAAAATGTTTATTTTCAATTTACAATCTGTAGAAACAATGAGAATAGAAGGGTTTAGAACTTTTGTGAAACATCACAGTACAGTTGAAAAATATAGGGCAAATAGAAGGGAGGTGTTGAATGGAGCTGATGGATGGGACTAACACAACTAATAACAACAAGATAACTATTGTAAAGCATACTGTATCCATAATAAGTACAGTGCCTTGCAAATATATTCATCCCCTTTGGCGTTTTTCCTATTTTGTTGCATTACAACCTGTAATTTAAATGGATTTTTATTTGGATTTCATGTAATGGACATACACAAAATAGTCCAAATTGGTGAAGTGACATGAAAAAAATAACTTGTTTAAATTTTTTTTTAAATAAACAACGAAGAAGTTGTGCGTGCATGTGTATTCACCCCCTTTGCTTTGAAGCCCCTAAATAAGATCTGGTGCAACCAATTACCTTCAGAAGTCACATAATTAGTTAAATAATGTCCACCTGTGTGCAATCTAAGTGTCACATGATCTCAGTTTATATACACCTGTTCTGAAAGGCCAAAGTTGTGGAGAAGTACAGATCAGGGTTGGGTTATAAAAAAAAAATGAAATTTGCATAAAGAAAAAAAATAAGCAAACACGTTTCATGTTCGCCAAAAGCCAAGTGCGAAACTCCCCAAACATATGGAAGAAGGTACTCTGGCCATCAAGGAAAACGCTATGTCTGGCCCTTTACTTTGTTGAAGCACCTTTGGCAGCAATTACAGCCTCGAGTCTTCTTGGGTATGACGCTACAATATGGCGCACCTGTATTTGGAGTTTTTCCATTCTTTTCTGCAAATCCTCTCAAGCTCTGTCAGGTTGGATGGGGAGCGTTACTGCACAGCTATTTTTAGGTCTCTCCAGATATTTTCGGAATCAAGTCCGGGCTCTGACTGGGCCACTCAAAAACATTCAGATACTTGTCCCGAAGCCACTCTTGCGTTGTCTTGGCTGTGTGCTTAGGGTCGTTGTCCTGTTGGAAGGTGAACCTTCGTCCCAGTCTGAGGTCCTGAGTGCTCTAGAGCAGGCTTTAATCAAGGATCTATCTGTACTTTGGTCCGTTCATCTTTGCCTCAACCCTGAATAGTCTCCCAGTCCCTGCCGCTGAAAAACATCCTCAGAGCATGATGATGCCACCACCATACTTCACCGTAGGGATGGTGCCAGGTTTCCCACAGACGTGATGCTTGGCATTCAGGCCAAAGAGTTCAATCTTGGTTTCATCAGACCAGAGAATCTTGTTTCGCATGGTCTGAGAGTCCTTTAGGTGCCTTTTGGCAAACTCCAAGCAGGCTGTCATATGCCTTTTACTGAGGAGTGGCTTCCGTCTGGCCACTCTACCATAAACAACTGTTTGGTGGAGCGCTGCAGAGACAGTTGTCCTTCTGGAAGGTTCTCCCATCTCCACAGAGGAACTCTTGAGCTCTGTCAGACTGACCACCGAGTTCTTGGTCACCTCCCTCACCAAGGCCCTTCTCCCCCGATTGCTCAGTTTGGCCGGGCAACCAGCTTTAAGAAGAGTCTTGGTGGTTCCAAACTTCTTCCATTTACGAATGATGGAGACCTCTGTGTTCTTGGGGACCTTCAATGCTGCAGAATTTTTTTGTACCCTTCCACAGATATGTGCCTCGACACAATCCTGTCTCTGAGCTCTACGGACAATTCCTTTCGACCTCATGGCTTGGTTTTTGCTCTGACATGCACTGTCAACTGTGGGACCTTACATTGACAGGTGTGTGCTATTCCAAATCATGTCTAATCAATTGAATTTACCACAGGTGGGCTCCAATCAAGTTGTAGAAACATCTCAAGGATGATCAATGGAAACAGGATGCACCTGAGCTCAATTTCGAGTCTCATAGCAAAGGGTCTAAATCCAATGGCATTTTTCCTATTTTGTTGCCTTACAACCTGGAATTAAAATGGATTCATGGGGGGTTTGTATCATTTAATTTACACAACATGCCTACCACTTTGAAGATGCAAAATATTTTTTAAGTGAAACAAACAACAAATAAGACAGAAAAACAGAACTTGAGCATGCAGAACTATTCACCCCTCCAAAGTCAATACTTTGTAGAGCCACCTTTTGCAACAATTACAGCTGCAAGTCTCTTGGGGTATGTCTCTATAAGCTTGGCACATCTAGCCACTGGGATTGTTGCCCATTCTTCGAGGCAAAACTGCTCCAGCTCCTTCAAGTTGGATGTGTTCCGCTGGTGTACAGCAATCTTTAAGTCATACCACAGATTCTCAATTGGATTGAGGGCTGGGCTTTGACTAGGCCATTCCAAGACATTTAAATTTCCCCTTAAACCACTTGAGTGTTGCTTTAGCAGTGTGCTTAGGGTCATTGTCCTGCTGGAAGGTGAACCTCCGTCCCAGTCCCAAATATCTGGAAGATTGAAACAGGTTTCCCTCGAAGTTCCCTGTATTTAGCGCCATCCATCATTCCTTCAATTCTGACCAGTTTCACAGTCCCTGCCAATGAAAAACATCCCCACAGCATGATGCTGCCACCACCATGCTTCACTGTGGGGATGGTGTTCTCGGGGTGATGAGAGGTGTTTGGTTTGCGCCAGACATAGCGTTTTCCTTGATGGCTAAAAAGCTCAATTTTAGTCTCATCTGACGAGTACCTTCTTCCATATGTTTGGGGAGTGTCCCACATGCCTTTTGGCGAACACCAAACGTGTTTGCTTATTTTTTTCTTTAAGCAATGGCTTTTTTCTGGCCACTCTTCCCTTAAGCCCAGCTCTGTGGAGTGTACGTCTTAAAGCTTTCCTATTGAAAGACTCCAATCTCCGCTGTGGAGCTTTGCAGCTCCTTCAGGGTTATCTTTGGTGTCTTTGTTGCCTCTCTGATTAATGGCCTCCTTGCCTGGTCCGTGAGTTTTAGTGGGCGGCCCTCTCTTGGCAGGTTTGTTGTGGTGCCATATTCTTTAAAATTTTTAATAATGGATGTAATGTTGCTCCGTGGGATGTTCATAGTTTCTTATTGTTTTATACACTTCTCCACAACTTTGTCCCTGAACTGTTTGGAGAGCTCATTGGTCTTCATGGTGCCGCTTGCTTGGTGGTGCCCCTTGCTTAGTGGTGTTGCAGACTCTGGGGCCTTTCAGAACAGATATATATAGACAGTTGAAGTCGGAAGTTTACACACACTTAGGTTGGAGTCATTAAAGCTCGTTTTTCAACCACTCCACAAATTTCTTATTAACAAACTAGTTTTGGCAAGTCGGTTAGGACATCTACTTTGTGCATGACACAAGTCATTTTTCCAAAAATTGTTTACAGACAGATTATTTCACTTATAATTCACTGTATCACAATTCCACTGGGTCAGAAGTGCCTTTTAAACAGTTTGGAAAATTCCAGAAAATGATTTCATGGCTTTAGAAGCTTCTGATAGGCTAATTGACATAATTTGAGTCAATTGGAGGTGTACCTGTGGATGTATTTCAAGGCCTACCTTCAAACTCAGTGCCTCTTTGCTTGACATCATGGGAAAATCAAAATAAATCAGCTAAGACCTCAGAAAACAAATTGTAGACCTCCACAAGTCTGGTTCATCCTTGAGAGCAATTTCCAAATGCAGGTACCACGTTCATCTGTAAAAACAATAGTACGCAAGTATAAACTCCATGGGTACACGCAGCCGTCATACCGCTCAGGAAGGAGACGCGTTCTGTCTCCTAGAGATGAACGTACTTTGGTGCGAAAAGTGAAAATCAATCCCAGAACAACAGCAAATGACCTTGTGAAGATGCTGGAGGAAACGGGTACAAAAGTATCTATCCACAGTAAAACGAGTCCTATATCGACAAAACCTGAAAGGCCACTCAGCAAGGAAGAAGCCACTGCTCCAAAACGGCCATAAAAAAGCCTGACTATGGTTTGCAACTGCACATGGGGACAAAGATCGTACTGCTTTGAGAAATGACCTCTGGTCTGATGAAACTAAAATAGAACTGTTTGGCCATAATGACCATCGTTATGTTTGGTGGAAAAAGGGGGATGCTTGCAAGCCGAAGAACACCATCCCAACCGTGAAGCACGGGGGTGGCAGCATCATGCTGTGGGGCTGCTTTGCTGCAGGAGGGACTGGTGCACTTCACAACATAGATGGCATCATGAGGAAGGAAAATTATGTGGATGTATTGAAGCAACATCTCAAGACATAAGTCAGGAAGTTAAAGCTTGGTCGCAAATGAGTCTTCCAAATGGACGATGACCCCAAGCATACTTCCAAAGTTGTGGCAAAATGGCTTAAAGACAACAAAGTCAAGGTATTGGAGTGGCCATCACAAAGCCCTGACCTCAATCCTATAGAACATTTGTGGGCAGAACTGAAAAAGCGTGTGCGAGCAAGGAAGCCTACAAACCTGACTCAGTTACACCAGCTCTGTCAGGAGGAATGTGCCAAAATTCACCCAACTTATTGTGGGAAGCTTGTGGAAGGCTACCCGAAATGTTTGACCCAAGTTAAACAATTTAAAGGCAATGCTACCAAATACTAATTGAGTGTGTGTAAACTTCTGACCCACTGGGAATGTGATGAAAGAAATACAAGCTGAAATAAATCATTCTCTCTACTATTATTCTGACATTTCACATTCTTAAAATAAAGTGGTGATCCTAACTGACATAAGACAGGGCATTTTTACTAGGATTAAATGTCAGGAATTGTGAAAAACTGAGTTTAAATGTATTTGGCTAAGGTGTATGTAAACTATCGACTTCAACTGTATGTACTGAGATCATGTGACACTTAGATTGCACACAGGTGGACTTTATTTAACTAATTATGTGACTTCTGAAGGTAATTGGTTGCACCAGATCTTATTTTGGGGCTTCATAGCAAAGGGGGTGAATACATATGCACGCACCACTTTTCTGTTATTCATTTTTTCTAATTTTTTGAATCAAGTTTTTATTTTTCATTCCACTTCACCAATTTGGACTATTTTGTTTACGTCCATTACATCCAAATAAAAATCTATTTAAATTACAGGTTGTAATGCAACAAAATAAAATAAAAACGGCAAGGGGAATGAATACTTTGGCAAGGCACTGTACTTATTTAAATAAGGTATTTTTATTTTATTAATTTTTCATACATTTGCAAAAATGTCTAAACCTGTTTTTCGCTTCGAAAAATCCAGTCCACTACAATCCGGTCAAGATCTCTGACGTCCTGGAGAGTGAAGTTGTGGTGATTGACCTCCTCAGACTGCCGTATGGTAATGTTTGGTCTGATCTTTGCTCTACATCTCAGTTATCCAAAATAACTGTCCAACACGTTTGAGTTCATTCAGAATATCCTGCTAAGTTTAGAAGATGGGAAAATGAAGCCAAGGCTACAGGCTCTGAAGAAGGATTTGATGATACATGTGTAGGCATTGATCACAAGCTGATTACATGTGGCTTAAGGTTGGAGTCTTATTTTTTTAGATGACATTGTGTTGAATTATGTAAGAAGTGTTATGCTGAGCTGCTAGAATTCAATACAGAAGATTGTCAGAGTATTTGGTTTGAAGTCGGAACAGAAAATCTTACAGGCCACCTACCACAAGTGCTTTACATGGACTTTCCCTGAACCATGCAGGTGGAATTTGCATAGAATTCTATTGTTGCGACTTTACTTTTTGTATGAAAACATACACTCCTAAGTCTTCACCTGTACACTTAAATTTATTATATGTTTTTTATTTACATAGCGTTTTGGTTTTATAGCTTTTTTTTAATAAGATGTTTAATCAGCTAAAGCTGACATCTTTTGAGAAACTAATGCCAGTACGGTAATGCCAGTACAGCATGTTTTAGACTTAGAGCAACCTGGACACACAACAGTGTATGTTCCAATACTTTAGATTCAAGGCTGTTTAATAACACTGATATTCTAAGCAATATCTCAGAACCAAATACTGAGCCAAGTCACCACACGTCCGCAAAGAGTTTAGCCTGAGAACAAAAGCCAGCCATGACTTTAAAGTACAAAATGCTGTGCAAAGTGATACTGTTGCGTCACTGCAGTATTTCCACCCCATCACAGGTTTTTAATCTTTTGGAAGGTATTGTCCCTGTTGAGCTGTCTCAATTTCAGTTTACTTCAAATAAAAAGCTGTTTTATAATCCCAAACTGACCTCAAAATTATTTGTTGACATTGTTGAATATTTTTTATTGTTTAGGAAAGGAACCCCAAAAAACACTTGCGCTTACCCCCTAATCATCATTACAGTAGCACCTCCACCAGGGTTGGGGTCAATTCCATTTCAATTCAGGAAGTAAACTGAAATTCCAGTTCTAATTTCATCTCATAGGAGGCAATGAGGAAAATCGGAATTGATATAGACATTTTTGTTTACTTGCTGATTTGAAACGGAATTGACCCCAACCATGTTGGAAGTGCTACTGTAAAGTGTTCTCTTTGAACCTTTGCAGTATGTAAGCTAATAATTGTAGGTCATGGTGTTTCTTAGATTTGCCATTTTCCTTAGCTTACTATTTCCTTGCTCAAATTCATTGAGATGACTTTTTCTAAGCATGTTGTCCACTGTTTGTAACACGCAGCACTTGAATAGGCCTAGCACTGACAAGTTGATTTTGGGGCTTACATATGGGGCAATGTCTCAGTGGAGGTCAGGGTCGGGTCAATTCCATTTTAAATTCAGTCAATTCAGGAAGTAAACTGAAATTCAAATATTTTCCTTAACGAGGGCAATGAGGACAATATTATAATTTCAGTTTACTTACCAAATCAACTGAATTGAAAATGACTGACCCAAACCTGACCTCCAGTGAGACATTGACCCCAATCTGTGCTCTTTAATTGTGAACCTTGCACTATGTTCTCTAACGTGAACCTATTACTGTATTCTCTTTAAATGTACTCTGATCAGGAGTCTTTTCTTCAGGAAATGTGTTAATTTTTTATTTATTTTTATTTTTTATTTTCTTCTTATTTGGGTAGATCAGCTTAATATTGCAGATAGATTGTAACTTCTATCAATGTAATTGTCTGCATCACTTCTAATCCCCCATGTTTTTTATATATATACTCCCCTTTATTACTTTTCAACCCCGCCATCCTTTCCCTACTTGGGGTAAATTTGTGAACAACAATGCCCAGGCCTCTACTTCCAGCCTATACTTACTATCTACACCTTATGGACACAGTCAATTTTACAATAATTATATATATATATATTTTTTTTTTTTTGCTCCTGAACTTCTACTCTCAACCTCTCCGATCATTTTCATGATGTCCATCCGGTTTGCTTCTATATGCCATATCTTTCTAACTGTGCTCTTTCCCAAAAGCTCCCAACATACAACCTATATACTTATTTTGGACACAGTATGCTTACATTATTAGTTATCTTGTTATTATTTGTTGTTATTTGTTATTAGTCCCATCCTTCAACTCCATTCAATACCAACCATCTATCTCTGTTATTGTTACTGCAACGATAAATCCATATTATTCCTGGTTTGAAAGCATTTATTTGTCCTTTTTTTTGTTTGTTTGTTCTATTAACATTGAAATTATTTTGTTTGAGTTGGTGCCCCAAAATAAACAATACACAATCAGTTGCCACAATGTTTTTGATTAGATGTACAACTACCTTTTTTAATTTAAGTTTTTAATTTGCGCATTAGTTGTCGCAACTTACAATAATTGAGTACAGGTTAATGGCTAGCAAGTAAAAATAACACAACAATATTAAGTAAATGCAACATGAAGTTTGTAGTAAAACTACTTGATAGGGGTGTGTTGCGTTTACTTAAACATAATGAGTTAAATCGATATACTGTACCAGTCAAAGGTTTGGACACACCTACTCATTCCAGGGTTTTTCTTTATTTTTACTATTTTCTACATTGTAGAGTAATAGTGAAGACATCAAAACTATGAAATAACACATATGGAATCATGTAGTAACCAAAAAAGTGTTCAACAAATCAAAATATATTTTATATTTGAGATTCTTCAAAATAGCCACCCTTTGCCTTGATGACAGCTTTGCACACTCTTGGCATTCTCTCAACCAGCTTCACCTGGAATGCTTTTCCAACAGTCTTGAAGGAGTTCCCACATATGCTGAGCACTTGTTGGCTGCTTTTCCTTCACTCTACGGTTCAACACATCCAAAACCATCTAAATTGGGTAGAGGTCGGGAGATTGTGGAGGCCAGGTCATCTGATGCAGCACTCCATCACTCTCCTTCTTGGTCAAATAGCCCTTACACAGCCTGGAGGTGTGTTGGGTCATTGTCCTGTTGAAAAACAAATGATTGTCCCACTAAGCCCAAACCAGATGGGATGGCGTTTTGCTGCAGAATGCTGTGGTAGCCATGGTGGTTAAGTGTGCCTTGAATTCAAAATAAATCACAGACAGTGTCACCAGCAAAGCACCCCACACCACCTCCTCCATGCTTCAGTGGGAACTACACATGCAGAGATCATTCGTTGACCTACGCTGCGTCTCACAGACACAGCAGTTGGAACCAAACATCTCCAATTTGGACTCCAGACCAAAGGACAGATTTCCACCGGTCTAATGTCCATTGCTCGTGTTTCTTGGCCCAAGCAAGTCTCCTCTTATTATTGGAGTCCTTTAGTAGTGGTTTCTGTAAAGCAATTCGACCATGAAGGCCTCAGTCTCTTCCAAACAGTTGATGTTGAGATGTGTCTGTTACCTATACTCTGTGAAGCACTTATTGGGCTGCAATTTCTGAGGCTGGTAACTAATGAACTTATCCTCTGCAGCAAAGGTAACTCTGGGTCTTCCTTTCCAGTGGCGGTCCTCATGAAAGCCAGTTTCATCATAGCGCTTGATGGTTTTTGAGACTGCACTTGAAGAAACGTTCAAAGTTCTTGACATTATCTGGATTGACTGACCTTCATGTCTTAAAGTAATGATGGACTGTCGTTTCTCTTTGATTATTTGAGCTGCTCTTGCCATAATATGGATTTGGTCTTTTACCAAATAGGGCTATCTTCTGGATCTTCTGTATAGGGTGGCTACTTTGAAGAATCTCAAATATAAAATATTTTGATTTGTTGAACACTTTTTTGGTTACTACATGATTCCATATGTGATATTTCATAGTTTTGATGTCTTCACTATTATTCTACAATGTAGAAAATAGTAAGAAATAAAGAAAAACCCTTGAATGAGTAGGTATTCTAAAACTGTTGACTGGTAATGTAAATCAGGGATTTCCTCATCGTCTGATTCATTTTACAAGTCAGAGAGAGTCAGCATGGCAAGATCGTCCTCCAGAAAGTAGTCCATCACAACTATTTACATGATTCTATATGTGTTATTTCATAGTTTTGATGTCTTCACTATTATTTTAAAATGTGAATAATAATACAAATAAAGAAAAACCCTGGATTGAGTAGGTGTCTTCACTTTTGACTGGTACTGCATATTTTAAGTTACTTTAGATCATAGTAATAAAGTTAATAATTCAATACTTTAAGTTATCTGTAATACAAATTGTATATTGATTAACAGAAATTAAGTACCGTATCAATCAATCAATACTTTTAAGTTTCATAACTCAAAAAAACCTAAGCAATCAGTTGCCACAAATTTATTGAGTTCTGCTAACTTATTCGGGTTAGAGTGCACAATCATTTTTGCTCATCTTTATCAAGGGTGTCAATAAATCAGACCCCACTGTATATTCATAGCTACACCAAGCATTCCTCCCTTGTTGTAGACAGAGAAATATAGCTCTTTGTAGATCGTTGGTCTTGTCTTGTCTCCTGTTTTCAAATGGATGTCATTACTCAGTGTGATTTCAGAAATATCCTGGATTTTAAATATTACATTTGATTGTGGTCCCCTACCGTAGCAGCCTGAGAGAATTCACAGAGAAACAGACACAGACCTAGTAATCAGAGCTGTGTGAGGTCAGCCTCCCCACCAATCCACGCCCTACCCCAGCCCTGTATTTCTATCTGTCTACCAATGCCCTGTAATTCAGGAACAGAGCAGCACACTAACCAGTGCTATCACGTTCAGAGTCACAAAACTAGGCTTTAAACTCAAACAAATTACAGGCAACAACAACAGACAACCCTAGCATTTGTGGTAGGTGTTTTTACTCTCTGTCCTAATTCTATGTTTGTTTGCTCTGCAAACAAGGTAATATTAGACTCTAGGGTTTATCACAAGGAGGCCTTTGTTACATAAACTATAACCAGGACTATTTCTGATGACTACCAATGTAACATTAAATATAGTTTTTTCCCCCTTTAAGATGGCTCTGCCCTGTTCTTCTAGCCCAGACAACTGCCTCTATTGCTATCCATACCAACCAGCCCGATGCAAAGTGACGTTTGATAGCCGTGTGTCTGGCTCTCTTGCCCCCCGTCAAAAAGAATCTGTCTTCTAGTGGTTAAAATTGAAGAATTTCATTAGTTGAAGACTCCTGCATGTTGATTTGTGTGTGCACGCGCCACGGCCTATGTGTAGTAAATCAAACCAAATCAAATGTTATTTGTTACCTGCGCCGAATACAACAGCTGCAGACTTTACTGTGAAATGCTTACTTAGGAGCCCTTTCCCAACAACGCAGAGTTAAAAAGTAAGAACAATTTGCTAAATAAAAAAAGAAATAGTAACAAATAAAAGAACAATAACGAGGCTATATACAAGGAGTACCGGTACCGAGTCAATGTGCAGGGGTACGAGGCAGTTGAGGTACAGTAATTGAGGTAATATGTACATGTAGGTAGGGGTAAAAGTGACTAGGCAATCAGGATAGATTATAAACAGAGTAGCAGCAGCATATGTGAAGAGTGTGAAAGTGTGTGTGTGTGGGTAGAGTCCAGCGAGTGTGCATAGAGTCAGTGCAAAAAAAAAGCAATCTTATGGCTTGGGGGTAGAAGCTGTTCAGGAGCCTTTTGGACACAAACTTGGCTCTCCGGGTACCGATTGCCGTGCGGTAACAGAGAGAACAGTCTATGTCTTTCACAATTTGTAGGTGTCTGATCAGAAGATGCGCTACCAGTTAGTCACGACACAGAGACTGTCTTTGTCTGGTAATGATCAGAGGATAAACAGAGACCAGCTTTAGTAGGCTGTCTGCCTGGGCCTATTGAGAGACAAGGCTCACAGGCTCACATATATACAGTACTTGTGCAGTATAGAGAGGACCTCTGAGTTGCGTGTAAAACATGATAAGATAAAAGCTTCCAGCGCCGATTAATATGATTACGGTAGTTAGAGAGCTGAGTGAGAACCAGCTGTAGTAGGGGACACTCTTCCTTCAACCTCAAACAAGTAAAGAAGTAATTTTGTGTGGAAGTCAATCATTTGTTTTACGTCAGAGGCAGACACATTGCATATGCTCAGAATTACAAAAATGAGCCCTTTACATAGCCCTTCTTCCCTTGTCTATAGGAGGGACGCACACTGTTTAAATGGCCCAAATGTCGATGTAGACATTCAGAAATGTAACTGATTTTGACTATCACTAATGTCATGATATGTTTAAAGAAGGTGAAATATTTTGTGTAGATGTTCCTAAAACAGTTTATAAGTATATATGAACATATTATAAAGTATGAAGAGGCTTATTTATTCACCATTTTTTATTTATTTTTATCATATCATCATATTTCTATATGTTGTATTATACTTTTATTGTGTACTAGATCATATGTGTTGAAAAGTGTTTTTTTCTCAGACATACAGTGGGGAAAAAAAGTATTTAGTCAGCCACCAATTGTGCAAGTTCTCCCACTTAAAAAGATGAGAGGCCTGTAATTTTCATCAGTACTTTTTTTCCCCACTGTAAATTAACAATTCCAGGGGAAAGCCAAAGGTCATTGCTTTCTAGGGGTGGGGAAACACTACTACATTACATTTACATTTTAGTCATTTTGCAGACGCTCTTATCCAGAGCGACTTACAGTTAGTGAGTGCATACATTTTTTAAATACTGGCCCCCCGTGGGAAAAGAACCCACAACCCTGGCGTTGCAAGCGCCATGCTCTACCAACTGAGCTACACAAAAGTGAGAGGGAGTGTTGAAAAGTGAGAGAAATTAATAATATATTGCCTTCCTGCTAGATTGATGACTAAAACCATAGCGAAACAGTGCAAAGCAGCTGTCAGCTCAACTGGCTAGTTAAGTTAACAATGTTATGAATACAAATCCCATATGCTGTCGACATCAGGATATGATTTGAGAGCACTAGTTATCTCCAAAAGTGGTTATAGCTTTGAGAGCATGCTGACAGTGAATTCAGAGCAATTCAGTGGCTAGCTACACTGCAGACATAATTTTACCAGGTTCTCGTGAAGCAATTGTAATGACAGTCCACCACAACATACCCAAGAGTTTCCTGATTAGCAAGGGGTACTCCGTGTTAAATTCCATTGTCTATTAGAAACACAGTTTGATATCATTGTGAGGGGATTTCGCCAGTGTTTGAGTGGGGAATTGGGCTTCCCGGGAAAATGTTGTCCGAGGTTGCAACAGTAACCAAGAGGGGCTTAGCAAAGGGTCATCTGTCTTTCTTTGTTTATTTTCTGACTTTTGCAGGGCTGAGTTTGCCGGTTTGTTCACCACTGAAAAACATTGCATGAGCACTGTATTTCTACAAATGTATTCACCCACTATGGTTAAATAAACAAGGGTCAGAGAGCTTAAATGACTAATCTCTACATTATTGTAGAGGAAATGGGGGCCTTGGGAAACATCTATTCTGCGCTTCCTATATTCCTACCAGCATGCAGTATCCCAAGGTTAGTAATGCATTGAGACATGTTCAAATCTAAAGGTACCGGTCACATAAAGAGTGAGAGGGAGGGTTGAAAAGTGAGCGAAAGAGGAGTGTGTTTGTGTGATCTAATTGAATTACAGTGACCCTGTGACAGCGCTGTAGTTGAGGTCATGTGCTGAATTAATTTGGTCCCGGACCCCCTCGCTTCTGCAGAACATCGCTCCACGCTACACACACCCCAGGGATCCAAAAGCCTAGCAACAGTGACACATCTCTCGGAAAGCGCTTCTCCAGCCCCAGACCTTTATCAAGCTGGACAGCAGGGCTCTCTCTCTCCTGGGAATTCTACAGTTTGGAGAGCGAGCGACTGAGTGCATTCAAAAATCAGCTGTTAAATGTTGCTAGCTGGAATCCACCAAGGAGACCAAATGTAAATGGACTGGAGCAGTTTATAGAAAGTTAAATTAAGCAGCAAATTGCACAGCATAAGCTGTAGCTTAGTGGGTAAGAGCGTTGTGCCAGTAACCGAAAGGTCGCTGGTTCTAATCCCCGAGCCGACTAGGTGAAAAATCTGTCGATGTGCCCTTAAGCAAGGCACTTAACCCTAATTGCTCCTGTAAGTCGCTCTGGATAAGAGCGTCTGCTAAATGACGTAAATGTAAATGTAAATTATCCTTAAGCAGCCAAACAAACAAGGAAGGAAGCTAGAGCGCAATTAATATTCAGTAATACAGTTTAACGTTGTACTGTATTAGTGTACTTCTGTTAAGAAGAAGCAGATTACTGAATAAATGATACGGTGAACTACAGTTTGTAGCCTATTTGGTCGAAGTCAATTGGTATAAAATCAAAAGAAACATTCAGCTTTGCCTTACAGTACAGTGACTGCATAGGCTACATGTATAGTATAGGTGACCCCAGCGGGAATGAAAGCCGTGACCCTGGTGGCCGAGGGTGGTCAAGTGGTCTAAGCTGCACATATACCGCTGCAGAATGGGTTAAAATCTGGCCTACTGCTATTCTTACCAACTAAGCCACACAAGTGTATTCTGCCATGACCTGTCTTAGAGTATAGTTTAAAAGCAGGATTTTATAGATATTGTATTGTAGGACTGTACTTACCGTCAGCCTGAGAGGAGAGCATCAGGCAGCTGAGTAGCAGCAGCAGTATCTCCGCCACTCTGGGCAGGAGAGGCACTGCAGGGTGAATGTTAGGCACCATGATGGTCCAGGTTGGCACAGGGCACTGCTCCTCCTTGCTCCCCCACTACGAACACACACACGCCTCTCCTTTCACACAATCAAACACAGACACCTAGGAGGAGAGAAGAGGGAGACGAGACGTTAGTATTTTCATTCAAAAACAGAAATGATTTGCATAGAGTTTGAGTATTTTTATTTAAACGCTTCATTTGCATACATTTGACGGTATGAATCTACGTACAAGAGTTAAATGGGTTTCTTAGATGTTACAAAATCCGACAAGCATGAAGAATTTGAGTATCTTAGATGTTTATGCGATCACATCGAAACGAGGGCCGCATCAATATCAGCAGCAATACAAATATACTTGAGGAAGTAAAATACAAGTCGAGAAAATAATTCAAAATCATATGAGAGAAATACATGTGGTGTAACACTAACAATCAAGAGAGAATCGTGGATAGATAAGAAAACAAAGGGTGACATGAGGCCAGGCTACACCAGTAACTCCTCCCAGATGGGGGGTTGCTAAAACAATTTAGGAGAAGAGCAATCTGGTTTCCGCTCAGGTTATGGATGTGTCACTGCATCCTTAAAGGTCACCATTGCCCTTGGGTCTAAGCAATGTTGTGCTGCTATATTTATTGACTTGGCCAAAGCTATTGATACGGTAGACTATTCCATTCTTGTGGGCCGGCTAAGGAGTATTGGTGTCTGAGGGGTATTTGGCCTGGTTTGTTAACTACCTCTCTCAAAGAGTGCAGTGTATAAAATCAGAACATCTGTTGTCTCAGCCACTGCCTGTCACCAATTTTTATTTAATTTTTTTTGTTTTAATCCCAGCCCCAGTCCCTGCAGGAGGCCTTTTGCGTTTTGGTAGGCTGTCATTGTAAATACGAATTTGTTCTTAACTGACTTGCCTAGTTAAATAAAGGTAGTTTTTTTTTAAGATAAAAAAAAGAGAAGGAATCCCAAGAAACAAAGGGTGACATCAGACCTGCTAAGATACCCCTCTAACCCCTCCCTGAAGTCCCTAGAGTGGGGTAGCTAAACACACCATGAGGATCTCAGAAGAGAGGCTGAGGACCTACCAGACACTCCCTGGGGATAGACTAGTACACACCGCCCACTTAATGTTTCCTGTTAACAAATTAAAATGACCTGTTCCAGATGGGCTCTTCAAGTGCTATGATATCACACACCCACAGCAAATATATGCATTAATAAAACCTTAGTTAACACATACCTTTTCTAGGGACCTGGGGGGAGGGACAGACACTTGCATACATACTGTACATACATACATACAGTGCCTTGCAAAAGTATTCATCCCCCTTGGCATTTTTCCTATTTTGTTGCATTACAACTGTCACGCCCTGAGTCAGGGGACTCTTATATGTTGAGTCAGGGTGTGGTGTTCTATGGTGTGTTTTCTATGTTTCAGTCTAGGTGTTGTAGTTCTGTGTTTGGCCGGGTGTGATTCCCAATCAGAGACAGCTGTCGCTCGTTGTCTCTGATTGGGGATCACACTTAGGCAGCCTATTGGCACTCGTTAGTTGTGGGATCTTGTTCCGTGTATAGGTTTGTTGTGTGTTCAACCTTAGGACTTCACGTTTCGTTTGTTTATTGTTTTGTCGTGTGATTTATCAGTTTAATAAACATGTACGCATTTCACGCTGCGCCTTGGTCTGACCCGTCCTTAAACGAACGTGACAGAAGATCCCACCAAACACGGACCAAGCAGCGTGCCCAGGAGCAAACACCCTGGACACAGGTGGGGAAGATTTGGTCTTGGGAGGAGATATTTGCGGGAAAAGGACCCTGGGCGAAGAAGCCCAGGCAGGAGAGGAGCAACGGCAACACAGAAGCCTGCCTAGGAGGAAGCCCGAGAAGCAGCCCCAATAATTTTTTTGGGGGAGGGCTAAAGGGGTGGTCGGGGAGTGAGAGAGAGGAGCCCCGACCACTGCACCCGGTGGGTTTCCAGATTGATTCCCTACGACCATGGGAAGAAGAGTGGGAACAGTATTATACTGAGGAGTCGGAGGATGACGACGACGATGAGTTTCTGTTCCCTAACTCGTGGGGGCTCCCGGAGGAGTCCTCACTGGAGGAGGAGTGCAGAGAGAGAGAGAAGGATCGGGATCTGCAGGGTAAGAGAGGAGGCCACCATATTACGGGGGCTGATAGATAGAATAGAACGGGAGAGATCCATTCAAGAGGAGGCACTGCAGGAGGCTCGTAGGGAAAAGGAGGAAGTAGAGGCACGGAGAGAGGAGCTGGTTAGGCAGCATAAGGAGCGGGGGTTAATAAAGGAACCTAGGTATGCGGAGATACACACTGTATCGCCAGACCCTGGCAAGGGGACTACGCCAACACATCTGATCTATTTTTTATACTTAGTCATTATGAATAATCCTCTGAAGGTTTACAAAATAGGGTAAGGTTCAAACAATTTACAGTAAATTACAGTTAAAGTAGTACAGGTGTAGCAAAGAGAGGCAGCTATATAGTAGCAGCAGATGTGGTTGTTAATTACTCAATTCACTCAATTGGATAAACTAAACAATTGCGCTCTGCTGTACTCTAAACAACACATGATGCAGTCAGGGCAGGCAAACAGAAGCACAAACACCTGATCTATTCTGTGATAACACCAGACAATAACCCTTTCCACACCATGCCACAATAACCCTTTAACTTTTCTAGCCTTAAGGAGTTTTCAGGCAGCTGCAGTAAAGAGAATAACTGAAACAAGAAAAGTTAAGAATGAAGTCTTGGACTAACTTTTTGTCTTCCAGACCTCCTCGACAAGGATATAGTAAAAATCTTTCTGACCGTGTTCAGTCTGAAAGCATAATTAGATCAGTGAATGAACATTGCTTTTCTCACAGATATGGTGCCTCTTACAACTACAATCTGAAATGTCTCTAGGCTTGCTTGGTGGGTGGCCAGTCAACTTCAAGAGAGTAAAAATTAAGTAAGGAGTGTCAGTTAGAGAAACAATAGCTCCAATATCTAGTGGGAAAAGACTTGGTAAACCTCTCTAAATCATGCAGAGGTGTTGACTAGCCCATTACTCAAGAGGCTGCTTCAATGCATATGGAAACACTGAGACACGTACGCACGTATGCACACACCCGCACACACTCGTGCGGGCGCACACACGCACACATACCACACACAGGCCACTGCATCCCTCCTGTGGGAAATTATTCTCTTATATTTTAGATGTGCTGTTAGCTTAATAAGAAAGCATTAATGATTAAACATAATAGGTTTGTGCTGTATTGATATAGACTGTTTAACATAACAAGCTGTGATTAATGTGGGGAACTATTAGGGGGTAGGCTGAGATAAGGCTTGTGTCTCACACAGACACAAACACTGCCTCTTTGTTAGAACGCTGAAGGACATGTGTTCTGCTACAAAGATGTCTGAGGTTGCTGACTCTCTGGACAAGTTGCAAAACAACTAAACACCTGGCAACAGTGAAGCGCCAAGGGGCTGGGACCAGCCTGTGTGCCAACGATAGGCTGAGTAAGTCTAAACCACGCTCAGTCTCTACTCTGATAGGCCAGCAGGGAGCAGGAACTATCTCTGTCAGAGTATTTAAAGAAGAACTTAGAACAATGGCTTAGTTCTCTGTCTGCCCTGCGTGGTATTTCAGTGGACCCGTATATACGAACATCATATTTACCATTGAAGTGTTTTGCATTAATTAAAATACTAGTCTATTTTAGAAGACGTGTATTGACCTCTTTTTGTTCCAATACCAGATTTGAATTGACACAACTTAACACTCCGACCCACCGACCACTCCCTTGGTAAAACACGACCAAGGAAAACATTGTGTTAGAGAGAGAGAGAGATTTTAACATGGCAAAAATTCAACTTTTTTATATTCTCTTCACCGGGACTTCTCCTTTAGTCTCTTCTGACAAGTTGCTTGGTGAAGAGAGGGTTGAGGAGGAGAAGAAAGTGATTTGAAGAAATGCCTTGGCTTGCCGTGTATTGTGAGTCACGGAGTAGCTACAGTGTGTGAGGATTGCCTTGATTGGATTCTGTAGGTAGAGAGACGAGAGAGAGATACAGACGAAATATGAAAAGCGTATGCATAACCAGTAATTCAAAGGAACAGTTTGGAGTTAATGAGAAAATTTAGAGCAAATGTGAGTACACAACAGTTCACCTGACACAAGACTGAATCCAAACATTACACTGTTGATTTTTTGTGCATTTTACATTTACTGTACTTTTTGCCGCGTTTGTTGATAATGAAATCTGAAAATACTCTGGATACATTCAGTAACATGACAAGATTATTCCTGGAAGATCTGGGTTAGATGTAACATAAAACAAAACAATTACAAGGCTTTGAGTGAGAGGACTAAGTGGTGTCTCAAAGAGGCCACACACCTCTCCAAAGTATCATTTCAATGCACTTTTATGACTCAAAGAAGAGCCTTCAACTATAAGATACTTTTCTGAGCTCTCCTAGCTGTGCCGTTGAGGAAATAGAGCAAGCACACTTGTAGTTGTTTTGTTAGGAACACAACCCTGCATCCCTGCCATCACACAATTACTGTTGTTGTTTACACAATCCAAAAACAGTCCATTATAAATTGCAATCTGGGTCAGGTGGGCATGATTTGAAAGCTTGTTCTACTGCCAACATGACTAGCTAAATTAAAAAATATGATCGTACAGTTTTAGGCTTTCACAAGGCAATTCAGAGAAACAGATCGTAATTTTGGTGCGCATAGAAGGGAGTCATGAGTGCATTCAGGGGTGTGTGATGCGACAAATTTTCTTCACAATAAACAAACATAGGCTCATTCTTTTCAGAACAACCCAGGTTATGACAACATGTCATCTTGTAACTGTACTTCAAAACATAGTGATCATAAACATTGACACTGTATATTACATGAGTTTTATGATATAGAAATATGAAGTGCACATTTGGACTCAAGGGTGTTGTATGACATCAAAGCAGTATTTTTATCATCCTTATGTCTCATCTTTCAAAATACATAGTCCAATGCTAAAGTTGTCCAATTACCCGTAGGGATGGGGCAACTTTTATCACGCTCGGTGCTCAAGTTCAGAACGGCTGTCAGTCAAAGCCCATACAGCGCTGTGAAGTGCTAAAGCCTGATCTCTGATGTCATGTATAGCATGTTACTACTGTACAGCCACTACGTTCCAATTTAGGCGCTTATTAGTGCCCACATTTTCAGCCCGTATACGGGTACGAGTGTAAATGGCTGATTAACAGCTAAATAAGAGCTTGTTAATAAATGTCCTCTGTAGTGGACATCAGGATGCACTATGTTTTTTTACCTACTGTCCCCATTTACTATAATACTAAATTGTTCATATTTACTATCAACCGGAGTCCTAAACCGAGTCCTAAACTACAGCGCACATAAGCCTGTAGTTTACATTTCTTTCTTTGTACCATGTTTTTTTCACCCCAAATATTTATGTGATGTAAACAATTATAACAATTCCAATTTATTAATTTTTTGCTGGGTCTCAGGAGGCTAAAGCGAACCAGTCAATAGATATCTGTCTATGAGGTCAAGAATGCCAAGACCTTTAAGTGGGTGTTGTCCACTTTACACATAGCCACCTTAGTCTGCATGCCTATACTGGCCACGCTTAGCCTACGGTAGCCTATACTAGTTCTGAACACAACACACCATCACAGCACCTTCATTGCTGGGACTGCCTGTGTCTGCGACGGCTGTGCTGACTCCAACTACACTGACTCCAGCAGCGACTTTGTCATTGAGTTCGGCTCCTTTCCCTCTCTCTGGATCTGACGGGGAACTGACTGCTGTGGGAGGTCTGGACCTATCACCAGGAGCTGCGGACGTATGCTATCCTGCTTCTCGTGGGCCCGTGAAAGGTTCCATGAATTGTGTGAGGGGTAGGAATGGGCGGATTTCTCCATCCCCTTCCCCGGCCGTTGTATTGGGCAGTTCAATGGTGAGAAATGTCTCAGTCCCTGGAGCAAAATGACATTATGAAGGGCAGCTCAGAACAGCTGAAGATGAATTTTAAAGCACTGATTGGGTCTCTGCTTGACACCAACAAACGGCCCAAATATCTGGCCCTGTGCCCTCCCTAAATCGTGGCATTGAACATTTCAGCAGACTTTTAGCCCTCCATAACTGGCTACGAGACTATTGCAGCTCTGTGTGTGTAACATTTATTGACAATTTTGATACCTTCTGGAAACAAATCTCATTTTATAAGGAGGATGGATCCACCCAACTGATCTGTGTTCCTGGATCTTTTCACAGCATTATAAGGCAGCGTTAAGACAATGACTTATCAATGACCCAAGCCCTGCTCAGTTAATCCCCACCATTGTGTCGCTGAGTTGTCATAATGCTTAAGCAAATGTACATTATTCCAGGGGTGTTGGAAGACACAATGTAAGTAACCTAATTTATGTCCCTCTAACTGCCCTGCTGATCCTACAGCTATTATATGCAGTAATCATGTGCCTATGAACCAGAGTTATACTGTTAGCACTGAGGCGGTGTGCCCTAGTAGGAAGTCCACTGTGTGCAGCTCACCCGGCACAAAAATAAATAACATGAGCATGTCTACTTCTGCTAAGCTTCCCAGTAAAGCAATGAAAACTAAGATCCCAAAAAGTGTTAAAAATAGCCCACATTAACATATGTAGCTTAAGAAACAAGGTTCATGAAATCAATCATTTGTTAGTAACAGATGACATTCATAATCTGACAATCTCTGAAACTCACTTAGATAATACCTCTGATGATACAGTGGTAGCAATACATGATTATAACATCTAAGAACATACAGAAATACCAAAGGTGGAGGTGTTGCAGTTTATATTCAGAACCACATTCCTGTAAAGCTTAGAGAGGATCTCATGTTAAATACAGTTGAAGTAATTATTGGCTGAGAGAAATTGATGATAAAAAGATTGTGGGGGCTGTTTAGTTAGACTTCAGTGCGGCTTTTGACATTATCGATCATAGTCTGCTGATGGAAAAATGTATTTGTTATGGCTTTACACCCCCTGCTATATTGTAGATAAAGAGTTACCTGTCTAACAGAACACAGAGGGTGTTATTTAATGGAAGCATCTCCGACATAATCTAGGTAGAATCAGCGATTCCCTGGGACAGTTGTCTAGGCCCCTTACTTTTTAAAATCTTTACTAATGACATGCCACTGGCCTTGAGTAAAGCCATTGTGTCTATGTATGCGGATGACTCGACACTATACACACCAGCTACTACAGCGAGTGAAATCACTGCAACACTTAACAAAGAGCTGCAGTTAGTTTCAGAATGTGTGTCAAGGAATATGTTAGTCCTAAATATTTCAAAACTAAAAGCATTGTATTTGGGCAAATCATTCACTAAACCTCAACTAAATCTTGTAATAAATAATGTGGACTAAACTGCTTGGAGTAACCCTGGATTGTAAACTTTCATGTTGATAGAACAGTAGCTGGGGAGAAGTCTGTCCATAATAAAGCGCTGCTCTGCCTCTTTAACAACACTATCAACACTATTGTCGCACCTGGACTACTGTTCAGTCGTGTGGTCAGGTGCCACAAAGAGGTACCTCGGAAAATTAACATTAATAATATGCATGTACAGTTCTCTTGGCTCAAAGTGGAGGAGAGATTGACTTCATCACTATTTGTTTTTGTAAGAAGTGTTGACATGCTGAATGCACCAAGGTGTCTGTTTAAACTAATAGCACACATCTCAGACACCCATGCATACACCACAAGACATGTCACCAAAGGTCTCTTCACAATCCCCAAGTAAAGAACAGACTATGGAAGGTGCACAGTACTACATAGAGCCATGGCTACGTGGAATGCTATTCCACATCAAGTAACTGATGCAAGCAGTATAATCTGATTTTAAAAAAACAGATAAAAATACACCTTATGGAACGGCAGGGACTGTGAAGAGACACACACACAGGCACAGACACACATGATACAAAAGGTAATACACGCACTCTACACACACGTACACATGGATTTTGTATTGTAGATACAGTGAGGGAAAAAAGTATTTGATCCCCTGCTGATTTTGTACGTTTGCCCACTGACAAAGAAATGATCAGTCTATAATATTAATGGTAGGTTTATTTGAACAGTGAGAGACAGAATAACAACAAAAAAATCGAGAAAAACGCATGTCAAAAATGTTATAAATTGATTTGCATTTTAAATTAGGGAAATAAGTATTTGACCCCCCCTCAATCAGAAAGATTTCTGGCTCCCAGGTGTCTTTTATACAGGTAACAAGCTGAGATTAGGAGCACACTCTTAAAGGGAGTGCTCCTAATCTCAGTTTGTTACCTGTATAAAAGACACCTGTCCACAGAAGCAATCAATCAATTGAATTCCAAACTCTCCACCATGGCCAAGACCAAAGAGCTCTCCAAGGATGTCAGGGACAATATTGTAGACATACACAAGGTTGGAATGGGCTACCAGACCATCGCCAAGCAGCTTAGTGAGAAGGTGACAACAGTTGGTGCGATTATTCGCAAATGGAAGAAACACAAAAGAACTGTCAATCTCCCTCGGCCTGGGGCTCCATGGAAGATCTCACCTTGTGGAGTTGCAATGATCATGAGAACGTTGAGGAATCAGCCCAGAACTACACGGGAGGATCTTGTCAATGATCTCAAGGCAGCTGGGACCATAGTCACCAAGAAAACAATTGGTAACACACTACGCTGTGAAGGACTGAAATCCTGCAGCGCTCGCAAGGTCCCCCTGCTCAAGAAAGCACATATACATGCCCGTCTGAAGTTTGCCAATGAACATCTGAATGATTCAGAGGAGAACTGGGTGAAAGTGTTGTGGTCAGATGAGACCAAAATGGAGCTCTTTGGCATCAACTCAACTCGCCGTGTTTGGAGGAGGAGGAATGCTGCCTATGACCCCAAGAACACCATCCCCACCATCAAACATGGAGGTGGAAACATTATGACTTGGGGTTGTTTTTCTGCTAAGGGGACATGACAACTTCACCGCATCAAAGTGACGATGGACGGGGCCATGTACCGTCAAATCTTGTGGATGGGTATTCCAGCATGACAATGACCCAAAACACACGGCCAAGGCAACAAAGGAGTGAACTAGCCAGTCTCCAGACCTTAATCCCATAGAAAATCTGTGGAGGGAGCTGAACGTTCGAGTTGCAAAACATCAGCCTCGAAACCTTAATGACTTGGAGAAGATCTACAAAGAGGAGTGGGACAAAATCCCTCCTGAGATGTGTGCAAACCTGGTGGCCAACTACAAGAAACGCCTGACCTCTGTGATTGCCAACAAGGGTTTTGCCACCAAGTACTAAGTCATGTTTTGCAGAGGGGTCAAATACTTATTTCCCTCATTAAAATGCAAATCAATTCATAACATTTTTGACATGCGTTTTTCTGGATTTTTTTAAATGTTATTCTGTCTCTCACTGTTCAAATAAACCTACCATTAAAATGATAGACTGATCATTTCTTTGTCAGTGGGCAAACATACAAAATCAGCAGGGGATCAAATACTTTTTTCCCTCACTGTATGTGGTAGTAGAGTAGTGGCCTGAGGGCACACACTTAATGTGTTGTGAAAAGTGTTATGAAATGTAATGTCATGTAATATTTTTAATTGTATATAATTGTCTTAATGTTGCTGGACCCCAGGAAGAGTAGTTGCTGCCTTGGCAGCAGCTAATGGGGTTCCTTAATAAATACAAATACAGAAACTGGTAGATGACTGGACCAGTAGCCTACTCCCTCAGCTTTGAAACTATGCCATTGCCAATCCCATACCACACATCTCTAAACTCACCAACCAGCCACTCTTCCAAGAGGAGTCAGTAGGCTTCCAAATATGTAATCTATCCATTTAGAAAATAGAGTCCCCCCATTTGGAGTGTCGATGGCCACATCACATTGGCCAGTAACCCAATGGGCTCAGTATGTCAGAGCAGGGCACAAAATTAAGGGCATCCAGTCGTCCCAGGGACGATAAAAACGATGTCTGGGACGGTTCAAAACAGACGTTGGGACAGTTGCGGGACGGTAGGCCAGTGGTTCCATACTTAAATGTTTAAATATAAAGACGAGTGTCACGGATACGGCCGAGGCTGCCCCTCCTCCTCGTTCGGGCAGGCTTCGGCGGTCTTCGTCACCGGAGTACTAGCTGCCACCTATCAATGTTTCGGTGTCTCACTAGTTCTGTCTTTATTGTTCACACCTGTTACTCATTAGGCTTATTGGTTTCCCTATATTACCTCTGTTTTCCCTCCTGGGTGTGTGCGTGATTGTTCTTTGTTTCGTCATCTGTTGAGCTGTTGTTTTGCTCTTCCCTGCATGGAGGGTTTGCTATGGTTTACTTGGATTCTAGTAAAGCCATTTATCTCTCAGTTCTGTGTCCTGCGCCTGATTCCGTTTCCCCACTGCACCCAGACGCTGACAACGAGGCTGATGGAACAGATCGCATTTAGTTGAAAAGTTGATAAACTATGATTAATTCACATTACAAGCCCAGCAATATGTTCACTCGTCTCGGCCATATGCGTGAATGTTCCAAAATGTTATTACGGGAGAACACCATTCTCAAACATGCACCTGATGTGAGCAGTTTTTATAATGTGACAGAGACGAATATACAGCCTAATGGTACAAACTTAGAAAGAGGGAATATCTGAAGATGCAACACTTGGATTGCTCCTTAATGCCTTTGGACGGTAGAAGAAGAAATGCTGGTTTCAATGGCATATCAGGAAATCGTAGCTTTTTTCTATGGTCAGATTCTGGCTGTAGGCTATTAAAAGCAAGGTAAGATAGGCTATGTAAAACGTCCAGGTTTCAAACAATGATTTGTCTGGCTAGGCATCGCATATGTCATTATTTAGGTAATGGAAATGTATAATATTAAAATATCATTCCAATGTTGGGCAAATAGGCCTATTAGAATGCACATTTTACTCTCTCCCAGCCTGTCTGCAGGCCCGCCGACCCGGAGCTGTTTCCTGTGCCGGGAGTTGCTGTGGCATTTGCATTGTCTGTAGACTATGGCTAGCTACTATGGTATTCTAGAGAATATAGTTGTATCTCCCTGACCTGAACTGAATGCACACTGTAAAATGTGCAAAGTATTTCTGCCTCGTGCTGCGACACTGCCTGGCTGGGGGGCTGTGCATGTGCACGTGAAGAGCTGAGTGACAGACTCATTTTTAGAAGGGCACAGGCATAAAAGTTTGTTTAATTTACTTGAAACGGAATTCTACTGAAGTGAGACTTTGTCCTTGTGTTCCTTGGCTATTTACATTGTTTTGTTCACATCTAGGTTGTTTTTCAATGTTTGCGTTTCAACTGCTAGGGAAGAGAAGCAACGCAGATACTAGTCAGATTCAATCTCACAGGTGCAAACATGACTGGGTTCGGATTACCACGGTAACCTCCAGCCCTTAAAGGGGCAGGTGAACATTTTTGTCTCATCTGTGATATTTTGGTGATGTCACATAAAAAAATATTAAACAATGTACCACATCACTTCTTACAATACATTTATTGTTTTAGAAACATTACAAAGCATGCTCATCTGTTTTGTTGTGTTTTGTTGGTGTAATTTTAGCGTAAAATAATATTTTGGCTGGTAAAGAATCTGAATGGTTGGTCGATTTTTAAATCTACCTGCCACAGTGGCTGGTGTACCAAAAAGTACATTTTAGGCCCTGGCCGTTAGCAGGTGGTGGCGTTCAAAAAGGTCAAGGCGACCATTCTTCAGTCACTGAAGAGGGAGGGTGATTTAAGAATGTGAATGTCTGAATGTGAAATAGCTGTGAAAAGATGGAAGTTGTGGTGCCATTACAGAGAGGGGGTTAGAGAAGACCCCGTCCTGCCTGACTGACCACCCTGGTCAGCTGTCTATCTGCCTTGCTGTACAGTATCTGCCTGGTGCCATAATGACCCCGCCAAGGAGTGGCCACCCACCCATACACAAGATGCTGGAGACAGACAATGCTAGAGACGTACAGTACACTGCTGACAAGCAGGCTGAATAAACAGTACCGTGCCGGTCACTCACACTCCCCCGTCCATCCCTGCCTCTCTCCCCCTCTCTCTCTCTCATATATTGGGAGATAGGAATCACTGATGCATTCTATTCATGCATTCTGTTCATTTCTTATGATAAACTTGGGCAAATTAATTATTTTGTAATACATTTGCTCCCAATAAGTTTAATACATTTTAGAATGCTGTTGAATTCCGTTTTAATGTCTGTATTCCGTGATTCCGTCTGCGTTCTTCGCTTTGTAAATTTTATAGGGCCCTACAAATGGCACTTGGGATGCACACAGAAAGCCCTGAAAACTCAGGAGAATAACTAGGCCTAGACGCAGGGCTGATCCCCATTTAATCAAACAACTCCAGAATAAAATAATAATAAAAAATAAATAAAAGTGCTATCTTTAACCTATAAGGGTTCTTCGGCCGTCTCCATAGGAGAACCCTTTGAAGAACCCTTTTTGGTTCCAGGTAGAACCCTTTTGGGTTCTATGTAGAACCCTTCTACATGGACTCCAAAAGGGTTCTACCTGAAACCAAAAATAGTTATCCTATGGGAACAGCCAAAGAACCCTTTTGGAACCTTTTTTTCTAAGAGTGTAGTCTGCCTCCCAAATGCAGGTTGACGTTTATTGTCATGAATCCTGCCTTGGAGGCAGCACTGAGGGATTTCCGCTAGATGGGCCAGCTGCAAAGTCAGAATTGGCTATATTATTGTAAAAATTCATGAAAACAAAAATGTGCTTAATTAGCTAAATTTAGGGTTAGGTTTAAAATCAGATTTTATGACTTTGTGGCTGTTCCAGCTAGTGACAAAAAAATGCTAACCTGCTCCAAAATGGCACCTTATTCCCTATTTAGGGTAGTGCACTACTTTTGACCAGGGCCCAATAGGGATGAAGTTAGGGATGAAGAGGACAGAGTTTTAGTTTCCTGGGGATTTGAACGGTGTGGTGTGCACGATGGCTTCACAGCCTAGCAGCCTAGCGCGGAGGAGACGCTGTCGTTACTTCATGGATTCAGGTGTGTTCCCGAGAATGGAATTAAGGTGGAGGGGGTTCTGCTCGCGGACGGCGAACAGGTAGGAGCTGAATTTATACATTTCGATTCCAGAATGAACAAAGCTGTGGTTGTGTTCATGAAAAGAGCAAATTTGGTGGGTAGGCTCATTGCTAATGGAATATTTGTAAGGGGTGTGTTGGTGCCTATTTCTCCTCTTTCTACCCCTTCGACTAGGGTGGTAGTTGCAAATGTGCCGCTGTTTATTACGGATGATCAAATCAGGAAGGAGCTGAGTCATTTTGGTAAGTTTGCTAGTGGTTTTCGTGTACTGTCCACAGGTTTTCAGGCAGATGCCGTCAAGCTTGTTGTTTAGTTCAGGAGGCAAGTGTTCATGTTTCTGAATAACAATGAGCAACAGTTAAATGTGCATTTTAAAGTGAGGCATGGGGAGGGGCTGTATGCAGGGTTTGCCAACACAGATAGTCTATGGTGCTTTCAGTGTGGGGATTTGGGGCGTAAGAGCTTTGCATGCCCACATAAAGGCCGTAGACAAGGTGAGGGTACTAGCACCAGTGGGGGATATTGAGGTCAACGTCCAGGGGGCCATGAGATGCAGGCAGCAGAGGCTGGGCCTAGTCATGCTACAGATGGTGGCTCTACCTTACTTATCGCCCTAGAACCACTTCAATTTGCTTACCGCCCCAATTGATCCACAGACGATGCAATCGCCATCACACTGCACACTGCCCTATCCCATCTGGACAAGAGGAATACCTATGTAAGAATGCTGTTCAATGACTGTAGCTCAGCATTCAACACCATAGTACCCTCCAAGCTCATCATTAAGCTTGAGGCCCTGGGTCTGAACCCTGCCCTGTGCAACTGGGTCCTGGACTTCCTGACGGGTCGCCCCCTGATGGTGAAGGTTGGAAATAACATCTCCACTTCGCTGATCCTCAACACTGGGGCCCCACAAGGGTGCATGCTCAGCACGCCTCCTGTACTCCCTGTTCACCCATGACTGCGTGGCCAAGCACGCCTCCACCTCATTCATCAAGTTTGCAGACGACACAACAGTAGTAGGCTTGATTACCAACAATGACAAGACCGCCTACAGGGAGGAGGTGAGGGCTCTGGGAGTGTGGTGCCAGGAAAATAACCTCTCACTACAGGGAAAAAAAGAGGACTGAGCACGCCCCCATTCTCATCGACGGCGCTGTAATGGAACAGGTTGAGAGCTTCAAGTGCCTTGGTGTCCACATCACCATCAAACTATCATGGTCCAAACACACCAAGACAGTCGTGAAGAGGGCACGACAAAGCCTATTCCCCCTCAGGGGAATGAAAAGATTTGGCATGGGTCCTCAGATCCTCAAAAAGTTATACAGCTGCACCATCGAGAGCATCCTGACTGGTTGCATTACCACCTGGTATGGCAACTGCTCGGCCTCCGACAGAGGGCAGTGCGTACGGCCCAGTACATCACTGGGGCCAAGCTTCCTGCCATCCAGGACCTCTATGCCAGGGGGTGTCAGAGGAAGGCCCAACAATTGTCAAAGACTCCAGCCACCCTAGTCATAGACTGTTCTCTCTGCTACCGCACGGCAAGTCTAGGTCCAAAAGGCTTCTTAACAGCTTCTGCCCCCAAGCCATAAGACTACTGAACAGCTTATCATGGTTACCTGGACTATTTGCACTATACTCTATGCATAGTCACTTTAACTCTACCCACATGTACATATTACCTCAATTACCTCGACTAACCGGTGCCCCCGCACATTGACTCTGTACCGGTACCCCCTGTATATAGCCTCCCTACTGTTATTTTATTTTAATGCTGCTCTTTAATTATTTGCTATCTTTATTTTGTACTTAACACTTTTTTTATTTTCTTAAAACTGCATTGTTGGTTAAGGGCTTGTAAGTAAGCATTTCACTGTAAGGTCTACACCTGTTGTATTCGTCACATGTGGCAAATAACATTTGATTTGATTTATGATCGGATGTCGAGCAGTTGCCATACCAGGCGGTGATGCAACTGTTCAGGTTGCGCTCGATGGTGCAGCTGTAGAACGCTTTGAGGATCTGGGGACCCATGCCAAATCTTTTCAGTCTCCTGAGGGGGAAAAGGTGTTGTCGTGCCCTCTTCACGACTTTGTTGGTGTGTTTGGAACATGATAGTTTGTTGGTGATGTGGACATCAAGGAACTTGAAACTCTCGACCCACTCCACTACAGCCCCGTCGATGTGAATGGGGGAGTATTTGGCCCTCCTTTTCCTTTAGTCGATGATAATCTCCTTTGTCTTGCTCATGTTGATGGATAGGTTGTTGTCCTGGCACCACACTGCCAGGTCTCTGACCTCCTCCCTATAGGCTGTCTCATCTTTGTCGGTGATCAGGCCTACCACCGTTGTGTCATCAGTATACTTAATGATGGTGTTGGAGTCGTGCTTGGCCATGCAGTCGTGGGTGAACAGGTAGGAAAGGAGGGGACTAAGCACGCACCCCTGACAGGCCACCGTGTTGAGGATCAGCTTGGAGATGTGTTGTTGCCTACACTTACCACCTGGGGGCAGACCGTCAGGAAGTCCAGGAGCCAGTTGCAGAGCTTAGTGATGAGCTGAGTGGGCACTATGGTGTTGAACGCTGAGCTGTAGTCAATGAACAGTATTGTCACATAGGTGTTCCTTTTGTCCAGGTGGGAAAGGGCAGTGTGGAGTGCGGTTGAGATTGTCATCTGTGGATCTGTTGGGGCGGTATGCGAATTGGAGTGGGTCTAGGGTTTCCGGGATGATGGTGTTGATGTGAGCCATGACCAGCCTTTCAAAGCACTTCATGGCTACCGTCGTGAGTACTGCAGGGAGGTAGTCATTTAGGCAGGTTACCTTCGTATTCTTGGGCAGAGGTACTATGGTCGTCTGCTTGAAACATGTAGTTATTACAAACTTGGTCAGGGAGAGGTGAAAATGTCAGTGAAGACACTTGCCAGTTGGTCCGTGCATGCTCTGAGTACACGTCCTGGTAATCTGGCCCTGCAGCCTTGTGAATGTTGACCTGTTTAAAGGTCTTGCTCACATCAGCTACGGAGAGTGTGATCACACATTCGTCTGGAACAGCTGGTGCTCTCAGTGTTGCTTGCATCGAAGAGAGCATAAAAGTCATTTAGCCCATCTGGTAGGTTCGCGTCACTGGGCAGCTCGTGGCTGTTTTTCCCTTTGTAGTCCGTAATAGTTTTCAAGCCCTGCCACATCCGACGAGCGTCAGAGCCGGTGTAGTAGGATTCAATCTTAGTCCTGTAATGACGCTTTGCCTGTTTGATGATTCGTCTGAGGGCATTGCGAGATTTCTTATAAGCGTCCGGATTAGTGTCCCGCTCCTTGAAAGCATCATCTCTAGCCTTTAGCATGGGGCGGATGTTGCCTGTAATCAATGGCTTCTGGTTGGGATATGTACGTATGGTCACTGTGGGGATGACGTCGTCGATGCACTTTTTGATGAAGCCGGTGACTGAGGTGGTATACTCCTCAATGCTTCTATCTCAAGGCCATCAGACTAGCTGGCTAGCACCCAGCTACTCAACCCTGCATCAAACCTGTCACATTTCTAAAACAATTCTGCCCCAGTGTCCTCATGTACCTCAAACATTTCCATGTTCAACCATGAGGGAGAAGGACCATTATCAAACCTCTGAGCCAGGAATGTAGACTGCGCAGCCCAGTAATACATTCTGAAATTGGGGAGGTTTAAGCCCACTTGACCGTAATCAAGGGTCAGTTTGTCCAGGCTAAACCTAGGGGTTTTGCCATGCCAGATAAACCATCTGGTCAGCTTGTCGAGAGAGGAAAAGAATGCTGCGGGCACAGCGATGAGGACAAATATAGAAATCTGGGCAGGACACTCATTTTAATTACATTAATTCTACCCAGTAGAGTGAGAGGCAAGTCCATCCATTTACATTGGCTTACAAAAGTATTCACCCCCCTTGGCATTTTTCCTATTTTGTTGCCTTACAGCCAGGAATTAAAATTGAGTTTTTGGATGTTTGTATCATTTGATTTACACAACATGCCTACCACTTTGAAGATGCAAAATATTTTTTATTGTGAAACAAACAAGAAATAAGACAGAAACCCCCCCCCCCTCATTAAAATGCAAATCAATTTATAACATTTTTGACATGCATTTTTCTGGATTTTGTTGTTGTTATTTTGTCTCTCACTGTTCAAATAAACCTACCATTAAAATTATAGACTGATCATTTCTTTGTCAGTGGGAAAACGTACAAAATCAGCAGGGAATCAAATACTTTTTTCCCTCACTGTATATCCCGAGAGAGCCATGTTTCTGTGAAAGAGAATGTTACAATCCCTGATGTCTCTCTGGAAAGTGGTCCTGGCCCTGAGCTCATCAACTTTATTATCCAGAGACTGAACATTATCGAGTAATATACTTGGAAGCGGTGGGTGGTGTGTGCGCCTCCTGAGTCAGACTATAATACCTCTTCTCCGGCGGTGGTGTTTTGGATCAGCCTCTGGAATCAGTTCAATTGCCCTTGGGGGTACAAACAAAGGATCCAATTCGGGAAAGACGTATTCCTGGTCGTAATGCTGGTAATGCTGGTGAGTTACCGCCACTCTGATATCCAAAAGATATTTCCAATTGTATGTAATAATACCCCCAAAAATCTGGGCTAATAATGTAAGAAATAACACAGAAAAAAACGAAAAACTGCAAAGTTGCTTAGGAGCTAGAACCACGGCTGCCCTATCTGTCGGCGCCAAATGTTCAGCTGCCCCTTTAAGGGCATGAGGTTACCATGGCAACGAGGGCACTCCAGCTGCTGGAGTCCTCAGTTACAGTGTGCCTGCCTGTGAGATATGAGAATCTGACTAGTAGCTGATGTGTCTTCGCTGAAGCATACACTCAAACATTGAAAAACAACCTAGCTTGTAAATAACCAAGAAACACAAGAACAAAAAGCTCACTTTAGTAGATTTTCACTTAAATTAGACCAACTTTTATTCCAGTGCGCAGCGCTTCATTTTTAAAATCTTCACTTCAATCACAGTGCGCACAGCTCCCCAGCCAGGCAGTACTGATGTGCGTTGCCGCGAGGTGGGATATATAGGATTCGTAGGTCTTTGTGTGATTAGCTACCAGATATGAAACAAAAATATAGAAACACTTAGAAAAAAGCTACTGCAGAATTTATTTAGCAATAAATGTGCTCATACTTTACTTCTAACTCTTTATTCACAAATTCGAGTGAAATGCTTGCACTGTGGAACCCTGACCACTCACCAATGTGGCTGGTGAAATAGACATTTTACCCGCCAATTCCAAAATCTACCCGCATTTGGGGGGTGGCGGGTGTTAGTTTTAGGCCCTGGATCAGTTGGTGTAGCACTTGCCAGGCACAGAGGAGTATAAACTGAAATAATTAAAACATTTTATTTTACATGACTGATGGTAGGCTACCTGCATCTGATGGTCATTGAGCTTTCAAGACAACCGGGAACTCGAGAAAAAAAACAGAGGTAAAATCATGACATCAGGGATGTTCAGGTCGGAAAGTCGGGGCTCTAGAAAGATACCCAAGTATCCGACTTGGAATTCCGAGTTGAATGACCTTTCAAAACGATTTTTCCTAGTCAGATCTCGTTTTTTTTTTCTGAGTTCCCAGTTGTGTTGAATTGGAGATGTTTTGAACACATAACTTATTAGTTGTCAGCGGAGGGAGGGAGAGAGCAGCAGAGGGTCAGCCTCTCACAGTCCCTGTTCTCTCCTTCCTTTCCTTTGGTGAGACTGACCAAAGAGAGGGGACACTGGCTTCCACCTGATGTCGAAACTCGAGTCTCACAGCCTCCTCATTTGCCTCAAGCATAAATTCATGTTGTTCTTATGACCAGAGAAAGTGAAATATTCCTTGATATTAAAATACACACGACGAGCTGCTAATAATAATAAAAACGCAGGGCTATCGATACACTTGGCTAGTCATTCATTGCAGCTGCAGCGTGAGTGGGAGTAGGGAGAAAGCGTTTTATGTTTTGTAATAGTGTTGAATAAAAAGTCTTGACAACATTTAACATAAACTCACTCATAAAAACATGAGTGAGTTCATGTTGCTGTATTCTTTGACAGTTTCTCTCTGGTCATGGTTTTAGAAGTTATGAAATTTCACATAGGCAAGTATCAAACTTATAGGCACAGTGATTTGAGCTATCAGATTGGCCAGCGCAGTTGGCGCACTCAATTTAGCAACAGATCTCCAGGTCCGCTGGGTAAGTGGAGTTTGTCTTTTCAGACAAATGAAATGGTTCAACATGGGAACACTTTGCCTACCCGGTGCACAGGGCTTCTGAATCAAGTGCACATACCGCCAACAGCTCAACACAAAAACATTTTTTTAAAGGAGCGCAAGCCTTTGTCGTTGGCTTTTTTACATAAATGTTTGGTGATCGCGATTGACCAGTTAGTGACCACTAGTTTACAGGTTTACGTGCTCAAGATTGTCAGTACTGCTTCTTCGCTATCTTGCCATGGCTGTGTCAGGGTCGATTATAAATTAAATTTAAGTATCCCTTCATGGGTGGTGTTATGCATAAGTCGAATATTTACTGCCAGTCATTAGAGGCTGTTAAAATGTATGTTCCTTTTATTTTCTTCCTTTTTATCGGATAATATAACAGGATATAATAAGGACTACATGAATTATGTCTCTCTGCCGATAGGCAGCGTGCATGTAATTGACATTATACAATGGGTGGTTTGGAATTCACATTGTTAGAGCCTCTCCTGCCCATGATATGAGACAACATACACATGGACACATTCAAATAAAGTGGTATCGTTTACGTCGTTACCTAGCAACCCACTACCACTACTCCTTTTAAAACTACTAGTCTTAGCACCTGTAAGTCATCATGGATGATTTAAAATGTACTTTTGATTTGTTTTATCCACTGACGTTTGAAGAATGGTGCCAACAAGAAGAGGAGGAGGATATGAAATAAATGAAACAAGAAGAAGAGTTTCTACGCCACTTCAAGGACTGCTAAAGGAGGCCGATATGGAATCAGCAGCTTCGATGGACTGCGGGCAGGCCTAAACCGCCACTTAAATGAGCCTCCACTGAGCCGGTCTTGGTGCCTGATAAGAGATACTGAGTTCCTGAACACAAACAATGTCTTTGCTGGTATCATAAAACAGCTGAGAAGGGAGGGCAGGGACAGAACCAGCCACCACCCAGCTACAGTGGGGGAAAAAAGTATTTAGTCAGCCACCAATTGTGCAAGTTCTCCCACTTAAAAAGATGAGAGGCCTGTAATTTTCATCATAGGTACACGTCAACTATGACAGACAAAATGAGAAAAAAAATCCAGAAAATCACATTGTAGGATTTTTAATGAATTTATTTGCAAATTATGGTGGAAAATAAGTATTTGGTCAATAAAAAAAGTTTCTCAATACTTTGTTATATACCCTTTGTTGGCAATGACACAGGTCAAACGTTTTCTGTAAGTCTTCACAAGGTTTTCACACACTGTTGCTGGTATTTTGGCCCATTCCTCCATGCAGATCTCCTCTAGAGCAGTGATGTTTTGGGGCTGTCGCTGGGCAACACGGACATTCAACTCCCTCCAAAGATTTTCTATGGGGTTGAGATATGGAGACTGGCTAGGCCACTCCAGAACCTTGAAATGCTTCTTACGAAGCCACTCCTTCGTTGCCCGGGCGGTGTGTTTGGGATCATTGTCATGCTGAAAGACCCAGCCACGTTTCATCTTCAATGCCCTTGCTGATGGAAGGAGGTTTTCACTCAAAATCTCACGATACATGGCCCCATTCATTCTTTCCTTTACACGGATCAGTCGTCCTGGTCCCTTTGCAGAAAAACAGCCCCAAAGCATGATGTTTCCACCCCCATGCTTCACAGTAGGTATGGTGTTCTTTGGATGCAACTCAGCATTCTTTGTCCTCCAAACACGACGAGTTGAGTTTTTACCAAAAAGTTCTATTTTGGTTTCATCTGACCATATGACATTCTCCCAATCCTCTTCTGGATCATCCAAATGCACTCTAGCAAACTTCAGACGGGCCTGGACATGTACTGGGATTTGAGTCCCTGGCGGCGTAGTGTGTTACTGATGGTAGGCTTTGTTACTTTGGTCCCAGCTCTCTGCAGGTCATTCACTAGGTCCCCCCGTGTGGTTCTGGGATTTTTGCTCACCGTTCTTGTGATCATTTTGACCCCACGGGGTGAGATCTTGCGTGGAGCCCCAGATCGAGGGAGATTATCAGTGGACTTGTATGTCTTCCATTTCCTAATAATTGCTCCCACAGTTGATTTCTTCAAACCAAGCTGCTTACCTATTGCAGATTCAGTCTTCCCAGCCTGGTGCAGGTCTACAATGTTGTTTCTGGTGTCATTTGACAGCTCTTTGGTCTTGGCCATAGTGGAGTTTGGAGTGTGACTGTTTGAGGTTGTGGACAGGTGTCTTTTATACTGATAACAAGTTCAAACAGGTGCCATTAATACAGGTAACGAGTGGAGGACAGAGGAGCCTCTTAAAGAAGAAGTTACAGGTCTGTGAGAGCCAGAAATCTTGCTTGTTTGTAGGTGACCAAATACTTATTTTCCACCATAATTTGCAAATAAATTCATAAAATATCCTACAATGTGATTTTCTGGATTTTTTTTCTCCATTTGTCTGTCATAGTTGACGTGTACCTATGATGAAAATTACAGGCCTCTCTCATCTTTTTAAGTGGGAGAACTTGCACAATTGGTGGCTGACTAAATACTTTTTTCCCCACTGTATAACACAGCAGGGCCCACCCTTTCCTCAATGCTGCCCCGTTTGTGCAAGGTATAACATTTTGTTCAAATAGCTAGTCTGCTATACAATACATGAATATAATAAACATGAATAGAATCATTGTCATACTGTCATTATTAATATCTCGCTCTCGCTCTCTCTCGCTCTCTGGACTAAAACCAAGTGTACCATATTACGTATTGGATCGTTAAAAGATCATTTTTACACCACCTTGTAGTTTACCAACAAAATGGGCTGATGATGAAGTAGACATACAGTGCCTTGCAAAAGTATGCATCCCCCTTGATTTCTATTTGTATTTAATGTAATGGACATACACAAAATAGTCCAAATTGGTGAAGTGAAATGAAAAAAATAACTGGTGCGTGCATATATATTCACCCACTTTGCTATGAAGCCCCTAAATACGCTCTGGTGCAACCAATTACCTTCAGAAGTCACATAATTAGCTAAATAAAGTCCACCTGTATGCAATCTAAGTGTCACATGATCTGTCACATGATCTCAGTATATATACCCCTGTTCTAAAAGGCCCCAGAGTCTGCAACACCACTAAGAAAGGGGCACCACCAAGCAAGCGGCACCATGAAGACCAAAGAGCTCTCCAAACAGGTCAGGGACAAAGTTGTGGAGAAGTACAGATCAGGGTTGGGTTATAAAAAATATCAGAAACTTTGAACATTTTTAAAAAATGGAAAGAATATGGCACCACAGCAAACCTGCCAAGAGAGGGCCGCCCATCAAAACTCACGGACCAGGCAAGGAGGGCATTAATCAGAGAGGCAACAAAGAGACCAAAGATAATCCTGAAGGAGCTGCAAATCTCTACAGCGGAGATTGGAGTATCTGTCCATAGGACCACTTTAAGCCGAATAATCCACAGAGCTGGGCTTTACGGAAGAGTGGCCAGAAAAAAGCCATTGCTTAAAGAAAAAAATATACAAACAGGTTTTGTGTTCGCCAAAAGCAAAGTGGGAGACTCCCCAAACATATGGAAGAAGGTACTCTGGTCAGATGACACTAAAATTGATCTTTTTGGCCATCAAGGAAAACGCTATGTCTGGCGCAAACCCTACATCTCTCATCACCCCGAGAACACCATCCATGTTTTTCATCGGCAGGGACTGGGAAACTGGTCAGAATTGAAGGAATGATGGATGACGCTAAATACAGGGACATTTTTGAGGGAAACCTGTTTCAGTCTTCCAGGGATTTGAGACTGGGACGGAGGTTCACCTTCCAGCAGTACAATGACCCTAAGCATACTGCTAAAGCAACACTTGAGTGGTTTAAGGGGAAACATTTAAATGTCTTAGAATGGCTTAGTCAAAGCCCAGACTTCAATCCAATTGAGAATCTGTGGTATTACTTAAAGATTTTTGTACACCAGTGGAACCCATCCAACTTGAAGGAGCTGGAGCAGTTTTTCCCCTGAAGAATGGGCAAAAATCCCAGTGGCTATATGTGCCAAGCTTATAGAGACATACCCCAAGAGACTTGCAGCTGTAGTTGCTGCAAAAGGTGGCTCTACAAAGTATAGACTTTGGGGGGTGAATAGTTATGCACACTCAAGTTTTCTGTTTTTTTGTCTTATTTCTTGTTTGTTTCACAAGAAAAAATATTTTGCATCTTCAAAATGGTAGGCATGTTGTGTAAATCAAATGATACAAACCCCACAAAACATCGATTTTAATTCCAGGTTGTAAGGCAACAAAATAGGAAAAATGCCAAGGGGGATGAATACTTTCGCAAGCCACTGTACTTGGTATTCATATCTCTAAAGATATAAATGAACTTACCGCAACCAATTTCAATTGAAAGTTAGCAAAAATAGAACATATTGTATTATTATTATTATATTATTATTTATATTATAACATATTCTGCAACCAAGGAGAGGTACAGTTGAAGTCGAAAGTTTACATAAACCTTAGCCAAATACATTTAAACTCAGTTTTTCACAATTCCTGATATTTAAACCTAGTAAAATGTCCCTGTCTAAGGTCAGTTAGGATCACCACTTTATTTTAAGAATGTGAAATGTCAGAATAATAGTAGAGAGAATGATTCATTTTAGCTTTTATTTCTTTCATCACATTCCCAGTGTGTCAAAAGTTTACATACACTCAATTAGTAGTTGGTAGCATTGCCTTTAAATTGTTTAACTTGGGTCAAATGTTTCGGGTAGCCTTCCACAAGCTTCCCACAATAGGTTGGGTGAATTTTGGCCCATTCCTCCTGACAGAGCTGGTGTAACTGAGTCAGGTTTGTAGGCCTCCTTGCTTGTGGTGTGCTTGTGGTCATTGTCCATTTGGAAGACCCATTTGCGACCAAGCTTTAACTTCCTGACTGATGTCTTGAGATGTTGCTTCAATATATCCACATCATTTTCCTTCCTCATGATGCCATCTATTTTATGAAGTGCACCAGTCCCTCCTGAAGCAAAGCACCCCCACAGCATGATGCTGCCACCCCCGTGCTTCACGGTTGGGATGGTGTTCTTTGGCTTGCAGGTACCCCCTTTTTCCTACAAACATAACGATGGTCATTATGGCCAAACAGTTCTATTTGTGTTTCATCATGCCAGAGGACATTTCTCCAAAAAGTATGATCTTTGTCCCAATGTGCAGTTGCAAACCGTAGTCTGGCTTTTTTATGGCGGTTTTGGAGCAGTGGCTTCTTCCTTGCTGAGCGGCCTTTCAGGTTATGTCGATATAGGACTTGTTTTACTGTGGATATAGATACTTTTGTACCTGTTTCCTCCAGCATCTTCAAAGGGTCCTTTGCTGTTGTTCTGGGATTGATTTGCACTTTTCGCACCAAAGTACGTTCATCTCTAGGAGACAGAACGTGTCTCCTTCCTGAGCGGTATGATAGCTGCATGGTCCCATGGTGTTTATACTTGCGTACTATTGTTTGTACAGATGAATGTGGTACCTTCAGGTGTTTGGAAATTGCTGCCAACGATGAACCAGACTTGGCTGATTCATCGTTGAATCAGCCAAGTGTGAGGTCTTGGTTGATTTCTTTTGATTTTCCCATGATGTCAAGCAAAGAGGCACTGAGTTTGAAGGTAGGCCTTGAAATACATCCACAGGTACACCTCCATTTGAGTCAAATGATGTCAATTAGCCTATCAGAAGCTTCTAAAGTCATGATATCATTTTCTGGAATGTTCCAAGCTGTTTAAAGGCACAGTCAACTTAGTGTATGTAAACTTCTGACCCACTGGAATTGTGATACAGTGAATTATAAGTGAAAACATCTGTGTGTAAACATTTGTTGGAAAAATTACTTGTGTCATGCACAAAGTGGATGTCCTAACCGACTTGCCAAAACTATTGTTTGTTAACAAGAAATGTGTGGAGTGGCTCCAACCTAAGTGTATGTAAACTTCCGACTTCAACTGTAAGTACCTATCTATTTAGGGAAAAATCACATTGATTAACTCTTTTGTCCTATCGCAGTTCACTTACTTGTTGCGCTGCCTATTCCAGACATGTATCATATGAGCAAAAAATATTTCACTTTATTTGGAAGACAGACAAAATTAATTGTGCCTATTTATATAATGAATATGAGTTTGGGGGGCTGAAATTATTAAATATTAAAGCATGAAACCTCTCACTAAAAGCAGAAGTTATACTTAAACCCGATCTGGTTCTCCAGTAAATTACTAAGAAATGCTCTTCCTGTCACGGTTTCGGCCGAGGCTGCCTCTCTCCCTTGTTCGGGCAGGCTTCGGCGTTCGTTGTCTCCGGAATACTAGCTGCCACCGTTGTATGTTTCATGTTCGTTTGCTTTTGTCTGATTGTTGTCACACCTGTTTTCATTTAGTGTCATTAGTGTCCTATTTAGTTCTCGTTGTGTTTGTCAGGTGTTGTGTCTTATTGATTTTTGTCTGTCGTGTGTAGGGCTGATGTTCGCTATTTCGCTCGGTTGAGCTTCCCTCCACTGCGTGGAGTGTTTACGCACCTGTGTAGTGCGCATTTGTTTTGTTCGCCTTCGTGCGTTATTTCGCCTACGGGCAAGTGTTCTCGTCATTTCCTTGTTGGAGAGTTACTAAAGTCTGTTGGACTATACTTCGGTGTCCTGCGTTTGATTCCACCACTACACCCACCTACAGCACGCGTGACAGAATAACACACCTTTAAATGGAATCAGCAGGAGCCGCAGCAGCCCAGACGACGCTGGAGGACCAGGTTCGGGAACAACGGGACCAGATCCTGCAGATGGGGACCGCACTGCAGGAGGTGATCACCACCATTCGAGGCTGGGGAACGCCTCCACCGCCACCCTCCCTGCCAGCACCATCGGCCAGTCCGCCCATTCCAGCACCGGAACCCCGAGGAGTCCGACTCTCGCTCCCGAGGTCCTACGATGGAACCGCGGCCGGGTGTCAGGGATTCCTTCTCCAGGTGGAGCTGTACCTGGCCACCGTGCACCCGGCGCCCTCGGGACATGAGAGCGTGTCCGCCCTGATCTCCTGCTTTTCCGGGAAGGCCTTGGAATGGGCCAACGCGGAGTGGAGGAAGATCGACGCGGACACCATCACGTACGACGAGTTCTCCCGCCGCTTCAGGGCGGTGTTTGACCATCCCCCGGAGGGGAAAGCGGCGGGGGAGCGTCTGGTCTTCCTCCGGCAGGGGAGGAGGAGTGCGCAAGAGTTCGCCCTCGAATTCCGTACTCTAGCGGCAGATGCAGGGTGGAATGATCGGGCTCTCGTCGATCACTACAGGTGTAGTCTACGAGAGGACGTCCGTCGGGAGCTGGCTTGTAGGGACACCAGCCTCTCGTTCGACCAGTTGGTCGACATGTCCATCAGGCTGGATAACCTACTAGCTACCCGCGGACGTTCCGAGGGGGGTCCGTCCATTTCACCCTCCAGCGCCTCCGAGCCGTGTCCCATGGAGCTCGGGGGTGCTGGCGCTAGAGAGAGGAGGGGTCGGCTTACTAGGGGGTCCATCCCCTGCACCAACTGTGGTCGGGGAGGACACACCGCGGCTAGGTGCTGGGGATGGCCTCCTAGGGGAGAGGACGACAGGTCCCGCACTGGGGATTCCTTCCAGGTGAGTAGGCGCCCCACTCACCCAGAGCTCTCTATTGCACATTTCTGTTTGCCTGTGAGTTTTCCACAGGTAGCACCTCATTCCCAGCATAAGGCGCTGGTAGATTCAGGCGCGGCTGGGAATTTTATTGATAAGAAATTTTGTTTAGCTTTAGGGATTCCCCTTCTTCCTGTTGATGTCCCTTTCCCCGTTCATGCCCTAGATAGCCGTCCGTTGGGTGCGGGCTTGATCAGGGAGGTCACTGCGCCACTTAGGATGTGTGCGCAGGGGGGTCATCAGGAGATGATTCAGCTATTTCTGATTGACTCTCCTGCGTATCCGGTGGTGCTGGGCATGCCCTGGTTGAGTACCCATAACCCATCTATTTCGTGGCAGGAGAGGGCTCTGATGGAGTGGTCTGCCCAGTGTGTGGGTAGATGTTTAGGCGTTTCCGTAGGGGCTACCTCGGTGGAGAGTCCAAACCAGGTGCCCGCATTGCACGTTCCCCCTGAGTATGGGGATTTGGCTATTGCGTTTAGTAAGTCGAGGGCAACGCAGTTGCCGCCCCATAGGCAGGGAGATTGTGCGATAGACCTCCAGGCAGGAGCTGCGCTCCCACGGAGCCATGTGTATCCTCTGTCTCAGGAGGAGAAGAAAGCTATGGAGACTTACATAGACGAATCTCTGAGACAAGGATACATACGGCCTTCCACTTCCCCTGCATCCTCGAGTTTCTTTTTTGTGAAGAAGAAGGATGGTGGTTTGCGCCCATGCATCGATTACCGTGGTCTCAATCAGATCACGGTGAAGTACAGTTATCCACTCCCGCTGATTGCGACCATGACTGAGTCCTTGCATGGGGCGCGTTTCTTCACTAAATTAGATCTCAGGAGCGCGTACAACTTGGTGCGCATCAGGGAGGGCGATGAATGGAAGACAGCCTTTAGTACCACCTCGGGCCATTACGAGTATCTTGTCATGCCATACGGGTTGATGAACGCTCCGTCAGTTTTCCAATCATTCGTGGATGAGATCTTCAGGGACATGCAGGGGCAGGGGGTCGTGGTGTACATAGATGACATTCTCGTGTACTCGCCTACCCGTGTCGAGCATGTGGCCCTGGTGCGCAGAGTGTTGCGGAGGCTGGTGGAGCACGACCTGTATGTTAAGGCAGAGAAGTGTCTGTTTTTCCAGGAGTCGGTCTCCTTTTTGGGGTATCAGTTGTCTGCGTCAGGGGTGAAGATGGAGGTAGACCGGGTGTCAGCCGTGCGTAATTGGCAAACACCAACCACTGTGAAGGAGGTGCAGCAGTTTTTGGGGTTTGCGAATTACTACCGGAGGTTTATCCGGGGTTTTGGACAGGTGGCAGCTCCCATCACGTCTCTCTTGAAGGGGGGCCCGGTGCGTCTGCAGTGGTCTGCCGAGGCGGACAGGGCATTTGGGAGGCTGAAGGACCTGTTTACCTCGGCTCCAGTGCTGGCGCATCCGGATCCCTCTTTACCATTTCAGGTAGAGGTGGACGCGTCTGAGGCCGGTATAGGAGCCGTGCTTTCACAAAGATCAGGCGCGCCACCTAAACTCCGCCCCTGTGCTTTTTATTCCAAGAAGCTCAGTCCGGCGGAGCGAAACTATGACGTAGGGGACAGGGAGCTGTTAGCCGTGGTACAGGCCCTAAAGGTGTGGAGGCACTGGCTTGAGGGGGCTCAACACCCTTTTCTCATTTTGACGGACCACCGTAACCTGGAGTACATCCGGGCAGCGAGGAGGCTAAACCCTCGGCAGGCTAGATGGAATATGTTTTTGACCCGGTTTACGTTTAAGATCACGTACATCCCTGGGTCCCAGAACGGTAAGGCAGATGCGCTGTCTCGGCGGTATGACACGGAGGAGAGGTCCGTGGAGCCCACTCCCATACTGCCGGAGTCGTGTCTGGTGGCACCGGTAGTGTGGGAGGTCGATGCTGAGCTCGAGCGGGCGTTACGCACCGACCCTAGTCCACCACAGTGCCCGGAGGGTCGGAAGTACGTTCCGCTCGAGGTTCGGGATCGATTGATCTATTGGGCTCACACGTCACCCTCCTCTGGACATCCGGGTATCGGCCGGACAGTGCACTGTCTTAGTGCCAAGTACTGGTGGCCCACGTTGGCAAGGGATGTGAGGGTTTATGTTTCCTCCTGCTCGGTGTGCGCCCAGTGTAAGGCGCCTAGACATCTGCCTAGGGGTAAGTTACTACCCCTGCCCGTGCCACAACGACCATGGTCCCACCTCTCGGTGGATTTCCTTACTGACCTTCCTCCTTCACAGGGGAATACCGCTATACTGGTCGTTGTGGACCGGTTTTCTAAGGCCTGTCGTTTGCTCCCCATGCCGGGCCTTCCTATCGCCCTGCAAACTGCCGAAGCCCTATTCACCCATGTGTTCCGGCACTACGGGGTACCCGAGGATATTGTGTCTGATCGAGGTCCCCAATTTACCTCCAGAGTCTGGAGGGCCTTTATGGAGCGGTTGGGGGTCTCGGTGAGCCTCACCTCGGGTTACCACCCGGAGAGTAATGGGCAGGTGGAACGTGTAAACCAGGATGTGGGCAGGTTTCTTAGAACATACTGCCAGGACCGGCCGGAAGAGTGGGCAAGGTACGTTCCCTGGGCCGAAATGGTCCAGAATTCCCTACGCCATTCCTCCACTAACCTAACCCCTTTCCAATGTGTGTTAGGTTACCAGCCGGTTCTGGCACCCTGGCAGCAGAGCCAGATCGAGGCTCCTGCGGTGGATGAGTGGGCGAGGCGCTCGGAGGAGACATGGAACGCTGCACACGTCCACCTGCAGCGGGCCCTCCGACGTCATAAGGCGAGCGCCGATCTCCACCGCAGTGAGGGACCGGTGTACGCACCTGGTGATCGAGTCTGGCTCTCTACCAGGAACCTGCCCCTCCGCCTGCCCTGTCGGAAACTGGGTCGGCGGTTTGTAGGGCCATTTAAAGTCCTGGGAAGGTTGAACGAGGTGTGTTATAAATTACAGCTACCTGTTGAATATAAAAGTATTAACCCCTCGTTCCATGTGTCCCTTCTCAGGCCGGTGGTAGCTGGCCCACTCCAAGAAAGTGAGATCAGGGAGACTCCTCCGCCCCCATTGGACATCGAGGGGGCACCGGCGTACTCCGTGAGGTCCATCTTGGATTCGAGACGTCGGATGGGGGGTCTCCAGTATCTAGTGGAGTGGGAGGGGTACGGTCCGGAGGAGCGGTGCTGGGTGCCGAGGAGAGATATTTTGGACCCGTCTCTCCTGACGGAATTCCATCGTGGGCACCCGACGCACCCTGCTCCGCGTCCTCCGGGTCGTCCCCGAGGCCGGAGTCGGCGCACGTCTGGAGCCGCGCGTCAAGGGGGGGGTACTGTCACGGTTTCGGCCGAGGCTGCCTCTCTCCCTTGTTCGGGCAGGCTTCGGCGTTCGTTGTCTCCGGAATACTAGCTGCCACCGTTGTATGTTTCATGTTCGTTTGCTTTTGTCTGATTGTTGTCACACCTGTTTTCATTTAGTGTCATTAGTGTCCTATTTAGTTCTCGTTGTGTTTGTCAGGTGTTGTGTCTTATTGATTTTTGTCTGTCGTGTGTAGGGCTGATGTTCGCTATTTCGCTCGGTTGAGCTTCCCTCCACTGCGTGGAGTGTTTACGCACCTGTGTAGTGCGCATTTGTTTTGTTCGCCTTCGTGCGTTATTTCGCCTACGGGCAAGTGTTCTCGTCATTTCCTTGTTGGAGAGTTACTAAAGTCTGTTGGACTATACTTCGGTGTCCTGCGTTTGATTCCACCACTACACCCACCTACAGCACGCGTGACACTTCCTTTGTTAAAAAATTGACTTTTTGCCTTTATACAGATTACAACTTCTATTTCCGATAAACTGAAAATGAAACTTTGTTCAAAGTATCACCCTTTCTTAAACAAGCCATACGAAGCTGGTTACAATTAAAATGTTATCCTCCAGAAAAGACAGAACAAATATTACAAGAAATATTATGCTTAAACTCAAATATACTGATTAATTAAAAAACAGATTCTTTATGGATTTAATTGTAATTTTTATTAATGATATTATGAATAGGAAGGGTGGAGTTGTCACATGCAGCTATCAAAAATATATGGTAATGTTTGTTCAATTCAAAGTTATATGCAACTGATTGCAGCATTACCACAAAAATGAAAGAGGCAAGTGGAAGAGTGCGATATATTAAAGCAAAAACATTGGCATAAATAGAACAATATACAGTGGGGAGAACAAGTATTTGATACACTGGCGATTTTGCAGGTTTTCCTACTTACAAAGCATGTAGAGGTCTGTGATTTTTATCATAGGTACACTTCAACTGTGAGAGACAGAATCTAAAACAAAAATCCAGAAAATCACATTGTATGATTTTTAAGTAATTAATTTGCATTTTATTGCATGACATAAGTATTTGATCACCTACCAACCAGTAAGAATTCCGGCTCTCACAGTCCTGTTAGTTTTTCTTTAAGAAGCCCTCCTGTTCTCCACTCATTACCTGTATTAACTGCACCTGTTTGAACTCGTTACCTGTATAAAAGACACCTGTCCACACACTCAATCAAACAGACTCCAACCTCTCCACAACGGCCAAGACCAGAGAGCTGTGTAAGGACATCAGGGATAAAATTGTAGACCTGCACAAGGCTGGGATGGGCTACAGGACAATAGGCAAGCAGCTTGGTGAGAAGGCAAACACTGTTGGCGCAATTATTAGAAAATGGAAGAAGTTCAAGATGACGGTCAATCACCCTCGGTCTGGGGCTCCATGCAAGATCTCACCTCGTGGGGCATCAATGATCATGAGGAAGGTGAGGGATCAGCCCAGAACTACACGGCAGGACCTGGTCAATGACCTGAAGAGAGCTGGGACCACAGTCTCAAAGAAAACCATTAGTAACACACTACGCCGTCATGGATTAAAATCCTGCAGCGCACGCAAGGTCCCCCTGCTCAAGCCAGCACATGTCCAGGCCCGTCTGAAGTTTGCCAATGACCATCTGGATGATCCAGAGGAGGAATGGGAGAAGGTCATGTGGTCTGATGAGACAAAAATATAGCTTTTTGGTCTAAACTCCACTCGCCGTGTTTGGAGGAAGAAGAAGGATGAGTACAACCCCAAGAACACCATCCCAACCGTGAAGCATGGAGTTGGAAACATCATTCTTTGGGGATGCTTTTCTGCAAAGGGGACAGGACAACTGCACCGTATTGAGGGGAGGATGGATGGGGCCATGTATCGCGAGATCTTGGCCAACAACCTCCTTCCCTCAGTAAGAGCATTGAAGTTGGGTCGTGGCTGGGTCTTCCAGCATGACAATGACCCAAAACACACAGCCAGGGCAACTAAGGAGTGGCTCCGTAAGAAGCATCTCAAGGTCCTGGAGTGGCCTAGCCAGTCTCCAGACCTGAACCCAATAGAAAATCTTTGGAGGGAGCTGAAAGTCCGTATTGCCCAGCGACAGCCCCGAAACCTGAAGGATCTGGAGAAGGTCTGTATGGAGGAGTGGGCCAAAATCCCTGCTGCAGTGTGTGCAAACCTGGTGTTACTACACCCTCTTAAGCATTCATTTGACAGTATTGTACTGCAGGAAGTAGTTCATTGCTATCATAATGGTGAGAATAAGGCAATTAACAAAGGAAGATAGACAGACCATTATAACCCTTAAAAGTGTAGGTCTTTCCTTTAGATAAATTGCAACGAAAGCCAAGGTGTCAGTGAGTACAGTTTCCTACACCATCAAAAGGCACTTGAATATTGGAGGAAACTCTGACAGGAAGAGGTCTGGCAGACCCAAAGCCACAACAGAATCAGAAGACAAGTTTCTGAGAGTCAACAGCTTGCGTGAAAGGCGGCTCACAGGACAAAAGCTTCAAGCGCAGCTTAACACTGGTCGAAGTAAGCAGGTCTCAGTTTCAACTGTGAAGAGAAGACTTCGAGCTGCAGGTTTGACAGGTCGAGTGGCAGTAAGAAAGCCATTGCTAAGATGGCAAAATAAGAAAAATAGGCTTGCCTGGGCAATGAAACACCGCCAGTTGACTACTGAAGACTGGAAGAAGGTCTTATGGACCGATTAATCAAAATTTGAAATCTTCAGTTCATCACGTAGGGTTTTTGTACGCCGTCGAGTAGGCGAAAGGATGGTTCCTCAGTGTGTGACACCAACTGTCAAACATGGAGGAGGAAGCGTGATGGTCTGGGGCTCTTTTGTTGGATCCAGAGTCAGCAACTTGCACGTAGTGAGTGGCACCCTGAACCAAAATGGCTACCACAGCATTTTGCAACACCATGCAATACCCTCTGGTGTGCGCCTAGTTGATCAGGGGTTCCTACAGGAAGATAATGACCCCAAACATACCTCCAGGCTATGTCAGAACTACCTTAGAAGAAAAGGAATGACCAGCACATGTTCTCCAGACTTAAACGCCATCTAGCTGGTTTGGGATGAACTGGGAAGAAGGGTGAAAGCAAAGCAACCTACAAGTGCAACAAATTTGTGGGAACTTCTGCAAGTGTTGGGAAGAACTTTCTGAACAATATTTGATTTCCATCGTAGAAAGAATGCCATGAGTGTGTTCGGCTGTTATGTCTGCAAAAGGTGGCTACTTTGATGAGTCAAAAATGTAGATTACATTTTGTTAAACAAAACGATTCCATGATTTATTTTTCATCTCTAATTGTTTATTTGTTCTATGCTTTAATTTCAGAGTACATTAAGACATTACACTGTGTGAATTTCAATAAAAACTGGAAAAATGTAGGTGTTCTAAAACTTTTCACCGGTAGTGTATATACAGTATATATACAGTACCAGTCAAAAGTTTTGACACACCTACTCATTCCATGGTTTTTCTTTATTTTTACTAGAATAATAGTGAAGACATCAAAACTATGAAATAACACATATGGAATCATGCAGTAACAGAAAAAGTGTTAAACAAATCAAAATATATTTTATATTTGAGATTCTTCAAAATAACCAACCTTTGCCTTCATGACACTCTTAGCATTCTCTCAACCAGCTTCATGAGGTAGTCACCTGGAATGCATTTCAATTAACAGGTGTGCCTTCTTAAAAGTTAATTTGTGGAATTTATTTCCTTCTTAATGCGTTTGAGCCAGTCAGTTGTGTTGTGACAAGGTGTGTGTGTGTGTGTGTGTGGGGGGGGGGGGGTACAAAAGATAGCCCTATTTGGTAAAAGTCCATATTATGGCAAGAACAGCTCAAATAAGCAAAGAGAAACGACAGTCCATCATTACTTTAAGAAACTTTGAAAGTTTCTTCAAGTGCAGTTGCAAAAAACATCAAGCGCAATGATGAAACTGGCTCTCATGAGGACCACCACAGGAAAGGAAGGCCCAGAGTTACTCTGCTGCAGAAGATAAGTTCAATAGAGTTAACTGCACCTCAGATTGCAGCCCAAATAAATGCTTCACAGAGTTCAAGTACCATACACATCTCAACATCAACTGTTCAGAGGAGACTGCGTGAATCAGGCCTTCATGGTCGAATTGCTACAAAGAATCCACTACTAAAGGACACAAATAATAAGAAGAGACTTGCTTGGGCCAAGAAACACAGTCAATGGACATTAGACCGGTGGAAATCTGTCCTTTGGTCTGATGAGTCCAAATATGAGAATTTTGGTTCCAACTGCCGTGTTTTTGTGAGACGCAGAGTAGGTGAACGGATGATCTCCGCATGTGTGGTTCCCAACGTGAAGCATGGAGGAGGAGGTGTGATGGTGTGGGGGTGCTTTGCTGGTGATACTGTCTGTGATTTATTTAGAATTGAAGGCACACTTAACCAGCATGGCTACCACAGCATTCTGCAGCGATACAACATCCCATCTGGTTTGCGCTTAGTGGGACTTTCATTTGTTTTTCAACAGGATAATGACCCAACACACACCTCCAGGCTGTGCAAGGGCTATTTGACCAAGAAGGAGAGCGATGAAATGCTGCATCAGATGACCTGGCCTCCACAATCACCAGACCTCAACCCAATTGAGATGGTTTGGGATGAGTTGGACCGCAGAGTGAAGGAAAAGCAGCCAACAAGTGCTCAGCATGTGTGGAAACTCCTTCAAGGCTGTTGGAAAAGCATTCCTCATGAAGCTGGTTGAGAGAAGAGTGCCAAGAGTGTGCAAAGCAGTCATCAAGGCAAAGGGTGGCTACTTTGAAGAATCTCAAATATAAAATATATTTTGATTTGTTTAACACTTTTTTGGTTACTACATGATTCTGTATGTTATTTCATAGTTTTGATGTCTTCACTATTATTCAACAATGTAGAAAACAGTAAAAATAAACTGTAGCTCAGCTGGTAGAGCACGGCGCTTGTAACGCCAAGGTAGTGGGTTCGATCCCCGGGACCACCCATACACAAAAATGTATGCACGCAGACGTTTATCGCTTTGGATAAAAGCGTCTGCTAAATGGCATATTTATTTATTTATATTTAAAAACCCTGGAATGAGTAGGTGTCCAAACTTTTGACTGGTACTGTATACTGTATATACAGTGGGGGAAAAAAGTATTTAGTCAGCCACCAATTGTGCAAGTTCTCCCACTTAAAAAGATGAGAGAGGCCTGTAATTTTCATCATAGGTACACGTCAACTATGACAGACAAAATGAGAATTTTTTTTCCAGAAAATCACATTGTAGGATTTTTTATGAATTTATTTGCAAATTATGGTGGAAAATAAGTATTTGTTCAATAACAAAAGTTTCTCAATACTTTGTTATATACCCTTTGTTGGCAATGACACAGGTCAAACGTTTTCTGTAAGTCTTCACAAGGTTTTCACACACTGTTGCTGGTATTTTGGCCCATTCCTCCATGCAGATCTCCTCTAGAGCAGTGATGTTTTGGGGCTGTCTCTGGGCAACACAGACTTTCAACTCCCTCCAAAGATTTTCTATGGGGTTGAGATCTGGAGACTGGCTAGGCCACTCCAGGACCTTGAAATGCTTCTTACGAAGCCACTCCTTCGTTGCCCGGGCGGTGTGTTTGGGATCATTGTCATGCTGAAAGACCCAGCCACATTTCATCTTCAATGCCCTTGCTGATGGAAGGAGGTTTTCACTCAAAATCTCACGATACATGGCCCCATTCATTCTTTTCTTTACACGGATCAGTCGTCCTGGTCCCTTTGCAGAAAAACAGCCCCAAAGCATGATGTTTCCACCCCCATGCTTCACAGTAGGTATGGTGTTCTTTGGATGCAACTCAGCATTCTTTGTCCTCCAAACACGACGAGTTGAGTTTTTACCAAAGAGTTATATTTTGGTTTCATCTGACCATATGACATTCTTCCAATCCTCTTCTGGATCATCCAAATTCACTCTAGCAAACTTCAGACGGGCCTGGACATGTACTGGCTTAAGCAGGGGGACACGTCTGGCACTGCAGGGTTTGAGTCCCTGGCGGCGTAGTGTGTTACTGATGGTAGGCTTTGTTACTTTGGTCCCAGCTCTCTGCAGGTCATTCACTAGGTCCCCCCGTGTGGTTCGGAGATTTTTGCTCACCGTTCTTGTGATCATTTTGACCCCACGGGGTGAGATCTTGCGTGGAGCCCCAGATCGAGGGAGATTATCAGTGGTCTTGTATGTCTTCCATTTCCTAATAATTGCTCCCACAGTTGATTTCTTCAAACCAAGCTGCTTACCTATTGCAGATTCAGTCTTCCCAGCCTGATGCAGGTCTACAATTTTGTTTCTGGTGTCCTTTGACAGCTCTTTGGTCTTGGCCATAGTGGAGTTTGGAGTGTGACTGTTTGAGGTTGTGGACAGGTGTCTTTTATACTGATAACAAGTTCAAACAGGTGCCATTAATACAGGTAACGAGTGGAGGACAAAGGAGCCTCTTATAGAAGAAGTTACAGGTCTGTGAGAGCCAGAAATCTTGCTTGTTTGTAGGTGACCAAATACTTATTTTCCACCATAATTTGCAAATATATTCATTAAAAATCCTACAATGTGATTTTCTGGATTTTTTTTTCTCAATTTGTCTGTCATAGTTGACGTGTACCTATGATGAAAATTACAGGCCTCTCTCATCTTTTTAAGTGGGAGAACTTGCACAATTGGTGGCTGTCTAAATACTTTGTGACGTGAATGCTGTTTATTAATGTACCATTTATGTAATGTGTAAAATGTAATATGTAAAATATATGTGTATGTAACAGAAAGCTGTAACAAAAAAAGCTTTTTTTGTCCTCCAAAGAGGGTGGATGGGTTAATAATATATAAATAAGAATAAAATAATTAATTTAAAAAATGTAAATGTACAAAAAAATAATGTGAGCCGCAGCTCCATACTGCTTGTCAGATAAGGAGAACTGATACTGTGTACTCGTTGTTAGGGTGGGATTGGCGTGGGGGGTCCATGGGTGGTTTTGTCAATTTCTTTGGATTCTTCATGCGTTACTCAATGTAAAAATATATATATATATATATTAAATGGCCAATTTGGGTGCAATCAATTAGCTTAATTTCTCAGAGCTCAAATTATATTTTAACAAAATAATGTTGCAGGAATGCTAAGCTTAACTGTTTTTAACTACATAAATTATTTCAGAACAATCTGAGATTGTGGGTGTCGAAATCCTCTTTCTTTTTGAGGTGGAACAACCCAATAATAATAATAATAATAATAATAATAATAATAATAATAATAATAATAACGGCTTCAAGAGCAAAAAAACAAAACAAGCAATATATCTTGACCGATTAACCAATAGAGGCCAAGTTTTGAAAGCTGCATCCTCCGAAGATGGAGAGGGTAAGTTTATAGCTTGAGCGAAGGGAGCTAGACAGAGGATGGTAGATGATGGCGATGGAGTCTGCTGATGATCTTGTAGAGGGAAGTCTAGGAGCCAGCCACTGGACTTCTCCTCTTCCACTCTGTGTTGCACCCACTTGGGTGATGCCTCAGCAGCTCTCTGTGCCAGAAAGCTCACCACACAAAGTTCAGAATAGTAGCCAGTCGTCCTCACTATGAGCCCTCTGCCTGAGCACTGCTGTATTCCTCCATCTCCCATTCCTCTCACGCTTCAGGCGACTCCTCAGATTATTGCAATAAAACTAAATGTTATTAAACACAAAAGAGCTGATTTAAAAAAATTTTTTTGAAAACATAGCAAAATATCTAAATATGTACACATTTACAGGAGCTCTGTGCTAAGGCTGCTACTAGGGCGCCATGGCAACTATAGAAATGATAAGAAGCTGCCATGTGAGGAATCGTAGGTGGCTCGTTTCAGCTAGTTTTATCTTGTTCTTGATATCATGTCTTGTTTGGAGGGGTTTTAACTGATGTCACTTCTATGCTAATATAGTAAAGATTTTCTAGCCAGGTAACCAACAACTGGAACAATGTATTTGAGAGACAACAAGTGCTCATTTTGCAAACGTATTAATGTTTTCAATAAACATTGGAGACAAAATATAGTTTACATTCTGTCAACAATCTAAGCCAACCACGTCTGTTTTGCCCCATAGTTGTGCACGTGTCGGTTTTGTTGCAAAACAACCAACCCGTCTATAGGAACTCTTGTCTGTCTAACAACTTGTCTGTCTAACAACTTTCAGACAATAGCTGAGGGGTTTTCTTTTTTATGCTGTTGAGATACTAGAAGAAACATAGGCATATACACTGTATAAAGCTATACAAAGGAGCTCCTTTCGAGGTAAGAAGACATGTTATACATTTTTCAGAATAATACCCCTTTTGTCTACAACTTTCACACAATGTTATTCTCTCCTCACGTGTTTGGATTTCTGTTCCCCTGCCCAGGGGTTCCAACAGGCTTGACCACATATTGGTGGTTAGTGAATGATTAACTAAGATATGTGAGAGAGAGGTTCAGGACCTGTATTCACAAAAGTGCCGATATTGGATCAACTTAGCCTTTTAGATCATAATAAATAAGATTGGATGGTGGAGACCTGATCCTAGATCAGCATTCTTGCTCTGCAACTCTTTGTGAATACAAGTCCAAATTTGGCCAGGCCAGGAGAGAGAGACACACCCATGGGTAGATGTGGTCTTTTCAAACAAAGCAAGACAGACATATTGTCTTTGCACACTGTGACCTGAAAGGTTAAAGAGATGATTCTAGACTTTTGTATACTTTTTAGCCAGTAGTTCTGAAAGTAGTGCTTGATCCAAAAGTGGTCCCCGAAAATTGCGCACTACATCACATACGTGCAGATATGTGCACCACGTCATTGCTCTCTCTCTCTCGCTCTGCTCTGTGTGCATCTTGCTAGGTGTCATTCAAATGGCGTGGGGCTGAACTTGAATTGATAGGGGGCTGGCCCACATGGGGGAAAATGTAGGGTAAATGGCACCGCACAGATTCCAGTAAACAGTAGCTTTCAAATGATGGATTTTGTGGCTAATTGAGGGAAGACAGTAATTACACACTGACACTTCCAGCCCAAAGCGGGAGGTTTCAAAAATACTTACTAGTCGCCAAAGTTCTAGAGCATGTCTTTAAAGTGGGAAAGAAATGCTCAAATCAACCTACAACATTGTTTTATATGTCAATGTTAGGTAACCTTGTTGAATGTGATGTTATGAAAATGCTTTTAGAACATAAACAAAAGACTCCACTATGCAAGTAACCATTTCAATAGAATGTTCATGATGTCACTGCGACAACTGTTGATAGACGTAGCTGGTAAATTCGCTCTGGCTATCTGCTCCGATTTCAGAGCACTCTCGTCTGAGTGTGCCAGAGCGCAGAATAACTGACACATTTATGAACGCTCAACACCCGTTGAATATCGCCGGTGTCAGTAAACATTGGCAAAAAAGCGTAAATTGTTGCCAGCAGCACAGTTGCCATCACCAACGCTCTGGATAACATAAAAACAGCCTAACCAGCTCTGCTAGGGAGAGTAAAATGGTCAGTGAGCTGTTCTCTCATTTGTGTCTGGAAGTAGCTAGCAAGCTAGCCAGTTAACTTGGGTGCTTGACTGCTGTTGTTCGGACAGAACGCTCAGATCAACCCTTAAAGAGATGGGTGGGGCTAAAGCTTGAGAAGGTGTGAACAATGCTGAATGGGTGTAGACAAAGAAGGGCTCTCCAGTCGTAGTCCCAAAACATTCAAAGGCAATTTCTCAAAAGTGAGGTTACAAGTTTATCAACTTTCAAAGCAGAATTACTTTCCCATCGTTCCTCAACTGTAGTGTATGAAATACCGTTTTCTAGCTCTGAGTCTCTACTTTTATCAAATGTAAAAAACACAATTTCAAATTTTGGTACATAAGTACGTTTTCAGCTGGTCGAGTCACATATGTGCTGAGAGAAGGCAGTGTACCGTCTAGCCATACTCCCAAGTACTTGTATGAAGTGACTACCTCAAGCTCTAAACCCTCAGACGTAGTAATCACACCGATGGGGAGAGGGGCATTCTTCTTACCAAACAACCTGACCTTTTTTTTGGAGGTGTTCAGAACAAGGTTAAGGGCAGAGAAATCTTGTTGGACACTAAGAAAGCTTTGTTGTAGAGCGTTTAACACAAAATCTGGAGAGGGGCCAGCTGAGTATAAGACTGTATCATCTGCATATAAATGGATGAGAGAGCTTCCTACTGCCTGAGCTATGTTGTTGATGTAAATTGAGAAGAGCGTGGGGCCTAGGATCGAGCCTTGGGGTACTCCCTTGGTGACAGGCAGTGGCTGAGACAGCAGATGTTCTGACTTTATACACTGCACTCTGAGAGAGGTAGTTAGCAAACCAGACCAAAGACCCCTCAGAGACACCAATACTCTTTAGCCGGGCTACAAGAATGGAATGGTCTACCGTATCAAAAGCTTTGGCCAAGTCAATAGAAACAGCAACACAACATTGCTTAGAATAAAGAGCAATGGTGACATCATTTAGGACCTTTAAGGTTGCAGTGACACATCCATAACCTGAGCAGAAACCAGATTGCATACCAAAGAGAATACTATAAACATCAAGAAAGCCATTCAGTTGATTATTAACAAGTATTTCCAACACTTTTGATAAACAGGGCAAAATAGAAATTGGCCTATAACAGTTAGGATCAGCTTGATCTCCCCCTTTAAATAAAGGACGCACCGTGGCTGCCTTCCGAACAATGGGAACCTCCCCAGAGAGAAGAGACAGGTTAAAAAGGTCAGAGACAGGCTTGGCTATGATAGGGGCAGCAACCTTAAAGAAGAAAGGGTCTAAACCATCTGTCCCATATGTTTTTTTGGGGTCAAGTTTAAGGAGCTCCTTTAGCACCTCGGACTCAGTGACCGCCTGCAGGGAGAAACTTTGTAGCGGGGCAGGGGAAAAAGAGGGAGATGCGGGGCTAGTCGCATTAGAAGGGGTGGGAGATGAGGAAATGTTGGACGTGCAAGGAGGCGTGGCTGAGTCAAATAGGAATCCTGACTTAATGAAGTGGTGATTAAAGAGCTCAGCCATGTGCTCCTTGTCAGTAACAACCACATCATCAACATTGAGGGACATGGGCAGCTGTAAGGAGGAGGGTTTATTATCCAGGTCTTTAACCGTTTTCCAGAGAGAACTGCTCCTTAAAGTAACTAACTTTGGCCTTACGGATAGCCTGAGTGCACTTATTTCTCATTTGCCTGAACGAGAGCCAGACAGCCTGAGTATGCGTGTGCCGAGCCTTTCGCCAAATGGAATTCTTGAGGTGGAGTAACTCTGCCAGATCACGGTCGAACCAGGGGCTGAACCTGTTTTAATTCTCATTTTCTTTATGGGGCCGTGTTTGTTAACAATACCACTCGACAGAGGGGATCAAGCTGATTCTATACCAATTTACAGAGGCCAGGTCATGAAGGAAGGCTTGCTCATTAAAGTTCTTTAGCAAGTGTCTATGACAAATCAGGACAGGTCGTTTCACTGAGCAGCCATTACGAACACAGGCTGTAAAACAGAAAACACCAGACTGATCCCTATCAGGAATATTTTTGAGGATAACATCAAGGAGAGTAGCTTTTTCTGAGTGTTTGGAGTCCTACCTTGTGGGATTGGTAATAGTCTGAGAAAGATTTAGGGAGTCCCATTGCTTTAGGACTTGGTCAGGTGGTTTAAGCATGTCCCAGTTTAGGTCACCTAGCAGGACAAATTCAGACTTAGTGTAAGGGGCCAGGAGAGAGCTTAGGGCATTTAGGGTACAGGCCGGTGCTGATGGTGGACGATAACACCCAGCAACAGTCAACAAAGAGCTATTTGAAAGTTGAATGCTTAAATTCAGCAAATCAAATTGTTTGGGGACAGACTTGGTGGAGACAACCGATCACTAAAAGTGTTCCTTGGTAAAGATTGCCACTCCACCACCTTAGGAAAATCTGTCTTGCCGAAAAAGGTTATAACCAGAAAGGTTAAAATCAGTGTTCAAAACACTCTTTATTAACCACGTCTCAGTAATGACCAACACATCTGGATTGGAGCTGTGAACCCACACTTTCAATTGATACATTTTAGGTAATAAGCTTCTAGTGTCAACGTGCAGAAAACCCAGGCTTTTACGAAAGCAGAAATCAGTGAAGCAGATTTCAGAACGGGAGCTAGCAACAGTAGATGGGCCAGGGTGTACATACACATTTCCAGATATCATCAGCAGTAATACAATCAGGGCACGGCAGAGGACAGGGAGAGCTCTGCAGTGTTGATTTTTTTATGACATTTGAATGTGCATCAGATGGCAACAAGATCATATTGTACAGCAATTTCATCAGGTAACATGAATACAAAGCCGGCAAGAGGTGGTTAGAATAGGATGGGAGGCCAAGAGTCTGTGTAACCAATAGAGAGTCAGAGTCCCGAGTGTGGGAACAAGCATAGTCTGTCCAACGGTCGAGTAAACAAGCAAGTTCATAATCAACAAAGCACGCAGGAGTCATGAGGCAAATAGCATAAAGCACCAAAAAAATATATAACGACTTGGGGCTAGCCATTGTAAGTTCAGAGTCACTCGCCCCAACAGTGCGTGTGTGCTGGAAGCGAGCAAAAGCTCGGGAGAGAGGGGAGAGTGTGGCAGGGGTACCTCTACCAGACAGGGGGAGACAGGCCAGGGCAGATGGTGAACAGATCCAAGCAGCAGTGCAGCAGGCAATTGGAGTAGGTGTCACACCCACTTGGGAGAAGAACAGGGGTTATTATTATTGTATAAACCTATTATAGAGTTGTAAGAATTAATATATATCCTTTTTTTTGTTATTGACAAATTCTAGAGATTTGATTAAATACTTGATTTCAAGTAAACATATATAGCATTTGCGGACAGATTTCAAATATTTGTTTTTGTGTATGTACAATTTACCAAAGATAATTAAGAAATGAACGACTTATTCAGTAGCTTTGTTTTCATTTGAATAATAGCATATTACATCTTTCATTGTAAATACATGGGTCTTATTAATGGGGAAAATATATAATGACTTAGCTCACTCCAAAATAAATTCACAGAGTCACACTCATAAAAAATGTGTATAATAGTTTCCACTTTATCACAAAAAAAGGCATCTGTCCTCTAAGTCCATTACAAGGGTATATTTTCTGCAAGATTTTTAAGTTGATTTGTTTTACTTTATTTGATCTTTAATTGAGTAAGTTCTGAAGGTAGTATTGTTTTGCATATAGAATTACATTATTTATAATGCATTCGAAAGTTATATGTTTCTAAAAACGTTCTATAAGAGAGTATATTCCCTTCTTTATCAAATAAATCAAGCACAAGTAAAACAAAAATCTAACCACTTAGGGAAGAATAAAGACTTGTTTTTAACAACAATATCTTTGTTGTTCCACAGAAGTGTTTTGTGTGGGGAGAAGTTGTGGACATAACAGTTTCCAGGCTAAAATAGCTTGTTCGTGAAATTTGTACGGTTTGATTTTGCTGGAGAATAATTGCACTTCCACAAAAATTGAAGACCACACAATTTCTTAAAAATATGACAAGGAATGAAGTACCATATAGATTCAGAGCTAAGCATACATATTTTTATCCTGTTTACTTTAAAGGTAGTACTTCAACCCAACCATCAGCTCTTTGGTTTGATATTACAGATTTCTTAAGTTTGTGTTGTTTATTTTTCCGTATAAAGTCTAGGAAAGTTTTGTTGATATCCTTGCTGGTTTGATCAGCTGCAAATATGGATAGAGCAGGATAGACAAAATGTGACAGACCCTCTGCTTTGGACAATAAAACCCTTCCAATAATAAGAGAGGTCACGCTGGAGCCAGTAATAAAGATGGATTTAGTTTTCTTTTATCTCTGAGAGAAATTGAGACGTTAACGGACAATATAGTTTTTTCGCCATGTGCACCCCTAAATATTTCACATAATCTTTCACTGGAATATTTTCAATGGATTGGTAATTTGAGTTACGCAGGGACAATATTTCACATTTATTTAAGTTACGTTCCAGACCAGAAGCTGGAGATAATTATTTGATAGTATTAAGTGCAATAGCAACTTACAACTTTGTTTCTAAAAGACAAGGATCATCATCTGCTGAGATATAACCCCTTACCCCGTATCATGGTAGTAATCATCTCACCATTAGCTAGGCATTCTTGGAACATGTTGAATACTGGTTCCTCTAAACATTCCCAAAAGTGTAAATAAAATTCCACAGAAAGACCATCTGTTCCAGGTGCTTTGCCCTTCTTCATAGATTTAAGAGTATCTCTAATCTCTACTATAGAAAACTCATCTTCACATATGGACTTGAACTCATCAGAAATAATTGGAACATGGCCATGGACAATTGTAATCTGGGCTGCTTGTCAGACGAACCATTCAAGTGATGTCGTTGATGACATGTTATGAAGATGGCATGAAAAGGGAAAGGGGGATACCTAGTCAGTTGTACAACTGAATGCATTCAACTGAAATGTGTCCGCATTTAACTCAACCCCTCTGAATCAGAGAGGTGCGGGGGGCTGCCTTAATCGACATCCATGTTATCGGCGCCCGGGGAACAGTGGATTAACTGCCTTGCTGAGGCAATTTTCAACAATTTTAACAGAAATATGAGGTTTTCAGCGGTTTTAAGGGTAGAAACATGCTTCTTTATCACATTTGGTTATCAAAATAACCTTAAAGGTGCAATATGCAGAAATCGCTCCGCCATTTCCTGGTTGCTAAAATTCTAATAGTTCACCTAATTTCAGTTTATGTGACAAAACAAACAATGCATAGTATAGTGAATCATTGTACCATCTAAACCACTGTGAAATATATTTTCAATAACCAAAAATATTGTATTTACAGCTGTTTGAAGCTGTTTGAAATAGCGTACTTAGAACATATCCACCACTTCTTAGACTTGCTTTCAATGAGAATGACAGATCTATAACTCACATTCTTATGTGAATTTGATCGAGATGACCAAAAAGTTATATATTGCAGCTTTAACTCACTAAAATGTTTCAGTTCATCTTTAAGATGGATGGAACAGAAAAAGCTGCTAAAAGGATATTTTTTATTTATCTTTTCATTCCCTCTGTGACAAACAGTCTAGCCCAGTAATGACCATTACTCTAAACTAATGCTATTGTATTATATAGGCCTAAGTGTACAAATATATAAATGTATCATAGTCGGATATGCCTAGTTATTGGAAAAAAGACAGATTTATATTGATTACTCAGTAAAGCTAACAGACACTCTGCTAACCTAATGCTAACACAATATAAAGAGAAAAAACTCACATAGGCTAGGCAACATATAGGCTAAGCTATTCCATTACTCTGCTAAACACTCAATAGAGCAGAAGTAATGGTTTCCATTTATTACTCACACCTAAAGCTAATATGCACTATTTAACAAGGCTAACCCTTGGACAACATTATTAACCTCTCCCAGATGATCAGGTGAGCTAAGCCTACATTTCAAATGAAAACACAGCCTAGCCTAAACCATGAACTGTTCAAAAGCCTTGAATTGGCACCATTTTTTCAAACTCTCCCCCCCCCCAAAACCCTTCCTGCTAGGGAATATCCCAACCTCAGTATCTCAGAACCACAGTAGCTCTTTTTAGCTGAAATTCTTGTTGCTGAAACTTTAGCCTGTAGATTGCCATGGGATGATAATGATTACATCCCAAATTACACCCTATTCCCTGAATAGTGCACTACTTTTGACCAGAGCCCTATGGTAGTGGCCTATATAGGGAATGCGTAACCACAGACAAGTGGAAAAACTAGTTGTTTGGCCTCAAAGTAGAGCTGCTTTAGACTCACCTTAGCAGCGGTAGCTAGGGGACACACCATGGCCTCCCTATTCAAAGCCCGGTGAAGAAAACGGGGGAGGGCTTGCACCAGACAGGGCAATTTGCCAGAGAGCCAATCAATAGAGCTAAGCCAAGAGGAGGATAAACTATTGTTTTGGCTTAACAAGCAAGAGTGAACAAGGACAAAAGAAAAAGGCCACAAAAGAACAGAAAGAAAATAACTCAGTATTAAGTGTATCACATTAACCTAGTTCTTTTAAAAGAGCCAGGTTAACTACAAATCTTTTTAGCGATTTTGTTAATTTTTTTTAAACAACACCTGTGCTGAAGAACAGAAAAAAAATCTTAGTTTCAGTCTTAGTTTCAGCCACTTCCATCCCCATGCTTTACAGACATAAACATTCAAAATGTCACTTACCCATATCTATAAGAAATCCCTGGAAAATAAATCATTTTTTTTATTCCTCTGAGAAACCTTTTGGCAGTTAATCCCAAGAGTGTTCTACTACCACAATTTCAAAATCCTTACAGAAATCCTTAAGGAGTATCCACCAGAATCCAGGTTAAGTAAATTCCATATAGAGTTCAAGCGGCAGTTAGCTATTCTACTACCAGCAGTTCACACGGCTGAAGAAATTGTTCTCTCTCTCTGTCTGTCCCTCCAGTGATGACTTTCCAGTTAAGGCTCTACTACTCAATAGTACAGGATGGGAGTGTGTATAGTAGCTTGCGGAGAGACCCTTCAACGGCAAAGGTTGCTCACAAACTGAGCTGTGTTCACTGAGAACCGGGGAGGAGCCAACTTCCAATGTGTGATGTCATAGGGTGTCGGATTTCACTGGGAAGAGGGGGCGGTAGATAAGACTAGCTTCCTGAACTCTGACCAATGAAAGTCGGTTGTAGTTAACCTGTGCGCAGAAAAAAAAGGATTTTGGGTTTGAATATGTGAGTATGTGTTTTTACAGCTATGGAGAGGAATTCCCCGCCAGTGCAAGTCTGTGAGTGTGAGATAGATACAAGAGAAGTAGCATAAATCATTTTACTAGGATTTTCAAGGTCTTACTGGGAGATACAGTATGTGTTTAAATGAAAACAGTAAACGGTAAAATAAAACAACTTAGGCTACATAGAAAAAGCATGTGGTTACAAAACATACTTTCAAAACTAAAGTAGTAATAGATTTAATAAGCCTGAAATTAACATGAAACCTTTGCAAAGACTTAGGCTGCCACTTGTCCACTTCGCATAGGCTATCCATTGACAGAGATGGCTAGAGAAGAACTACCGAAATGTAATGGCCTAAAGTGGTTTTAGATATTAAGCCTGATTTAAACATGAAACTTTTATGATGACAAACAGCTTGTCCACTTCACATGCCCACACGGACAGACAGAGAAGTAAATATTGGTCACTATGCAGGACAGGCAGTCTTGTACAGATGAACAGTACAACCCTCTCAGGAGATTAGTTACAATTAGTTTAACCATCACAACGTGTTCCTACCGACGCTAATATTAGCTAACTGCTCAAAATCTCATTTGGCGGCATGGCTCTCTCTGAAATCAGAGAGAAATAAAAAACAACAAGACAGAAAAAAAGACACAGAATCTGCATTCTTCAAACAGCAGAGTATAAATAAACTGATGTTCTGTATGGTTCTCCCTTCATCCCTCCCTCCATTCAGACTTCTCCTAGCCAAGGAAGCTAATCATCCAGAGCAGATGTTCTGAAATGTTCTGTGGGATTTATAACACACACACACTGTGGGATTTATGACGAGGGAAGAGTCAAGTCAGCCTCCAGTACTATGCTGATTTCTCTTCTCGCTGTCGGCCTACAAGGACAGGGGATCACTTTCAGAGGGGTGTGTCACAGGAGGCTGCTGAGGGGAGAACGGCTCATAATAATGGTTGAAACGGAGCAAATGGTATGGCATGAAACACCTGGAAACCATGTGTTTGATGTATTTGATACCATTCCACTGACTCCGCTCCAGTCATTACCACGAGTCCATTCTCCCAAATAAGGTGCCACCAACCTCTGAGAGAGAGAGAGCGAGCGAGAGAGAGACTCCCTGAATTCCTCCCTCCCAAGTTGCGATTCAGCTTCCGAGACAAAAGTGGAGTAGTCTAATAGATCATAGTTCCTCTGGGCCTTTGGGCAGAAGCTTTGTTCACCCAGTTCTGTAATACTATTTGGACTGCTAGTGCACTGACTGATGCAACAGCAAAATCACTTATTTTCATAAGAAATGGTGTCAAGCTACATGTGTTCCCCTCATATATATAGGCATGTGCATATTTCCCTTTCAAGACGATTCGATACGTATCTAGATACATGGGCTCCGATACGATTTGGTTTGAATTAAGAACGTATTGATGCAATTTGGTTCGATGCGATTCGATCCACTAACATTTGTTGCATTAACACATTCATTTTCCATTCTAAATTGTGTGTATAGATTATCTATGTCTATGGTGTACAGTCGTGGTCAAACGTTTTGAGAATTACACAAATACTAATTTTCACAAAGTCTGCTGCCTCAGTTTTGATGATGGCAATTTGTATATACTCCAGAATGTCATGAAGAGTGATCAGATGAATTGCAATTAATTGCAAAGTCCCTCTTTGCCATGAAAATGAACTTAATCCCCAAAAAACATTTCCACTGCATTCCAGCCCTGCCACAAAAGGACCAGCTGCCATCATGTCAGTGATTCTCTCGTTAACACAGGTGAGAGTGTTGACGAGGACAAGGCTGGAGATCACTCTGTCATGCTGATTGAGTTAGAATAACAGACTGGAAGCTTTAAAAGGAGGGTGGTGCTTGAAATCATTGTTCTTCCTCTGCTAACCATGGCTACCTGCAAGGAAACACGTGCCATCATCATTGCTTTGCACAAAAAGGGCTTCACAGGCAAGGATATTGCTGCTAGTAAGATTGTACCTAAATCAACCATTTATCGGATCATCAAGAACTTCAAGGAGAGAGGTTCAGTTGTTGTGAAGAAGGCGTCAGGGCGCCAAAGAAAGTCCAGCAAGCGCCAGGACCGTCTCCTAAAGTTGATTCAGCTGCGGGATCGGGGCACCACCAGTGCAGAGCTTGCTCAGGAATGGCAGCAGGCAGGTGTGAGTGCATCTGCACGCACTGTGAGGCGAAGACTTTTGGAGGATGGCCTGGTGTCAAGAAGGGCAGCAAAGAAGCCACTTCTCTCCTGGAAAAACATTAGGGACAGACTGATATTCTGCAAAAGGTACAGGGATTGGACTGCTGAGGATTGGGGTAAAGTCATTTTCTCGGATTAATCCCCTTTCCGATTGTTTGGGGCATCCGGAAAACACCTTGTCCGGAGAAGACAAGGTGAGCGCTACCATCAGTCCTGTGTCATGCCGTAAAGCATCCTGAGACCATTCAAGTGTGGGGTTGCTTCTCAGCTAAGGGAGTGGGCTCACTCACAATTTTGCCGAAGAACACATCCATGAATAAAGAATGGTACCAACACATCCTCTGAGAGCAACTTCTCCCAACCATCCAAGAACAGTTTGGTGACGACCAATGCCTTTTCCAGCATGATGGAGCACCTTGCCATAAGGCAAAAGTGATAACTAAGTGGCTCGGGGAACAAAACATCGACATTTTGGGTCCATGACCAGGAAACTTGTGGTCGATCCTCAAGAGGCGGGTGGACAAACAAAACCCCTCAAATTCTGACAAACTCCAAGCATTGATTATGCAAGAATGGGCTGCCATCAGTCAGGATGTGGCCCAGAAGTTAATTGACAGCGTGCTGGGGCGGATTGCAGAGGTCTTGAAAAAGAAGGGTCAACACTGCAAATATTGACTCTTTGCATTAACTTCATGTAACTGTCAATAAAAGCCTTTGACACTAATGGAATGCTTGTAATTATACTTCAGTATAGCATAGTAACATCTGACAAAAATATATCATAACACTGAAGCAGCAAACTTTGTGAAGACCAATACTTGTCATTCTCAAAACCTTTGACCACGACTGTATGTACACTGAACAAAAATATAAACGCAACATGTAAAGTGTTGGTCCCATGTTTCATGAGCTGAAATAAAATATACCAGAAATGTTCCATATGCACAAAAAGCTTATTTCTCTCAAATGTTGTGCACAAATTTGTTTACATCCCTGTTAGTGAGCAATTCTCCTTTGCCAAGATAATCCATCCACCTGACAGGTGTGACATATCAAGAAGCTGATTAAACAGCATGATCATTAGGTGCACCTTGTGATGGGGACAATAAAAGGCCACTCTAAAATGTGCAGTTTTGTTACACAACACAATGCCACAGATGTCTCAAGTTTTGAGGGAGCGTGCAATTGTCATGTTGACTGCAAGAATGTCCACCAGAGCTGTTGCCAGATAATTGAACATTAATTTCTCTACCATATGCAGTCTCCAATGTCGTTTTAGAGAATTTGGCAGTACGTCCAACCGGCCTCACAACCGCAGACCATGTGTAACCACGCCAGCCCAGGACCTCCACATCCAGCTTCTTCACCTGCGAGATCGTCTGAGACCAGCCACCCGGAGAGCTGATGTAACTGGGTTTACACAACCAAAGAATTTCTGCACAAACTGATGGCACAGTCAGGATTTGGCATAAGCAGCATGAATCCATGAACCCATCCTGCCTGGTACAGGCTGGTGTCGGTGGTGTACTGGTGTTGGGAATGCTTTACTGGAACACGTTAGGTCGCTTGATACCAATTGAGCAACGAACGTTTGCGACACCTTGTAGAATCCATTCCCTGAATAATCCAGGCTGTTCTGGAGGCAAAGGGGTGTCCGACCCTGTACTAGATGGGTGTACCTAATACATTTCCTTGTGAGTGTATGTGTGTGTATACAGTGAGGGAAACAAGTATTTGATCCCCTGCTGATTTTGTACGTTTGCCCACTGACAAAGAAATGATCAGTCTATAATTTTAATGGTAGGTTTATTTGAACAGTGAGAGACAGAATAACAAAAAAATTATCCAGAAAAACGCATGTCAAAAATGTTATAAATTGATTTGCATTTTAATGAGGGAAATAAGTATTTGACCCCCTCTCAATCAGAAAGATTTCTGGTTCCCAGGTGTCTTGTATACAGGTAACGAGCTGAGATTAGGAGCACACTCTTAAAGGGAGTGCTCCTAATCTCACTTTGTTACCTGTATAAAAGACACCTGTCCACAGAAGCAATCAATCAATCAGATTCCAAACTCTCCACCATTGCCAAGACCAAAGAGCTCTCGAAGGCTGTCAGGGACAAGTTTGTAAACCTACACAAGGCTGGAATGGGCTACAAGACCATCGCCAAGCAGCTTGGTGAGAAGGTGACAACAGTTGGTGCTATTATTCGCAAATGGAAGAAACACAAAAGAACTGTTCCTCAGTTCTCGTCCCGGTTCTGGAAGGCTTCTGCACACTCATTGGATCGTCGGCCAGCCTGTCCTCCGGTTCCCTGTCCAATGGCCAGTCGGAGCGAGCCAACCTAGACCTGGAGACGACTCTGCGCTGCCTGGTCTCCTCCAAACCCCACCACCTGGAGCCAGCAACTAGTGTGGATCGAATACGACCGCAACACCCTTTCCTGCTCTGCCACGGGTCTTTCGCCCTTTGAGTGTTCCCTGGGCTATCAGCCCCCGCTCTTCCTGGAGCAAGAGGAAGAGGTCGGCATACGCTCGGCCCTTATGTTTGTCTGCCGCTGTCGTCGTACCTGGAGGAGAGCCCAGTTCGCTCTTCTCAAGACCACTTCCAGGTAACGACGACAAGCGGACTGCCACCGGACCCCGGCTTCCCGGTATCGTCTCGGGCAGAAGGTATGACTGTCCACCCGATATCTGCCCCTCCGGGTGGAGTCCCGTAAACTTTCCCCCCGGTTTATCTGCCCTTTCCCCATCTCCAAGATCATTAGCCCCTCTGCTGTTCGTCTTATTTTGTCCCGTACCCTCCGTATACATCCCACTTTCATGTGTCTAGGATCAAACCCATGTTTCACAACCCACTGTCTCCTGTTTCCAGTATGCTTGTCATCGGGAGTTTTTTAAGAGAAAAAATTATTTGAATTCCATTTCCTTCAGTTTTTTTCTGTGCGTTTTATGCGCACATTGCGTAGTTTTCTCTAGAGATAAATCAGATTAAGCCCGAACTGTGCGATGTAGTAGGGAGTTGAAGTTTCCAACAGGACAACATTCTACATAGTTTAGCGGCAAAAACTTGATGACCATAATCCAATGAGCGCAGGTGTCTTTATTTTACGCCTGCTATGTTCGTGTCAGGCAGACACGGAGAGAAGAGACAGAAGAATGCACTATCGAGAGGGATAGAAAGCAGTTGGTTCTCTCCTGAAAATACATGATCTAAGTGATTGATAGTTGGTATTCAGCAGTCATAAAATTATGCTTTATTTACTTTGAAGAACTACTAAAATAGTGATTTTGTCAGACCGCATAGGCAGCAGCTCTATAGAGATGAGGACTTGGAATGAAATAATAGTCATCAAATAAAACAAATGTAAAATACACAACAACTGAAATATTTTATTAAAGAAAAGTACTGTGAATAAATTATGGCTAATTAGTTAGTTAGCAGTAATGGTCAGTCACTACCATCATGGGCCTTTTATTAATTGTTTTATTCTGTGTTACAGCATTCAACTCACATAATGCAAAGTGCATTTAATGTTTACAATTTATATAAAACTGTGATTATTTTTTAATAATCGAACCAAAACCGAACCGACCTCAAAAAGCACTAATCGCTCAGCACTAGTATCACATGAAAGGTAAGAGTATATTTACAAATACTAAGGTATAGATACATTTTTCAAACCCCCCCCCCCCCCCCCCCCGCAAAAACATCAAATTGGCATACGTAATGGCTTTGATTTCTGGTCAAACAGATGGAAAAGTGGTTTTGGAAGACATCCACCAGAAAAAGTCTTAAAAGGTATTAGAAATACATCAAAACACAATCATCCAGAAGGAAAAACAGTAAAATAAATACATACACTGTCACGGATTCTGCCGAGACTGCCCTTCCTTCTGGTTCGGGCAGGCTACGGCGTTCGTCGTCACTGGAATTCTAGCTGCTGCCGATCTATGTTTTATGTTTCTATGTTCACCTGATTGTTGTCTAGTGTTGCGCACCTGTTTCCCATTATAGTATTATGTCATTCCCTATTTAACATGTTCGCCCCCACTGTGTGTTGTGCGAGTTTGTTTCTTGTTACGAGTGTCGTTTGTGAGAGGGAGGAGCAAACCCGGTGTTTGGAGGTTTTGCTTGTTTCTTTACTATTCAGTAAAGTAGATTTTCATTTCATTCTGTGTCCTACGCTTGACTCTGGCCTACCGCATTCCACAGACATTCATGACATACACAGATAATCCGAACCCATTCCCCCCCTCAGTCCCCATCCACCTGCCCAAATCCTCCATTCCCACCCAGAAACCATGCTTCCCACCCCCTGTCATATTGTTCCATATTCTGTTCCAGTTAAAGCATTGTTCAGATTCAATTAGATCTGTCAACCATACGTTTTTAATGGCTAACTTAAAATATGAGCTTTTCAAAAGTTATTTACATATTATAGAGATCAGTCCTTTCGGGTGTCCAGATCATTTATTATACAGTGCATTCGGAAAGTATTCAGACCCTTTCCACATTTTGTTACGTTACAGCCTTATTCTAAAATGGATTAAATAAAAAAAATCTTCATCAATCTACAAACAATACCTTATTTACATAAGTATTCAGACCCTTTGCTATGAGACTCGAAATACAGCTCAGGTGCATCCTGTTTCCATTGATCATCCTTGATGTTTCTACAACTTGATTGGAGTCCACCTATGGTTAATTAAATTGGTTGGACATGATTTGGAAAGGCACACACCTGTCTATATAAGGTCCCACAGTTGACAGTGCATGTCAGACCAAAAACCAAGCCATGAGGTCGAAGGAATTGTCCGTAGAGCTCCAAGACAGGACTGTGTCGAGGCACAGATCTGGGGAAGGGTAACAACAAATCTCTGCAGCATTGAAGGTCCCCAAGAACACAGTGGCCTCCATCATTCTTAACTGGAAGAAGTTTGGAACCACCAAGACTCTTTCCTAGAGGTGGCCGCCCGGCCAAACTGAGCAATCAGGGGAGAAGAGCCTTGGTCAGGGAGGTGACGAAGGACCCAGTGATCACTCTGACAGAGCTCCAGAGTTCCTCTGTGGAGATGGGAGGACCTTCTAGAAGGACTCCTCAGTAAAAGGCACATGACAGCCCGCTTGGAGTTTGCCAAAAGGCACCTAAAGGACTCTCAGACCATGAGAAAGAACATTCTCTGGTCTGATGAAACCAAGATTGAACTCTTTGGCCTGAATGCCAAGCGTCACATCTGGAGGAAACCTGGCACCATCCCTACGTTGAAGCATGGAGGTGGCAGCATCATGCTGTGGGGATGTTTTTCAGCGGCAGGGACTGGGAGACTAGTCAGGATCGAGGGAAAGATGAAAGGAGCAAAGTACAGAGAGATCAGGACCTCAGACTGGGGCGAAGGTTCACCTTCCAACAGGAAAACGACCCTAAGCACACAGCCAGGACAACGTAGGAGTGGCTTCGGGGGCCCGGACTAGAACCCAATCAAACATCTCTGGAGAGACCTAAAAATAGCTGTGCGGCGACACCCCCCATCCAACCTGACAGAGCTTGAGAGGATCTCCAGAGAAGAATGGGAGATACTCCCCAAATACAGGTGTGGCATCATACCCAAGAAGACTCAATGCTGTAATCACTGCCAAATGTGCTACAACAAAGTACTGAGTAAATACTTATGTAAATGTGATATTTCAGTTTTTTACTTTTAATGAAGTTGAACAAAAAAAAAAAACTGTTTTGCTTTGTCATTATAGGGTGTGTACATTGATGAGGGGAGAAAAAACTATTGAATCAATTTTAGAACAAGGCTGTAACGTAACAAAATGTGGAAAAAGTCAAGGGGTCTGAATACTTTCCAAATGCACTGTAAATCCCATCATTGGATGTTTCGCTAGTTGGGGTTCACAAGGGACTCCATAGGCCAGCATAACTGACCTAAATTGTAAATATAGAAAAAAGGAGTTGTCTCGTAATGTGTATGTACAGTTGAAGTCAGAAGTTTACATACACCTTAGCCAAATACATTTAAACTCAGTTTTTCACAATTCCTGACATTTAATCCTAGTACAAATTCCGTGTCTTAGGTCAGTTAGGATCACCACTTTATTCTAAGAATGTGAAATGTCAGAATAATAGTAGAGAGAATTATTTATTTCAGCTTTTATTTCTTTCATAACATTCCCAGTGGTTCAGAAGTTTACATATACTTAATTAGTATTTGGTAGCATTGCCTTTAAATTGTTTAACTTGGGTCAAACGTTTCGGGTAGCCTTCCACAAGCTTCCCAAAATAAGTTCAGTGAATTTTGGCCCATTCCTCCTGACAGAGCTGGTGTAACTGAGTCAGGTTTGTAGGCCTCCTTGCTCACACACGCTTTTTCAGTTCTGCCCACACATTTTCTATAATATTGAGGTCAGGGCTTTGTGATGGCCACTCCAATACATTTTACATTTTAGTCATTTAGCAGACGCTCTTATCCAGAGTGACTTACAGTTAGTGAGTGCATACATTTTCATACTGGCCCCCCGTGGGAAACGAACCCACAACCCTGGCGTTGCAAGCGCCATGCTCTACCAACTGAGCTACAGGGGACCAAGTCAGTACCTTGACTTTGTTGTCCTTAAGCCATTTTGCCACAACTTTGGAAGTATCCTTGGGGTCATTGTCCATTTGGAAGACCCATTTGCGACCAAGCTTTAACTTCCTGACTGATGTCTTGAGATGTTGCTTCAATATATCCACATAATTGTCCTTCCTCATGATGCCATCTATTTTGTGAAGTGCACCAGTCCCTCGTGCAGTAATGCACCCCCACAGCATGATGCTGCCACCCCCGTGCTTCACGGTTGGAATGGTGTTCTTCGGCTTGTAAGCTACCCCTTTTTTCCTCCAAACATAACGATGGTCATTATGGCCACACAGTTATATTTTTGTTTCATCAGACCAGAGGACATTTCTCCAAAAAGTACAATCTTTCTCCCCATGTGCAGTTGCAAACCGTAGTCTGGCTTTTTTATGGAGGTTTTGGAGCAGTGGCTTCTTCCTTGCTGAGCGGCCTTTCAGGTTATGTCGATATAGGACTAGTTTTACTGTGGATATAGATACTTTTGTACCTGTTTCCTCCAGCATCTTCACAAGGTCCTTTGCTGCTGTTCTGGGATTGATTTGCACTTTTTGCACCAAAGTATGTTCATCTCTAGGAGACAGAACGCGTCTCCTTCCTGAGCGGTATAACGGCTGTGTGGTCCCATGGTGTTTATACTTGCGTACTATTGTTTGTACAGATGAACGTGGTACCTTCAGGTGTTTGGAAATTGCTCCCAAGGATGAACCAGACTTGTGGATGTCTACAATATTTTTTCTGAGGTCTTGGCTGATTTTCTTTTGATTTTCCCATAATCTCAAGCAAAGAGGCACTGAGTTTGAAGGTAGGCCTTGAAATACATCCACAGCTACACCTCCAATTGACTCAAATGATGTCAATTAGCCTTTCAGAAGCTTCTAAAGCCATGACATCATTTTCTGGAATTTTCCAAGCTGTTTAAAGGCACAGTCAACTTAGTGTATGTAAACTTCTGACCCACTGGAATTGTGATACAGTGAATTATAAGTGAAATAATCTGTCTGTAAACAATTGTTGGAAAAATTACTTGTGTAATGCACAAAGTAGATGTCCTAACCGACTTGTGGAGTGGTTGAAAAACGAGTTTTAATGACCCCAACCTAAGTGTATGTAAACTTCCGAGTTCAACTGTATCTTTCAAATCTTGTAATGTTCTCAAATCATTACTGTCCATGATATCGGTACGGATACGGAGTCCACATTTGGACCATTGGGGGGATATAAAAGGCCTCCCTCCAGATCGCAAGGCATTATTGTGAAATATTGGAGTATGGGCATGCCATTTTGATTCCCAGTTACATTGTTTTTAAATTTTGTGCCAAAAATAAATTGTGTGAGCAATAATAGGACCAAAGTGTAGTTTACATTGTTTAAGGGATATATCAGTGAAGACCACATCTTCCAGGGCAGTAGGAGACACCATATTTATCTCTACACTCAGCCAGGAGACAGAAGATTCATGCCTGGAAATACAATTTTAAGTTTGGTAGTCCTCCTTAGTGTTTCCCTCTTTGTAAATGTATTAATTTTATCTGGGATCGGTTACCTTGCCATATATATTTTGAAACTGCACTATGAATTTTATCCCAATAGCCAGTCGGGGGAGCCATTGGAAGCATTGAACTACAGAAATTCAGCCATAGAAATATATTTATTTTGATAATAGATATTCTGCCGGTTAAAGTAACTGGGATATTATTCCATCTGCTGAGGTCAGATTAAATTGGTTTGAGTGTTCTGTTAAAGTTTCTAGCAATGGTTTTATCTAAAAGAAGGGAATGCTGTATATCTACTCCCAAATATTTAATATGGGAAAAGATTGGGATTCCATAAGTAGAGATGGAGTCCTCCATCACGGTTTTGAGAGGTAGTAGGGCTGATTTGGTTAGATTAATTTGATAACTTGAGATGAATCTGAATTTATCTATGATCTTCAATGCATTTGGGAGTGATTCAGATACATTGTCTAGATATAGTAAAATATCGTCTGTGTATAATGAGATGAAGTGATCAGTAGATTTGAGAGATGAGTGTTATTTTCTTCGATTGACAAATTGCCTGGGCAAGAGGTTCCATGGATAATGTGAAGAGCAGAGGTGAAATTGGATCTGTAAACCATACTTTTTTAATGGCTAGCTCAGAATATGAGCTTTCCAAAAGTTCTTTACATATTATAGAGTTCAGTCCTTTCGGGTGTCCAGATAATTTATTTATACATGTAAGTCCCATCATTGGATGTTTTGCTAGTTGGGGTTCCCAAGGGACTCCATAGGCCAGCATAGCTGACCTAAGTTGTAAATATAGAAGAAATCAGTTGTCTGGTAATGTGTATGTATCTTTCAAATCTTGGAATGTTCTCAAATCATTACTGTCCATGATATCGGTAAGGATACGGATTCCACATTTGGACCATTGGGGGGATGTAAAAGGCCTCCCTCCAGATCGCAAGGCATTATTGTGAGATTGTGGAGTATGGGCATGCCATTTTGATTCCCAGTTACATTTTTTTTAAATTTTGTGCCAAAAAGAAATTGTGTGAGCAATGATAGGACCAAAGAGTAGTTTACATTGTTTAAGGGATATATCAGTGAACGCCACCTCTTCCAGGGCAATAGGAGACACCATATTTCTCTCTATACTCAGCCAGGAGGCAGAAGAATCATGCCTAAACCAATTTAGGCTAAATGCTAAAGCCTGGAAATACAATTTAAAGTTTGGTACGGTTAGTCCTCCTACATATTTCCCTTTTTGTAAATGTATTAATTTTATCTGTGATCGTTTACCTTGTCATATACATTTCGAAAACGCACTATGAATTTTATCCCAATAGCCAGAAGGGGGAGCCATGGGAAGCATTGAACTACAGAAATTCAACCGTAGCATTATATTCATTTTGACAATAGATATTCTACCGGTTAAAGCAACTTGGATATTATTCCATCTATTGAGGTCAGATTAAATTGATTTGAGTGTTCTGTTAAAGTTTCTAGCAATGGTTTTATCTATAGAAGGGAATATAGTATATCTACTCCCACATTTTTAAAAAGGGAAACGATTGGGATTCCATAAGTAGAGATGGAGTCCTCCATAAGGGTCTTGAGAGGTAGGAGGGCTGATTTGGTTAAAGTAATGTATATAACTTGAGATTAATCTGAATTTATCTATGATCTTCAATGCGTTTGGGAGTGATTCAGATACATTGTCTAGATATTGTAAAAGGTTGTCTGTATATAATGAGATGAAGTGATCAGTAGATTTGAGAGATGTGTGTTATTTCCTTCGCTTGACGAATTGCCTGGGCCTGAGGTTCCATGGATAATGAGAAGAGCAGAGATGAAATTGGATCGCTTTGTCTGCTGCTTCTAGTGATTCTTAACGGAGCAGAGCAGCCATTACCTGTTATAACTATGTTCCAAGACAGACCAGAGATATGACCATTCTAGTCTATAAAAAATATCAATGCAACATGCAATAATTTCAAAGATTTTACTGAATTACAGTTCATATAAGGAAATCAGTCAATTGAAATAAATTCATTAGGATTCTATGGATTTCACATGACTGGGAATACAGATATGCATCTGTTGGTCACAGATACCTTAGAAAAAAGGTAGGGGCATGGATCAGAAAAAGTCAGTATCTGGGGTGACCATGACCTCATACAGCGCAACACATCTCCTTCACGTAGAGTTGATCAGGATTTTGATTGTGGCCTATGGAATGTTGTCCCACTCGTTCTTCAATGGCTGTGCTGAGTTGCTGGATATTGACGGGAACTGGAACACGCTGTCGTACACATCGATCCAGAGCATCCCAAACGTGCTCAATGGGTGACATGTCTGGTGAGTATGCAGGCCATGGAAGAACTGGGACATTTTCAACTTCCAGGAATTGTGTACAGATCCTTGCGACATGGGGCTGTGCATTATCATGCTGAAACACGAGGTGATGGTGGATGAATGGGACGAAAATGGGCCTCAGGATCTCGTCACGGAATCTCTGTGCATTCAAATTGCCATCGATAAAATGCAATTGTGTTTGTTATACGTAGATTATGCCTGCCCATACCATAACCCCACCACCACCATGGGGCACTCTGTTCACAACGTCGACATCAGCATACCGCTCACCCACACGACGCCATACACGCTATCTGCCATTTGCCCGGGACAGTTGAAACCGGGATTCATCCATGAAGAGCACACTTCTTCAGCATGCCAATGGCCATCGAAGGTGAGAATTTGCTCACTGAAGTCAGTCACGATGCCGAACTGCAACAATCCTGGTGAGGACGACAAGCACGAAGATGAGCTTCCCTGAGACGGGTTCTGACAGTTTGTGCAGAAATTCTTCGGTTGAACAAACCCACAGTTTCATCAGCTGTCCGGGTGGCTGGTCTCTGATGATCTCGCAGGTGAAGAAGCCAGATATGGAGGTCCTGGGCAAGCGTGGTTACACGAGGTGTGCACTTGGGAGGCCGGTTGGACGTACTGCCAAATTCTCTAAAACAACGTTGGAGGCGGCTTATGGTAGAGAAATTAACATTAAATTATCTGGCAACAGCTCTGGTGGACATTCCTGCAGTCTGAATGCAATTGCACGCTCCCTGAAAACTTGAGACATCTGTGGCGTTGCGTTGTGTGTCAGAATTGCACATTTTAGAGTGCCCTTTTATTGTCCCCAGCACAAGGTGCACCTGTGTAATAATAATGCTGTTTAATCAGCTTCGTGATGCCACACATGTCAGGTGGAATGATTATCTTGGCAAAGGAGAAATGCTCACTAACAGGGATGTAAACATATTTGTGGCCAAAATCTGAGAGAGATAAGCTTTTTGTTTATATGGAAAATTTCTGGGCTCTTTAATTTCAGCTCATACTTTTTTTCAGTGTAATACAGCCCATGGTGCTGTTGTTTCTGATGAAGCATGTAAGGTAGGTATGTAATAGTCGACGGAGGTTATCTGAGGATAAACGCTTCTTAACAAACCCGCTTTGGTCTGTGTGGATCAATTTGGGTAAGTAAAGTCTCGAGAGGAGACGACAACATTTTGGAAAACAGTTGAAGACAAATGCGTCAATCATTTTGTATACAATAGTATACAGGCCACCAAAATCTAAGTTTAGAGATTTCCAACATATACTGCCATAATTGTTGTAAGAAAAGTGGTGATAAAATGAAAGCTGAATATATCATTTGAATTTTTCTGACTTTACAAATATATATACACTACTAGTCAAAAGTTTGGACACACCTACTCATTCAAGGGTTTTTCTTTATTTTTAAAATGTTTTACATTGTAGAATAATAGTGAAGACATAAAAACTATGAAATAACACATATGGAATCATGTAGTAACCAAAACAGTGTTAAACAAATCAAAATATATTTTATATTTGAGATTCTTCAGAGTAGCCACCCTTTGCCTCGATGACAGCTTTGCACACTCTTGGCATTATCTCAACCAGATCCATGAGGTAGTCACCTGGAATGCATTTCAATTAACAGGTGTGAAATGTATTTCCTCCTTAATGCCTTTGAGACAATCAGTTGTGTTGTGACAAGGTGGGGGGGTATACAGAAGATAGCCATATTTGGTAAAAGACCAAGTCCATATTACGGCAACAACAGCTGAAATAATCACAGAGAAACGACAGTCCATCATTACTTTAAGACATGAAGTTCAGTCAATCCAGAAAATGTGATGAACTTTGAAAGTTTCTTAAAGTGCAGTCGAAAAAGTCATCAAGCGCTATGATGAAACTGGCTCTCATGAGGACCGCCACAGGAAAAGAAGACCCAGAGTTACCTCTGCTGCAGAGGGTAAGTTCATTGGTTACCAGCCTCAGAAATTGCAGTCCGAATAAATGCTTCACAGAGTTCAAGTAACAGACACATCTCAACATCAACTGTTCAGAGGAGACTGTGTGAATCAGGCCTTCATGGTTGAATTACTGCAAAGAAACCACTACTAAAGACACCAATAAGAAGAAGAGACTTGCTTGGACCAGGAAACACTAGGTCATGGATATTAGACCGGTGGAAATCTGTCCTTTGGTCTGGAGTCCAAATTTGAGATTTTTGGTTCCAACTGCGGTGTCTTTGTGAGACGCAATGTAGGTGAACTTATGATCTCAGCATGTGTAGTCCCACCATAAAGCATGGAGGAGGGGGTGTGGGGTGCTTTTGCTGGTGACACTGTCTGTGATTTATTTAGAATTCAAGGTACACTTAACCAGCATGGCTACCACAGCATTCTGCAGCGATACGCCATCCCATCTGGTTTGGGCTTAGTGGGACAATCATTTGTTTTTCAACAGGACAATGACCCAACACACCGCCAGGCTGTGTAAGGGCTATTTGACCAAGAAGGAGAGTGATGGAGTGCTGCATCAGATGACCTGGCCTCTACAATCCCCCGACCTCAACCCATTTGAGATGGTTTGGGTTGAGTTGGACTGCAGAGTGAAGGAAAAGCAGCCAACAAGTGCTCAGCATATGTGGGAACTCCTTCAAGACTTTTGGAAAAGCATTCCAGGTGAAGCTGGTTGAGTGAATTCCAAGAGTGTGCAAAGCTGTCATCAAGGCAAAGGGAGGCTATTTGAAGAATCTCAAATATAAAATATATTTTGATTTGTTTAACACGTTATTGGTTACTACATGATTCCATATGTGTTATTTCATAGTTTTGAAATATTCACTATTATTCTACAATGTAGAAAATAGTAAAAATAAAGAAAAACCTTTGAATGAGTAGGTGTGTCCAAACTTTTGACTGGTACTATATATATGGGATTTTAATGTGTTGTGTGGTGCAATTTTATGTCATGACTTGCCCTCATGGGTTGAGGATCAAACATTCCTGCTAGGCAAATTTTAGAACATACCATTTTCTGTGGGCCAGTTTTATGACCGGTCGTAAATACCTTGCAGAGTTTCTCTTCCTTGCCATGAAGTATTCAGAGAAAGGACCCCTTTGTTCACTAAGGAAGTCTTCCCGCCAAGACTCCAACATCCAAAAGTGGATAATGAAACAATATTCCTACTTAAAATAATGTGGGAAATGGTTGGTGGGGACTTAAAGAACAATCATGTCAAATTCGTTACTTTGTTGTGATATCATTAAAGACGGTGGAACAACATAATTGCATCTCTGGGGTGGTACACTTCCCAGTTATGAGGTTTGCATCTAATTGTGGTATAAAATGAATGATTATGAATTATAATACTTTTGTGAAGATAACAATGTGTTTGTAGCATTCTAGATGAGATTATTGTTTTCCATATTGATTTGTTCTCAGTCAGTGGCCATGCCCAGATGAGCACAAACATGATGGAATGCTCCTTTTACCCCAAGTGCATAAAAAGGCTTGAAAAATAGTTTAACAACAGACCAAGAAGCGTGAAGCGTGAGCTAAACGTTACAAAATCGTTTAAAACTACAACTCCATTACCAAAGGAAGACCAGCAGACGTGAAGCATGAGCCAAACATTGCAAATGGTTGTATTTCTACCCAGACCAGAAATTCCCACGGCTTAAAATGTTTGAAACTCTACAGACCAGCAGACGTGAAGCGTGAGCTAAACGTTGTAAAATGGTTGAATTTCTACAAGACCAGAAAGACCAGAAAACATGAGACATTAGTCCACATGTTTGAAATGGAGAAACTCTGAAACTCTTAACCTCTACACGAGGTGAAGAAGAAGACAATGCACTAGACCTTATCATTTCAGTCTGCAGCTGGCATGTATAGTGGTCTAGAGAACTTTCACTAAAGACATGTAGTGGGAAGGACAATCCGTCTCAGACAACTACTGGTACATCTGAAGTATTCATTCTAACCAGCATTACGACCAGAAACTCTACCAAGGACATTGGGATCTCTGGTGGGCAAACCGGAGTCCTACATCATCAACTCAACTATCGAGGACAGCTACACGTAAATACATGTTGCATTTCTAATCCGAATGAGCGTTATTAGGATGCATAAGTATTATGATTACTGTGAGCACAGTCTCCAAAGGAACCACAATAGTTTGAATCTCTGTCTCTCCATTCCACTCTGACCCTCCTTCTACCCAAGCAGTCATGTGATTGTTAGTCCAGTCCACTAGGGACCTGTTTTCATTTTTTTACGTTAGTAATCAAAAACGAATGTGTTTTTGTATTGTGTTATTATTTAGTTAGTTAGTAAATAAATTATTAAGCCAATTTGTGTATTGCTGATTCATCAATAAGGTTAGGGTTCTTGCAGGTTCAAGAATTATGCGACGTTCAGAATGAGACTGATAAGTGACTGTTATCGATATATAACATATCTATATAAGAGTTTAAAACAACTTATTCCGTGGTGCCCCAAATTCCTAATGAGTTAATTGTTACATGATTCATTTAATTGAGTGACAATTAAACATAGTTAGGTGATTCAGTCATACAGTCATACATTAAAGTAATTCACGTCACGACATATTGGTGCCCCCTGCGAGGAATCCAAACATATTGGAGCCCCCGTGCGAGGAATCTAAGATAGAATAAGGCCTTACTGTTGAATTTAGTCTACATGAATTGTACAGCACATTACGTTTTTTCACCCAGGTTACGTTATACACCAGTAGAGCCGTAGGCAGGATTTGTTGTTGAGGTATGTGTGTTTCCATTTGAACAAGATACTAGAGGTTGCTTCCGGTGTTGTATATCTGACGAAAAGTCAGTGTGTAGAGTGAATTACTGAATGCTACGAGCCAGGACATATTGGACCGGCCGATTTAGGTTTTCTCAGATATAGTCCCGTTGGGCAAAACGGGTACTATTTCTTCTGTCTTGTGCGTCTCAGGAGCAAGTTGACTCAGTCAGTATTAATTTCTTGATTAAACAATTCAGTATTAAAAACATTGATTAAACAATTCAATTTGCTTTTGCAAGCTCATTGGAGCCAGGCACCACAGTACTGAACTAGTATTGACGGAAGTCCTGCCTTCACAGGAATCCCACGTGGCTTCGGCGCAGGAGGGTAAATCACAGAATAACAGGCTTTAATCCGAAAAAATACAGGGTTACGCAGAAATGCGTCAAACACACTCCAGGGCACAAAACAGGTGTACTGGAAAATACAAGGCACACGGGAAAATACTCCCATCGAACAAAATACACGAGCTCCACCGAGCTTCACTAACCTTCACAATAAACAATCACCCACAAGGACAAGGGGGCAGAGAGAACACTTATACACAGACTAATTAGGGGATTAGAACCAGGTGTGTGTGATAACGAGACAAGACAATTGTGATGATGATTGAGTGGTTAGTACTCCGGTGACGACGAACGCCAAAGCCTGCCTGAACAAGGAGGGGAGGCAGCCTCGGCCGAAGTCGTGACAGTACCCCCCGACCCCGGCCAGGAGGACGCGGAGCAGGGCGAGCCGGATGGCGACGGTGGAAATCCCGCAACAGGGAGGGATCGAGGATATCCCTCATCGGACCCAGCACCGTTCCTCCGGACCATACCCCTCCCACTGCACGAGGTACTGAAGGCCCCCCACCCGACGCCTCGAATCCAGGATGGCACGGACAGAGTATGCCGGGGCCCCCTCGATGTCCAGGGGAGGTGGAGGAACCTCCCGCACGTCAGACTCCAGGAGCAGACAAACCACCACCGGCCTGAGGAGAGACACATGAAACGAGGGGTTAATATGGTAATCAGGGGGAAGTAACAACCTATACGTAACCTCGTTGATTCTCCTCAGGACTTTGAACGGCCCCACAAACCGCGTGCTCAGCTTCCGGCAGGGCAGGCGGAGGGGTAGATTCCAGGTCGAGAGCCAGACCCGATCCCCCGGTATGAAGACCAGGGCCACACTGCGGTGACGGTCAGCGTTGGCCTTCAGACGACACAAAGTGCGCTGGAGGTGAATGTGGGCAGCGTCCCACGTCTCCTCCGCGCGCCATAACCAGTCATCCACCGCAGGAGCCTTGGTCTGGCTCTGGTGCCACAGTGCCAGAACCGGTTGGTAACCTAAAACACATTGGAATGGTGTTAGGTTAGTAGAGGAGTGGCGGAGAGAGTTCTGGGTATATTCTGCCCATGGCAAGAACACCTGGGGACCTCGGTCGGACACGATATCCTCTGGCACCCCGTAGTGCCGGAAGACATGAGTAAATAGGGCCTCCGCAGTCTGCAGGGCCGTGGGGAGACCGGGCAGAGAAAGGAGGTGGCAGGACTTGGAGAAGCGGTCCACAACGACCAGGATGGTGGTGTTACCTTTGGAGAGGGGAAGATCACTCAGAAAATCAATACTAAGATGAGACCATGGTCATTGTGGAACAGGTAATGGTTGTAGCTTACCCGTTGGGAGGTGCCTAGGTGCCTTACTCTGGGCGCACACCGAGTAGGAGGAGACGTACACCCTCACGTCCTTAGCCAAGGTAGGCCACCAGTACTTTCCGCTCAAGCAGCGCACTGTATGGCCGATACCTGGGTGACCAGAGGAGGGTGACGTGTGTGCCCAGAAGATCAGACGATCACGGATAAGAGCAGGCACGTACCTCAGCCCAGCTGGACACTGCGGTGGAGATGGATCTGTGCGTAATGCTGATAGAAGGATTTGGTAATGACTAATTATTACACTCCACTTTATGAAATGTGTTAGAATCATACCTAGTAATGTTTGAGCGTAGGGCAAGTTGAGATTACATTGTGTTACTATTTAGCAATGTGAGTAGGAGTTAGACCAGACAACAAAGGACAAGGAGAACTGTCTACAGACAACTGAGAAACCAAGATAAAGAGGCCTCCCAATTTAGGGAGGAGAGAAACCGTTAGGCTTTTTAAAGAGTATGAAATATGGTGCAGGATATTGTGAGGACGGCGATAACTAAGGAATGCAGCCTATGATAAGAACATGTGTGTGTGTGACCTGATGGTTAGGAGAGCAGAGGAAAACATGAGCTAAACCCATGTATAGTGGAAAAATACAACCCGCCTAAAGAGGGGAGGGATTTTTGTATGACGTGTGTGTATAAAAGATGGACTCTGAAATTGTGATAACAGAATTCTCAATGAATAAAGATCTCTGACTATTGCAACTGGGAGCTCTGTCCGTTTCTTGATCCAAAAGCCTTACAACCTTTTGGGAGACGCACAGAGACACTGAAATAGTTAGTTAATAAATTATCTTAACAGCTTGGTCTTTTCGAGCCGGATTCCAATACCTGCCTCTGTCATTCCAGGTAACTCTGAAAACCGTTGACGGGCAAATGATACATTCGTAAATAGAAAGACCTGCCCTTTGGCATTAAGGGTTCAATAACACAGGCCAGAGAACACCTGATAATGACAGAGATGGTGACGGAATCAAACCTACATTGAATCTCGGCTGCAAGGATAAGGTCAGTAGTCTTTATTCATTAATTGGGGAAATTGATTTGAGAACTTGCTAAAATATTGACTGAAGCAAACGTCATAATTCAAAGTAGCAACAGATCAATGGATTAGCCAATTAAAAGTGAAGCAGTCTGGGATTGCTTAGGGTGGGTCCGTAACGATTCACGGTAATAGGCCATTACCAAAATAAACTAAAGGTGAGACAGTCAATAGACCACTAAAGGTGAGACAGTCAATAGACCACTAAAGGTGAGACAGTCAATAGACCACTAAAGGTGAGACAGTCAATAGACCACTAAAGGTGAGACAGTCAATAGACCACTAAAGGTGAGACAGTCAATAGACCACTAAAGGTGAGACAGTCAATAGACCACTAAAGGTGAGACAGTCAATAGACCACTAAAGGTGAGACAGTCAATAGACCACTAAAGGTGAGACAGTCAAAAGACCACTACTACATAAACAGAAAAGGGGTGATTCCAGGTGGTTGTATAGAGAAGAGGGAGAACCCATTCCTGTTGTATGAGACTGTCAGGAATTGTCAAGATTACATTGTGGGGATAAATTCCTCCGTAGAGTCCTCCGTAGATAATTCTGGGGGACTAGTCAAGACTACCTATACAGGAAGGGGTGATTCCAGGTGTGTGTGAAACTGTTTTGAATAACTTGTTATATAAAAAAGGTGGCTAAGGGATTTTTAACAGTACCAGCCATGGGAGGCAAATCCTCACAAGAGGTCCTAGAATTAACTGTATGGAAATGTGAAACAAAAGGAATGTGTATTATGGACCTAAATGGAGAAAGAAATATGGCTTTACTGGGCGTCTTGATGTAATTAAACTGGAATCCATGATTAAACAAATGCATGTAAATTGTGGTACTGATCTAAAGAAACAGAAAAGAGAGGGTTTAGAAACAGCCAGGATATGGCTAGCAGAAGTTAGAAAGTGGGAAGAAGGCAGCAAGAAAAGAGAAGGGGGTAGGAAGAGCAGTGAAGAAGAGTTTAAGACCTTGCCAGCCCCTTTAAAAGCTAAGCAAGAAAGGTTATATCCAAACTTGGCAGACCAGGCATGGAGAGAAAATCCAGATGAGTACGTAGTGAGGAGAAGGAGAGTGCAGGGGAACAACGTCACCCCCCCCCCCCCCCCCCCCCCCCCCCCCCCACACTGGCCCCACCTCCCTATGAGGAAGGAGGGGCTGGAGGAGGAAGGGAAGACGAAGGTGAGGAAGAGCAAAAGGTAGAGGAGTACAGGACAAGGGCAGAGAAAGTCAGACAGGAGTTGAAAAGAGAGAAAGACGAGACAAGGAGAAAGCTAGAGGTACATGGCTGAGGCCAAGAGAAAGGGAGAAGAAGAGACAGAAAAAGGAAGTTAAAGAGCAGAAAGCCAGAATGAGAAGGCTAAGAAAGTAACTAGAGTACTAGGGTACAATAGGGGGGACCTAACTCTCTGAGAGATAGAGGCCAGAACAAAGGAGCAGTGTCCTGGAATTCACAGTCTGTTTTTGTTTTATTGTCAGTTCTGCTGGGAGTAGATTCTAGTGAGGAAGAGACTGAGGAGGCCATTGATCCAAGTTGTGAGGTGTTTGAATTGGCTACTATTGACCTAGCACTTCAACAGGAACAGAAACCTAATTTGACATTGACAGTAATGGGTAAGAAAATTAAATTACTATGCGATACAGGGGCTTGCAGGACAGCAATCTGTTCAGCAGACATTCCAGAGGGAGTGAGGGTTGATGGGGGGGAAATCATAGTTCGATCTGCCTCTGGTCATCAATTTATTGAAAGGTTATCAGCCCCATTAACCCTAAAACATGACCAATCAGGAGGAGAGGCAACCATACCCGTCCTGACATCTAAGCTGTGTCCGGTAAATTTACTAGGACGTGATGTAATGACTAAATTGAATGTGGCCGTCATTTCCACTGAGAGGGGAATGAAAGCACACATAGTCAGAGGCAATATGGTGGTCTGTGGGGAAGGGGAACCATGTTATTGGTATAGTCAATACTTGTTATGGGGGGGGAATAACTGATATTCCCCAAACCTTAATGGAACTTGCTGATGATGTGGTACCAGGCCCCACTAAAATGTCCCCCGATGACCTACACTGTACTCTCTGGTATAACCAACACCCAGGTCCAGATTCAATCTATGAGGAAGCACTATTTATAACCACAAAAAGAACTGTAGCACTAAAATGGTTTCACTATGACAACACCCATGCAGCAGTGGAAGTGGAACTAGGGCCCCAAAGTAAACAATAGGTTTATATTTTAATAAATTAATGCAACAGGTTTAAATCAGTAGATTACCGGAAGGTGGTTATTGGGCTTGTTATTTATAGGTTAAATACATTTAATGAAGGGACAGTAGGAGACAACGTATCAAACATTTTTAATTTTTTTAATAGATGCCTGGAATAAAATATCACTGCTTACTTATACGAAGTAAGGGATTATATTGGCAAATGAGTGAAATATGACATTAAGAAGGGTGACAGGAACAATATACGGGGAAACAGATATTTCCTATGTTCTTGATTACATTTTGCATTTTGGCCATTTGGCAGGCGCTCTTATCCGGAGCGACTTGCAGTCGGTGAATGCATACATTTTCATACTGTACAGAAAGGGGCAATCCTACGAGATAATGTCTGGCATAAGGATAAATTATTAAATTTATTAAAGTCACTGTTTTGATATGTGGAAATATTGACACATAGGTAAAGCAATGTGTCAATAGGGGCAATGGTAGAGCAGGTTAGATGGTAGAGCAGGTTAGATGGTAGAGCAGGTTAGGAAACACTTTGTGGCCTATGGTATAACGAATGACAAAAAAAAAAAAAAGTTTGGGTTTCAGAATAATCACCAAGGTAGAGAGAGCACCCCAGGGGGAATATCCCCTTTCAAAATAAACTTCGAGAACGTTTTTGGGAGACCATATAGAATGCCCGAGTTAGGTAGACTAGAACAGGCAGACATAGAGGCAGAAGACACATTGGCATAACATATGAGGAGACTGTTCGTTAACCAAACCCGTATGTCAAAGATTTTGTGCCCCACAGGAGAACTAAAGGAGAAGGTAACCCACTCTATCCAACCAGGTCACTGGGTGTGGATCCAATCCTTAAAGAAGAAAGACTGGAAGCAGCCCCGTTGGGAAGGTCCATATCAGGTCTTGTTGGTGACGGCCTTCACTGTAAGAATCACTGAAAGATCCACCTGGGTGCATGTCACACACTGCAAAAAGGTAAACCCAGCTACACCTGACGAACAAACACAGAGTTAGGAGAAAGAACCGATCACCACTAGGGCTCGGGGGTTGGCTCCTTAACGAAGATTCCCTTACCCATGTCTGATCATCCCTGTGTGAGTTTGATAGAAGGTAAAGCAATGGGTTGGCCTCTGGCATCTGACATGTTCGCAGGGCGAGGGTGGGGATTCACAGGTCTCCTGGCGGTAGGTGGCTGTCTGATTGTGGGGGCCATACTCCTAGCTGACTCAAACCCGCCTGACCAGCCAGAAGTAGTAGTTAACCTAACTCAAGTCAGTAAGGACAGGCCCGAGGAAGGTAAGAGCAGGCAGAGAAGGCAGCTTAACGTAGGGAAAGGGGAAGTACTAGTGACTGTAGGAAAGGACATCACCTTTGAGGTCTTTGCGGACCAGTTGGGGAGTTGGGGACTACTGGCTGGTAATATTGTAGGGGACGGTAGGTATATATGTATGTAACCATGTACCTCTTGGGATCATGTAGTTGCTCATACCGAGAGGTGGGGATATGTGAATCTCCATACACAGTTCAAGGAAAGGTGGAGTATCGTGAAAGTAGGGAATTACCAGAAATGGCAGTGCGACCCATATAAGGGTAAGTACTATCTAAAAGTCTGAATTATGCTAAAACAGGTAAAGGCTACTGATGCGGGCTTGTGGTACATTGGATTTGACCGCAAATGTTGTGAAGACCCATTAGTGGCTTTCTTGGTAGTGATCAACCAAGCGGATGTTACAGTACTGACAAGTGAGATATCCTCTTCAACTGGGGCACCCTATAGAGTACACCTTTCTGAGGGAGGTAGTGAGACCGGGGCTGTGGTTAAGATAGTGCAAACTATAGATCTGAAGGAAGTAGTATAGGTGGAGACTGGGTATAGGGATCCTAACCTGTGGTTGGAATGGATACATTATACGGCAAGAACTATGTCCAAAGAGGACTGTTACGCCTGTGGGACAGCCAAACCAAGGTTAACAACTACTCCATTCCCCTTGACGGGCTTTAACACTCCGTCAGGTTTATCCTGCATGATTAAATTGTTCAAGCCACCTGGGAATGTGGTGAAGGAGTCTTGTAGTAATTTGCACCATCTGTATCCCCCGATAACAAAGTCACCCCAACCTAGGTTACCTCCATTTGAAGTCTCAGGGGATTCTTATTATTGTTTTTCTAGGACTAATAAGATAGGGTACAGGGTGGGGCATCTTAGCTCCTGCTCCCACACAGAGAATGTCACAACTAAAGAGACCATGACTAATCTCTCCTCATTGTTGCAGCCAGAGGATTTTAGGAACCAAAACCAGGCCCGTGCTGACATCTGGTGGTTGTGTGGTGATAACAGATTGTGGCCTCACCTACATACGAATTGGACGGGAACCTGTGCGTTAGCTCAGCTGGTAATGCCCTTCACTCTCATCAAACAATCAAACGTGTCAGAGACTGGTGAGTTGTCACGTAGAAATCGGGACCTCCTCCCGGGATCCTTTGATGGAAGGATATATATTGATGGGATAGGAGTACCTAGAGGGGTTCCAGAAGAATTCAAAGCTAGGAATCAGATCGCTGCTGGGTTTGAATCAAGTATTTTCTGGTGGTCAACAATTAATAAAAATGTAGATTGGATAAATTATATTTACTATAACCAGCAAAGATTTATAAACCACAGTCGTGATGCAATAAAGGGATTGGCTGAGCAGACAGCGGCAACTAGCTTAATGGCATGGCAGAATATAATAGCTTTAGATATGCTTTTGGCTGAGCGTGGCAGAGTTTGTGTTATGTTTGGATCTATGTGCTGTACTTTCATCCCCAACAATACAGCACCGGACTGGTCAGTGACCAAAGCTCTTCAGGGACTCACCACGCTGGCGAACGAACTGGCCGAGAACTCTGGTATTGATAGCTCACTAAACGGTTGGTTTGATCAAATGTTTGGTAAATGGAAAACTATTGTTGTAACTATTCTGGGTGCAGCTATAGCTTCTATGGGTATGCTTGTTCTTTGTGGATGTTGTCTTATTCCCTGTGTCCGAGGGTTGGTGAGCAAGGCGTTGGTGAAGCAGTTTCCCAACAGATGATGAGATACGGCCCAATCCCGAACTCTGACCTAAGGAATTAAGAATATGACCCACAAGGCTTGGTGGAGGACGACGACGATTTAGATAGTTCTAATGTGTGAAGGTTGCAGTGAAAATCTAACGAAGAACTGTGGCTGGATGTTTTCCTAGAACTATACATCTCTAGTTTAAAAGTTATTGTAATTATTTTTTGTGTATTAAAGTCTTGTTTTAAGTATAATGTACTAGTTAACTGATATTGCAGGATGTGATTAAGCTAATGTTCTTCACTATAGGCTTAGACTGTTGTTTCCAAATAGTGGGTAAACAGGCTAGGTACCATTGCTAAAGAGTAACGTTACGCTTTTTTAAATCATGGGGTAACCCTGATGAACCTGTATTGAATGAGACAATTTTTTATGTTTTTATATGCAAATCAACTTATACGCTTCAATGTGTGTGATTCATTTTTATAATAAGATATATTTTGGTAGTATGTGTGTAATATTTAGTCAAAGGGTGGATTGATAGAAGGATTTGGTAATGACTAATTATTACACTCCACTTTATGAAATGTGTTAGAATCATACCTAGTAATGTTTGAGCGTAGGGCAAATTGAGATTACATTGTGTTACTATTTAACAATGTGAGTAGGAGTTAGACCAGACAACAAAGGACAAGGAGAACTGTCTACAGACAACTGAGAAACCAAGATAAAGAGGCCTCCCAATTTAGGGAGGAGAGAAACCGTTAGGCTTTTTAAAGAGTATGAAATATGGTGCAGGATATTGTGAGGACGGCGATAACTAAGGAATGCATCCTATGATAAGAACATGTGTGTGTGACCTGATGGTTAGGAGAGCAGAGGAAAACATGAGCTAAACCCATGTATAGTGGAAAAATACAACCCGCCTAAAGAGGGGAGGGATTTTTGTATGACGTGTGTGTATAAAAGATGGACTCTGAAATTGTGATAACAGAATTCTCAATGAATAAAGATCTCTGACTATTGCAACTGGGAGCTCTGTCCGTTTCTTGATCCAAAAGCCTTACAACCTTTCGGTAGACGCACAGAGACACTGAAATAGTTAGTTAATAAATGATCTTAACAAATGCCTGCTCTATATCCACGTCCATCGCCCATACTACCGGCGCCACAATGCAGGAGGCCGGGAGTATGGGGGTGTTGTTTCTGGGCGTCTCCTCTGTGTCATACAGCCGGGACAGTTCGTCTGCCTTCACGTTCTTCGTATCCGGAATGTATGACAGTGTAAAATCAAACCGGGTGAAGAATAGGGCCCACCTGGCCTGGCGAGGATTCAGACTCCTCGCTGCCCGGATGTACTCCAGGTTACGGTGGTCCGTCCAGATGAGGGAAGGGTGTTTCGCCCCTTCGAGCCAATGCCTCCACACGGTCAAGGCTCGGACAACAGCCAACAGCTCCCGATCACCAACGTCGTAGTTCTGCTCCGCCGGGCTGAGCTTCTTAGAGAAGAAGGCACAGGGGCGGAGCTTGGGTGGTGTACCCGAGCATTGAGACAGGACAGCTGCTATCCTAACCTTGGACGCATCCACCTCCACTATGAATGGTAGTGATGAATTGGGGTGGTCCAGTACTGGGGCTGAGGTGAACAGACCCCGCAGTTTGCTGAAGGCCAGGTCAGCCTCAGCAGACCAGTGGAGCCGGGACGTCCCACCCTTTAACAGGGAGGTAATGGGAGCTGCGACCTTGCCAAAGCCCCAGATAAACCTCTGATAGTAGTTGGCAAAGCCAAGGAAGCGCTGCACCTCCTTAACCGTGGTTGGAGTCGGCCAATTACGCACGGCTGAAATGCGATCTCCCTCCATCTCCACACCTGAGGTGGAAATGCGGTATCCAAGGAAGGAGACTGACTGCTGGAAAAACATACATGGGGGGGAAAAAGTATTTAGTCAGCCACCAATTGTGCATGTTCTCCCACTTAAAAAGATGAGAGAGGCCTGTAATTTTCATCACAGGTACACGTCAACTATGACAGACAAAATGAGAAAAAAAAATCCAGAAAATCACATTGTAGGATTTTTAATGAATTTATTTGCAAATTATGGTGGAAAATAAGTATTTGGTCAATAACAAAAGTTTCTCAATACTTTGTTATATACCATTTGTTGGCAATGACACAGGTCAAACGTTTTCTGTAAGTCTTCACAAGGTTTTCACACACTGTTGCTGGTATTTTGGCCCATTCCTCCATGCAGATCTCCTCTAGAGCAGTGATGTTTTGGGGCTGTCGCTGGGCAACACGGACTTTCAACTCCCTCAAAAGATTTTCTATGGGGTTGAGATCTGGAGACTGGCTAGGCCACTCCAGGACCTTGAAATGCTTCTTACGAAGCCACTCCTTCGTTGCCCGGGCGGTGTGTTTGGGATCATTGTCATGCTGAAAGACCCAGCCTCGTTTCATCTTCAATGCCCTTGCTGATGGAAGGAGGTTTTCACTCAAAATCTCACGATACATGGCTCCATTCATTCTTTCCTTTACACGGATCAGTCGTCCTGGTCCCTTTGCAGAAAAACAGCCCCAAAGCATGATGTTTCCACCCCCATGCTTCACAGTAGGTATGGTGTTCTTTGGATGCAACTCAGCATTCTGTGTCCTCCAAACACGACGAGTTGAGTTTTTACCAAAAAGTTATATTTTGGTTTCATCTGACCATATGACATTCTCCCAATCCTCTTCTGGATCATCCAAATGCACTCTAGCAAACTTCAGACAGGCCTGGACATGTACTGGCTTAAGCAGGGGGACATGTCTGGCACTGCAGGATTTGAGTCCCTGGCGGCGTAGTGTGTTACTGATGGTAGGCTTTGTTAATTTGGTCCCAGCTCTCTGCAGGTCATTCACTAGGTCCCCCCGTGTGGTTCTGGGATTTTTGCTCACCGTTCTTGTGATCATTTTGACCCCACGGGGTGAGATCTTGCGTGGAGCCCCAGATCGAGGGAGATTATCAGTGGTCTTGTATGTCTTCCATTTCCTAATAATTGCTCCCACAGTTGATTTCTTTAAACCAAGCTGCTTACCTATTGCAGATTCAGTCTTCCCAGCCTGGTGCAGGTCTACAATTTTGTTTCTGGTGTCCTTTGACAGCTCTTTGGTCTTGGCCATAGTGGAGTTTGGAGTGTGACTGTTTGAGGTTGTGGAAAGGTGTCTTTTATACTGATAACAAGTTCAAACAGGTGCCATTAATACAGGTAACGAGTGGAGGACAGAGGAGCCTCTTAAAGAAGTTGTTACAGGTCTGTGAGAGCCAGAAATCTTGCTTGTTTGTAGGTGACCAAATACTTATTTTCTACCATAATTTGCAAATAAATTCATAAAAAATCCTACAATGTGATTTTCTGGATTTTTTTTCCTCAATTTGTCTGTCATAGTTGACGTGTAGCTATGATGAAAATTACAGGCCTCTCTCATCTTTTTAAGTGGGAGAACTTGCACAATTGGTGGCTGACTAAATACTTTTTTCCCCCACTGTATATTTCTCTGCCTTAGCATAAAGGTCATTTTCCAACAGTCGGGCCAGCACCTTGCGAACCAGGGACACATGCTCGGCGTGCGTAGCGGAATACACCAGGATGTAGACCATTACACCGCAACCAAGCATGTCCCGAAACACCTCCTTCACAAAGGACTGGAAAACTGAGTGAGCATTCATCAAACCATAGGGCATCACCAGGTATTCATAATGCCCCGTGGTTGTGCTGAATGCTGTCTTCCACTCATCTCCCTCACGGATACGCACCAGGTTGTACGCACTCCTGAGATCTAATTTGGTGAAGAAGTGCGCCCCATGCATTGATTCAATCACTGAAGGAATGAGGGGGAGAGGATAACTAAATCTTATCGTCTCCCTGTTCAGTGGTCGATAATCAATGCATGGGCGCAGACCTCCGTCCTTCTTCTTCACAAAGAAGAAACTCGAGGAGGCGGGTGAAGTGGAGGGACGTAGATACCCCTGGAGCAGGGACTCGGTGACATATGTTTCCATTGCCACTGTTTCAGCCTGTGACGGGGGTATATATGACTCCTGGGAGGTACAGCGTCTACCCGGAGGTTTATCGCGCAATCCCCCGCCCAATGAGATGGTAATTTAGTCACCTGCGTTTTAGAGAACGCTTGCGCCAGGTCAAGGTATTCAGGGGAATGCGCACGGTGGAGGTACTGTCTGGACTTTCCACCGTGGTTGCACCAACAGAAACATCTAGACACCTATCCTGACACTCTCGCGACCACCCCGTGAGAGCCCTCTGCGGCCATGAGAAGGTGGGGTTGTGGAGTGCTAGCCACGGGATACCTAATACCACAGGGAAAGCAGGAGATTCAATAATCGAAAAAATTACCTGCTCACAATGAGTCTCCTGGGTGATCATGGTGACTGGTATTGTGACTTCTGTAACAAACCCGGACCCTATTGGTCGACTATCGAGTGCTCTGATGGGGAGTGGAATGGATAGGGGAACCAATGAAATGCCTTGACGGCGTGCGAATGCCCTGTCCATAAAGTTCCCAGCTGCGCCTGAATCGACTAGCGCATTACACTGGGGAACTACCATGTGATCGAGAAAGTGGATAGGTAGGGTACAGTGCGCAACAGAGGGCTCTGAACAGGTGTGGGTGTTCGATACCTGGGGTGATGCGTGAGTGCCCTGCCTGCCGCCTCCAGGCCCAAAAGAACGTTGACTATGACGTGTGGTGTACTGTCCCTTCGTGCCACCAGAGTGGCACTGTCGCTGTCCTCCTCCGCTCTCTCGGCTGGCGGCTCCACCCAGCTCCATCTGCTTGGGATCCAAGTCGTCCGGGGTGGAAACGGGCAGACCCCTACCAGGACGTCATCTGGCTGCCAGCAGGTTGTCCAACCGAATGGCCATGTCCACCAGTTTATTAAAGGACAACCTGGTGTCCCGGCATGCTAGCTCCCATTGGACGTCCTCCCGCAGATGGCACCGGAATTGGTCAATCAGGGCCCGCTCGTTCCACCCGGACCCCGCTGCCAGCGTCCGAAACTACAAGGCGAAGTCCTTTACGGTCCTCGTCCCCTGCCTCAGGTGGACCAGTTGCTCACCCGCCTCTCGACCCTCGGGTGGGTGATCGAAGACTGCCCCGAAAGAGGCGAGCGAACTCCCTGTAATCCTCCAATGCGGCTCCTCCTTCATTCCACATCGCGTTGGCCGACTCCAGGGCTTTCCCACAGAGGCAGGAAACGAGGACGGACATCTTCTCCCGCTCCGATGGTTCCGGCCTGATGCTGGCGAAGTAAAGCTCCAATTGGAGGAAGAATCCCTGGCACAGCGCCGCCATTCCATCAAACGCCCGTGGTCGGGATTTCTGGATCCCTCCGGGTGCTGGGGTGTAGGTGGCTGGATCCGGTTGGCCAGCTGGTCTCGACAGATCGCTTCCCCTAAGCTGGCCAGCATCGTGGAATGCTCCTGGAGCCGTGCCACGACTCCAGTTATGCGCTCTTCTCCTGCTGACTCCATGAAAGCAGGTGGGTGATTCTGTGATGAGGTGGTGTTGAAGGAGTCAGGCGCAGGAGGGTAAATCACAGAATAACAGGCTTTAATCCGCAAAAATACAGGGTTACGCAGAAATGCGTCAAACACACTCCAGGGCACAAAACAGGTGCACTGGAAAATACAAGGCACACGGGAAAATACTCCCATCAAACAAAATACACGAGCTCCACCGAGCTTCACTAACCTTCACAATAAACAATCACCCACAAGGACAAGGGGGCAGAGGGAACACTTATACACAGACTAATTAGGGGATTAGAACCAGGTGTGTGTGATAACGAGGCAAGACAATTGTGATGATGATTGAGGCGGCAGTGGTTAGTACTCCGGTGACGACGAACGCCGAAGCCTACCCGAACAAGGAGGGGAGGCAGCCTCGGCCAAAGTCGTGACACCCTGGTGGTAAATGTACCCTCACATTTGAACTACGGGCTACACTTATGATATCCAGCCAATCTCAACTGATTGGATATCGTTGTCTCATTCAATGTAATAAGTTAAATTGCCGAACATACCTTTTCAGGTTGATCATTTGGATAAGATCCAAATTGATTTGGTTCAACAAAGGAGACAATTTAAACTTTTCCATATTAACCTAGATAAAGCAATGCTTCCAGGTTATTTAAAGTTGAATTCCCAGATAACATGTAAAGGTATGATTAATCATTAACATTGATTAATCAACTCAATTTGCTTTTGCAAATTCATTCACGTCCAACTCTCACATTACTGATGGAGTAGTGATGGTTAATTAACATCTATAAATAGATTAAAATAGTTTCTGCAGCTTCCAATAACTCCAAACCCAAACCCCAAAAAATAATAATGTGCACGCTATCGGAGGGGGTGGTCCCCACTCCCCCGCTAATTAGTGAACCCTCACCCATAAAAGGATTGATCGCTGACCTCGGCAGCGATACCAACCCTAACTATGCCATTAGCGGGAAAACTGCCAAAATCAACCATCGGGCGCAGGCCTTGTAAAGGTTCTCTCCAGTTTAGCCCTGATGTATCGCCATCAGAGATTGGCATCGGTCCAATACCGTAGTGCACAGCTGAAGCACGAGCAAGAAATTGTTGATATGACGGGACAGGTTGAGAGAAACGGGAAACTAATGACACAAGTAGATGAGGAAAACATTATGTTAACCGAGGAACTGCGTTAGAAAACGGAACAATTAAAAGTAATTGCAAAAACTTATGACGACGAACGAGCACAAAGTCTTCAACAAAATCGTCTTCTACAATAACAAAATCATCTTCTACAGGAACAACTCGATTTAGCAAAAACTAAATACGACGAAGTCCACGCCAAACTAGATAAATCTGACGAGTTATCTACAAACAGGAACGCGCAATTTGATAACATACCTGCAGTTGTGATGAACGTTACTCAAAGCAATATTGTTGTAATCCAAATGCTGCACACCAAAGACAATCAGTTAATGAACACAATGACCAACTTGGATGACAAATCAGTGAAACTCATTGAAGTCACTGACCAAATGAATGATGTGAGAACTCAGGAGATGAAGATGGAAATATTGATTGCTAAGCAAGCGGAGGAAATCTCATCACTGAATCTCTCGCTCCGTGCTCAAGACCTCTACCTGCAAACCATGTCAGATAAATATGAGGCCGAACGGAGCAAGTGTGACACTCACAGTCTAAAATAAGTACTCTAAGCACCCAAGTGGACTCTGCCATGCAGCAGAATACCACCCTTAGGTACCATCTGGAAGAATTCCAGAACAGTCACGCACTACAGCGTGACTACCAAGTCAAGCAACCAAGCTCGCAACCGAAGCTCGGTACACAAAGGAGTGAAGACGACAGAAGGTTTCAGACTTTGCCTCTTGGCCGTTCGGCACAGGGTAATATGGTGCCTCCTCGCCAACAAAGCCAAAGCTTCGTTTCTACTCTTCTCCTGATTGTTTCGGCCCACAATTCCCCACAGGATGAAGCCAACCCTCCCTGCACACTTGGCACGGAACGCCTTGACAAACTCGTCAAAAACATCTGCACCTTTGACCCTGTTCCAGGTAAGCCAAACGACACTGAGACGTTCCTTGCAGACATAGAGGACGCCTTGAATGGCTACCCGAATGCTACGGGTGCTGACAGGCTTTACTTGTTGAAGCGAACGTCGAATAGACAAGTGACCAGGTCCATTCTTCTCCAACAGCCACATGTGCAAAATGACTACGCTAAACTTGCCACAGCTTTGAAAATAGAATTCAGTGGTTCTGCCACTCGCAAACATGACAGTTCGCTGGCTAACACTGTCAAGCAAGCTTGGAATGAACACCCACAAGCTTACCATTATAGGCTTTGTTCGGCTTACTTTGGCCTACTCACTGAAACCGGAATGCAAGAGTTATTACCATTCAAACAAATGTTTCTGTCGAACATGTATCCCAACTTCATTACCTACTTGGGTCCTACAGCCCTCGTTGGTTTGCCAATCTCAGAACTCAGAGAGCTTGCGAGCACAGCTTTTGAGGCATCAAAAGTGCGCAGCGCTAAGAGCCATGACATCTCGATTTTGGAGTTTGAACAGGAGCACTCACTCCAGTTAGAGGGTGCATTATCAGGTATTGAAGCGTCAAGAGATGACGTACAGTCAAAATAACTGTAAAGTACGTTGCCAGCGAAACGACTATGGCTACAATCGACCGGACCGCTCGTTCCTGCACCCAATCCAACCAAAGTGTCAGAGCACAAGGGTAACAAGGGTGGAAAAGGGTTCAATGACGACAGACACATACGCCAAAACTCGCTAAAAGAACCAGAAAACAATATCGCTCATCTCTCAAACATTGTTCAATGATCTCAAAAGGGCTTTGAACCCAGCTAAACGTTTGTTGAAAACGGAACAATGCGATACTTCACTTCGAGGTTTCACCCAGACTATCTCGCCTCTCAAAATGCGACTCATGTTGAAACTACACTTCCAAGACGTATCGCTTGTTCACCCTGTGTATGTTACCAGCCTCGAAAATTAACCCCTGCTACTCGGAGTAGACTTGATGGATCGGTTGATCCCACTGATGGATTGGAAGACCAAGCAAGTGTGGTCACAGGCAACCGTGCCATCTCCACTGACCATACTGTCGTCTCCTACAGCTGACTGCGACACAGTCATCCACAAAGAGCATCTTTCAAAAGAGCCCCTTTAGAAAAAGATTTCTCAATACTTCTCTGTAAATCATCTGACCCAAGGAGATATTAAGATATCTCGTTACATTCAATCAGCAAAACTGATTGACCAGTCCTTTATTGATTTCAAGCCATCGCTCTCTGTGAATGAGCCACTTCACTCCTCCTTGGAGTCATGCGATACTGTAGCTGAGATTACCTTATCTTGTCCTGCAGACACTTCCGCAAGCACTGCAGCCTTCTCAGGAATAAAATAATCGACGTGAAGAGTGTGCTCTGCTTCCGATGTTACATTTTCCGCTTTGAGGGGGACTGAAACCCTTTACAATGAAACTAACGGCGTCAGTCCCGCAAATGACCCGATGATTCCCACTGGTGAAATACTGTGCCATATCGCAGAAAGATATCCTTTTCTCAGTTTGCAGGTACTGGAACGGTCGCCGCACACAGACGCTGTGGTGACTAACAGGCCACGACAGCCACTGAGCGTTTTCAAGCACAAACACCAGGAGATTTGGTTGAATGGTTACAGCCAATCTACTAACTACGTGGCTGCTGACAACTCGTACAAATGGTCCGACCTTTTCGTTTGTGCCTTGGACACCAACACCCACCGCTAATGCGGCGGTCCCAAGACACAAAGGGGGGGAATACTAGCCCATACCCATGATGAGCCTCGTCGAGGCCGGTGGGGGGGTCGAGACTACGTGCAACACTGTACGTGACCGCCAGAGCAGGAAACAAATCTAGTTGTAAACTTCTCCATGACAACATAGAGCAGACAAGCCCCTCGACAGGGATAACCTTAGAACACATCTGAGATATCACTGAGGTGTACCACACTGGTCGTAAAATAACTCCAGTTGACTTTCCACCTCCAAAACAAATGGTAACAATAATCATTCCTTGCCACGTGTAGTTTCAACTACAATGCAACTAGTAAAATGCTCTAATCATGTATTCCGGTAGGATAACATTTCAGAATAAATTGGTAGGATAGCTGGTCCCCTTGAGTACCAGTACCAATGCCAGCAGCAGTCAGTCCAGCCACGATCAGTAAAAAGGTTAGAGACCTAACAAGTCAAATTGCCCTTGACAACAGCGACAGAGGAGTTAGTAGTCACTCAGATTGCAACATGTGGAAGGGAATCTCCCAAAACACTCTTCTGATTGTTAACACACATGCCACTAATAAATAGAACCCTCCATTCAGGAAGAAAGTTATTAGAAGTAATGAACCATGATCACACCGCATACAACTGGTTAAGTGCTTATAGAGTACTTCCTTCATGAGGTTAGCTCCTCCAGGGATAACATAGTTATGAAATAGACTCCTTCATACCTATCACCACTACAATGGTGTAAGACACCGTGACCTGTAGTAAAACCCCTACAGGCTCCCTCGACACCAATTTTGACTGACCTCCAAACATTGACATGAAAATGATCTGATTACGTCAGACTCATTCTGAACAGGTTGCAGCCTACCAGGATACTTGGTTCTTTCCCTTGGCATGCGTGCTTGTGTAAGCATAAGTGCACATGTATAGTGGAACATTAAATGAGTATTTATTCTAGGATCACTTAAGGGTCCTTGGCAAAGTTAAATTTACCCTGAGGCCTTTGATTCTACAGCTACCGTTCTCACCAGTTTCTCCCCAGAAGTGCATAGGTCATCCGTGTAGACTGTCTGAAGCTGGTGCCTTACAAACTGTAGACTTATCATATACTTATCAACTTAGGATAGTGCCTAAGCAACACACCACTAAGTGGGAAAATCCTAGACATGACATTAGAGACAATGCCATGATAGTCATTTAGCCAAGACCGTGGAAGTATATGGAATACAGTCCAATTAGATGAGTAAGGTGTGGTAACTATATTTGGTATCACTTTTGTTTATGCTTGTGGTCCTCTTTAGCTCAGCTGGTAGAGCACGGCACTTGTAACGCCAAGGTAGTGGGTTCGATCCCCGGGACCACCCATACACAAAAAGTGTATGCACGCATGACTGTAAGTTGCTTTGGATAAAAGCGTCTGCTAAATGGCATATTATTTCTGATAGAGCCATAAACAAGTTCCCCATACAACCATCAGTTAGTGCCACAACGCCGCTCATTTGGGGAAAAAATTTAATTATGTATTTTGTGAGTGTGTGTGTGCATGGTTAACACCTGCCTAAGTTACTGCCCAGATCTACCAGTCTGGACGACCGGACGATGGGTCCGGAAAGGCGATCATCAACCAGGACATCCCCTGGCCATTCTTGTGGTGGCCTGCAGCTTGCAGAGATCCTCCCAAGGTAAACTACCAGAGGGGAACCGCAACGATGATCTACAACCAGGACATCCCATGGTCATTTTTATGGTGGGTTGCAACTTGCAGAATAATACCAAGATTGAACAGATTGTCATGACATGCCCTCATGGGTTGAGGATCAAACATTCCTGCTAGGCAAAGGTTTGAACACCCCCTTTCCTGGGGGCCAGTTTTATGACTGGTCGTAAATACCGTGCAGACTTTCTCTTCCTTGCCATGAAGTATTGGGAGATAGGACCACTTTGTTAACTAAGGAAGTCTTCCCGCCAAGACTCCAACATCCAAAAGTGGATAATGAAACAATATTCCTACTTAAAAGAATGTGGGAAATGGTTGGTGGGGACAATCATGTCAAATTCGTTACTATGTTGTGATGTCATTAAAGACGGTGGAAGAACATAACTGTATATCTGTGGGGGGGGGGGGGGGGGAATGATACTTTTGTGAAGATAACAATGTGATCGTAGCGTTCTAGATGAGATGATTGTTTTCCATATTGATTTGTTCTAAGTCAGTGATGTTTGTGCCCAGATGAGCACAAACAAGATGGAACGCCCCTTTTACCCCGAGTGCATAAAAAGCCTTGAAAAACATTTTAACAACAGACCAAATGCGTGAGCTAAACGTTACAAATGGTTGAATTTCTACGCAGACCAGCAAGCCACACAGCTTAAAATGTTTGAAACTCTACAGACCAGCAGATGTGAAGCATGAGCTAAACGTTGTAAAATGGTTGAATTTCTACAAGACCAGAAAACGTGAGACGTTAGTCCACACGTTTGAAAAGGAGATACTCTGAAACTCTCAACCTCTACACGAGGTGAAGAAGAAGCACTAGACCTTATCATTTCAGTAACTCTACCTAGGACATTGGTGGGCAAACCAGAGTCTTACATCATCAACTCAACTATCGAGGACAGCTACATGTAAATACATGTTGCATTTCTAATCCGAATGAGCGTTATTAGGGTGAATAAGTGTTATGATTCCTGTGAGCATAGTCTCCAAAGTAACCACGATAGTTAGAATCTCTGTCGCTCCCTTCCACTCTGACCCTCCTTCTACCCAAGCAGTCATGCGATTGTTAGTCCAGTCCACTAGGGACCTGTTTTCATTGTATTACGTTAGTAATCAATAACCTATGTGTGTTTGTTTTGTTTTGATGTTTTGATACATTTCGATACAGTTACATATTGCAATATTAATTTGGACAATATTACATAAATTGAAATGTGCAGATGCAGTTTGGTAACAGAATTATTGTAAAATCTCCCTTGTTTTTTTATGCTACCACATTTTCCAAAAACTGTTAAATATATGCTCCAAATTACGTAAGATTCAAAGATGTCTGCAGAGAGAATGGGGTGTCAGCTATGAAATGACACTTAAATTGAATATATTAATTGAATATTAAAACATACAATTTACATTACATTCAGTCATCTAACAGACTCCCATCCAGAGCGACCCACATAAGCAAGCAGGGTCAATGCCCAAAGGCACGTCGAAAGATCTCCAACCAAGTCAAAACGGTGACCCGAACCAGTGACCTATCGGCCGCCGGGCCCAAGCTCCTAAACGCCAGGCCACCAACCCTCCAAGATCCCCCCACAGCTGCCCCTCAACCATCCAATAATTCTGTACAACAATTTTATCTGAAAAGCACAAAGTCTTGAATCTTGTGTCGTTTTATATATCAACTCATACACTCTGTGCCATGTAATCGGTACATAAAAAATCTGTTCCCAGCTATTTTGCAGTCTGTATGGCACAGCTGTCAACATCCTGGTCCTCAAATGAAACTGGTATACTTTCCTATTTATGCTATTTTTATTCCTCCGCCAGTTTTGATCCTTTATATTGGGCAGACAGACCAGTTCCCTACCTCCTCCCGCTGCCCCCTGCCTCCTCCATTTTTGGGGTATTGCTGTGATCAATTGGTTGTAGTCTTGGATTGAGCAGACTTTCTCATACAATTCCAAGACATAACTCTACCATTCCAATTTACAATATCATTTAATATAAATTGTTCCCAAGGATGAACCAGACTTGTGGAGGTCTACCATATTTCTTCTGAGGTCTTGGCTGATTTCTTTTGATTTTCCCATGATGTCAAGCAAAGAGGCACTGAGTTTGAAGGTAGGCCTTGAAATACATCCACAGGTACACCTCCAATTGACTCAAATGATGTCAATTAGCCTATCAGAAGCTTCTAAAGCCATGACATCATTTTCTGGATTTTTCCATGCTGTTTAAAGGCACAGTCAACTTAGTGTATGTAAACTTCTGACCCCCTGGAATTGTGATACATTGAATTATAAGTGAAATAATCTGTCTGTAAACAATTGTTGGAAAAATTACTTGTGTCATGCACAAAGTAGATGTCCTAACCGACTTGCCAAAACTATAGTTTGTTAACAAGAAATTTGTGGAGTGGTTGAAAAAATGAGTTTTTATGACTCCAACCTAAGTGTATTAGACTAAGCAGAGGTGATTTGATGATGTTGAAATATTGAAGTTGAAATGGTACTGGAATAGTGGAGGCAGCTCCTGTTTTCTTTGCGACCTGCGGTAACTCCCTGGTGCGAAAATGTCATTAACATTAACTTGCTTGACCATGCTGTAGGTCATGTAACTGTCTGTTACAAGCAATATGCTTTGTGGACTTCACAGGACAGAGGTTGCTATCCGGTTTTGTGATAAAACAAAGGTGTGGTTGAATTTATTCTGCCACTGTGTCTTCTTATTGTCTTGGCCTTTAGGCAAGGCATATGAATTAACATGTTATAGAGCAAACAACGCAATTATCACAACATATAGGTTGTAATATGGCTTTTGTTTTGGGGGGGTTCTTGGCTTCCCCAGTGATTTTACCCACGCATCACTACTGCACATATGGGAGCTATAGGGGTTACTGTACGTCTTGTTACATTACCGGTTCTGGGTTGAGCTCCTCAGCCAGCCTTTTTGCCTCATTAATGGCCTCTTCCAGTTGGGCATGTGGGTCCTTCTCTTGGTTGAGCTACTCAGCAAGCCATTCTGCCTTTTTAATAGCCTCATCCAGTTGGTCTTGGGGGTTCTCAGAGGCCATACAATCTCAAAAGAAACATAAAGAGACAACTTCCAATCATAACGCATTCCTTCACATAGTAACCTCCCCTGTCTATGAGAGGAAAAGCTGCATATCATTGACAGTGTGTTTGTGTGTGTTTTACTATGTCCTGCATGTAATTAAAGGTCTTCATCCTCCTCCACACGCAGACTGACTGATCTACAATGCATTATTAGTCTGTCACTTTCCCTTTCTTTGTTATGTTGTTCTATGACGTGTCGGACTCCAGTCCTTAAAGGCTACAGTGTCTGCAGGTTTCGGCTCCTCCCTTGTACATGATCAATTAATTAAGGACCTCCTCTCACCTGATTGTCTATGTCTTAACAGGATTTTATCAACTCAATACCTGATGGAGAAGTCCTTTACGGCCCTCCTAGGGTCCCTCTCTCCTTCTTCCAAGTAGACGTCACAAGCTGAATACAGATTTAGTAGCAATGTGTATTTATTTGAAGATGCAAAGAGAAAAAAGGTGAATATCTAGCCTAATGTACAAGTGGTTAAGATAATAAGTGATAATGATATCCAAATATATGCAAGTAATGCAACAGACATATCCACACATTCTGTTCTTTATTCACCTTAGCTACATAACCTTACAGGTTTAACACTTGTTTAAAACCACAGGGTTTGCACGTTTGTTTTTTGTAAGAAATACATGGAACAGCAACCGAATAAAACACCATTGCTTAAATTAATTATATTCTGAAAAGTCTGTTTTAGAAAAATCAAAAACAGTACATATAGGCATACAACTAAATTTTTTAAATAGGGATTAAATAAAGACAAAATGTTTATATATTCATAATGTTAGATTAGCCATAATTAAGACAGAAATTGAAATATAGGCTATCGCGTTTATGGTTTTTGTAAAGGCTTGTGTTACGAACCCCGTGGCTTTAAACGTCTAGGGTGGATGGACAAGAGACCCGTAACATAATTCATGTAAATTAGAAACGTGACATGGAACAGTGAGAATAAAAACTACACGACAACCATAACCTACCGTCAAACATAAAAGGTTTATTTTTGAACACATGGTAAAGGTTTGGGAAAAAGGGCTGAGAAAAAGGGCTGAGCAGGACCCAAGAAATGAAACAATAGTGTAAAAAAAAACTAAACTGATCTTGCCTGCCTCAAGAACCGCTAAGCTACTGCTAATCATACAACAATTACAGTGGGTGGTCCGCTCAGGTCTAACTAGTGTTTTTAGACAGTTTTCTTCCTACGGGTAATGTACGCCCAAGGGCAACTTTCTTAAATTCCCCTTTTCCCAGAAACACAAAAGTTACCAAACAGAGTAACCAGCAAATGAGTGAGTACACAAAACACCACAGTATCCATACTCACATACAGAAAATAGTCTAACAAAGTTACCAAACAGAGTAACCAGCAACTTAGTGAGTAAACAAAACACAGGACACCACAGTATCCATACTCACATACGGAAATAGTCTCTCACAACAAACACAACTGACCGGCTTTTAAACAATGGGATGTGTGATTGAAAAACCAGAAACAGGTGGTGCAATGCAGAGGAATGTCCACTGATTGATCCACCTCAGCAATCAGCAGACACCCCAACGACCACCAATCAGGAACATACAGGACACCTGTGATTAAGGCAGAAGGAGAGGAAAAACACATATCTGCACGAATTGAGTGTGAGATTGTGTTGCTTATTTTAGTATTTACAGTCTATGCACTTCTGGATCAATCAATACATTTTCTCAGTGATTACAATTTGAATTTGGTGTCCTGAAGTTTCTTATGACCTATTTTAACATAATACATTCATTTAGCAATTTATTATGTATTATGGAATATTTATACACTTGAAATATCAAGGGTCAGAATGAACATCATGGCCATTCTAGTAGTTATGGAATTCCGGCTCTCTGAGTGTTAATTACTTTGGAAAATGAACAGATTCACATACAAGGCATAAAGCTTAAGTTACAAAGCCTCTTAAGGATCAGACACTTCTTTTCAATTTCCGCCTAAAATGGCATTCCCAAATCTAACTGCCTGTAGCTCAGGGCCTGAAGCAAGGATATGCATATTCTTGGTACTATTTGAAAGGAAACACTTTGAAGGTTGTGGAAATGTGAAATTAATGTAGGAGAACATAACACAATAGATTTGAAATGAAAAAGAAAAGGCATACATTCAGATAGGAAGTTGGAGGTAATTTAGATGTTGTCTACAAGAGGGCAACAGTGTATGTGCAAAGTTTCAGACTGACACCTTCAAGCTACGTAACATTTAGTATGAAGTCACCCAGGTGTCCCTCACGAATTTGCCCAAATGTACCCAAGTGGCCGAATTGGTAAATTGATACATTTTCAAGTACATAACTATAGAGAACATACAAAAATGCTATGGTAATAAAAAATACAAGTTTATACACACCCAGAAATGTCATACATGATGGATCATTAGCTTCCCTACATAAAAGGTACTAACAGGAGATGCGACGACAATGCTGATCCAATGCCTCCCAACACAGAAGTTAACTATTTAAGATAAGGGCTAAGTTAGCAGCCAACACTGATCTAATGTCATAAGTGAACACACCACAAACCACACACAAAGTTTAATAATAATACAGTTACACACTATTTACAATTACAGTATTTAGAACACCCTCAGTCCGACACAAGATTGTGCTGCTGATGCCAAGTCCCATAGCAGTCTCTTTCTGCTGTAAAGCAGAGGGTAACAGAAAAAGTAGTGCAGGTGATGGGAGATTTCTTGTGAAGACACCTGGGTGACTTCATACTAAATGTTATGTACCTTCCTCATTCATACACCTTATGGAACAGCGGGGACTGTGAAGCAACACAAACATAGGCACAGTCACATGCATACAAACACACACAAGATAACATATGCACTATACACACACATACACATGGATATTGTACTGTAGATATGTGGTAGTGGTGGAGTAGGGGCCTGAGGGCACACAGTGTGTTGTGAAATCTGTGAATGCATTGTAATGTTTTTAAAATTGTATAAACTGCCTTAATTTTGCTGGACCCCAGGAAGAGTAGCTGCTGCCTTGGCAGCAGCTAATGGGGATCCATAATAAATACAAATACAATGACGCCACCCTACTGTGCTCTTTTGGCCCTGAGGCACATTCATGTCAGCAGTTATGTATTTTGGCAGGTGAACACAACTGGTGGCAGGAGTAGAGGGGTGAAGATGAAGGGGGCTATACTTTCCAGTCATGTCCAGCTGAGGTCCTGGCTGCCTTTTCGGTCAAAATGTTGGTGGAAGTGGCTCCACATCATCTTCTGGGCTGGCCTCTTCACACCTCTAGATGGCCGGGCGGGGGTAGGTGTGGAGCCAGAGACAGGAGCAGGGGTCGGACTGAATAAAACTTGTAAATCAGTAAGAATACTTTTACAGATGAGCCCTGCATGAATACATCAAATAAACAACACATATCTATAAACATATTATATATTATATAGAGTAGGGGGAACACAATCACTGTGGTGAAGTTTGTGTACCAATGGTAAATAAGGCTGGTGAGGGGAGGACGGCTCGTAGTGGTGGCCGGGGTGGGGTGAGTGGAATGATATCAAGCACATGGCTTTCGTCTGTTTGGTGCTGTTCCATTCACTCCATTCTGGCCATTCCACTCCATTCCGGCCATTGTCGTGGGCCGTCCTCCCATCACCAGCCCCCACTGGCTTTCATATATATATATATATATATATATATATATATATATATATATATATATATATATAGACCCAAAATGTATAGCCAATGTGTATTTTATGTTGACTTTGACATGCTGTGGCTGTGGTCATCGAGTGCCTTGTTTGCTATTCATACACATATTTCATTAGTGACTATACAGTGGGGAGAACAAGTATTTGATACACTGCTGATTTTGCAGGTTTTCCTACTTACAAAGCATGTAGAGGTCTGTAATTTTTATCATAGGTACACTTCAACTGTGAGAGACGGAATCTAAAATCCAGAAAAACACATTGTATGATTTTTAAGTAATTCATTTGCATTTTATTGCATGACATAAGTATTTGATCACCTACCAACCAGTAAGAATTCCGGCTCTCACAGACCTGTTAGTTTTTCTTTAAGAAGTCCTCCTGTTCTCCACTCAATACCTGTATTAACTGCACCTGTTTGAACTCGTTACCTGTATAAAAGACACCTGTCCACACACTCAATCAAACAGACTCCAACCTCTCCACAATGGCCAAGACCAGAGAGCTGTGTAAGGACATCAGGGATAAAATTGTAGAACTGCACAAGGCTGGGATGGGCTACAGGACAATAGGCAAGCAGCTTGGTGAGAAGGCAACAACTGTTGGCGCAATTATTAGAAAATGGAAGAAGTTCAAGATGACGGTCAATCACCCTCGGTCTGGGGCTCCATGCAAGATCTCACCTCGTGGGGCATCAATGATCATAAGGAAGGTGAGGGATCAGCCCAGAACTACACGGCAGGACCTGGTCAATGACCTGAAGAGAGCTGGGACCACAGTCTCAAAGAAAACCATTAGTAACACACTACGCCGTCATGGATTAAAATCCTGCAGCGCATGCAAGGTCCACCTGCTCAAGCCAGCGCATGTCCAGGCCCGTCTGAAGTTTGCCAATGACCATCTGGATGATCCAGATGAGGAATGGGAGAAGGTTATGTGGTCTGATGAGTCAAAAATTGAGCTTTTTGGTCTAAACTCCACTCGCCGTGTTTGGAGGAAGAAGAAGGATGAGTACAACCCCAAGAACACCATCCCAACCGTGAAGCATGGAGGTGGAAACATCATTCTTTGGGGATGCTTTTCTGCAAAGGGGACAGGACGACTGCACCGTATTGAGGGGAGGATGGATGGGGCCATGTATCGCGAGATATTGGCCAACAACCTCCTTCCCTCAGTAAGAGCATTGAAGATGGGTCGTGGCTAGGTCTTCCAGCATGACAACGACCCAAAACACACAGCCAGGGCAACTAAGGACTGGCTCCGTAAGAAGCATCTCAAGGTCCTGGAGTGGCCTAGCCAGTCTCCAGACCTGAACCCAATAGAAAATCTTTGGAGGGAGCTGAAAGTCCGTATTGCCCAGCGACAGCCCCGAAACCTGAAGGATCTGGAGAAGGTCTGTATGGAGGAGTGGGCCAAAATCCCTGCTGCAGTGTGTGCAAACCTGGTCAAGACCTACAGGAAACGTATGATCTCTGTAATTGCAAACAAAGGTTTCTGTACCAAATATTAAGTTCTGCTTTTCTGATGTATCAAATACTTATGTCATGCAATAAAATGCAAATTAATTACTTAAAAATCATACAATGTGATTTTCAGGATTTTTGTTTTAGATTCCGTCTCTCACAATTGAAGTGTACCTATGATAAAAATTACAGACCTCTACATGCTTTGTAAGTAGGGAAACTTGCAAAATCGGCAGTGTATCAAATACTTGTTCTCCCCACTGTATGTAAGGCTGTACATTGCAATGTGAATGTCCGATACACACAATAGACTGACTGGGAAGGTGATTTTTCACAGTAAAAGTCCTGCAATAAGAGACAGCACTCTGCTCATCCCGCAATACACTTAATCCTTTTCCCTCTGAAATGCACCTCTCCCCCAACCTGCTGCACCCACACTCTGCTTGTTGCGTTAAACAGAGTTATTTGTATGTCCTCATAAAACATGTTGTAGAAACTCTAATCCAGAGTGATTTACAGTAGAGTGCATACATTTTCATACTGGTGTCCCTTGGGAATCCAACCTACAACCTTGGCATTGGAAGTGCCATGCTCTACCAATGTACTCATGGCACATACTGCACCCCTCCTGCCAAAGACTCTCATGTAATGTGTCACTCAGGCGTGGAGATAGTGATGTTTTTTTTTCTAGCTATGAGTTGATATTCAATGGGCTGAGGATCAAAGATGCCGGCTAGGCAAGGGTTTGCACACCCACTGGGGGCCAATTTTATGACCGGTCGTAAATACTGTGCAGACTTTCTCTTCCTTGCCATGAAGTATTGGGAGAAAGGACCCCTTCGTTAACACAGAGATTCTTCCCGCCAAAACTCCAACATCGAAAAGTGGATAAGGAAACAATATTCATACTTCAAAAGAATGTGGGAAATGGTCGGTGGTGACTTAAAGAACAATTATGTCAAATTCGATACTATGTTGTGATGTCATTAAAGACGGTGGAACAACATAACTGTATCTCTGGGGGTGTACACTTCCCAGTTATGAGGTTTGCATCTAATTGTTGTATAAAATGAATGATTAAGTATAATAATACTTTTGTGAAGAGAACAATGTGATTTTAGCATCCTAGATGAGATTATTGTTTTCCATATTGATTTGTTCTCATGCCCAGATGAGCACAAACATGATGGAACTCCCCTTTTACACCGAGTACATAAAAAGCCTTGAAAAACTCATTAAGATTAGACCATCAGACGTGAAGCGTGAGCTAAACGTTGCAAAATGGTTTAAAACTACAACTCCATTACCAAAGGAAGACCAAGCATACTACGGTATAAGCCGGATGTTGCAAATGGTTGAATTTCTACCAGACCAGGAACCGTGATGTGAAGCTACATGTTACAAAATGGTTAGACCATTTGACGTTTGTCCACACGTTTGAAATGGAGAAACTCTGAAACTCTCAACCTCTACACGAGGTGAAGAAGAAGACAATGCACTGGACCTTATCATCTCAGTCTGCAGCTGGCATGAGTAGTCGTCTAGAGAACTTTCACTAAAGACACGAGTTGGGAAGGACAATCCCTCTCCGACAACCGCTGGTACATCTGAAGTATCTATCTAACAGATCAACTCTACGAACTACAGTGTACACTGAAGTATCCATTCTAACCACCACTACGACCAGAAACTCTACCAAGGACATTGGGATCTCTGATGGGCAAACCAGAGTCCTACATCATCAACTCAACTATCGAAGACAGCTACACGTAAATACATGTTGCATTTTTAATCCGAATGAGCGTTTAGTGGGGTTTTAAGCATTTGTATTTCCATGAGGGTAGTTTCCAAAGTAACCACGATAGTTTGAATCTCTGTCTCTCCCTTCCACTCTGACCCTCCTTCTACCCAAGCATTCATGCTATTGTGAGTCCAGTACACTAGGGACCTGTTTTCGTTGTATTACGTTAGTAAATCAATAACCTATGTGTTTGTGTTTGTATTGTGTTATTATTTAGTTAGTTAGTAAATCAATAATTAAGTAAATGTGTGTATTGCTGATTCATCAATAAGGGTTCTTGCAGTTTCAAGGATTATGCAACGTTCAGAATGAGACTAATAAGATGTAATTATTTAATAAGTGACTGTAATCACTATATGACATATATTTTCAATTCGGGAGATGGTAACTCGTTAAACAACTTCTTCCATGGTGCCCCAAATTCCTAATGAGTTAATTGTTACATGATTCATTTAAATCGAGTGACAAATAAACATAGCTAATTGATTCAATAAATAACAGTCACCATATTAACATAAGTCACGTCACGGCAATTATAACTTGTCACAATTGAAACCAGCTGCAAACTATGAGAATTCAGCAGTTTTTACCCATTCACCCAATATGTTAAATGTGCTGTCATTATAACTGTACTGATATTAGCACAAAATGTGTTCAGGGTAGTTAACTTATTTGTAAATTGATCAACTTAAGCATTTTTGAGAGCCTGACATATAAGTACACGCTTAATTGTAACTTGTCTTCATTAACTGTCAGAGATCACATCACTATTTGGCCTTTTGTGCATATTGAATATACAGTGGGGAAAAAAAGTATTTAGTCAGCCACCAATTGTGCAAGTTCACCCACTTAAACAGATGAGAGAGGCCTGTAATTTTCATCATAGGTACACGTCAACTATGACATACAAAATGAGAAAAGAAAATCCAGAAAATCACATTGTAGGATTTTTAATGAATTTATTTGCAAATTATGGTGGAAAATAAGTATTTGGTCAATAACAAAAGTTTCTCAATACTTTGTTATATACCCTTTGTTGGCAATGACACAGGTCAAACGTTTTCTGTAAGTCTTCACAAGGTTTTCACACACTGTTGCTGGTATTTTGGCCCATTCCTCCATGCAGATCTCCTCTAGAGCAGTGATGTTTTGTGGCTGTCGCTGGGCAACATGGACTTTCAACTCCCTCCAAAGATTTTCTATGGGGTTGAGATCTGGAGACTGGCTAGGCCACTCCAGGACCTTGAAATGCTTCTTACGAAGCTACTCCTTCATTGCACGGGCGGTGTGTTTGGGATCATTGTCATGCTGAAAGACCCAGCCACGTTTCATCTTCAATGCCCTTGCTGATGGAAGGAGGTTTTCACTCAAAAGCTCACGATACATGGCCCCATTCATTCTTTCCTTTACACGGATCAGTCGTCCTGGTCCCTTTGCAGAAAAACAGCCCCAAAGCATGATGTTTCCACCCCCATGCTTCACAGTAGGTATGGTGTTCTTTGGATGCAACTCAGCATTCTTTGTCCTCCAAACACGACGTGTTGAGTTTTTACCAAAAAGTTCTATTTTGGTTTCATCTGACCATATGACATTCTCCCAATCCTCTTCTGGATCATCCAAATGCACTCTAGCAAGCTTCAGACGGGCCTGGACATGTACTGGCTTAAGCAGGGGGACACGTCTGGCACTGCAGGATTTGGGTCCCTGGCGGCGTAGTGTGTTACTGATGGTAGGCTTTGTTACTTTGGTCCCAGCTCTCTGCAGGTCATTCACTAGGTCCCCCCGTGTGGTTCTGGGATTTTTGCTCACCGTTCTTGTGATCATTTTGACCCCACGGGGTGAGATCTTGCGTGGAGCCCCAGATTGAGGGAGATTATCAGTGGTCTTGTATGTCTTCCATTTCCTAATAATTGCTCCCACAGTTGATTTCTTCAAACCAAGCTGCTTACCTATTGCAGATTCAGTCTTCCCAGCCTGGTGCAGGTCTACAATTTTGTTTCTGGTGTCCTTTGACAGCTCTTTGGTCTTGGCCATAGTGGAGTTTGGAGTGTGACTGTTTGAGGTTGTGGACAGGTGTCTTTGATACTGATAACAAGTTCAAACAGGTGCCATTAATACAGGTAACGAGTGGAGGACAGAGGAGCCTCTTAAAGAAGAAGTTACAGGTCTGTGAGAGCCAGAAATCTTGCTTGTTTGTAGGTGACCAAATACTTATTTTCCACCATAATTTGCAAATAAATTCATTAAAAATCCTACAATGTGATTTTCTGGATTTTTTCTCTCTCAATTTGTCTGTCATATTTGACGTGTACCTATGATGAAAATTACAGGCCTCTCTCATCTTTTTAAGTGGGAGAACTTGCATAATTGGTGGCTGACTAAATACTTTTTTTCCCCCACTGTACATGTTGGACTGTACATCCTTACCTATAGAGTATGCACCCATGAAATGGGGTATCAGCCTACTCAGTGACACCAACAGATTACTATTCCATAGAGTTTACACAAATATTAGGGTCATAGCTATTATTGTAGAACTTTACAGTCCAATATGAATGTTCAATACTCTTAAAAGGTTGACTTGAAAGGTGATTTCTCACTCAAAGTCCTGCAACAACAGATAGGATGCTAATATTTGTGTAAACTCTTTGACATTTTAATCTGTTGATGTCATCGATTAGGCTGATTCCCCATTTCATTGGTGTACACTTCATATGTAAGGCTGTACATTACAATGTGAATGTCCAATACACACGATAGACTGACTGGGGAGGTGATTTCTCACAGTCAAGGTCCTGCAATAAGAGACAGCCCACTGCTCATCCCGCAATACACTTAATCCTTTTCCCTCTGAAATGCACCTCTCCCTCAACCTGCTGCTCCCACATTCTGCTTGTTGCGCTAAACAGATTTATTTGAATGTCTTCATAAACCATGTTGTAGTCGCTCTTACCCCAACCTGCTTGTTGCAGTAAACAGATTTATTCTCATGTCCTCATAAACCATGTTGTAGAAGCGCTAATCCAGAGCGAGTTACATTAGAGTGCATACATTTTCATACTGGTCTCCCAATCCACAACCTTGGCATTGCAAGTGCCATGCTCTACCAACTGAGCCACATGGGATATGTTCTCATGGCATATACTGCACCCCTCCAGCCAAAGTCTCTCATGTGTGTGTCACTCAGTGCGTTTTTTTCTAGCTATGAGTTGATATTCAATTATGAATAAAACATTTCAAAATGTGAGTAAAATAAATGTATTTCCAAAAGCTTTTGCGATAGGTAATGAATACTCAAGGAGAAAAAGGTGTACATTCACGCGCAGAGCGCGGCAGGTGTTTAGTTCGCCTTCGCAAAAGGCAGGAATCGTGGTCACAGGCAGGCAATGGTCATACACAGGTAGGCAAACAGGGAGGAGAATCAAAAACTAGGACTGAAGGCTATAACTGGTTCTAACAAACAAGCTATAAAAAAGCTTAGTGGAGTCAAAATAAACAATACCTCACAAGGCACAAACAGAAAGAACTGAACTATATAAGGAGCTGATGAGACCAGGTGAGTAACTAACACAGGTGAAATCAATGAAAAAAAATGAAAGACAGGGCTATGTTCAAGAACACAAAGAAACATGGCTACGTACAAGAACAAAAGGTGAACTAAGAAAACAAATACAGAACCTTACAGGTATATTCAACCCATGTAGTACGCAGCCTGCTGTACACCATGTGAATTGGACCATTTGGACCCATTCGCCTAAGATGTTAGGTGTGCTGTCATTAGATTTGTATTAATATCAGCACAAACAGTGTTCAGTGTAGTTAATCTATGTGTACCTTAATCAAATAAAGCAGTTTGAAGAGCCTGGCAAAGAATTGCACACTTAATTTTAACTTAATTGTCTTCATTAACTGTTGGAAATCAAGTCAATATTTGGCCTTTTGTGCATATTGAATATTCATATTGGACTGTACAGCTTTACCTATAGAGTATGCACCCATGAAATTGGGTATAAGCTTTCTCAGTGACACCAACAGATTACTATTCCATAGAGTTTACACAAACATTAGTGTCATAGCTATTATTGTAGAATTTGACAGTACAATATGAATGTTCAATACACACAATAGGTTGACTGATATTGAGATTTCTCACTCAAAGTCGTTCAACAACAGCTATGATGCTAATATTTGTGTAAACTTTTTGAAATTTTAATCTGTTGATGTCACTGATTAGGCTGATTCCCAATTTCATTGTATGTAAGGCTGTACATTGCCATGTGAATGTCCAATACACACAACAGACTAACTGAGGAGGTGATTTCTTATCCAGAGTGACTTACAGTAGAGTGCATACATTTTCATGCTGGTCTCATGTGGGAATCAAACCCACGACCTTGGCATTTCAAGTGCCATGCTCTACCAACTGAGACACACAGAACATATACTTACGGTATTCAACAAACACCATATTAGTAATCAAACCATGCTTTTGACAGATTTCTGTGTCCTCATAAATCATAGTTTAAAATTGTCACTCATGTATCATGGGATAAGTTCTCATAACCAAATCTATAGACAGGTTTATGTGTATGACCTCAAGTCTATTACTACACCAACCGTATTTTAGACATGTATGTCCTACTTTCTTGATGTTCACTTTTAATTCTGTTATTTTAATTCCATCTTCCATTGATTAGACATCGTGTAACTTTTGCCACACATGGAGACTCTTGCCACTTTGCCTCTTATGATTGGCCAACAACAAGCTACACATGCCACTCTACACCCTCATGAAAAGTAAGAGCAGCAGCATACATTATATCAGTCTCAGGCACTGTATATACAGTGCCTTTAGAAAGTATTCAGACCCCTTGACTTTTTCCACATTTTGTTAGGTTACAGCCTTATTCAAAAATGTATGAAATTGTTTTTTTTCCACTCATCAATCTACACACAATACCCCATAACGACAAAGCAAAAACAGGTTTTCAGAAATTGTTGCTAATTTATATTTAAAAAAAAAACTGAAATATGACATTTACATAAGTATTCAGACCCTTTACACAGTACTTTGTAAAAGCACCTTTGGCAGCGATTACAGTCCGGGCTCTGGCTGGGCCACTCAAGGACATTCAGATATTTGTCCCATAGACACTTTTGCATTGTCTTAGCTGTGTGCTTAGGGCCGTTGTCCTGTTGGAAGGTGAACCTTCGTACCAGTCTGAGGTCCTGAGCGCTCTGGAGCAGGTTTTCATCAAGGATCTCTCTGTACTTTACTCTGTTCATCTTTGCCTCGATCCTGACTAGTCTCCCAGTCCCTGCCGCTGAAAAACATCCCCACAGCATGATGCTGCTGCCACCATGCTTCACCGTAGGGATGGTGCCAGGTTTCCTCCAGACGTGATGCTTGGCATTCAGGCCAAAGAGTTCAATCTTGGTTTCATCAGACCAGAGAATCTTGTTTCTCATGGTCTGAAAGTCTTTAGGTGCCTTTTGGCAAACTCCAAGCGGGCTGTCATGTGCCTTTTACTGAGGAGTGGTTTCCGTCTGACCACTCTACCATAAAGGCCTGATTGGTGGAGTGCTGCAGAGATGGTTGTCCTTCTGGAAGGTTCTCCCATTTCCACAGAGGAACTGTCATAGTGACCATCAGGTTCTTGGTCACCTCCCTGACCAAGGCCCTTCTCCCCCGATTGCTCAGTTTGGCCGGGCGGCCAGCTCTAGGAAGAGTATTGGTGGTTCCAACTTCTTCCATTTAACAATGATGGAGGCCACTGTGTTCTTGGGGACCTTCAATTCTGCAGACATTTTTTGGTACCCTTCCCCAGATCTGTGCTTCGACACAATCCTGTCTCGGAGCTCTACAGACAATTCCTTCGACCTCATGGCTTGGTTTTTGAGCTGACAACACTGTCAACTGTGGGACCTTATATAGACAGGTTTGTGCCTTTATAAATCATGCCGAATCAATTGAATTTACCACAGGTGGACTCCAATCAAGTTGTAGAAACAGCTCAAGGATGATCAATGGAAACAGGATGCACCTGAGCTTAATTTCGAGTCTCATAGCAAAGGGTCTGAATACTTATGTAAATAAGGTATTTCTGTATTTTATTTTTAATAAGTTAGCAAAAAATGCTAAAAACTTTTTTCGCTTGTCATCATGGGGTATTGTGTGTAGATTGATGAGTGTAAGGGTTGGTTTGAGGTGTGACCCAGGTGCGGTGTAGGATAGACAGTAGGCAGTAGGCAGAGATGGTGAAACAAGGATCTTTACTGGTGGTCCCGAAGCCAGGATACAAAACAACGGACTTATAAAAGAAAGGTGGAGGAAATAAGTCTCCTAAAACAGGCTGACAGCCAAAATATATAGTAACTATGACTGAAATAATAAAGAAACAGGGAGAACACTTCTCGAGTACCTGTACATACTTCTCCGATCAGAAACTGATTAGTACTGCTGATCATAGAGAAACTAGCAGAGAAGACTGAGCAAGGGAACACAGGGATGTGAGGGCATAAATGCACAGGTGAACAGGTAGACACAGGTGACACCAATTGGATTATGATTAGTCCAGACTGTGAGTAAGGAGGTGCCTAAGGTTGTCAGATGATGACACCTAGTGGGTCGCTCCGGAACTGCGACCCCCTCCTGTAATAGATTAGGATTTTTATTTATTTAATCAATTTTAGAATAAGGCTGTAATGTAACAAAATGTGGAAAAGGGAAGGGGTCTGAATACTTTCCGAATGCACTGTATGTCAATACAAAGCCCCTTGGTAATAACCAGGTCGATAGTATGGCCGCGGTTATGGGTGGACCCAGTAACATGTTGGATAAAGTCCATAGAGCTAAAAAGATTCATAAATTCAATGGCCTTGGAGGCAGTCTCTTTCTCAAAATGAATATTAAAATCGCCCAACACAATGATTTTATCATAGTTCTCAAGGACAATAGACAACAGTTCAGAGAAATCAGAAAAGAAAGTGGGGCAGTGCTTTGGTGGCCTACAGTATACAGGGTTATAGCCAGCACTGGTGGTAAAAAGTGTCAAAAAACCTGTTTTCACTTTGTTATTATAGAGAATTGTGTGTAGATTGATGAGGATTTTTTAAAACGTAATCCTTTTTAGAATAAGGCTGTAACGTAACAAAATGTGGAAAAGTGAAGGGGTCTGAATACTTCCCGAATGTACTGTAGCCTTACCTATAATGTGTGCATCCATGAAATGAGGTATAAGCCTATTCAGAACATCTGAAGAGTCCATAAAAATATTAGCATCTAGCTCTTTTTGCAGGATTTTGACTGTGAGAAATCACCTCCCCAGTCACCCCTGACAACAATAGTGAGTTGTTAGGCCGTCCTCGGAACGTCAAAAGGATGTGTCATGGTAATCTGGATGTCAAAACAGTGACATGCTCATATCTCCTTATCTATTGAAAATATTACATCACAGATTGACAGCAGCCTGTCTCACACCAGCAATGCTTGTTCAGAGGCCCAAGAGGCAATTATTTTGAGAGTGTACTGCTTCCTATTGCTCATTTGAGCAAATATCCATTACATCTCTGCTTATACGTCCCCATATACACAATGCCCTTATAAACCACTATATGAACGTATGTCCTTATAAACCACCATAGTAACGTCCTTACAAGCCTGTGAATTTATAGGTATGTTATTTCAATATGATCCTTTGAACAAATCTGCAGTCAGATGTATCTTCTACATGTGCATTATTTTATTTTTTTGATATGTTAATCTCATTGATAGGACTGGCTTAGTGGACCATTCAAGCACAGATAACATATTTGAAATTATTTAAAATAGTATTTCAACCCAGGTGTGTATGTGTGTGTACAGGCATGTACATGTAGTGGGACTCCATAAGAAGTAAGAATGAGAGGAGTTACTCACACTTCAGGGGCAAGTACCCAGGGGCAGCATTGCCTAGTTTACCTACACACCAGAGAGAGAGGAACACAGCTAAGATAATTTGTGAGCAAATGCCTCTCACCTGCAGCAAAGACCTGTTATGTGTCTGTTATTAGGGAGATAATGCTGTTCATAATGTCTATACACACACCATCATATAGATATATATCTATATTCCGGACTCTGACATTGCTCGTTCTAATATTTATATATTTCACAATTTTTTTCTTTTTCTTTTTGAGATTTGCGTGTATTGTTAGGTATTACTGCTCTGTTGGAGCTAGGAACATAAGCATTGTGCTCAGTAATTACACACCATTTGAAAGAGTGCGACCTGGCTATCCGTATTTTGCTGTCAGAGGACATGGGGATGGTTCAACATCAGAGGGATACACAGGGATACTTTACACATACACAGGCCGACATGGAAAGTAGAATGGTAGTGGTTCTGTAACAGGAGAAAATAGAGGCAATGAATATTCACATACCAAATGAATACACCAGGGCAAGAATGCACAGATACAAAACCTTACAGATTAGAGCAGAAACAAATGGCAAATAACAGTATAGAACTAAAAGCTAATATTGTACTGAACAACCAGCAGTAATATACACAAATATAATTTCCCTCCCTCAACTTACTTTATACACGCACACAATCCCACATGTCAAGATACAGTATGTGAATGAGTCCAGTTGTGTTGGGCAGGGAAGAGGTGTAGGAGCTTGTTGCTCTCTCTGCAACTGCTTGAAGAAGACTGAGAGGTTGCGACAGAGAATTGGGATCTGGAACCCAAGATGACTGCCTGTGATTGGTTGACCCCACGGTGTGATAAGGCACCTGCAACCTGGCCCCTAGCAACCAATCGGTTTGGTTAGGGCCAGAGGTGTGAAGGGCCAGTTACATATTTTGTCTCCGAGAGATGGCTGTGAGATGGTGTGCTAAGAGTCACCGGCAGGCAATTCTGTAACACCGTTTGTAAGGCCGTTTTGTTTACATAACCTGATTATTTCTATCAAATCAACACAGTTTTCACTTCTGTTGATGTTTCTATGACAATCAATTAAATAGCTATTGCGAACAAGACATTTAAATGCATTTTTATATGATTTGATTATTTCTAACAAATCAAAATGTGGCTTCTTATGCAAATCAAAGGTTGTAAAAGTAGGCCAGACCTTTTTAGAATAATTATCACGCGTTTTGATGTTTCTATAACAAGCAATGAAAAATGTATTGTGAACAAGAGATTGAATGCATTTTTATATGATTTGATAATTTATATCAAATTAACACTTACTTTTTATGCAAATAAAATGTAAAAGCAGGCCAGACCTTTTTAGAATAATTATCACTTGTTTTTATGTTTCTATGACAATCAATGCAAAAGTTATTGCGAACACGAAATGTAAATGCATTTTTTGCATGATTGGATTATTTCTATCAACTCAACACTTAATTATTTATGCTAATAAAATATTGTAAAAGTAGGCCAGATGTTATTACAACAATTTACACTTGTGTTGATGTTTCTATGACAATCAATGAAAAAGTTACTGTAAAAAAGAGATTTAAATGCATTTTTATATGATTTGATTATTTCTATCAAATCAACACTTCACATTCGCTTGTGAAAGATCCTTCGTAGTAATCAGAGAGGAATGGAAATTGTTGTCAACCTTTAAATAGGCTAACGACAAATGTCTGTTGAACGTCTGTTGATTGTCTGATATAAAACCTACTTTACCTCGGTTCTGTACCGCCCATAGTTGCACACGCATCGGTTTTGCTGCTAAACAACCAACCCATACATAGCAACTATGCAAAAAGAAAGTATATATTATAAAAAAATCTCTATATATATTAGATTATAGAATTTTGGCTGGAGATTTTCCATTGATCTTGCTTTTTAGTCAAGGACTAGGCTCAATCTATCTGTCCCCATAATGTTTAAATGAGTGGAATGGGATGATCTTTTACATGAAAAAACACATTTACATTACCAAATACATTAAATGGGGTAAACCTACTCTAATAGTATGTATTAGGCTGTTTGAGAGAAGGTTTGAATCATAACCAACCCATCCAATGTGAGTGCATCTGTTGTTGAAGTACAGTAGATCAATAAAGCTACAGTACTCTAGCAGAGGTCAAGCACTTTATGCTGAAAAGCCTTCTTAGTGCATAGGTCAAACTAGCTTATGAATTTCTTGACTTTTTTTCAGCTTCAGACAAAAGCTAATATTTAACATATTTATTTGTATTAATACGTTGATACATTAGATATGATCCATCTGCTAACTTTCCCTGATGACAAACTATGAAGAAATAGCCTGTAATACCCAAGGATTACCGAAAGACTGAAAGTGGTCCTCTGTAGCTCAGTTGGTAGAGCATTGCACTTGCAACGCCGGAATAGCAGGACCTGTCAAGGTGTCAGTGTGCAGCGGTAGGACTGAGTCAGGCGCAGGACACAGAACTGAGTAAACAACGAACTTTACTCGGGAAAACAACAAAATCTAATTTTCACGCAGGGAAACATAACAGCTCACACCAGTAACAACTCCAAACAAAGAACAATCACGCACACAACCATGAGTGAAGCAGAGGGTTAAATAGGGGACTAAGCATACGTGATGGGAACCAGGTGTGTACAATCAAGACAAAACAACATAGAAAAAGAAACGTAGATCGGCGGCAGCTAGAAGACCGGTGACGACGACCGCCCACACAAGGAGAGGCACCAACCTCGGCGGAAGTCGTGACAGTAACCCCCCCCCCCCCCTTGACGCGCGGCTCCAGCAGGGCGCTGACCCCGGGGACGACCCGGAGGACGAGACGCAGGATGATCCGGGTGGAGACGGTGAAACTTCTGCAGTAAGGAAAGGTCCAGGATGTCCTCCACCGGCACCCAGCATCTCTCCTTCGGACCGTAACCCTCCCACTCCACAAGGTACTGAAGGCCCCTCGCCCAACGCCCTGAGTCCATGATTGCTCGCACAGTACATGCCGGGGCCCCCTCGATGTCCAGCGGGGGCGGAGGAACCTCCCGTACCTCAGACTGCTGGAGTGGACCAGCCACCACTGGCCTGAGGAGAGACACATGGAACGAGGGGTTAATATGGTAATCAGGGGGGAGCTGTAACCTATAACAAACCTCGTTCAGTCTCCTCAGGACTTTAAATGGCCCCACAAACCGCGGACCCAGCTTCTGGCAGGGCAGGCAAAAGGGCAGGTTTCGGGTCGAGAGCCAGACCTGGTCCCCCGGTGCATACACCGGGGCCTCACTGCGGTGGCGGTCAGCGCTCGCCTTCTGTCGCCTGATGGCCCATTGCAGGCGCACATGGACAGCGTCCCATGAAACCATTCATCCACCGCAGGTGCCTCGATCTGGCTCTGATGCCACGGTGCCAGGACCGGCTGATACCCTAGTACACACTGAAATGGAGACAAGTTAGTGGAGGAGTGGCGGAGGGCGTTTTGGGCCATCTCTGCCCAGGGGATGAAAGCCGCCCACTCCCCCGGCCGGTCCTGGCAATAGGACCGCAGAAACCTACCCACATCCTGGTTGACTCTCTCCACCTGCCCATTATTCTCGGGGTGAAAGCCTGAGGTCAGGCTGACCGAGACCCCCAGACGTTCCATGAACGCCCTCCAGACCCTCGATGTGAACTGGGGACCCCGATCAGACACTATATCCTCAGGCACCCCGTATTGCCGGAAGACGTGGGTAAACAGGGCCTCCGCAGTCTGTAGTGCCGTAGGGAGACCGGGCAAAGGAAGGAGATGGCAGGACTTAGAAAACCGATCCACAACGACCAGGATCGTGGTGTTACCTTGTGACAGAGGAAGATCTGTCACAAAGTCCACCGATAGGTGTGACCACGGCCGTTGTGGAACGGGTAGGGGTTGTATTTTCCCTCTGGACAGGTGTCTAGGTGCCTTGCACTGAGCGCACAACGAGCAGGAGGAAACATAAAACCTCACGTCCTTAGCTAAAGTGGGCCACCAGTACTTCCCGCTAAGACAGCGCACTGTCCGACCATTGCCAGGATGACCAGAGGAGGGTGACGTGTGAGCCCAACAGATCAATCGATTGCGGACATCCAACGGAACGTACAGACGCCCAACTGGACACTGGGTGGGAGTGGGCTCCGTGCGTAATGCCCGCTGGATGTCCGCGTCAACCTCCCATACCACCGGTGCCACCAGGCAAGAAGCCGGAAGTATGGGAGTGGGATCCGTGGACCGCTCCTCTGTGTCATACATCCAGGACAGTGCGTCTGCCTTAGCGTTCTGGGAACCTGGTCTGTAGGATAGGGTGAAAACAAAACGGGTGAAAAACATGGCCCACCTTGCCTGGCGAGGGTTCAGTCTCCTCGCCGCCCGGATGTACTCCAGATTGCGGTGGTCAGTCCAAATGAGGAAAGGGTGTTTAGCCCCCTCAAGCCAATGTCTCCACGCCTTCAGAGCCTTGACAACAGCTAACAGCTCCCGGTCCCCCACATTAAAGTTTCGCTCCGCCGGGCTGAGCTTCATCGAAAAGAAAGCACAGGGGCGGAGCTTTGGTGGCGTACCCGAGCGCTGAGACAGCACAGCTCCTATCCCAGCCTCGGACGCATCCACCTCTACTATGAATGCTAAGGAGGGATCCGGATGAGCCAGCACGGGAGCTGAGGTAAACAGAGCCTTCAGGTGACCAAAAGCCCTGTCCGCCCCAGCTGACCACTGCAGTCGCACCGGTCCCCCCTTCAGCAAAGAGGTAATGGGAGCCGCTACCTGACCAAAGCCCCGGATAAACCTGATGGAGCATTCATCAACCCGTACGGCATGACGAGGTACTCCTAGTGCCCAGAGGTGGTACTAAATGCCATCTTCCACTCATCCCCCTCCCGGATACGCACCAGGTTGTACGCGCTCCTGAGATCCAATTTTGTGAAGAAGCGCGCCCCGTGCAATGACTCCGTCACACTGGCTATGAGAGGCAACGGGTAACTGTACTTCACCGTGATCTGATTTATGACCCGATAGTCAATGCACGGGCGTAAACCTCCATCCTTCTTCTTCACAAAAAATAAACTTGAGGAGGCAGGGGAAGTGGAGGGCCGAATGTATCCCTGTCCCAGAGATTCGGAGACATACGTTTCCATAGCCGCCATCTCCTCCTGTGACAGAGGATACACGTGACTCCTGCGATGGGGTGGTAATTGAGTGGCCTTCTTCTTACAGAAGGCGAGAGCCAAATCGGCATATTCGGGGGGAATGTGCATGGGGGAGACCTGGTTTGGACTTTCCACCGAAGTTGCACCTATGGAAACACCTACACACCTCCCTGAGCACTGACATGACCATCCCTTCAGAGCCCTCTGTTGCCACGAAATAATGGGGTCATGATGGGCCAACCAGGGAAGCCCCAACACAACAGGAATCGCAGGAGAATCGATCAGGAAGAGACTAATACTCTCCTCATGACCCTCCTGCGTTATCATACCTAGTGGAGCTGTGACCTCCCTAATCAGGCCCGATCCTAAAGGACGACTATCTAAGGCATGTACAGGAAAGGGCACATCAACAGGAACAATAGGGATCTCTAATCTACGTGCAAATGCATGGTCAATAAAGTTCCCAACTGTGCCTGAATCTACTAGCGCCTTATGCTGGGAATGCGGGGAAAACTCAGGAAACTTTACATAGACATACATGTGCGCAACAGAGAGCTCTGGGTGAGTCGGGTGCCTACTCACCTGGAATGATCCACCAGTGCCCTGCCTGCTGCCTCAACCCTCTGGGGAACCTCCCCAGCACCGAACAGCAGTGTGCCCTCTGCGGCCACAGGTGGTTGCAGGAAACGGCCCCACCTCCAGTCACCCTATGACAACATCTCCGAGCTCCATGGGTGTAGACTCGGAAGTGCTGGGAGATGGAACGGACGGACCCCAATCCGAGCATCCGCGGGAGGCCAACAGGTTATCCAGCCGGATGGACAAATCCACCAGCTGGTCGAGTGTAAGGGTGGTGTCCCTGCAGGCCAGTTCCCGACGGATGTCCTCCCAGAGACTGCACCGGTAATGGTCAATCAGCGCCCTCTCATTCCATCCCGTGCTGGCAGCCAAGGTCAGGAAATCCAGTGCGAAGTCCTGTGCGCTCCTCTTCCCTTGGCGGAGATGGAACAAGCGTTCCCCCGCCGCTCTCCCCTCAGGCGGATGATCGAAGACCGCCCGGGAAACGGCGGGTAAAATCCTCGTATTGAACCAACGTAGCGTCTATCCCGCCCCATTCGGCGTTGGCCCAATCCAGTGCTTTCCCCGACAAACAGGAGATGAGGGCGGACACTCCCTCGTAGCCTGAGGGAGCCGGGTGGACAGTGGCCAGGTAGAGCTCCACCTGGAGCAGGAACCTCTGGCACCTGTCCCATCATAGGCCTTCGGGAGCGAGAGCCGAAACCCACTGGGTCCAGGTGACGGAGAGGTGGACAGCGGTGTGGGTTGAGGTGAAGTTGATGTGGGTGTGGGAACACCCTCTCTCTCCCATCGCTCCATGGTGAGCAGCACGCGATCCATGGCCGTGCCCAGAGTGTGGAGCATTGTCGCGTGCTGCTGGACGATCTCCTCCACCGTTACCGGAGCACTGGGTGCACCTGCTGACTCCGTAGGTGGTGCCTGATTCTGTCAAGGTGCGCAGCGGTAGGACGGAGTCAGGCGCAAGACACAGAACTGAGTAAACAACGAACTTTACTCAGGAAAACAACAAAATCTAATTTCCACGCAGGGAAACATAACAGCTCACACCAGTAACAACACCAAATAAAGAACAATCATGCACAAAACCATGAGTGAAGCAGAGGGTTAAATAGGGGACTAATCATACGTGATGGGAACCAGGTGTGTACAATCAAGACAAAACAACATAGAAAGAGAAACGTAGATCGGCGGCAGCTAGAAGACCGGTGACGACGACCGCCGATAGCCACCCGCACAAGGAGAGGCACCAACTTCGGCGGAAGTCGTGACAGGACCACCCATACGTAAAATGCATGCATGCATTACTGTAAGTTTCTTTGGAAAAAAGTGTCTGCTACATGGCACATATTATTATTATATGAAGTCAAGACATTTGAAAGCATCCCAACATGTCTATTTTCTGCCAAGTTTCCATGTCAAATGTTCTTTGTCATCAAACTGATTTAAATGATCAGTAGTTGAAAGGTTGCCCAATAGCCCAAATGTTTTTCAAAATGTTTTGTTATGTAATAGGCAATAGAGCCAAGAGGTGCCACACGTATTGAAACTGAGGGGGCTTGTGCCCCTACAATTTGATCAATATTTAGGATAAAACCATACAATACAAATACAGAATTGATACCATTAGTGACCTCATAAAACAATTGGTGCATGACGCCACTGCATAGAGCAATATAAGCACTCTCATGTACAGTCGTGGTCAAAAGTTTTGAGAATGACACAAATACTAATTTTCACAAAGTCTGCTGCCTTGGTTTTGATGATGGCAATTTGCATATACTCCAGAATGTCATGAAGAGTGATCAGATGAATTGCAATTAATTGCAAAGTCCCTCTTTGCCATGAAAATGAACTTAATCCCCAAAAAACATTTCCACTGCATTTCAGCCCTGCCACAAAAGGACCAGCTGCCATCATGTCAGTGATTCTCTCGTTAAAACACAGGTGAGAGTGTTGACGAGGACAAGGCTGGAGATCACTCTGTCATGCTGATTGAGTTAGAATAACAGACTGGAAGCTTTAAAAGGAAGGAAGGAAACATGTGCCGTCATCATTGATTTGCAGAAAAAGGGCTTCACAGGCAAGGATATTGCTGCTAGTAAGATTGCACCTAAATCAACCATTTATCGGATCATCAAGAGCTTCAAGGAGAGAGGTTCAATTGTTGTGAAGAAGGCGTCAGGGCGCCCAAGAAAGTCCAGCAAGCGCCAGGACCGTCTCCTAAAATTGATTCAGCTGCGGGATCGGGGCACCACCAGTGCAGAGCTTTCTCAGGAATGGCATCAGGCAGGTGTGAGTCCATCTGCACGCACAGTGAGGTGAAGACTTTTGGAGGATGGCCTGGTGTCAAGAAGGGCAGCAAAGAAGCCACTTCTCTCCAGGAAAAACATCAGGGACACACTGATATTCTGCAAAAGGTACAGGGATTGGACTGCTGAGGACTGGGGTAAAGTCATTTTCTCTGATGAATCCCCTTTTCAATTGTTTGGGGCATCCGGAAAACACCTTGTCTGGAGAAGACAAAGTGAGCGCTACCATCAGTCCTGTGTCATGCCAACAGTAAAGCATCCTGAGACCATTCATGTGTGGGGTTGCTTCTCAGCCAAGGGAGAGGGCTCACTCACAATTTTGCCTAAGAACACAGCCATGAATAAAGAATGGTACAAACACATCCTCCGAGAGCAACTTTTCCCAACCATCCAAGAACAGTTTGGTGACGACCAATGCCTTTTCCAGCATGATGGAGCACCTTGCCATAAGGCAAAAGTGATAACTAAGTGGCTCGGGGAACAAAACATCAACATTTTGGGTCCATGGCCAGGAAACTACCCAGACCTTAATCCCATTGAGAATTTGTGGTCGATCCTCAAGAGGCGGGTGGACAAACAAAAACCCATAGATTCTGACAAACTCCAAGCATTGATTCTTAACGTAATAGTCAATAAAAGCCTTTGACACTTATGGAATGCTTGTAATTATACTTCAGTATACCATAGTAACATCTGACAAAAATATCTCATAACACTGAAGCAGCGAACTTTGTGAAGACCAATACTTGTGTCATTCTCAAATCTTTTGACCACGACTGTAGATAGGAAAGAGTAGAACGTCTTGAAATGCCTGCAGTACCTGTGATGTTGTTATTGGTTATACCCAGCAGGCAAAACTGGTTGCAACAACATCATTATGACGTCTTTTATGAAATCATGGTAAAGTTGAATAATGGTTGCATTAGAACGTTTTTGTATCAGTGTTTAGCATCCAGAAAAACGTATCTTTATCTTGTTGAAACCTTGTTAACTGACCAAATGAAAATATGACGTTATTCCCACGATGTCTTGATCTCATCATGAAAAAGACGTCTTTACCTGGTTGTAACAGTGACCAGTTGGTTGTAAATTTTGCCCACTGGGTATTTTCCTTCAGGTGGGATATACAAGAGACAACAGGAAGAACTGATTCCCAGACAAATTCACTGACTCCCAAACAGATGTGGTTGGAAAAGGAAACATTTTCAATTTATTGGATTCAGAAAAAAACAATGTGCTCTTAAAAAAGTTACATCAGAATGTGCATACTTCAGTGGTTCTTCTTGTTTAGTCTCCTCTCCGTCTTCAGTGTATCCAGCTCTCTCTGTCTCTTTTCCACTCTGGTCATAGTTTGTTGCACATTCTCGCAAGGCACCTCTGTTTTAGATCTATGGAAAAGGGAGAGAGAATCAAATGGTATCAAATGTTAGAAATATTCAGAAAATATTCTGATCATGAAGGAAGGGGTTTTAAGTAACAGCGCTAATTAGGCTCTATGAAGAACACACAGCCATATCTGTCATCCTGTGAGTCCAAACCTGCTGTTGTGGTTTGATGTGCCCTAGATGATAATGTGTCAAATGCTCTCAGAGAGAATGATATGCTCTCAGAGAGAATGATATGCGCTGACCACGTCGCACATTAGTTGGTGAGTTTCAACGGTGGAGCTCAACGGTTCTGTGAGTGATGGTGCTTTTTAATGAGGTTCTGACTCACTGTTCTAGTGATGTCACTGACTGCATTCATTAGTTGTGCTGTATTACTCATATTAAGATATAATTCAGAGTGTACCTGAAAAGTTTTGTCTAAAGCTCTGTTTATACCTGGCACTAACATGCATCCTTTGTCCTGATCCACATTCTGATTATGCACACATTTTCATTAAGGGAGACCGTGGTTTGTTGTCTCATGGGTTGGTTGTCAAAGTGCTTATTACAAAAAATCCAGAGGGGGCTGTGTAATAATTTCAAGATAAAAATGTAGGTCCTCAATAGGAGAGGTCATCCATGTGGTCTATTCTGGTCAGGATCACAAAACATTGAGGTGAGAGGAATATTTTCATTTTTCATGGGTGAAAGTATATATTCATATGCTTGTTATTTATGTAATACATAGTTGTATGATAAGAGTATCCATAAACAATTACTTGTATTGAGAAGAGGAAAGGGAGAGCTTTATTTCAAGCCTATTTGTGAGTTCCTAGGTCAAGCCATGTGGTAACTAGCATCTTAATTAGCATTGGTGGTAAGGGTAGGCAACAACACATCTGCCACGCTGATCCTCAACACCGGGGCCCCTCAGGGGTGTGTGCTTAGTCCCCTCCTGTACTCCCTGTTCACCCACGACTGCGTGGCCAAGCACGACTCCAACACCATCATTACGTTTTCTGACGACACAACAGTGGTAGGCCTGATCACCGACAACGATGAGACAGACTGGCAGTGTGGTGCCAGGACAACAACCTCTCCCTCAATGTGAGCAAGACAAAGGAGATGATCATGGACTACAGGAAAAGGAGGGCCGAACAGGCAACCATTAACATTGACGGGGCTGTAGTGGAGCGGGTCGAGAGTTTCAAGTTCCTTGGTGTCCACATCACCAACAAACTATCATGGTCCAAACACACAAAGACAGTCGTGAAGAGGTCACAACAACACCTTTTTCCCCCTCAGGAGACCTTTTTCCCCCTCAGATTCTCAATAAGTTCTACAGCTGCACCATCGAGAGCATCCTGACCGATTGCATCACCGCCTGGTATGGCAACTGCTCGGCATCCGATCGTAAGGGACTACAGAGGGTAGTGCGTACGGCCCAATACATCACTGGGGCCAAGCTTCCTGCCATCCAGGACCTACAGTGAGGGAAAAAAGTATTTGATCCCCTGCTGATTTTGTACGTTTGCCCACTGACAAAGAAATGATCAGTCTATAATTTTAATGGTAGGTTTATTTGAACAGTGAGAGAATAACAACAACAAAAAATCCAGAAAAACGCATGTCAAAAATGTTATAAATTGATTTGCATTTTAATGAGGGAAATAAGTATTTGACCTCTCAGCAAAACATGTGTCACACCCTGACTCAGGGGACTCGTACATGTTGAGTCAGGGTGTGTATATTATGTGTTGTGTATATTCTATGGTTGTCATTCTTGTATGTATAGTTCTATGTTGGCCGGTGTGGTTCCCAATCAGAGGCAGCTGTCGCTCGTAGTCTCTGATTGAGGATCATACTTAGGCAGCCTATTGGCACTGTTGAGTGGTGGGATCTCGTTCCGTGTAAGGTTTGTTGTGTGTCTACCTTAGGACTTCACGTTTCGTTTGTTGTTTTGTCGTGTGTTTATTCCGTAATAAACATGTATGCATATCACGCTGCGCCTTGGTCTGACCGTCATTCAACGAACGTGACAACATGACTTAGTACTTGGTGGCAAAACCCTTGTTGGCAATCACAGAGGTCAGACGTTTCTTGTAGTTGGCCACCAGGTTTGCACACATCTCAGAAGGGATTTTGTCCCACTCCTCTTTGCAGATCTTCTCCAAGTCATTAAGGTTTCGAGGCTGACGTTTGGCAACTCGAACCTTCAGCTCCCGCCACAGATTTTCTATGGGATTAAGGTCTGGAGACTGGCTAGGCCACTCCAGGACCTTTATGTGCATCTTCTTGAGCCACTCCTTTGTTGCCTTGGCCATGTGTTTTGGGTCATTGTCATGCTGGAATACCCATCCACGACCCATTTTCAATGCCCTGGCTGAGGGAATGAGGTTCTCACCCAAGATTTGATGGTACATGGCCCCGTCCATCGTCCCTTTGATGCGGTGAAGTTGTCCTGTCCCCTTAGCAGAAAAACACCCCCAAAAGCATAATGTTTCCACCTCCATGTTTGACGGTGAGGATGGTGTTCTTGGGATCATAGGCAGCATTCCTCCTCCTCCTCCAAACACGGCGAGTTGAGTTGATGCCAAAGAGCTCGATTTTGGTCTCATCTGACCACAACACTTTCACCCAGTTCACACTTAGTCTAGAGACTATTTTCACACTTGACGACAGAAGACAGAAAGAGAAAGAAAACTGTTGAGCTGAAGATAACAGTATGCATGTGGAATGGAGGACCGGAGCAGGTGACCCAACTCTTGTTTGTGACGACTATGATTTCCCATTGTAGCCAATCCAATTGTAATAACTCCATTACAGATTTTCTAGAAATTATCTTACCAATTTGGTTGTACATTTGAGTTTGAATCATTTAATAATTCTTAAACAAAATATATATCAGTAAAAACACGAACTGGTAGGTCTACCTTTACTTGTTACTTCTATGAACTTTCATTATCTTCTCTCCTCATGAGGGAGAACATGTCACGCCCTGACTCAGGGGACGCTTAAATGTTGAGTCAGGGTGGGTATATTCTTTGTTGTGTGTTTTCTATGTTTCGATCTATTATGTGTAGATCTATGTTGGCCGGTGTGGTTCCCAATCAGAGGCAGCTGTAGCTCATTGTCTCTGATTGGGGATCATACTTAGGCAGCCTATTGGCACTGTCTAGTTGTGGGATCTTGTTCCGTGTAAGGTATGTTGTGTGTGCTACCTTGGACTTCACGTTTTGTTTCGTGTATTGTTTTGTCGTGGTGTTTATTCAGTTAAAATAAACATGTATGTATTTCACGCTGCGCCTTGGTCTGACCCGTCATTAGACGAACGTGACAGAACACTTTGAAAATATCTTAAAGATATGTGGGATTTGGGGTACGGAATTTGCAACTCAATATTAGGAAAGGGTTCCTAATGTTTGGTATACTCAGTGTATACAGTGCCTTCAGAAAGTATTCAGACCCTTGACTTTTTCCACATTTTATTACGTTACAGCCTTATTCTACAATAGAATAAATAAATAAAAATCCTCAGCAATCTACACACAATAACCCACAATGACAAAGCAAAAACAGGTTTTTAGACATTTTAGCAAATGTATTAAATATAAAAAACTAAAACCTTATTTACATAAGTATTCAGATCCTTTGCTATGAGACTCGAAATTTAGCTCAGGTGCATCCTGTTTCCATTGATAATCCTTAAGATGTTTTCTACAACTTGATTGGAGTCCACTTGTGGTAAATTCATTTGATTGGACATGTTTTGGAAAGGCACACACCTGTCTATATAAAAGTCCCACAGTTGACAGTGCATGTCAGAGCAAAAACCAAGCCATGAGGTCGAAGGAATTGACCGAAGAGCTCCGAGACAGGATTGTGTTGAGGCACAGATCTGGGGAAGGGTACCAAAAAATTTCTGCAGCATTGAAGGTTCCCAAGAACACAGTGGCCTCCATCATTATTAAATGGAAGAAGTTTGGAACCACCAAGACTCTTCCTAGAGCTGGCCGCCCGGCCAAACTGAGCAATCGGGGAGAAGGGCCTTGGTCATGGAGGTGACCAAGAACCGGATGGTCACTCTGACAGAGCTCTAGAGTTCCTCTGTGGAGATGGGAGAACCTTCCAGAAGGACAACCATCTCTGTAGCACTCCACCAATGAGGCCTTAATGGTAGAGAGGCCAGACAGAAGCCACTCCTCAGTAAAAGGCACATGACAGCCCGCTTGGAGTTTGCCAAAAGGCACCTAAAGACTCTCAGACCATGAGAAACAAGATTCTCTGGTCTGATGAAACCAAGATTGAACTCTTCGGCCTGAATGCCAAACGTCAAGTCTGGAGGAAACCTGGCACCATCCCTACGGTGAAGCATGGTGGTGGCAGCATCATGCTGTGGGGATGTTTTCCATGGGGAGGGACTGGGAGACTAGTCAGGATCGAGGCAAAGATGAACGGAGTAAAGTACAGAGAGATTATGGATGAAAACGTTCTCCAGAGCGCTCAGGACCTCAGATTGGGACGAAGGTTCACCTTCCAACAGGACAACAACCCTAAGCACACAGCCAAGACAATGCAGGAGTGGCTTGGGGATAAGTCTCTGAATGTCCTTCAGTGGCCCAGCCAGAACCCAGACTTAAACCGGATCGAACATCTCTGGAGAGATCTGAAAATAGCTGTGCAGAGACGCTCCCCATCCAACCTGACAGTTCTTGAGAGGATCTGCAGAGAAGAATGGGAGAAACTCCCCAAATACAGATGTGCCATGCTTGTAGCATCATACCCAAGAAGAGGCTGTAATCGCTGCCAAAGGTGCTTCAACAAGGTACTGAGTAAAGGGTCTGAATACTTATGTAAATGTCATATTTCCGTTCTTTTTTTTTTTTTTTTTTATAAATTTGCAAAAATCTCTAAAAACCTGTTTTTGCTTTGTCAGTATGGAGTATTGTGTGTAGATTGATGAGAAGAAAATCAATTTATTCCATTTCAGAATAAGGCTGTAACATAACAAAATGTGGAAAAAGTCAAGGGATCTGAATACTTTCCAAAGGCCTTAATTTCTCAAAAATATACTCTGCTCCTATGAACTTCATATGTTGGTTCTCATGGGTCCTTTTAGATGGAAATGCCCATATCCAGACACAATGCGTGCCTGACTAACTAACGAGGTGGTCAGAAAGATCTGATCACAATCAGAAAACAATGCATAATTTAATATTCTACACCTGTCTAGAAATGTGGGCAAAATCAGAATGTATACAAGATCAGGATAAAGGATGCATGTTAGCACCAGGTATGAACAGGGCTCAAATAAAGTGCAAGTTTGTATTTCCGTTATGTCTTGCGGTTGTAAGTATGTAGGGGTTATGAATGTGTTATGAAGTGCTTAATCAACTCCTTCGTATTGATATGAACTTGCTTTGACACCTCCTTGAACAATCTATATTATAGTACTGTAAGCCTCTCAGCTGCAGTAGGATCTTCTCCTACAATTTTGCAAATGTTTACTTAATTTTAGGCTCAAAGAAGTGCATCGCCCTTTTACATGGTACTGGCAACTTTATATATTCCGCTGTGTTTCATATTTTTGTTTATTTTCCAGTTTTTTGTGGTTTGGAATGTCCAGTATAGCTGCGATACCATGCTGTCACAATGTAAATGATGTAAGCATTTGTAGGCCAATTTTGAATCTGTAGAATGACTACATTATCCATTATACTATTTGACTGGACATTCCAAATTACCATGGCAATTATGCATCCCAATAGTAATGATATTTCTATTGTGAAGGGACTTCTATGATGTAGGGCAGGCCAGTAACCATTATAACCAAATTATTTTACTGTGTCAAGTTATGGTCACACAGTGCCACTGATTGATTCAAAATGAGTAGCCTAATAATTAACCAATTTACATGGCCCGAGTTGCATTAGCAACCATTTGTTTTGATGTTGTGCAAAATCAATCATAGTTGCACACCTAGGGTGACAGTGAGCATTTGACAGTGATCATGAGCAAAAAGCTTATTAGTAGCATAAATAAATTGTACTTCAATGGTTGAAATCCTCAAAGATTGAATTGCACTGAATCAAATTAATCAGATCCAATGATTTACCGCCTGCAAGATGAGGTGCTGCTAGTATATATAATGTGTACTATGTTTTTAGATTTTTTTTATGTGTGTATATACAGTTGAAGTCGGAAGTTTACATACACCTTAGCCAAATACATTTAAACTCAGTTTTTCACAATCCCTGACATTTAATCTTAGTAAAGATTCCCTGTCTTAGGTTAGTTAGGATCACCACTTTGTTTTAAGAATGTGAAATGTCAGAATGATTTAACATTTTACATTTTAGTCATTTAGCAGACGCTCTTATCCAGAGCGACTTACAGTTAGTGAGTGCATATATTTTCATACTGCCCCCCCGTTGGAAACGAACCCACAACCCTGGCGTTGCAAGAGCCATGCTCTACCAACCTTTTATTTATTTCATCACATTCCCAGTGGGTCAGAAGTTTACACACACTCAATTAGTATTTGGTAGCATTGCCTTTAAAATTGTTTAACTTGGGTCAAACATTTCGGGTAGCCTTCCACAAGCTTCCCACAATAAGTTGGGTGAATTTTGGCCCATTCCTCCTGACAGAGCTTGTGTAACTGAGTCAGGTTTGTAGGCCTCCTTGCTCGCACACGCTTTTTCAGTTCTGCGCACACATGTTCTTTAGCATTGAGGTCAGGGAATTGTGATGGCCACTCCACTACCTTGACTGTGTTGTCCTTAAGCCATTTTGCCACAACTTTGGATGTATGCTTGGGGTCATTGTCCATTTGGAAGACCCATTTGCGACCAAGCTTTAACTTCCTGACAGATGTCTTTAGATGTTGCTTCAATATATCCACATAAGTTTCCTTCCTCATGATGCCATCTATTTTGTGAAGTGCACCAGTCCCTCCTGCAGCAAAGCACTCCCACAGCATGATGCTGCCATCCCCATGCTTCACGGTTGGGATGGTGTTCTTCGGCTTGCAAATTTTCCCCCTTTTTCCTCCAAACATAACGATGGTCATTATGGCCAAACAATTCTATTTTTGTTTCATCAGACCAGGGGACATTTCTCCAAAAAGTACGACCTTTGTCTCCATGTGCAGTTTTATGGCGGTTTTGGAGCAGTGGCTTCTTCCTTGCTGAGCGGCCTTTCAGGTTATGTCGATATAGGACTGGTTTTACTGTGGATATAGATACTTTGTACCTGTTTCCTCCAGCATCTTCACAAGGTCCTTTGCTGTTGTTCTGGGATTGATTTACACTTTTTGCAACAAAGTACGTTCATCTCTAGGAGACAGAATGCGTCTCCTTCCTGAGCGGTATGATGACTGCGTGGTCTCATGGTGTTTATACTTGCGTACTATTGTTTGTACAGATGAACGTGGTACCTTCAGGCGTTTGGAAATTGCTCCCAAGGATGTGTCACACCCTGGCTCTGGGACTCTATATGTTGAGCCAGGGTGTGTTCATTCTATGTGTTCTGTTTCTTTGTTTGGGTGTTCTAGGTTGGTTATTTCTATGTTTGCCTGTATGACTCCCAATCAGAGGCAACGAGTGTCAGCTGTCGGCTGGTTGTCTCTGATTGGGAGCCATATTTAACTGTCTGTGTTTCACTTTGTGTTTGTGGGTTTTTGTTCCTTATTCGGTCAGTGTCACCGTGGACTTCACGAGTCGTGTTTTGTTTTGTACTTTAACTAATTAAAGTCATGTTTGTTTCACACGCTGCGCCTTGGTCTACTCCTTACCTCGATCGTGACAGAAAAACCCACCATACAAGGACCAAGCAGCGTGTCCAGGAGCAGGCAGACTGGACATGGGAGGAAGCGCCAGGAAAGGAGATGGAGAGGCTGGCGATGGCCCAGGTGGGCAAATCGTGGTCCTGGGAGGACATGCTCGGGGGCAAAGGGCCATGGGCAAGGATTAAGGCCCTGGCGAGAGAGGAGCAGCGGCGTCAGCAGTATCATCGTCGGACGGTCGAGAGGCAACCCCAAGAAATTTTTAGGGGGGGCACACGGCATGGACGACGGGGCTGACGGAGGCAAAGATGGGGCGGATCCAGGAGGCCACCAGGCCAGGGGTACACCGCCCTGTACGTCCTGTGCGGATGCCTCACACAGAGTGTGTGAGGGTAGGCATTCAGCCAGGACGGGTTGTGGCCGCTCTTCACTCCAGGCCCCCTATCCGTCTCCACAGCCCGGTTCGGCCTGTCCCTGCTCCACGCACCAAGCCTACGGTGTGCGTCGCCAGCCCAGTCCGGCCTGTCCCTGCTCCACGCACCAAGCCTACGGTGTGCGTCGACAGCCCAGCCGGCCTGTTCCTGCTCCACGCACCAAGCCTACGGTGTGCGTCGCCAGCCCGGTCCGGCCTGTTCCTGCCACCCGCACCAAGTCTACGGTGCGCGTCGCCAGCCCGACCCGGCCTGTTCCTGCCACCCGCACCAAGCCTACGGTGTGCGTCGACAGCCCAGCCCGGCCTGTCCCTGCTCCACGCACCAAGCCTACGGTGTGCGTCGACAGCCCAGCCCGGCCTGTCCCTGCTCCACGCACCAAGCCTACGGTGTGCGTCGCCAGCCCTGTCCGGCCTGTCCCTGCTCCACGCACCAAGCCTACGGTGTGCGTCGACAGCCCAGCCCGGCCTGTCCCTGCTCCACGCACCAAGCCTACGGTGTGCGTCGCCAGCCCTGTCCGGCCTGTCCCTGCTCCACGCACCAAGCCTACGGTGTGCGTCGACAGCCCAGCCCGGCCTGTCCCTGCTCCACGCACCAAGCCTACGGTGTGCGTCGCCAGCCCAGCCCGGCCTGTCCCTGCTCCACGCACCAAGCCTACGGTGTGCGTCGTCAGCCTGGTCCAGCCCGTTCCTGCCACTCGCACCAAGCCAGGGGTGCGAGTCGTCAGCCTGGTCCAGCCCGTTCCTGCCACTCGCACCAAGCCAGGGGTGCGAGTCGTCAGCCTGGTTCAGCCCGTTCCTGCTACTCGCACCAAGCCCGGGGTACGAGTCGTCAGCCTGGTAAGGCCCGTCGCTGCTCCACGCACCAAGCCTAGGGTGCGAGTCGTCAGTCCGGCACAACCCGTGCCTGGGTCATCGGTGCCAATTCAGGTACCGCTCAACTGCTCCACTAAGGAGCTGAAGCCTACCGCCCCTGCTACGTCCAGTCCAGCTCCAGCCAGCGGGGCCAGACCGGACCAGGGGCGCTATGGGGGGTTTGTTGGAGGGTGGTGGGCAAGGCCGGAGCCAGAACCGCCGCCGAGGAGGTATGCCCACCCAGCCCTCCCCTGTTTTGCTCGTATTTAGGCGCGGTCGCAGTCCGCGCCTTTAGGGGGGGGTACTGTCACACCCTGGCTCTGGGACTCTATATGTTGAGCCAGGGTGTGTTCATTCTATGTGTTCTGTTTCTTTGTTTGGGTGTTCTAGGTTGGTTATTTCTATGTTTGCCTGTGTGACTCCCAATCAGAGGCAACGAGTGTCAGCTGTCGGCTGGTTGTCTCTGATTGGGAGCCATATTTAACTGTCTGTGTTTCACTTTGTGTTTGTGGGTTTTTGTTCCTTATTCGGTCAGTGTCACCGTGGACTTCACGAGTCGTGTTTTGTTTTGTACTTTAACTAATTAAAGTCATGTTTGTTTCACACGCTGCGCCTTGGTCTACTCACTCCTACGACGATCGTGACAGGATGAACCAGACTTGTGGAGGTCTACAATTGTTTTTCTAAGGTCTTGGCTGATTTCTTTTGATTTTCCCATGATGTCAAGCAAAGAGGCACTGAGTTTGAAGATAGACCTTGAAATACATCCACGGGTACACCTCCAATTGACTCAAATGATGTCAATTAGCCTATCAGAAGCTTCTAAAGCCATGACCTCATTTTCTGGAATTGTCCAAGCTGTTTAAATGCACAGTCAACTTAGTGTATGTAAACTTCTGACCCACTGGAATTGTGATACAGTGAATTATAAGTAAAATAATCTGTCTGTAAACAAATGTTGGAAAAATGACTTAGATGTCCTAACCGACTTGCCAAAACTAGAGTTTGTTAACAAGAAATTTGTGGAGTGGTTGAAAAACGAGCTTTAATGACCAAAGTGTATGTAAACGTCCGACTTCAAACGTATATACACATATATATATATATGTATATATATATGTGTGTAGATATACACATATGTTGAGTATAATGTGTACAGTGGCTTGCGAAAGTATTCACCCCATTGGCATTTTTCCTATTTTGTTGCCTTACAACCTGGAATTAAAATGGATTTTTGGGGGGTTTGTATCATTTGATTTACACAACATGCCTTCCACTTTGAAGATGGAAAATATTTTTTCTTGTGAAACAAACAAGAAATAAGACAAAAAAACAGAAAACTTGAGCGTGCATAACTATTCACCCCCCCCCCCCCAAAGTCAATACTTTGTAGAGCCACCTTTTGCAGCAATTACAGCTGCATGTCTCTTGGGGTATGTCTCTACAAGCTTGGCACATCTAGCCACTGGGATTTTTGCCCATTCCTCAAGGAAAACCTGCTCCAGCTCCTTCAAGTTGGATGGGTTCTGCTGGTGTACAGCAATCTTTAAGTCATACCACAGATTCTCAATTTGATTGAGGTCTGGGCTTTGACTAGGCCATTCCAAGACATTTAAATATTTCCCCTTAAAGCACTCAAGTGTTGCTTTAGCAGTATGCTTAATGTCATTGTTCTGCTGGAAGGTGAACCTCCGTCCCAATCTCAAATCTCTGGAAGACTGAAACAGGATTCCCTCAAGAATTTCCCTGTTTTTAGCGCCGTCCATCATTCCTTCAATTCTGACCAGTTTCCCAGTCCCTGCCGATGAAAAACATCCCCACAGCATTATGCTGCCACCACCACACTTCACTGTGGGGATGGTGTTCTCTGGTTGATGAGAGGTGTTGGGTTTGACCCAGAAATAGCGTTTTCCTTGATGGCCAAAAAGCTAAATTTTAGTCTCATCTGACCAGAGTACCTTCTTCCATATGTTTGGAGAGTCTCCCAAATGCCTTTTGGCGAACACAAAACGTGTTTGCTAATTTTTTTCTTTAAGCAATGGCTTTTTTCTGGCCACTCTTCCATAAAGCCCAGCTCTGTGGAGTGTACGGCTTAAAGTGGCCATATGGACAGATACTCCAATCTCCACTGTGGAGCTCCTTCAGGGTTCTCTTTGGTCTCTTTGTTGCCTCTCTGATTAATGCCCTCCTTGCCTGGTCCATGAGTTTTGGTGGGCGGCCCTCTCTTGGCAGGTTTGTTGTGATGCCATATTCTTTCCATTTTTTAATAATGGAGTTAATGGTGCTCCGTGGGATGTTCAAAGTTCTGATATTTTCTTTTAACATAACCCTCATCTGTACTTCTCCACAACTTTGTCCCTGACCTGTTTGGAGAGCTCCTTGGTTTTCCAAGGTGCCGCTTGCTTGGTGATGCCCCTTGCTTAGAGGTGTTGCAGACTCTTGGGCCTTTCAGAACAGGTGTATATATACTGAGATCATGTGACAGATCATGTGACACTTAGATTGCACACAGGTGGACTTTATTTAACAAATTATGTGACTTCTGAAGGTAATTGGTTGCACTAGATCTTATTTATGTGTGACATAACTCCATTAGTCCTAACTATGATATAATTTATGCGGATTATACCTTTTTAAAACATTTTTTTCAATAGAATAATGTTATTTTTTATCAATTAGTATATTTTAGTTTCACCACAATATTTGTTACATTATTTGTACTGTTGTTTCTGGAAGATTAAATTGAAATTGCAACCAACTTTCTATGGCTTGTTTTAGAAATAGTGATATTTGGGAGATTATTTCCTTTTCAAATAACTGAAAGTGAGAGGTTGTAATCTGAATAAAGGGAAAAAGGCCATTCTTGAACATTGGGTGAGACAATCTTACTAATTTGCTAGAGAACCAGTTCGGATTTAAGTATAACTTTTGTATGACTGAAGCTTTTAGTGATAGGTCTAATGCTTTAATATTTAATAATTTCTGTCCTCCGAATTCATATTCATTATATAAATAGGCTCATTTAATTTTGTCTGGCTTGCCATTCCAAATAAAATGGAATATTTTCATCTCACATAATTTAAAAAACTGTAGGCAAGACAATAAGTAAATAGGTATTTTTCCACAAATAGACAGGTATTTACCTTTCCATGGTAGCAAGATCTAATCTATTTTTGCTAACTCTCTATAAAAATGTATTGGAGTGAGATCATTTATTTAATTTGGGATATGTATTCCGAGGATATCCACATCACCATATTGGTAAACTACATGGTAATGTAAAACATTAATTTTTTAGTTATCCAGTACATTTATCATAATTTGGTTGTAATCCAGAGACGTTAGAAAATGTATCTAGATCCTCTATGAGGCTGTGGAGGGATTTGAGTTCTGGATTTAAAAGAAAACATGAATCATCAGCGTACAATGGCACCTTTGTTTTTAAGCCCTGGATTTCTAATTCCTTGATATTATTGTTGGATATGATTTTAATAGCTAACATTTCGATGGCCATAATAAATACATATGCCAATAGTGGACAACCTTGTTTCACTCCTCTTGACAGTTTAAAACTTTCGGAAGAAATAGCCATTATTTACTATTTTACACCTAGGGTTGCTATACATGATTTTAACCCATTTTATAAGAGATTCTCCAAAATCGAAATGCTCCAGGCATATATATTTAAACCCCAGTCGTACTTTATCAAATGCCTTTTCAAAATCTACTATGAATAGCAGGCCTGGTTTCCCAGATTTTTCATAGTGTTCTATTGTTTCCAGTACTTGCCTTATATTATCTCCAATGCATCGTCCATGTCAAAAACCTTTCTGATTAGAATGAATAATGTCCGACAATACCTTTTTAATTCTATGTGCTATACATTTTGCTAGAATTTTTGCATCGCAACACTAATGTGTAAAGGGCCTCCAATTTTTTTAATGGACTGGATCTTTGTATTTTCCACTTGTATCCTGTTTCAGTACTAATGAAATCACCTTCTTCTTGAGTGTCTGGTAATCTACCATTTACATAGGAGTGGTTAAAACATGCTAATAACAGTCCTCTGAGTATATCAAAAAGGTTTGGTATACCTTGACTGGTATGCCATCCAACCCTGGAGTTTTCCTGGACTTAAAGTCTTTAATTGCATCCAGAAGTTCCTCCTCTGTAATTTCACCTTCACATGAGTCTTTCTGTATGGCTGTTAATGTTACATTATCTATAGAAAAAAATCTCTACAATTAGCTTCAGTTAGAGGAGATGGAGGCGACTGAAACGAAAACATATGCTTAAAGTATTTTGTTTCCTCCTTCAATATATAATTTGGTGAATCATGGGTGACTCCATCATTTTTAACCAGTTTCAATACATTCTTTTTGGTAGCATTTCTATGTTGAAGATTCAAAAATAATTTGTTGCATTTTTCGCCATATTCCATCCAGTTTGCTTTATTTTAATAATATATTACACATGATCTTTCTTGAATAAGTTTCTCCATTTCTTTTTGTTTTTCCTCTAATTTATTCTGAGCCTCTATGTTACAGTTTTTATTGCTATCTATCTGTTCTGTCAGACCTTCTATTTATTTTGTTAGTATGGACTCTTTTGACCTAAATTACTTTTGTTTTTGAGATGAGTACTGAATTGTATGGCCTCTAAAGGCACATTTAAAAGTGTGCCATACAATAAGGGGATTTGCTGAAAAAATCTGATATAAATTCCTCTGTCCTACTTGAAAACAAGTTATCATCCAATAGGCTTTGATTCAATTTCCAATATCCTTGCCCACGTGGAAATTCAGTAAGAATAATATATATGGCAATTACATGATGGTCTGACCGCATTCTGTCCCCTATCAACACTTTTTAAACTTTTGGTGCCAACGAGAATGACATAAGAATGAAGTCAAGACGACTAGCTTGATTGAGCCTCCGCCATGTATATCTCACTATATCAGGATATTTAAGCCTCCATATATCTACTAGTTCTAATGTATCCATGACATTCACAATTTCCTTAAGAGCATGTGGGTGATTGTTTGTGGTGTGATTTCCTTTACGGTCCATTGAGCTATTTAAAACAGTATTATAATCTCCACCATAATAATAGGGTATTGTATTGCTTGCAGGGTTGAACATTTATTATATACAGTTGAAGTCGGAAGTTCACATACACTTAGGTGGGAGTCATTAAAACTAGTTTTTCAACCACTCCACAAATTTCTTTTTAACAAACTATAGTTTTGGCATGTCGGTTAGGACATCTACTTTGTGCATGACACAAGTAGTTTTTCCAACATTTGGTAACAGACAGATTATTTCACTTATAATTCTCTGTATCACAATTTCAGTGGGTCAGAAGTTTACATACACTAAGTTGACTGTGCCTTTAAACAGCTTGGAAAATTCCAGAAAATGATGTTATGGCTTTAGAAGCTTCTGATAGGCTAATTGACATCATTTGAGTCAATTGGAGGTGTACCTGTGGATGTACTTCAAGAACTACCTTCAAACTCAGTGCCTCTTTGCTTGACATCATGGGAAAATCAAAAGAAATCAGCCAAGACATCAGAAAAAAATTGGTTCTGGTTCATCCTTGGGAGCAATTTCCAAACGCCTGAAGGTGCCACATTCATCTGTACAAACAATAGTACGCAAGTATAAACATCATGGGACCACGCAGCCGTCATACCGCTCAGGAAGGAGACGCGTTCTGTCTCCTAGAGATGAACGTACTTTGGTGCAAAAAGTGCAAATCAATCCCAGAACAACAGCAAAGGACCTTGTGAAGATGCTGGAGGAAACAGGTACAAAAGTATCTATATCCACAGTAAAACGAGTCCTATATCGACATAACCTGAAAGGCTGCTCAGCAAGGAAGAAGCCACTGCTCCAAAACCGCCATAAAAAAGCCAGACTACGGTTTGCAACTGCACATGGGAACAAAGATCGTATTTTCTGGAGAAATGTCCTCTGGTCTGATGAAACAAAAATATAACTTTTTGGCCATAATGACCTTCGTTATTTGTGGAGGAAAAAGGGAGTGGCTTGCAAGCCGAAGAACACCATCCCAACCGTGAAGAACGGTGGTGGCAGCATCATGATGTGGGGGTGCTTTTCTGCAGGAGGGACTGGTGCACTTCACAAAATAGATGGCATCATGAGGAAGGAAAATTATGTGGATATATTGAAGCAACATCTCAAGACATCAGTCAGGAAGTTAAAGCTTGGTTGCAACTGGGTCTTCCAAATGGACAATGACCCCAAGCATACTTCCAAAGTTGTGGCAAAATGGCTTAAGGACAACAACGTCAAGGTATTGGAGTGGCCGTCACAAAGCCCTGACCTCAATCCTTTCGAAAATTTGTGGGCAGAACTGAAAAAGCGTGTGCGAGCAAGGAGGCCTACAAACCTGACTCAGTTACACCAGCTCTGTCAGGAGGAATGGGCCAAAATTCACCCAATTTATTGTGGGAAGCTTGTGGAAGGCTACCTGAAACGTTTGACTAATTGAGTGTATGTAAACTTCTGACCCACCTGGAATGTGATGAAAGAAATAAATGCTGAAATAAATCATTCTCTCTACTATTATTCTGACATTTCAGATTCTTAAAATAAAGTGGTGATCCTAACTGACCTAAGACAGGGAATATTTACTAGGATTAAATGTCAGGAATCGTGAAAAACTGAGTTTAAATGCATTTGGCTAAGGTGTATGTAAACTTCAGATTTCAACTATATATTGTCAAAGCAGTGTGGATCATCATTATTTGGTGTGTAAAGGTTAATGAGCCATATCTGTTTATGGTCCAATAACATATTTAAAATAATCCATCTACCTTGCGGATCTGTTTGGACAATTTGCACATTCGAATTGAAATTACTGTTAATTAATATCATCACCCCTTTTGAGTTTCTTTGCCCATGTGAGAAGTATATTTGCCCCCCCCCCCCCCCCCCCCCCCCCCCCCCCATTCCTTTTCCCACGCAACTTTATCTAGAATTGTTGAATGAGTTTCCTGTAAACAATATGTATTATATTCCTTCTCTTTGAGCCATGTAAATATTGTTATTCATTTGTTATTATCTGCTAAGCCATTACAATTAGAACTGGCTATATGTATTTTACCATAATGAGATAAAAGTTTCAAATCTATTTATCATTATATATGTTTGTAAATTTACCAATAAAAAATACCATAATGATTGATTGTCCATATAGCTGTACCATGATATTTGCATTGCTACTAAGTAACCCTCCAATTGTTCTCCACTATTCCCCCCGCTAAAGCCCCTCCCCATCCCAAATTGAGCCGTAATCCCAGTGATCGGCATACCACCCCCGTCCCCCCGGATCCCTAGGCCCCCGAGAGGCCAGGACCCATCCATCGAAAACAGCACACAGTGCCACCCACAAAACAGAAGCAGGTCAACCGCCAAAAGCATTTCCAATGCTCTCACCTCAATATATATATATATATATAGATATTTAAAAATATATATCTATTAAAATATCTTGAATATCTTAATTTCCATCATTATAAATTAATATGCGTAATAATGTTGGCAGTTCATTGTTACCTATAACCCGGATTGCCATTTATTACATTACATTTTTGTCAAGCAATTATTATTTTAGCAAACAATTATTGAGGTTCATCCTATATTCTCCCTAACATCCTTACTCCCTTGCAACAGATGTGGAATAAACACACACACACACACACACGCACATACTCTAACACACTCCACCCCTTTCCTCCACAATCAACCGTAAGATCAGATGCTCAACGGTTGTTACATCCCAGAGCCCAACTCAAGAAAGGACCTGATTTACGAATGCATATACAATTACAGCTGTTTGAGAACGCATGCAAGATTGAGCAAAAATTGACCAAAATGTGAGATTTGATTAATCTATGTCAAGTCCTAGGTGATGGAGATCAGATCCACACTCTTCCCCTGAGACACAAACACTCTGGTCCCCCGTTGTAACCATTTTCCCCAAGCATCTCTGTGTAGTCAGACCACAAGGGCCACAATAATATTCCCCCTCTCTGATTGTCCGAGTGTGACCCCCTCCCCATGGGTTTCTGCAGCCAGTGTTTCCAGCACTGCCACTACCTAGGTGAGTGTGCTCCTAATCTCAGCTCGTTACCTGTATAAAAGACACCTGGGAGCCAGAAATCTTTCTGATTTAGAGGGGGTCAAATACTTATTTCCCTCATTAAAATGCAAATCAATTTATAACATTTTTGACATGCGTTTCTCTGGATTTCTTGTTGTTATTCTGTCTCTCACTGTTCAAATAAACCTACCATTAAAATTATAGACTGATCATTTCTTTGTCTTTGTCAAATGTACAAAATCAGCAGGGGATCAAATACTTTTTTCCCTCACTGTACTTATTATGGACACAGTACTTGTGTTCTAATTAGTTGTATTTGAAGATGTAATATTTTGCTTGTTATCTTTTCTTGTAATACTGTCTTATCCCTTTATAAAGTACTATAAATACTATAAATGTGCTTTATTATTACATTCCCTACCATGGCTAGCATTGGGTGTTCCATTATTCGACTCCTCTATTAGAACTTTCAGAATAGCCATGTAGTAGTCTTTGTGTCGCGCAACATTTGGTTGTCAATTTACAGTTTATCGACAACTAGAGCAACACGCTTCCCTTTTAATATATTTTCCTTGAAGATTGGGTACAGAACTTTGCACCTTTCTGCAGTCTCCCTCGGGAACTGATTATTCATGCCTATTTTCGTGCCAGCAAGTCTTTTACCTAGGCTTTTAACCATTACTTTATCCTTAAAAAAAGCAAATTTGGCAACGATTGGATGCTCATATCTCTGTCCTCTTTGTCCGAAACGGTGTACACGTTCGAGTTGGATTTTATCGACAGCCTCGAGTGGGATTTGAAGCGCTGTAAGAAAGATGTCCTCCTAAGTACTAGATTTTATCTCATAGATCTAGTTTGTATGTCTAGTAAGGCTTGTCTCAGAAAGTTGTTCTCCTTTTTAAGTACCTTAACGTCCGTTTCTATCTTAGTGATTGTCCCTTTTAGTTTTTTTTTGTATCATTCTCCATTATGTTGTGAGTTTATTTTCCTGTAATAATGAATACAAATTAGCTAAAGTTAAGATGAGATGGTCATTGTTTGAACTGGCTAGCCAGATAATTTCACTTTGTTTAGAAAGTTGCTTTTAGTTGCCTGGTTTGCTAGATTGACATATATTAAATTCATTTTTAAACGGATGGGTTTGTTGGTGTGAAAATACACCAGTTATGCTATTTTGGACCACCAGGCTGCTGATGTCATGCAGCCTGTCGTTTATGTGTTAATACTTTTTCATAATGACAAGTTCGAAGTCGGACGACAGTAGAATGTTCATGATGTCACTGTAACAACTGTCTACAGACATGTCGATAGACGTAGCATAAACTAGCCTTTAGTCTTGAAATCTTTGGTTGTTTAGTACACTACTGTACTCACACTGTTTAGCACATGGCCTCACATGTGAATCCTTAAAGAGATGGGTGTGAACGATGCTGAATGGGTGTCAACAAAGAAGAGCTCTCCAGTAGGTGTACCAAAACATTCAAGTGGCGTTACAAGTTTATCACCATTCAAAGCAGAATTACTTTCCCATTGTTCCTCAACTGTAGTGTAGATATACCATTTTCTATCTCTACTTTTATCCAATGTAAAAAACACAATTTCAAATGTTGCTACATAAGACCGAATCGAGCCGGTCGGTCACATATGGCCATTGGTCCACATCTGCCTGGGTAGGAATTTTCTCCTTTATCACAGGGATTTCCTTTTGTGTGTAAACGGAAGGGAGTTCCATAAAACTGCTGTCATCAAGGCTGCTTATCTCCAAGCCAGATACAACAAAGGTACTCACAACTTCCTGCTTGTTCATAGTCTTGAGAAGAATGTCTGTTCTTCTTCCACGGACCTTGAGATCTTGAAGCAGTGCTTCTGTACAAAATGTAGCTGTACTGCCCAGATCTATAAAGGCATATGTTTCCACTGTTCTGTTACTTTTTTCATTTTCACCCTTACAGGTACGATGGCTAGGATGCAATCAGGATTCCCGGCCCCAGCGTGACTCTCAGCATCTCCATCCAAACTAACAAACACACTGGTAACTGCTCTCTGTTTTAATTTATTTTGCAGCTGTTTACCACTTTGTAGGTGATGTGCAACATGGTAGGATGTTTAGGTGAACACGCTTTACAGATAAGTCTTTGTGTGCATCCTTTGCTCATGTGTCCAGGGGTCTGACAACCGAAGCAGACTCCCATGGTCTTCAAAAAGTCAAACTTCTCTTGGTGTGGCTTCTTGTTCTGTTCTGTGCATGTACCTAGACTGTGTTCTCTTTGACAGAACAGAGTGCCACACCAGAGGGATTACCAACCCAGCTCTTCACAGCTGGTGTGACGCTGGTGGCAAAACCAAAATAACTTTTCCTCTCTTTCAGAACACTTGGCCACTGTTGAGGTGGGGTTTTCCTCAGGTTTCCAAACACAGGATGTGATGCTATCATGGCTTGGCGATCAACAAAGGGAACTAGATCAGCAAACCTGGCTCTTCTTCCATTTCTCTCTTGTAGGTCATAAGCCTACCCTCTCCGTTTTTCTTTCAACTTATACAGCAGCTTTGAGACTATGGCTCTCATATTGTATGGGTTGTCCATTTCCTCCATATATTGAACATTATCCATAGTGTTACAGCATCCATTGAGAAAAACTGCAAAGGCTTGTAGGGATTTGGAATCTTCAACCATGATTGGCGGCCAGGTTAGAGCCTTCTCAATGTAAGATGTGGTGATTCTATACTCATCTCCAAAGTGTCTTTTCAGAAGCCTTTTGGCGTCTGCATAACCTGTGTCAGCTTCCATATGTTGGCAACTGCTGACTTTGAGTTGAGCCTCTTGTTTCTCCAATGCTTGTTTCCTTTTCAATGCTTCAATTTGAACCAGTAAGGCTGCCTTTTCAGCCTTCAAATTGAGCCTGATAGAAGATGTGGTGGATTGTCCTGATCGCCTGCTGTGTTGTGATCTATTTCCACGTTTTGATGAGACATTTGAGATACTGACCCTGGGCTGGACCTCCTCATCGGTTTGGTTAGCCGCTGACCATTGGTGTGCTTCTTCCATCCATGTGTCTACTGTGGTTGCAAAATAATCCAGTTTGGGCCCTACCATTGAACCTGATCCCTTTCTGCCTACTCGGCAGGTAACAAAGCCGTAATGGACTCATTGAGATCATGCAACTCCTTAACCAGCTTTGAGAAATCAGTGCACGCTTTGTGTCAACCAATTAAACATTTCCATCATCCCCCATAAACTGTGTGATCTAATTTCTTTTTTTCGTAAGTGCACCAAACTTAGCGCTTCTAGATCCTTTATGTTTTTGCTGAGTTTCCATTGTATCCATTGTAAAGGCAGTTAACAACACTGAACATCAAATCCCTTTGATTTGCAACCATAAGCACAGTATGAACACATGTTAGCACGGCACAGCTTAATGAATGAGCATCATCCAACAGACACAACAGCCAATCAGCAAAGCGTCTGCTTTTCTCTCCGCTCCACAGCGACCTCTCAACTCAGAGCGTGAATCCAACAAGAAGACACACACAATTCAAACTCCACAAGCAATTACAAGCTCCACAATTCTCAAAAGTTCCCAGAATTCATCCAACACCTCGAGTAGATAGAGCAATAGAAAGAGCAACCGCACTTCATTCCCCTCTCTCCACAGTGAGTAGCGCAAAGCGCAAATCAAACAGTCAGAGACCTACAATCGCGTAAGTCACTTTGTCACTTGAAATATACAGTAAAGTAGCAGCGCTTGTTTACCCTTGTTCAGATGAAGTCTTTACCTCCGATCTGATGTTTGATCACGCTGAAAAAACATTTGTCGGCGTTCCATCCAGCTGAAGTTTTTTGACAAATATAAAGGCAATTCGTAATCCAATTCCAAACTAGCCTTGAGGCCACAGGTATGTGATGTGCTTCCAAAACAACGACAAAACAGGGAATCCAAAGCTCCAATAGTGTAAAAAACAAACATACATTTATTTTCCAAACAAAGGTAATTTCATATGCTATATTCCATCGATGATCAAAGTCAAAGCGATCAGATTGAAACGGTAAACAAAAAGTATAGACTAATAGCAGCTTTCTTAGTTCCAAGTATTAGTGTAGCGGTCAAAAAACTGTAAGGTACCGCCATACCTGAGGCCTAGTTGACCCATTCTGCCAAAAACCAGAACAAGTATTTGATACACTGCCGATTTTGCAGGTTTTCCAACTTATAAAGCATGTTGAGGTCTGTAATTTTTATCATAGGTACACTTCAACTGTGAGAGACAGTTGAAGATGTGATTTTCTGGATTTTTGTTTTAGATTCCGTCTCTCACAGTTGAAGTGTACCTATGATAAAAATGTCAGACCTCTACATGCTTTGTAAGTAGGAAAACCTGCAAAATCGGCAGTGTATCAAATAATTGTTCTCCCCACTGTATACTGTACCTTTTGCGGGGATATTCACATGTACCGAATAAAAAACTTTTTTCAACTCTACTAATGGTTTAAACACAAATAAAATTGCATTATATAGCGAGTGTGCCCTCTCCGGTATTGGCACATGCGTTCTAGCATGTTCTCTAAAGCGCACGTATAGCCTACATGATGAGATTACTATGGACAATTGACCAAGATTATCTGGTGAAACGGCAGGCAAGAATCAATGATCATGTCACCATATTAAGACCTTCAATATTTATTGGAAAGGAACATCAAGCTTATCACCTTGAACTTTTACCACCCTGTGAAGATCATCATCATTTAGTTCATCTGTAGCCTAATAAACTGCATGCTTTCCTGACTAGTCGTAGTGGGAAGACCACACAACATGTCATCGTGTGACTCCAAGTTTACTTCGATATGATGCTTATTATATCAATATTTGCACATAAAAGCGTTTCCACCGACATTTCTCGCATAATTCATTTTACCGACACAAAAAGTTCCCACCTCGTTTATTATATTTAGTTTTGTCGATATTTGGAATCCACATACTTTTGTATATATATATATACACTACCAGTCAAAAGTTTGGACAGAATAATTGTAGAATAATAGTGAAGACATCAAAACTATGAAATAACACATATGGAATCATGTAGTAAACAAAAAAGTGTTAAATAAATCAAAATATATTTTGTATTTGAGATTCTTCAAACAGCCACCCTTTGACAGCTTTGCACACTCTTGGCATTCTCTCAACCAGCTTCACCTGGAATGCTTTTCCAACAGTCTTGAAGAAGTTCCCACATATGCTGAGCACTTGTTGGCTGCTTTTCCTTCACTCTGCCGTCTGACTCATCCCAAACCATCTCAATTTGGTTGAGGTCGGGGGATTGTGGAGGCCAGGTCATCTGATGCAGCACTCCATCACTCTCCTTCTTGTTAAAATTACCCTTACACAGCCTGGAGGTGTGTTGGGTCATTGTCCTGTTGAAAAACAAATGATAGTCCCACTAAGCCCAAACCTGATGGGATGGCGTATCGCTGTAGAATGCTGTGGTAGCCATGCTGGTTAAGTGTGCCTTGAATTCTAAATACATCACAGACAGTGTCAACAGCAAAGCATCCCCACACCATAACACCTCCTCCATGCTTCACGGTGAGAAATACACATGCAGAGATCATCCGTTCACCCACACCGCGTCTCACAATGACACGGCAGTTGTAACCAAAAATCTCCAATTTGGACTCTAGACCAAAGGACATATTTCCACTGGTCTAATGTCCATTGCTCGTGTTTCTTGGCCCAAGCAAGTCTCTTCTTATTATTGGTGTCCTTTAGTAGCAGTTTCTTTGCAGGAATTCGACCATGAAGGCCCGATTCACACAGTCCCCTCTGAACAGTTGATGTTGAGATGTGTGGGCTGCAATTTCTGAGGCTGGTAACTCTGATGAATTTATCCTCTGCAGCAGAGGTAACTCTGGGTTTTCCATTCCTGTGTAGGTAGTCATGAGAGCCAGTTTCATCATAGCGCTTGATGGTTTTTGCGACTGTACTTGAAGAAACTTTCAAAGTTCTTGAAATTTTCCGTATTGACTGACCTTCATGTCTTAAAGTAATGATGGACTGTTGTTCCTCTTCGCTTATTTGAGCTGTTCTTGCCATAATATGGACTTGGTCTTGTACCAAATAGGGCTATCTTCTGTATACCCCCCCCCCCCCCCACCTTGTCACAACACAACTGATTGTCTCAAACACATTAAGAAGGAAAGAAATTACATAAATTACATTTTAAGAAGGCACAGCTGTTAATTTAAATTCATTCCAGGTGACTACCTCATGCAGCTGGTTGAGAGAATGCCAAGAGTGTGCAAAGCTGTCATCAAGGCAAAGGGTGGCTATTTGAAGAATCTCAAATATAAAATATATTTTTATTTGTTAAACACTTTTTGGGTTACTACATGATTCCATATGTGTTATTTCATAGTTTTGATGTCTTCACTATTATTCTACAATGTAGAAAATAGAAAAAAATAAACAATAACCCTGGAATGAGTAGGTGTGTCCAAACTTTTGACTGGTACTGTATATTTAATCTATACTGTGTATATATATACAGTGATTCTGTTCTTGTTTGCTGTGATTGATCATGTCCCCTAGGCTAATGTACACTTACTTCTGGAGAAAGAGACTCTTCTGACCCGTCTACACACCTCAAAGGTGTGTTTCTCATACCACAGATGACTATCAGCACAATACCTGTAAGACACCAAAGAGTAAATCAATTATACTTGACACAGTATTTGAAATAACTGTTTTAAAATTATTTGGGGTAGGGTTACAAAACTCCTGTTAATTAACCAAAGTTACAAGAATTTTCAGAAATGTTTGTAAATGAACAGGTCATTTTTGTAGTATTATTTAAACTTGAGAAATGTAAAAATATATAAGGTATTCTTCATCTTTATACCTCTTCATGTGAGTCTTGTAGCTGTAGGAGTGGCAGAGGCACTGGGAGAAGAACTTGCAGAGCTCGAGTACGCAGGGCTGTAGCTTGGGAGCACTCACAGTGGTGGTGCTGCTAGTAATGGAGTTGTCACTCCACTCTTCTGTTTGGGTCAAGCCAGGCCTTCTCCATGGGCAGCCTGCCAAAAAGAGGCATGGTTTCTAATAGTAGTGAAGCAACACCTAGGAATGCCTCATAGCCTATTTTATAACACATTAACCTATCTTATGATGTTATGTAAAGGCTGTTAAAAGTAGCCGTGTGCTGTTATGAATTCTTATAGCAAAACGTGTGCTTTTTTTTCATAGAAAGACACTTTGTTTTCAACTTCTGTTTTTCCTCCAAGATGGGTTGAATATCTGGTTCACATAAAAATGTAATAAAATACAAATTAAATCTACCAGCCCCCGCTTATAGGTACATCGTGGTGTCCACCATAGCAACTTCTTCCTTTTTTACCACAACTTAAAGGAGATAAATTACTAGGTCGATATGTGAGTCAAGACCTGAATGGAAATGGCAGTGGCGCAACACAGGACTCGCTGCAATTCATAATAAGAAATAAAATAATAATATTAATCACAGCGAAACGATTACAAGATGATTTTGATAAGGTGCTTTAGACTTTTTTACCCCTAGGCCTACAGTAGAATCATAAATTGCAACTATGACGTCATTGTCCTACTATCTCTTCATAAAAGTAAATAGTTTAGATTTTGGTCCCGCTTTAAATTACGTTCAGCTTATAAAGGGTTCATAAATGTGGCATAACTGTGTGACATAATCACCTATGGCAAATGTTACATAACCCATTATGTTGTATATGATATAAACATGTGCTTTATAAAGGGTGACATGTTGTGCTGAAGGATGGCATACGCTTTAAAGTGATGTCATGTTAGTCACATTATACCTAATCTCATTCCCAGACACTTCCGCCCAAATGCGAGGAAAGTAGGGTGGACCAACGCATCAAACTTGGCCTTCATTAGTTAGGGTTAGGTGTAAAATCACATTTTAAGAAGATACATTGTGGAAATGGGCAGGGTTTAGTAAGAATTATGACTTTTTGACTGTGTTAAGTAGTAACGATGACAAATACTTTACTCAGTAAGGTCATTCCTATAGAATTATATGGTCACTCCCACTAAGGCCAACTTTGAATGGTTGATATCCCAGGTTATATGTCCTGTGTGTGCAATAGCCTGGGGATGACGTTACACCAAGAAACACTTACCTTGATGAAAGCCCCACACCTAAAGAAATTGAAAGAGTCTTTCTTCTGGAACCAAGTTACATGTTCCTCAGTACACAAACACGAACACAACAAAGACTTGCCATACCGCGCGGTGCTAGGCCCAGTCAGGTATTTGCCACATTCACCCACTCCCCCGCTGAAAGATCAGCCACAAAATGTTGGCACCATTGTAATAGGTGCTGTATGTGATAGGTGCTGTAATCAAGCTCTGGTCTCCAGCATGGGAACAGAAGAGGACGCTGTATTTACCATGAAGTCAGACCCATTTGGTAATTTGGTACATACAGTAAATGCCTTGTATCATATGACACTGTACTTACTATAAAGTCAGGCTGAACGTAATTTAAACGGGGACCGAGATGTCTGAATCATATTTCACCCCACTGCAAATGCAATAACATACAGTATCTAGGCTTTCATAAAACAAAATCCCACATTTACTGAATCTGGACGTGTCGACACATTAAAAAAAAGTATGTATTCATGGAAAATATACAAAATATAAGTCATTTAAATAAACTTTTAATCTATTAAGCGCTCAGATCTACAGTATTTCATTTCTACGCATCCCTACAGATCTTTTCATTTAAAACTTGACAGAGACCTTGTAGCTGTGTTTCCTGTAGGTAGCCTCTGATCCATTCAAATGCTCCCTCAATAGGAAGCTCCTTTTCATTCTCAATTGTGTAAGGATTAAATTCCCCTCACATGAATCACAGAGGAGCTGATTCAATCTGATTATAATCAGTACATAGCAGGTGCACTGGCCTCCAATTATCATATAAATATGAAGCTACTTCCAGTCACAAAAGGGCCCTATGAGAGCACAGGTACTTCCCTTTACACCCAAGTTAAACCGAGTGAAAAGACACTGAACATGCATGTAATAACTGTAAAGTGTAGAGTTGCCCTAAAAATTGTCAAAGACTCCAGCCACCCTAGTCATAGACTGTTCTCTCTGCTACCGCATGGGAACCAGAGCGCCAAGTCTAGGTCCAAGAGGCTTCTAAACAGCTTCTATCCCCAAGCCATAAGACTCCTGACCATCTATTCGAATAGCTACCCAGACTATTTGCATTTCCCCCCCGCCCCACCACACCCCTATTTTACGCTGCTGCTACTCTCTGTTTATTATCTATGCATAGTCACTTTACTACCTACATGTACATATTACCTCAATTACCTCTACTAACCGGTGCCCCCGCACATTGACTCGGTACCAGTACCCCTTGTATATAGCCTCGCTATTGTTATTTTTACTGCTGCTCTTTAAATATTTGTTACTTTTATTTCGTTCTATTTTATATTTCGTGATTTTTTTGGTTATTCTTTCTTAAAACTGCATTGTTGGTTAAGGGCTTGTAAGTAATCATTTCACTGTAAGGTCTACACCTGTTATATTCGGTGCATGTGACAAATACAATTTGATTGGATTTGATTTGATCTCCTTTTGTTTTAGTACGTAGGCCTCACATAAAATGCAGATAGTTGTTTTAAGTCACTGTTCATTTCTGAGAGGGTGAAAAGGCCACCGTGTTGTCATTGAGTCTATCACAACCCCCCCCAAAAAAATCCAATGATGATCAAGATTTTCCTGTTGGTCAGTGACAGAACAACTGCCATATGAAGTGTGATGAGGGTGGCTATAACTCAGTGAGCAGATGTAGCCATCTAGGGACTGTTTCAGTTTGGATCAGTTTGGCCTTTTAGATGACAATGAATGAGATTGCATGGATGGGGGGGACCTGATCCTAGATCAGTATTCCTACTCTGAGACGCTTGATACATACGGACCCAGGTCTGGCCAGAAGGGAGGGTTTACAAAGTGGTGGCCTGTATGTGAACACAGTCAATTAAAGTAGGGATTTTTTGTGATAGTCTGTCGATGTGCCCTTGAGCAAGGCACTTAACCCTAATTGGCTCCAGGGGCGCCATACTACTATGGCTGACCCTGTTAAACACCACATTTCACTGCACCTATCCTGTCACACCCTGATCTGTTTCACCTGTCTATGTGCTTGTCTCCACCCCCCTCCAGGTGTCGCCCATCTTCTCATTATCCCCTGTGTATTTATACCTGTGTTCTCTGTATGTCTGTTGCCAGTTCATCTCGTCAAGCCTACCATCAGTTTTCCCGTATTCCTGTTTTCCTCTAGCCCCTGTTTTCCAGTTTTTCCCAGTTTTGACCATTCTGCCTGTCCTGACCCTGAGCCTGCAAGCCGTTCTGTACCTTGTGACACTGTTCTGGATTACCGACCTCTGCCTTCCCCGACCCTGAGCCTGCCTGCCGTTTCTGTACCTTTCGGACTCTGCTCTGGATTACTGACCTCTGCCTGCCCTTGACCTGTCGTTTGCCTGCCCCCTGTTTTTGTAAATAAACTTGTGCTTTTTCGAACTGTCTACATCTGGGTCTTATCCTGAGTTGTGATACTATCCGGTGTATGTGACAATAAAACATATTTTTATTCATTTTTTATTATTGGTTGACTATTAATAGGACTCAGTTTATTTTATGAATTTTAAATAATCAGGATGAAAATAAGATATTTAAGGGGTGGCAGGTAGCCTAGCAGTTAAGAGTGGTGGGACAGTAACTGAAAGGTCGCTGGTTCGAACCCCAGAGCTGACTAGGTGGAAAATCTGTCAATGTGCCCTTGAGCAAGGCACTAAACCCTAATTTCTCCTGTAAGTCGCTCTGGATAAGAGCGTCTGCTAAATGACATAAATGTAAAATGTAACTTAGGAGTTATTTAGATCAAATAGCACTGTAGAAAATCCTAGTCAGGGCTTGTTTATTCTTTTGATGTGTAAAGCCTGCTGGAGGGGGGATGGGCTGCCCTCTGCACTAATAACATGTTAGGGCATGTCTCTTGACCTCTTGACCTGTCCGTCACCTCCTTTGACCCAGCCCAACTGGCCCCAGGCCAGTGGGGGCGGGACAACTATAAAAGCATAGTTCCACCCTTTTCGGTCTTTAGTGCAGAGTTCTTCCAGGAGAGATGTAGATACCTTTTGTCAAGAAGATTACGCTGTAGCTGAAGAGTGCATACTAGACTGCAAACTCTGGACACTTTTCCTAACATGGTGTGGTGCTAGTGCGTCAATGCAAAGTAAGTGGCCTGTTCCAGCCAACCATTGTCATGCTTGAAGTGTGTATACATGTGTAATTAGCCAATACATTCGCTATTATACTGTATTATAGTGTTGTAACAATGTTATCATTGTGTTACAAATACTTGCACTTTATTAAAGGATACCGCTACTACAAGCCCTCTTGTGTGCTGTGCATATTGTTAGTGTGGTTATGTTAGTTTCCCATTACTTTTCATGCTTTTAGAGTGTGAGTCATTCCATGTGGTATCCCCATATAGGATACTATGTGACCTAAGATGGCGGTTGTGTTTGTAGTCCCAAACCGCTAAAAGACAGCAAATATTTGGCATGGTTTCCAGCGTTACTTCCGGTTTCCGGTTTATTTCCTTTTTAACATGCTAGCGTCATTAGCATGCTAGAGACGTTAGCATGGTTAGCATGCTAGCTCCCCATGGTAAATAGAGTGTTTAGTTTGCCTAACTACATTGTTAGCATTGCAGCGCCGTTAGCATAATTACTCCACATTGTGTATATTGATTGTTTATTTACTGTAGCCTTTGTGTGCCTCTGCTATTAGCCTGTTAGCCTAATGCTATGCCGTTTACGGCACGTTATATGCTATTTACTGTTATTTATCTACTGGTTACTGCTAATATTGCACTGCTAATTCCATTGCTAATGTAGCCATCTGTATCCACTGATTATGCTATGCTAATTACCTTATTAGCCATTTACCATTGCTGCGATGTACATCTCTGTTAATACATTAGCATAGTAGCATACATTTTAATAACTGTAATTACAGCCGTGTTTCTTTCTGTTTCTTATCCATAGAAAAACACTTTCACTATCACTTCCACTTCAATCAATTCTAGTACTACAATTCAATGCCGTGTGTGTATTTGTGGCAACAAATTAGTGACTTGAGTATGTCTCCTGCTGCATCGTTGTCCCTCTGAAAGGGGACCTGGAGTGCATGTCTCTAGTTTAAACCAGCACTTCTCAGAGTTCATCAACCATCAGGTGGCGCTCTTTTTCATGGTCCTTCAATCCAGATTAGGGATAATTACCCCAGAGAAATGACCAGTAGGGGCCGGTCACAGTACGCTCAGCCCCCCAGCCAACTCCTAGTCTTGGATCAGGTCGGTACTGACCAGAGTTACACAAGCACACACCGGCGAGAAGAGGAAGAGGATGGAAGGAGAGACAGCGGCCTGCTCAGGTTGCTCACCAACCTGGAGAGATCCTTCGTCGTGCTCGTTGAAGCCCTCGACCGACTCAACTGCAAACATCTCCAAGCACTGTCAGCCCCCAATCCGCCGAAAGCTCACAGCCCCAGTCACAGGCCTCAGGCGAACAGCCATATCTTCTGGATACGCTGAGCGAGATGGAGAATGGGCGATTGCCTGCAGCTCACAAGGGCCCAGGAAATAGGACAGAGAGCCCTCCCCAAGGTCGATAAGCAATTTACCAGCAATCTTTGCCTTGCTACCGGTACGAGGAACTCCTCCAGGGGACGTTGGCCTCTACACCCTTGCTTGGACACGGTCTGCCCCCGCCACAGCAGTGAAACCTACCTAGGACAGTCATGGCTCAGCAAGTGCCCTACCAGGGGAAGCTTCTCCGCCACCCTGCCCTGGCTTCTGGCTACTCAGCTCCTCCCCCGTCGCCAATCTACCTGGCTACTGGCTAATCAGCTCCAGCTTACTTGGTTACAGGTTACCCAGCCCCGGCTTATCCGGCTCAGGAGTACCCAACATACTGGCCCTCAACCTACTACTCAAGGCCAGACCCACAGGTGTACTCTTACCAGCCAGCTGCAGCCGCCTTGGCCTCCACATACCCGCCTCAGCAGCCAGTACCCGAGCCAGCAGCTGTATCCAGGTGCCGCCGCCTACAAATACCCACCTCAGCAGCCAGTGTACCCACCTGGCCAGCCTCAGCTCTGGCCAAGGCCTCCACAGTACATGCCATTGGACGGTGCCTTCATGCACCTAGAAAAACGGACACACCCCGACTTCACTAAAGACGACAGTCGGGAGTTTGCTCTCCTGAAGATGGCCCTCGAGAACCAGGGGAGCATGAAACGGTCAAGTACCACCATTTGCTTGACCACCTTAAGCTGCTGGATGCCAAGCTTTTGTCCATGTCTCCATGACCCAGCGCCATACACTGCAGCCATGGCAGACCTCAGGCAGCAATGGGGCCATCCGCATAACTTTGCCATGGAGGAGAGCTCCACCATCATGTTGCAAGACATCCGTTCATGGGACACACAAGGCTTCTGTCGGTTCTCTCTTTGCATCCAGACCTTAGTGAGCCTGCTCTGTTCACTCAGGGGCCCAGGGGTAACCAAGCTGTCCAGCGGCTCCCAAATTGAGCGCCTCCTGGGGAAGCTCCCCTCAGAGTCCAGGGCCAACTGCAAGTGCCATACAGTATGTACACCACATACCCACAAGCTCCCCACACCCTTCCGTACCTAGCACAATGGCTGAAGATGGAAGCAGAGTCACCTGGGGGCAGCCAGTGCCCATACCCAACAGGAGAAGCCTGCAGCCTTTCAGCAGAAACGTTCCGATGCCAGCATGTACTATGCGGCAACCGAGCCTCCTCCACAGGAACTACCACCTGCACAGCCCGCAGCAGACTGCCCCATATGAAAACAGGGACCACTACTTCAGCAGGTGTGAGAGATTCACCTCAATGGCTGTCGAGCAAAAGCTCAAGTGGCTGAAGGACAAGAGATACTGTCGGCGGTGCGGCCGAGCTCACCCGGTGTGACCTTCGGAGACTGTGCGACATATAGTGTGTATTGGTTGTTTATTTGCTATAGCCTTTGTTTGCTTCTGCTATTAGCCTGTTAGCCTAATGCTGTTTTTACGGCACTTTATATGCCATTTATACGCTACTTACTGTTATTTATCTACTGGTTACTGCTAATATTGCACTGCTAATTCCATTGTTAATGTAGCCATCTGTAGCCACTGATTATGCCACTGATTATGCTGTGTTTAGCTTATTAGCCGTTTACCATTGCTGCAATGTTCTATTGCCCTGCTCCTGCTAGCACCTTATGTACATCACTGCTAAAACATTAGCATAGTAGCATACATTGCTATTGTATAGTTATAACTGTAACTCACCACTGCATCCTGTATCAAAAGGTTACTCCCTTTTTGTTTACAAAGCCCTCCTACACAAGCTTCCAACCTACCTAACTTTGTTGCTAACGTATAAAAGAATGAGATACCAAACCCGTTCACAGGGTTGGTTAACTCTTCAGATTCCTCTGGTTTCCACAGAATTACTTACATTTGGATTCCCTGGTGCCATTAGGGCATTTTAAAACCCTGATGATAAACGAGTTCACCGAGGTGTGCAATTGTTTTGATTGATTGGTTTAATAACTTGTTTATGATAGCTGTGATGTTAGTGATGTTCTAATGTAATGTACTTGTTATTGTATCTTGTTATATATTTTGTAACCTTTTACTTTATGGTCTCAGGGCACCATTGATAATGAGACCCTGGTCTCAGTTAGGCTCCCTGTTAAAATAAAAGTTAATAACAAAATGTAATAATTACAGTCCGGTTTCTTTCTGTTTCTTATCCATAGAAAGCCACTTTCACTATCACTTCCACCATTATCAACCCTAGTACTACAATTCAATGCCGTTTGTTTGTGGCAATAAATGAGTGACTTGAGTATGTGTCCTGCTGCGCCATTGTCCCTCTGCCCGTGGACCCTGGGCGATTGTCTCTAGTTTAAACAGGCAGTTCTCAGAGTTCACCGACCATCAGATGGCACTATTTTTCAAGCACAGACACACATAAACCACGGTCAATAGACAGTGTGCCTTCTAGCCAGCCATTCCCCAAAGCCTCTGCACCCCATGACTCTTTATGTCATCTTCAGCCTGCACTGGGGGGCATAGACACTGACAAGTGATTAGTACCAGTCAAACAATTATCATAAAATGACCACAATGGCACATAAACAATAATCTCATTTCATAAATCAAAATATAATCAATACAAATATCAAAATAGATTTTAATGAGGGGTGAGACAGACAGAGAATGCGATACAGAGTAGTGTTGGGTCTGGGATTCGACCCAGGCTGAGAAGATGGTGTATATGTGCAGCAGGCAGAGGCTTTACCCACTAGACCAGCCACAGGCAAAGCATGAACATAAATGTCATGTTTATTAGTGCCTCTGTCTTAAATGTGTTAACAATTAGTTATGTAAATCTTATGTCAATAGTTCTCAAAACCCCTATAAAACCCACCCCTGTAAAATCACCTTCCCACTTTTTTTTTTTCAAGCAGATGCTCTTATCCAGAGCTACTTACAGGAGCAATTAGGGTTAAGTGCCTTGCTCAAGGACACATCGACAGATTTTTCACCTAGTCGGCTCGGGGATTAGAACCAGCGACCTTTCGGTTAGTGGCACAACGCTCTTAACCACTAAGCTACCTGCCGTCCCTTGCCATCTGAACCTACCCCTCTCTTGCCCGCATCCCACTTCCATTCCACACAAATCAGAGTGCTCTTCACAATGACCTCCAACAAGACCCCAATGACCTCATAGAAAACCAACAAATATAAAATATATAGGCTTAATTTGCTCTGAACCTTTACTTCCCGAGACCATGAATGCAATCTCATGGGGTGGGGGACCATGTTTATGTTTCCATGGCTACTATCGGGCCACACTCTGCTGAATCCATCCCCCTCATTCCACAGGCTGAAATCGATTCACGGCCTATAGTCTATCCAGAAATTATATTTAACCAGGGTGATATGATTAGCGTTGTATTCCTTTCTATGGCCAGGTCAGGAAGAGTAAGAAGCAGAGGCATAGCGGCATCCCAAAACATATTGGGGCCAAAAAAGACTCCTAACCTTGAATGGTTTAAGTTAGCTATTGAGCTTCCTGGGAATGCTTGGAATGCATTCAATTAAAAGCTTTAAGGGGAAACTGTAATGTTTATACCAACTAAGTATAGTCATGCTAGTGAAAGGTAAGGTACAGTTGAAGTCGGAAGTTTACATACACTTAGGTTGGAGTCATTAAAACTTGTTTTTCAACCACTCCACAAATGTATTTTTAACAAACTATAGTTTTAGCAAGTCGGTTAGGACATCTACTTTGTGCATGACACAAGTAATTTTTCCAACAATTGTTTACAGACAGAAGTGTACATACCCTAAGTTGACTGTGCCTTTAAACAGCTTGGAAAATTCCAGAAAATGATGTCATGGCTTTAGAAGCATCTGATAGGATAATTGAGAAGTATGCATTGAGAAGAGTCAATTGGAGGTGTACCTGTGGATGTATTTCAAGGCCTACCTTCAAACTCAATGCCTCTTTGCTTGACATCATGGGAAAAGAAATCAGCAATTTCCAAACGCCTGAAGGTACCACGTTCATCTGTACAAACAATAGTACGCAAGTATAAACACCATGGGACCATGCAGCCGTCATACCGCTCAGGAAGGAGACGCGTTCTGTCTCCTAGAGATGAGCGTACTTTGGTGCGAAAAGTGCAAATCAATCCCAGAACAACAGCAAAGGACCTTGTGAAGATGCTGGAGGAAACAGGTACAAAAGTATCTATATCCACAGTAAAACGAGTCCTATATCGACATAACCTGAAAGGTCGCTCAGCAAGGAAGAGGCCACTGCTCCAAAACCGCCATAAAATAGCTAGACTATGGTTTGCAACTGCACATGGGGACAAAGATCGTACATTTTGGAGAAATGTCCTCTGGTCTGATGAAACAAAAATATAACTGTTTGGCCATAATGACCATCGTTATATTTGGAGGAAAAAGGGGGATGCTTGCAAGCCGTAGAACACCATCCCAACCGTGAAGCACGGGGGTGGCAGCATCATGCTGTGGGGGTGCTTTGCTGCAGGAGGGACTGGTGCACTTCACAAAATAGATGGCATCATGAGGAAGGAAAATTACGTGGATATATTGAAGCAAAATCTCAAGACATCAGTCAGGAAGTCGCTCTGGATAAGAGCGTCTGCTAAATGATGTAAATGTAAATGTAAAGCTTGGTCGCAAACGTGTCTTCCAAATGGACAATGCATACTTCCAAAGTTGTGGCAAAATGGCTTAAGGACAACAAAGTTAAGGTATTGGAGTGGCCATCACAAAGCCCTGACCTCAATCCTATAGAAAATGTGTGGGCAGAACTGAAAAAGCGTGTGCGAGCAAGGAGGCCTACAAACCTGACTCAGTTACACCAGCTCTGTCAGAAGGAATGGGCTATCATTCACCCAACTTATTGTGGGAAGCTTGTGGAAGGCTACCCGAAATGTTTGACCCAAGTAAAAAAATGTAAAGGCAATGCTACCAAATACTAATTGAGTGTATGTAAACTTCTGACCCACTGGGAATGTGATGAAAGAAATAAAAGCTGAAATAAATCATTCTCTCAACTATTATTCTGACATTTCACATTCTTAAAATAAAGCGGTGATCCTAACTGACCTAAGACAGGGAATTTTTACTAAGATTAAATGTCAGGAATTGTGAAAAACTAAGTTTAAATGTATTTGGCTAAGGTGTACGTAAACTTCAGACTTCAACTGTAAGTGGTAGGGTAATGTTATGACATGCTAGCGAGTGGTTGAGGTTAGAGTTAGACCGTTAGGGGTTACAGTAAGGTTAATGTAATTAATACTAGTGAGTGATTAAGGTAAGGGTTAGGGAAGGTTTAGAAAATAAAAACATGCCTGGATTTGAAGTCCTGAGCATTACTCCCTCCATAACACCCGACCTGAGCACCCTTCTTGTCTTGCCACATCACAAACGTACAATTCGAGCGCATAAAGACCAACATTGAGTCGATCTATTGTTATGCCACAGCATGATGACAGTCTGTCTTCACTTAGTAATGTTTTAATTAACATACCCAATAAGCAATAAAAAAAAAATTGGACAAAAATAATAATTGCGGAGCTATGGACAGTAGTACTATCTGCAGGTGACATTGTACATATTGTAGATAAATAAATGTTGTACAAGAGTATTGAGTGGTATTATTAGACAGAGGATCTAGTGATAAAGAATAAATAGTTTTAGGCTCATCAGGTACTGTTATGTAACATAATTCAGTGGTATAATGTAGGAGTATAATTCCTCTAATGTTCCTTAGCCTGGTCCCAAATATGTTTGTGCTCTTGCCAACTATGTTGCTGTCAGCAGCTAGGTTTCCATCCAATTGGAGATAGATTTATGAGAATATTCTAAAATCCACTTAAAAATAATATGCACATTTTCCAACCAGAGATGTGTTTCTATCAAATTAACTTGTTGCAGATAAAAGGCTGTGCGTGTGACGTACTGCACATGAAAATACACTACATGACCAAAGGTATGTGGACACATGCTCGTCGAACATCTCATTCCAAAATCATGGGCATTAATATGGAGTTGGTCCCCCCTTTGTTGCTATAACAGCCTCCACTCTTCTTGGAAGGCTTTCCACTAGATGGTGGAACTTTGCTGCGGGGATTTGCTTCTATTCAGCCACAAGAGCATTAGTAAGGTCGAGCACTGATGTTGGGCGATTAGGCCTGGCTTGCAGTTGGCGTTCCAATTCATCCCAAAGGTGTCCGATGGGTTGAGGTCTGTGTGCTCGACTTTATACACCTAACAACAACGGGTTTAGCCGAATCCACTAATTTGAAGGGGTGTCCACATACTTTTGTATATATAGTGTACCTTTTGCGGGTAAATTCCCATGTACCGAATAGAAATTACAAGTGAAATGGGTTTCCATCGCATTTTCAACTCTACTGATGGTTTTCTCACAAATAAAATTGCGTTATATAGCGAGTGTGCCCACTCCGGTATTGGCACATGCTTTCTAGCATGTTGGCTATAGCGCATGTATAGCCTACATGATGAGATTACTATGGACAAAAGAGCAAGATTATCTGGTCAAACAGCAGGCAAGCATCAATGATCATGTCATCAGATTAAGACCCTCAATATTTATTGGAAAGGAGCATCAAGCTCATCACCTTGCACTTTCACCAACCTGTGAAGATCATCATCATTTATTTCATCTGTAGCCTAATAAACTGCATGCTTTCCCGACTAGTCGTAGTGGGAGGACCACACAACATGTCATAGCGTGAATCCAAGTTTACTTCGATATGATGCTTATTATATCAATATTTGCACATAAAAGCATTTCCACCATTTCTCGCATAATTCATTTTACCGACACAAAGAGATCCCACCTTTAGCGTATTTTGTTTTATCGACATTTGGAACATTTACTGAAAAATGTTCTGTTTCCATCTGGCCTGTCATTACATTTTTATCCGACATGTACCTAGCTCGCATAAAAAGGTTGGATGGAAACCTGATTATCGTCAAGCCAAAAAATGTTGGCATGACAATTCCTTAATGAGTTGGCAGCGAAGCAGAAACAGACAGGCAACCAGGCTAAGTATTCTTGCCTTGCATTAGTAAACTTGACGGCTTACCTGGTTTCTCTGTGATGGGTGCTTTGGTGATCACTCTGGTTGCGGTCGTGGTTATAGTGGTAGTGGTCCATAGGGCTGTGGTTGTACTTAGTTGTATTGTGGTTGTAGTTGGTTGGGCTGTGGGCCATTGTGGTGTGGTTGTAATAGCTTGGGATGTGGCTGGTGGGACTGTGGTAGGTTGTGCTGTGGTTGAGGTTATCAGGATTGCGGTTTTGGCCGATTGGACTGTGGTCAGTCGGCCTGTGGTCATAGTCAGCAGAACTGGGGTTGTCGTCACTTGGAATCTGATTGTGGGTGGCGAGGCTGTGGTTGGTTGGTCTGTGGTTGTGATCAGTTGGGCTGTGGTTGTCATCGCAGGGACTGTGGTCAGTTGTGGTGTGGTTGTAGTCAGTTGAGCTGTAGTTGTGGTCAGTTGGTCTGTGGGTGATGGGACTTTGGTCGGTTGCACTGAGGTTGTAATTGCTTGAGCTGCAGTTGGCGGGGCTGTGGTTGTGATTGGTAGGGCTGTAGTTGTGGTTGGTTGCGCAGTGGTTGTGGTGGGTAGGGCTGTAGTTGTAGCCGGTAGGGCTGGGATTGATAAAGCTGTAGTTGTGGTTGGTTGGGCTGTGGTTGTGGTTGGTTGGGCTGTGTTTGTGGTTGGTAGGGCTGTATATGTGGTTGGTTGGGCTGTGGTTGTGGTTGGTAAGGCTGTAGATGTACTTGGTTGGGCTGTGGTTGTGGTCGTTGGGGCTTTGGTTATGGTTGGTTGGGCTGGGGTTGTGACCGGAAGGGCTGTAGTTGTGGTCGGTAGGACTGTAGTTCTGCTTGTAGTTGTAGTGGTATGAGGAACTGTTATTGAGGTCGGCCGGCCTGTAGTTCTGGTTCTAGTGGTTGTAGTCGGTGAGGGTGTGGTTGTGGTGGGTTGAGCTCTTGTTGAGGTCAATACGTATGTGGTTCTGGTTCTAGTCGGTGGAGCTGTAGAGGTAATTTCTGAGGCTGTGGAAGATACTAGTCAAACATGGACAGATGTAAGGTCATTGGCAGCAAGTTGAATGATTTACTATAATTGATTATTTAAAAAATGCATTCTGCATAGCACTATGAGCACTATGAGAATGTTGACTGTCAATGAACAGCATTCAAATGGCACAAATAGTCAACATTAAACCATGACCATTACCAGTCCTATCATGATACAAGGAATTGGTAAATAAAAAGTCAATGGCATGTACAACTTACCATGTGCAGTGGAGTGGACTCTACTGGTTAGGGACGGATCGAAATTTACAGAATGGTTACCTGGAGGAAAATGAGGCAGGGTCATGCTTTTTCAATTTCAGTCAAGGGGAGGGTTTAGTATTTTTTAATACAGGGCATATATAAAGTGTTCTATAACAGCGCTTTGGTCCGCGATGCTTTATGCTTGAAACAAGCTGTAAAATACCCGGGAAAGACGGGACTCCGATGCATATGGTGATATCAGTGTTTTGTTTCTTTGACATGAAATCCAAATAAAAATCCATTTAAATTACAGGTTGTAATGCAACAAAATAGATAAAACGCGAAGGGGGATGAATACTTTTGCAAGGCACTGTATGTCACCCCATATGTTCATTAAGATAAAGTGTGTGTGTGTGTGTGTGTGTGTGTGTGTGTGTGTGTGTGTGTGTGTGTGTGTGTGTGTGTGTGTGTGTGTGTGTGTGTGTGTGTGTGCACGCTTGTATGTGTGCGTGAGTGTGTCTGTGTCCATTTCTGTGTGCTTGCTTGTGAGTGTGTGTGCCTGTATCTGCCTTTGTGTGTTTTAAGTGGGAAAAATACCTTTATGTTTGCTTTCTGTAATGGTCTGATTGAACAGAGGCATGATGGAGTCAACCTCCCAGAGTTGAGACAGGTATTTATCTGAAATAGTTAGCGAAAAATGTAAACTTATGTATAAACGTCATCATTTAACAAAACTTATACAAAACTATCCAAAATGTATAGCCAATATTAATCATCCAAACTTTTGATTTTACATACTTTAAATATGCAACATTTACCATACATTTCCATGTCAGTTTGAAAATCTGGATATTACAATGATTACTGGTTTAGAAAAGCCCCCACAACAATGACAGAAGAGAATTACCATTTATCACAGTCTCTATAAACTTTACCTGATTTACCTGCCATTACACAGATGTATATGCAGTCAGAAATATCATTTTGACTCACTGAAAGAAAGAAACAGTATGACATTCAAACTTTAGTCATGATCCCAATGATGACTTACAGTCATATAATGTACAGTATATTAAGGTGGCGCATGCAAGAGTCAAACCCACAGCCTGAACCATACATTCAGGGTAGTCAATTCAAATTGTATATATTGGTTCTCTTTCAAATACTCCTTTATATGTATCACAATGGGATTCACTGGAGGGGGATCACTAATAGGAAGGACCAATCACACAATGTCTGTCGGAGACAGACAGGTCGAGTGTCGAATGAAGTGAGCCCCTCCCTCTTTACAAGAGCCACTCGTCCCACCCTCTAGTCATCCTTGCTCACGTCCTTGCGAAGATCACTACGCTCCTGAAGCTCTCCTCAGCACGACTAGATCCCTGTCTTAACTGTTCACATGCAAACCGTGTAGGTTAACGATGCGGAACGTAGGACCTCAGCTCCTGTCGATAGTGTTGAGTACTGACCGAAAGGAAATTAGTTTTCAACTTTTCAGTCACCGTCACCGGTGGTAGCTAGCATCACATGGCTAGCTATCGAGACCTGGTTAGCCCACATTGCTAAGCTTAAGCTAACTTGGCTAAATCGCTGGAAAGCACGCTAGCCACACTATAATTCTACCTGCACAGACGGTAGTATTTCTAGCTCCCTTCTCTTGTTTATTTTAACCTACGTTCACTCATTTCTGTTAACTAGACCGACCGTTTTAGCCTCGCAGCTCTACAGCCGTGAGAGAATACCAGCCCAAAGTTGAACACTGCTCCCACGCGGTTCCCTTCGGCTACCACTGTGCTAGCTACAGTGCACCTTAGCCACGCAAGCTAACACTTTACTAGCCTCGTGGCTATAACGTTCATACTCTGCTCAACCTAGCTAGCCATTAGTCACAAGGTTTCTAACAAGCTAGCTTACACCTATTCAAAGCCTCTGGGCTACCACATTGTTTTTTACAACAGGCGTCTCGGTGTTAGTAAGCCCCATTATATTTGTTATTTTTGATTAAAACAAAACCGCTATTCATTAAATACGACTACAGAACTTGCTTTTGCATGGATTCCACGCCGCCGATAGCTTTTAACAGCGAGGACCGCTATTTCTTGTCCTGGAATCCCGCTTGACATTACTAAGCTGCTCCCGAATGTACTACGTCAGGACGTGGAAATCGATTCTATCGTAGTCCATGTGGGTTTTAATGACATTATGAAGGGCAGCTCTGAACAGTTGAAACTGGATTTTAAAGAGCTGATTGACTCTATGCTAGACACTAACTAAAAACCCATCATATATGGCCCTGTGCACTCTCTGAATCATGGCATTAAACACATTAAGCAGGATTCTTTCTCTTCACAACTGGCTACGTGGTTATTGCAGCTCAATGGGTGTTACTTCTGTTGACAATTTCGATACCTTTTGGAAACAAAACACGTTTTATAAGAAGGATGGGATCCCCCCAAATCATTTGGGTTCCTGGATCCTTTCACAGCATTATAAGGCTGCATTGAGACAATGACTTATCAATAACCCAAGCCCAGCTCAGCTAATCCCTACCATTGTGATGCAGAGATGTCATAATGCTTCAGCAAATGTACATTACACCAGGGACATTGGTAGACACAATATAAGTACAATAATTTATGTCCATCTAACTGCCCTGAATGCCTCTGCTGATCCTATAGCTATTGTATGCAGTAATCATGTGCCTAAGAACCAGATTTATACTGTTAGCACTGAGCCGGTGTGCCCTAGGAGGAAATCCACTGTGTGCATCTCACCCTGCACTAACATAAAGAACATGAGCACATCTACTGCTGCTAAGCTTCCCAGTAAAGCAATAAAAACAAATAAGCATCCCAGAAGAAAAGTGCTCAAATAGCCCACGTTAACATATGTTACTTAAAAACAAGCTTAATGAAATCAATAATTTGCTAGTAACAGATGACATTCATATTCTGACTATCTCTAAAACTCACTTAGATAATACCTTTGATGATACAGTGGTAGCAATACAAGGTTATAACATTTACAGAAAATATAGAAATGCCAATGGTGGTGTTCCAGTTTATATTCAGAACCACATTCCTGTGAAGATTAGAGAGGATCTCATGTTAAATACTGTTGATGTAATATGGCTACAGGTTCATCTGCCTCACCTAAAGCCCATTCTGGTAGGAATCCGCTATAGACCACCATGTGCTATCAGTTAGTATCTGGATAATGTGTGAAATGCTTGATAATGTATTTGAAATCAATAGAGAGGTATACTTTCTGGGTGATTTCAATATTGACTGGCTTTCATCAGGCTGCCCACTCAAGAGAAAGCTTCAAACTGTAACCAGTGCCTGCAACCTGGTTCAGGTTATCAGTCAACCTACCAGGGTAGTTACAAACAGTACAGGAATGAAATCATCAACATATATTGATCTTATCTTTACTAATGATGCAGAGATGTGTTTGAAAGCAGTATCCAAATCCATTGGATGTAGTGATCACAATATAGTAGCCATATCTAGGAAAACCAAAGTTCCAAAGGCTGGGCCTAATATTGTGTATAAGAGGTCATACAATATGTTTTGTAGTGATTCCTATGTTGTTGATGTAAAGAATATATGTTGGTATGTTGTGTGTAATGAGGTGCAAACAGACACTGCACTTGACACAATTGCTTATTCCAAGGCAAAAAGGCAAACTCAGCTCCATCATTAATTGAATCAGATGGCTCATTCATCACAAAACCAACTGATATTGCCAACTACTTTAATGATTTTTTCATTGGCAAGATTAGCAAACTTAGGCATGACATGCCAGCAACAATTGCTGACACTACACATCCAAGTATATCTGATCAAATTATGAAAGACAAGCATTGTAATTTCGAAATCCTTAAAGTGAGTGTGGAAGAGGTGAAAAAATGATTATTGTCTATCAACAATGACATACCACTGGGGTCTGACATGGATGGAAATTTACTGAGGATAATAGCGGACGATATTGCCACTCCTATTTGCCATATTTTCAATTTAAGCCTTCTAGAATGTGTGGCTTGGAGGGAAGCAAAAGTCATTCCGACACCTAAGAATAGTAAAGCCCCCTTTACTGGCTCAAATATCCGACCAAAATTGTGTTTGACCAGATACATTGCTATTTTGCAGTAAACAAATTGACAACAGATTTTCTGCATGCTTATAGAGAAGGACATTCAACAAGCACTTACACAAATGACTGATGATTGGCTGAGAGAAATTGATGATAAAAAGATTGTGGGGGCTGTTTTGTTAGACTTCAGTGCGGCTTTGAGTAAAGCCAGAGTGTCTATGTATGCGAAAGACTCAACACTATACATGCCAGCTACTACAGAGACTGAAACGACTGCAACACTTAACAAAGTTAGAGTGGGAGGTAAAGAATAAGTTAGTTCTAAATATTTCTAAAACTAAAAGCATTGTATTTGGGACAAATCATTCACTAAACCCTAAACATCAACTAAATCTTGTAATAAATAATGTGGAAATTGAGCACGTTGAGGTGACTAAACTGCTTGGAGTAACCCTGGATTTTAAACTGTCATGGTCAAAACATATTGATACAACAGTAGCTAAGATGGGGAGTAGTATGTCCATAATAAAGCGCTGCTCTGCCTTCTTAACAGCACTATCAACAAGGCAGGTCCTACAGGCCCTAGTTTTGTCACACCTGGACTACTGTTCAGTTGTGTGGTCAGGTGCCACAAAGAGGGACTTATGGAAATTGCAATTGGCTCAGAACAGGGCAGCATGGCTGGCCCTTGGATGTACACAGAGAGCTAACATTAATAGCATGTCAATCTCTCCTGGCTCAAAGTGGAGGAGAGATTGACTTCATCACTACTTGTATTTGTGAGAGGTATTGACATGTTGAATGCACCGAGTTGTCTGTTTGAACTACTGGCGCACAGCTCAGACACCCATGCATACCCCACAAGACATGCCACCAGAGGTCTCTTCACAGTCCCCAAGTCCAGAACAGACTATGGGAGGCGCACAGTACTACGTTGAGCCATGACTACATGGAACTCTATTCCACATCAAGTAACTGATGCAAGTAGTAAAATTAGATTTAAAAAACAGATTAACAAACACCTTATGGAACAGCGGGGACTGTGAAGCAACACAAACATAGGCACAGACACATGCATACACACACACACACACGATAACATATGCAGTATACACACACGTACACATGGATTTTGTACTGTAGATACTGTATGTGGTTGTGGAGTAGGGGCCTTTGGGCATTCAGTGTGTTGTGAAAACTGTGAATGTATTGTAATGTTTTAAAGATTGTACGAACTGCCTTAATGTTGCTGGACCCCAGGCAGCAGCTAATGGGGATCCATAATAAATCAAATCAAATCAAATCAAATTTTATTGGTCACATGCGCCGAATACAACAGGTGCAGACATTACAGTGAAATGCTTACTTACAGCCCTTAACCAACAGTGCATTTATTTTTAACAAAAAAAGTAAGAATAAAACAACAACAAAAAAAGTGTTGAGAAAAAAAGAGCAGAAGTAAAATAAAGTGACAGTAGGGAGGCTATATATACAGGGGGGTACCGTTGCAGAGTCAATGTGCGGGGGCACCGGCTAGTTGAGGTAGTTGAGGTAATATGTACATGTGGGTAGAGTTAAAGTGACTATGCATAAATACTTAACAGAGTAGCAGCAGCGTAAAAAGGATGGGGTGGGGGGGCAGTGCAAATAGTCCGGGTAGCCATGATTAGCTGTTCAGGAGTCTTATGGCTTGGGGATAGAAGCTGTTGAGAAGTCTTTTGGACAAATACAAATACATTCTATACAATGCTATGGCTACCCAGTCCCAGGGCGAGCCAAGCGCTTGTACTGCCACGTTCTTGCGCTTGCGATTCCATGATTGCGGGCAAGGATTTTCACCTTCTATGCATCAACTGCCTGGGAAAGGAACATGTTCAGGCAGCACTCGACAACCCTGAGTCCTGGGAGCACTGCAAAGCGCTGACTAGGGCGGGCTCAAACGTTCCTCTATCTCTGCCCACCCCTCACCTCTAAGCCACCGGCCGAGGCTGAGATTCAGCTCCTCGCAACCGAGCCCAGCTGGGGTGAGTTTATGGATAGCCTCAATTCCCTCGCCTCCCTGTCTGACTACTTGGTGTCAGTGGAAGGCAAGCTAGGGGATGACGACTTTGCGACTGAAATGGAGTGTGAAGACCCCGTTCTTCCTCTCAAGCCGCTATGTTTTCCTGCTCCCAGTACAGGGGGGCTGCTCTCCCCTCCTTGGAGTTTTGGCTCTTCAACGTTTGCAAGCGAGCCGCGGCCAGACTCGGCATCGAGTGGCCGGCTCCCTTGGGGGGGGGGGTTAGGATTCCGTTAGGGACTTGTATGATGGGAAAAGACTCCTGTCCCGTATGGCCCAAGTTAAGAAACTGCTTCCCACTCTTTCAGCTTGCCTCAGGGAGGTGAAGGGCTCATGGCAAAAGTCACTTACCAGCAAGATCCTTGCTAGGGGCTCCCATAGCCTGGACATGCACAATATGGAGGCATCCAGGTTTTGCAAACCCCACTGGCTTATTCCTCTAGAGAGCCTGCTTTTCTCATTTGTAGAAGTGGTGTGACCTTTGTAGAAGTGGTGTGACCTAAGGCAGATAATTCCTTACCGATGCTCTGTATCCAAGGTGTTATGCTTCTTGCAGGACCTTTTGGACAGAGGGAAGGCTTTCTCCACTGTTAAGGTCTATTTAGCCGCTATCTCAGCCTGTCATATATGCTTCAACAATAACACAGCAGGGAAGCATCCTCTGTTATGTCATTTTATGAAGGGAGCGCATCGCTTAAGCAGAGAGTGGCCTCCCGAGTGGCGCAGTGGTCTAAGGCAGTGCTAGCTGTGCCACGCTAGCTGTGCCACTAGAGATACTGGTTTGAATCCAGGCTCTGTCGTAGCCGGCCGCGACCGGGAGACCCATTGGGTGGCGCACAAGTCGTCCAGGGTAGGGGAGGGAATGGCCGGCAGGGATGTAGCTCAGTTGGTAAAACATGGTGTTTGCAATGCCAGGGTTGTGGGTTTGATTCCCACGGGGGGCCAGTATGAAAAAAAAAATAATAATGTATGCACTCACTAACTGTAAGTTGCTCTGGAGAGAGCGTCTGCTAAATGAAAAAAAAAATGCTTAAGCCCAGTATCCAAGCCTTTAGCCCCATCTTGGGACCTGTCTTGTGTTTGAGGCTATTTCACAGCAGCCCTTTGAGCTGCTGGAAAGTGTGGATATCTCTCCTTCAAAACCGCTTTACCTATTGCCCTTTCAGTCCACCATTCATGCCTACAGTTTGCCCCGGGGTTATCCAAGGTAACCTTGTTACCTAACCCCGCCTTTATGCTTAAGGACAGTGATAATTATAAGCAGTGGCAATTTTAGCAAGTCAATCTTGGTGGGGCAAACTCCAAAAATTAGTATGATGTGTTACGTTTGTAGGGTGGTTGGTTGGTCAGGGTGGATGGGTATATGTTTACCGTGAGTGTCTAGCAATTCAAGGTTGCGTGTTAAAATCTCATCATGGACAACTTTAGCATTTTACCTAATTAGCAACTTTGCAACTACTTAGCATTTTATCTGACCCTTCCCATAACCTTAAACCTTTAACCTAACTCCTAACCCTCACCTTAACCCTAACCTTAACCCCTGACCTCTAACCTAGTTAACGTTAGCCACCTAGCTAACGTTAGCATTAGGCACCAAGCCACAACATATTGGAATTCGTAACATATCATATGTTTTGCAAATTCATAACATATCATACGAATTGTAATTTGTAACATATCATACGAAATGGATGATGGGCATCCACAAATTAATACATACCATACGGACCGTGAGAATGGCGCTGCATTACATAGTAGCCCTTTTACGGGCTCATGACAAATTCAGCTATTTTGTATTTTTTGTGCTGATCTAAAATGTTTTGTACATAATGTTTCTGCCATCATTTCACATGACCGAAAAGAGCTTCTGGACATCACTAACCCCGTTTTGGATGAAAATGTCTTCTTGGAGGCGCAGGACACACTGCTCACCCTGGACCATGCACTAATCCCCGAGACAGAAAAGAAAAGGCGGCGTAAGAGAGGTTGACGTGCGGGCACCCTGACGATACTTCTTCGGTGGTTACATAAACCGCCTCTACCCTCCATTCTGTTGGCAAATGTACAATCACTGGAGAACAAATTGGACGAGCTCCATTCGAGACTGTCCTATTAACGGGACCTGAAAAACTGTAATATCCTATGTTTCATGGAGTTGTGACTGAACAAGGACATGGATAATATACACTACATGACTAAAAGTATGTGGACATCTGTTAGTTGATCATCTCATTCCAAAATCATGGGCATTTATATGGAGTTGCTTCCATTCTCCATTCAGCCACAAGAGCATTAGTGAGTCCGGGCACTGACGTTGGGCGATTAGGCCTGGCTCAGAGTCGGTGTTTGTATTTGTATTTGTATTTATTATTGATCCCCATTAGCTGATGCCAAGGCAGCAGCTACTCTTCCTGGGGTCCGGCAAAAATAAGGCAAAACATTACAATACGTTCATTATAGAATTCAGAACACACTAGGTGTGTACCGTCAGGCCCATACTCCACTACCACATACAGTGGGGGAAAAAAGTATTTAGTCAGCCACCAATTGTGCAAGTTCTCCCACTTAAAAAGATGAGAGAGGCCTGTAATTTTCATCATAGGTACATGTCAACTATGACAGACAAACTGAGAAATTTTTTCTCCAGAAAATCACATTGTAGGATTTTTAATGAGTTTATTTGCAAATTATGGTGTAAAATAAGTATTTGGTCACCTACAAACAAGCAAGATTTCTGGCTCTCACAGACCTGTAACTTCTTCTTTAAGAGGCTCCTCTGTCCTCCACTCGTTACCTGTATTAATGGCACCTGTTTGAACTTGTTATCAGTATAAAAGACACCTGTCCACAACCTCAAACAGTCACACTCCAAACTCCACTATGGCCAAGACCAAAGAGCTGTCAAAGGACACCAGAAACAAAATTGTAGACCTGCACCAGGCTGGGAAGACTGAATCTGCAATAGGTAAGCAGCTTGGTTTGAAGAAATCAACTGTGGGAGCAATTATTAGGAAATGGAAGACATACAAGACCACTGATAATCTCCCTCTATCTGGGGCTCCACGCAAGATCTCACCCTGTGGGGTCAAAATGATCACAAGAACGGTGAGCAAAAATCCCAGAACCACACGGGGGGACCTAGTGAATGACCTGCAGAGAGCTGGGACCAAAGTAACAAAGCCTACCATCAGTAACACACTACGCCGCCAGGGACTCAAATCCTGCAGTGCAAGACGTGTCCCCCTGCTTAAGCCAGTACATGTCCAGGCCCGTCTGAAGTTTGCTAGAGTGCATTTGGATGATCCAGAAGAGGATTGGGAGAATGTCATATGGTCAGATGAAACCAAAATAGAACTTTTTGGTAAAAACTCGTCGTGTTTGGAGGACAAAGAATGCTGAGTTGCATCCAAAGAACACCATACCTACTGTGAAGCATGTGGGTGGAAACATCATGCTTTGGGGCTGTTTTTCTGCAAAGGGACCAGGACGACTGATCCGTGTAAAGGAAAGAATGAATGAGGCCATGTATCGTGAGATTTTGAGTGAAAACCTCCTTCCATCAGCAAGGGCATTAAAGATTAAACGTGGCTGGGTCTTTCAGCATGACAATGATCCCAAACACACCGCCCGGGCAACGAAGGAGTGGCTTCGTAAGAAGCATTTCAAGGTCCTGGAGTGGCCTAGCCAGTCTCCAGATCTCAACCCCATAGAAAATCTTTGGAGGGAGTTGAAAGTCCGTGTTGCCCAGTGACAGCCCCAAAACATCACTGCTCTAGAGGAGATCTGCATGGAGGAATGGGCCAAAATACCAGCAACAGTGTGTGAAAACCTTGTGAAGACTTACAGAAAACGTTTGACCTGTGTCATTGCCAACAAAGGGTATATAATAAAGTATTGAGAAACTTTTGTTATTGACCAAATACTTATTTTCCACCATAATTTGCAAATAAATTCATAAAAAATCCTACAATGTGATTTTCTGGACACCAAGACAGTCGTGAAGAGGGCACGACAAGGCCTATTCCCCCTCAGGAGACTGAAAACATTTGGCATGGGTCCTCAGATCTTCAAAAAGATCTACAGCTGCACCATCAAGAGCATCCTGACTGGTTGCATCACCGGCTGGTATGGCAACTGCTCGGCCTCCGACCGCAAGGCACTACAGAGGGCCAAGCTTCCTGCCATCCAGGACCTCTATACCAGGCGCTGTCAGAGGAGGCACTCAAAATTGTCAACGACTCCAGCCACCCTAGTCATAGACTGTTCTCTCTGCTACCGCACAGCAAGCGGTACCAGAGCGCCAAGTCTAGGTCCAAAAGGCTTCTCAACAGCTTCTACCCCCAAGCCATAAGACTCCTGAACAGCTAATCATGGCTACCCAGACTATTTGCACTGCCCCCCCACCCCCACCCCATCTTTTGTTAATTATTTATGCATAGTCACTTTAACTCTACCCACATATACATATTACCTCAACTACCTCAACTAGCCGGTGCCCCCGCACATTGACTCTGCACCAGTACCCCCCTGTATATAGCCTCCCTACTGTTATTTTATTTTACTTCTGCTCTTTTTTTCTCAACACTTTTTTGTTGTTGCTGTTTTATTTTACTTTTTTATTTAAAAAATAAATGCATTGTTGGTTAAGGGCTGTAAGTAAGCATTTCACGGTATTGTCTACAGCTGTTGTATTTGGCGCATGTGGCAAATACAATTTGATTTGATTTGATTCAACATGTCAATACCTCTCACAAATACAAGTAGTGATGAAGTCAATCTCTCCTCTACTTTGAGCCAGGAGAGATTGACATGCATATTATTAATATTGCTCTCTGTGTACATCCAAGGGCCAGCAGTGCTGCCCTGTTCTGAGCCAATTGCAATTTTCCTAAGTCCCTCTTCATGGCACGACTGAACAGTAGTCTAGGTGCGACAAAACTAGAGCCTGTAGGACCTGCCTTATTGATAGTGCTGTTAAGAAGGTAGAGCAGCACTTTATTATGGACGGACTTCTCCCCATCTTAGCTACTGTTGTATCAATATGCTGATTTTACCTGGATTATGTTGGAGAGGCTTCCATTAAAGAACACCCTATGTGTTCTATTAGACAGGTAACTCTTTATCCACAATATAGCAGGGGGTGTAAAGCCATAACAGATCCGTTTTTCCAGCAGCAGACTATGATCGATAATGTCAAAAGCCGATAATGTCAATTTCTCTCAGCCAATCATCAGTCATTTGTGTCAGTGCTGTGCATGTTGAATGTCCTTCCCTCTAAGCGTGCTGAAAGTCTGTTGTCCATTTGTTTACTGTAAAATAGCATTGTTTCTGGTCAAACACTATTTTTCACTACGTTTGCCAATTGGTTGTGCAGACAGACTTATTTGCCATTCGTTTTGCGTCATCCCTCTCAACCATAACATTTTTCAATTCCTCATCAATCCACTGGGTTTTTACAGTCATTTTCTTCATGGGTGCATACTTATTAGTAACTGGGATAAGTAATTTCATAAATTTCTCAAGTGCTACATCTGTTTGCTCCTCATTACACACCACGGACATACAAATATTATTTATATCAACAACATAGGAATCACTACAAAACGTATTGTATGACCTCTTATACACTATATTAGGTCTAGACTTTGGAACTTTGGTTTTCCTAGATATGGCTACTATATTGAAATCAATACATCCGATGGATCTGGAAACTGCTTGCAAACACATTTCTGCAGCATTAGTACAGATGTGATCAATACATGTTGATGATTACATTCATGTGCTGTTTGTAACTACCCTGGTAGGTTGACTGATAACCTGAACCAGGTTAAAGGCACTGGTTACAGTTTGAAGCTTTTTCTTGAGTGGGCAGCTTGATGAAAGCCAGTAAATATTTAAGTAACCCAGGAAATATGTCTCTCTGTTGATATCACATATATTATCAAGCATTTCACACATGTAATCCAGAGACTGACTGTTAGCACTTGGTGGTCTATTGCAGCTTCCAACAAGAATGGTCTTTAGGTGAGGCAGATGAACCTGTAGCCATATTACTTCAACAATATTTAACATGAGATCCTCTCTAATCTTTACAGGAATGTGGTTCTGAATATAAACAACACCTCCACCATTGGCATTTCTGTATTTTCTGTAAATGTTCTAACCTTGTATTACTACCACTGTATCATCAAAGGTATTGTATAAGTGAGTTTCAGAGATAGTCAGAATATGAATGTCATCTGTTACTAGCAAGTTATTAATTTCATTAACCTTGTTTCTTAAGCTACATATGTTAACATGTGCTATTTTGAGCACCTTTCTGGGATGCTTGCTTGTTTTCATTGCTTTACTGGGAAGCTTAGCAGAAGTAGATATTATCATGTTATTTATGTTAGTGCAGGGTGAGCTGCACACAGTATACTTCCTACTAAGGCACACCACCTCAGTGCTAACAGCATAAATCTGGTTCATAGACACATGATTGCTGCATACAATAGCTGTAGGGTCAGCAGATGCATTCAGGGCAGTTAGAGAGACATACATTATGTTACTTATATTGTGTCTACCAATGCCCCTGGTGTAATGTACATTTGCTAAAGCATTATGGTGACTCAGTGACACAATGGTAAGGATTAACTGAGCTGATCTTGGGTCATTGATAAGTCATTGTCTCAATGCAGCCTCCTAGTGCTGTGAAAGGATCCAGGAACCCAAATGATTTGGGTGGATCCCATCCTCCTTATAAAAGCTGTTTTGTTTCCAAAAGGTATCGAAATTGTCAACAAAAGTTACACCCATTGAGCTGTAATAATCATGTAGCCAGTTGTGAAGAGAAAGAATCCTGCTAAGGCGTTCAATGCCACTATTCAGAGAGGGCACCGGGCCAGATATGATGGGTCTTTTATTAGTGTCTAGCATAGAGTCAATCAGCTCTTTGTAATCGAGTTTCAACTGTTCAGAGCTGCCCTTCATATTGTCATTAAAACCCACATGAACTACGATAGAATCGATGTCCATGTCCTGGTGTAGTACATTCTGGAGATGTTTAGTAATGTTATTTACTCGAGCCCTGGGATAGGACGTTGTTTTTGCACCAGGAACAGTCACATTTCTTACCATGGAGCTGCCCAAAATCACGGCTGGCGAGAAGGACGAGGAAATCCGCCCCCACGCGTCACAGGATGGTGCAGGCCTCCGACAGATGGAGAAGCCCCACTCGATACAAAACAGGGACCGAAGGTTGCTGATGTCAACTTCTAAATCGTAGGGGAAGGAGTAGGAGTAGGCACAGTGGCCGCAGACACAGGTACCCCCAGCGACGAAGGTGCAGGAAGATTAGGCTCCAGGGTGGTGTAACTATTTGTTGTTTGTATCCGCTCCGGCCTTCTCGTTGGGAGTGTAAACTGCTTTGTGGGAGGCCGCTGTCTTCGGCTTCCACGGCTCGTGACATTTGACCATCATTGATTGCCATGCTCCTCTTGCTTTGCTCCTTCGACTCTGCTATCAGATGGGCGAGGAGAGGCAGGAGATGGCTCCCTGGCAAATGAACTCCGGGCAACACCGGCCAGTCGGATCATGACAAACGACAAGAAGGAGATGCATCCAACATGCGCGAATGCCATCCAGCCACCGGCGTAGAAAAGGTAAACATTCCACTCTACGTTTTCCCCAGTTTCTCACGTAGGCTGGCAACCTGTATGATCAATGAAGCCACCTCAATCCTATAATCCTCGGCAAGCAAACAATTGCCGCATTGGAACTTTGAGTGATCCAGTTTGTCCCGATAAAAGCGTAGTAGATAAATCTCCTACAGCGCTGGAACCGTTCATTTACTTCTCCAGACAAAGAGGGCTCCATTGGAAAACTCATCTGGGACTAACTTTGTTAGCTTGATGGCTAACGTTAGCAGCTTAGCTAGGTTAGCGGCTCTTTCAAGCAGACTTGAAAGAGCCACTAATTCATCCCAAAGGTATTCGATGGGGTTGAGGTCAGGGCTCTGTGCAGGCCAGTCAATTTCTTCTACACCGATCTCGACAAACCATTTCTGTATGGACATTTCTTTGTGCATGGGGGCATTGTCATGCTGAAACAGGAAAGGGCCTTCCCCAAACTGTTGCCACAATGTTGGAAACACAGAATCGTTTAGAATGTCATTGTATGCTGTAGCGTTAAGATTTCCCTTCACTTGAACTAAGGGGCCTAGCCCGAACAATGAAAACAGCCACAGACCATTATTCTTCCTCCACCAAACTTTACAGTTGGCACTATGCATTGGGGCAGGTAGCGTTCTCCTGGCATCCGCTAAACCCAGATTTGTCAGACTGCCAGATGGTGAAGCTTGATTCATCACTCCAGAGAACGCGTTTCCACTGCTCCAGAGTCCAATAGCAGCGAGTTTACACCACTCCAACCGACTCTTGGCATTGCACATGGTGATCTTAGGCTTGTGTGAAGCTGCTCAGCCATGGAAACCCATTTCATGAAGCTCCTGACGAACAGTTCTTGTGCTGATGTTGCTTCCAGAAGTAGTTTGGAACTCGGTAGAGTGTTGCAACAGAGGACAGACGATTTTTACACACTTCAGCACTCGGTGGTCCCGTTCTGTGAGCTTGTGTGGCCTGCCACTTCACGGCTGAGCAGTAGTTGCTCCTAGACGATTCCACTTCCCAATAACAGCACTTACAGTTGACCGGGGCAGCTCTAACAGGGCAGACATTTGATGAACTGACTTGTTGGAAAGGTGGCATCCTATGACAGTGCCATGTTGAAAGTCACTGAGCTCTTCAGTAAGGCCATTCGACTGCCAATGTTTGTCTATGCAGATTGCATGGCTCTCCCTCGCCCTCCATTTGGCAAATCTGACCATAACTCTATGCTCCTGATTCTTGCTTACAAGTGAAAACTCAAAACAGGACGTACCAGTGACGCTCTCAACACGGAAGTGGTCCGATGAAGCAGATGCTAAGCTACAGGACTGTTTCATTAGTGCAAACTGGAATATGTTCCGGGATTCATCCGATGGCATTGAGGAGTTTACCACATCAGGCTCATGCTTCATTGAGACAGCCTATAGGGTGGAGGTCAGAGACCTGGCAGTGTGGTGCCAGAACAACAACATCTCCCTCAACATCAGCAAGACAAAGGAGCTGATCGTGGACCACAGGAAATGGAGGGCCGAGCACACCCCTATTCACATCGACGGTACTGTAATGGAGCGGGTCGAGAGCTTCAAGTGCCTCGGTGTCCACATCACTAAGGATCTATCATGGTCCACACACATCAACACAGTCATGAAGAGAGCATGACAACACCTTTTCCCCCTCAGAAGGCTGAAAAGATTTGGCATGGGCCCTCAGATCCTCAAAAGGTTATACAGTTGCACCATTGAGAGCATCTTGACTGGCTGCATCACCACTTCGTATGGCAACTGCTTGGCATCCAACTGCAAGGCGCTACAGAGGGTAGTGCGTACAGCCCAGTACATCACTGGGGCTGAGCTCCATGCCATCCAGGACCTCTATACCAGGCTGTGACAGAGGAAGACCCTAACATTTTTTAAAGACTCCAGCCACTCAAGTCATAGACTGTTCTCTCTGCTACCACACGGCAAGCAGTACCAATGCACCAAGTCAGGAACCAACAGGACCCTGAACAACTTTTACCCCCAAGCCATAAGACTGTTAAATAGTTAGTTAAATAGTTAACCAAATAGCTACCTAGACTATCAGTATTGACCCTTTTTGCACTAACTTTTTTGTCTCATCACATATGTGACTCATTTCAGGACTACTTCACAGGTGAGCCATTTGAACATAAACTAATTTTTTTAATCAAATACCATTTTGGCAGAAATACTTTCTGGAACATGTGAACTTTCGTGTGCCTTAAAAATAAATGTGTATGCCATCTGTAAATACAAATACAATTGTTAAATTACGAGCCTAGTTGGTTTAGCCATGTAAAAAGACAGGAACCTTCCCGCTAGCCATGATTGGCTGAGATGAAGGATGAGCTGGACATGCCGAGAGATGAGTTCGGATTGGTCTGCCATGTAGCACGCTTCTGTCTATAACATGAGCTGCTCAGTATGTATAGGTAATCCTTTCTAACGCAGCTTTTTTGGAAGATATCACGAAGTAGATCTGCAAAAATGTTGCTCTCCAATTTCTGGAGGACCAAGTATTGAAATCAGTGGAATTAGAGTATGACAGCTAAGGAGATGGAGAAAACTATGTTTTTTTTATTGCAAATATGCAGAGGGAGTCGAAAAGAGAAGGCTATTGTATAAAACACCTTTCTCCGAATTACATCTTAAAACTAAGGGCAACCATGGCATCTGTGACAGAGAGGGAGAAGCGTCCATCCATGTATACGGGTAAGATAGTCTCGCTAGATACATTTTCAGATATTACGTTTCTAATTTTGTCAGAAAGTCGTTTTCATTTCAAGTTAAAGCGTACTGTTAGCTATCTAGCTAACGTTAGCTGGCTGGCTCGCTAGTTAACATTACGTGTATGATCTGTGTAGTAATATTATTTGTATCTCAGACCCATTTGCATTGCCTGTTATAGCCTAATGTTAGCTAGCTAGCTAACATTGAACCTGGTTGGTTAGCTACAGTATGTAATAATGTGCTCTATGATGTGCTGTTTTTTTTGTGATGTACCTTAATCTTGTTTGGACCCCAGGAAAAGGGATCCTTAATAAATACAAATACTAAATAACATGCTTTAGAATTGCCAGGGGGCGGAACGAGTGGCTCTTGTAAAGAGAAAGGGGCTCACACTTCATTCGCCACTCAACCGGTCTGTCTCAGGCAGACCTTGTGTGATTGGTCATTCCTGTTAGTGAGCCGCCTCCAGCTAATCCCATTGTGATACATCTCACTCATATTATTAGAGAACCGGGGTTACGAAAGTAACCTTGAGTTTTATATAGCACTTTTTATTGATCCAAAGACACAGTAAAATCTTCTCTCATCCCTATCATCCTTACCTGATAATATGGAGCTAGATTTGAATAGCTCTTGTAGATAGCTTGTTGAATTTTCCATAACATCCAACAATATGGCAGTGAAGTCTGATGGGAGACACAAAGATAATCCTGACATGCTTTATTTGTTTGTTTATCTACTGGTATTGTTGCCTTAACAATGATGGTATAAGATGTGCTTGCTGAAAGCAAATAGTAAGAGATTTTCATAACTACTAATGGTGTGCTTCTGTAAAGGGATGATTCTCCTCTAGCTCCCTGCAGGTGGTCGGTGAGTATAATCACAGACATGGTGTGACCTGAGATAGAGATAGCCTGGAGGAGTAGAACAAACCCCTATTTGTCCTAATCATCTTTGCTTTTGAGAAACTAAGCCAGGGAGTGGCGCAGTGGTCTAAGGCACTGCATCACAGTGCTAGCTGTGCCACTAGAGATCCTGGTTCGAATCCAGGCTCTGTCGTAGCTGGCCGCGACCGGGAGACCCATGGGGCGGCGCACAAGTCGTCCAGGGTAGGGGAGGGAATGGCCGGCAGGGGATGTAGCTCAGTTGGTAGAGCATGGCGTTTGCAACGCCAGGGTTGTGGGTTAGATAAAATAATGTATGCGCTAACTGTAAGTCGCTCTGCATAAGAGCGTCTGCTAAATGACTAAAATGTAAATGTAAACAACACCTGGTGCTCATAACCACAAGATGAACCCACAGTGGTTTACGATGCCCCGATCTGCATGGGAGGGGTGAAACCAGCCATGACTAAGCATTTTTAGGTCCACTATATTTCCTGTATTGTTGGGCTCTCAACAATCACCTACGAGTGGTCGTTGACCAGCTCCATTATTGCAATAATTAATCAATATCAAATAAAGATTGATTGTTTGAAGAAATGACAAAGTCTCTCTCACTTGATTAGAATTTCCACAACAACTCCTCTGAACTTGTCGTTGGACTGTCTGTCAAAGTGGCGCACCTCTCTCACTCAGGGAGAGTGAGGTAGAGTCAGAGCTACGTCACAGGGTTATATAGCTCCCCACTCACTGCAGCGCTAGATAGAACTTTGTGGAATAATGCAAATCTACGAAAAATATAAACGTTCTGTCACAGCGAAAATACTAAATTATGGAAGTCCAATTGATTGTGAGATATGGCATGTGATAAGGGATGTGATAATGGATGTGATAATGACATGTGATAATTTTCTGTGATAAATTTGGGTCGCGGGTTCACAGTTTGTACAGTTTGTACATTTTCTGAGATCTCTGCCAGGCAAGGAGGAAACAGCAGCCAGCTCATGCAACAACAAAACAGAAAATGCTGTGCTCTAAAGATGGCATTGTATCAACACAAATAAATAAAAGGTAATTGTCGATCTGATCAGAAACACTGCGCTCACATGCTTTATCACCTAAATGATGTCACTGGTGTATTTTGTTGGAATGTTGGAATACATTGCGCAATAGGCTATACGGTTTTTACCAGGCGCGAGTCCATCCAGATTCAAGTCCCGTGCGCGAAACAACACACATAACGAGCTCGAAAAATTTATACTGAAGCAAAGTTTCACCCACATTTTAGATAAGAAAATATCTGCCTTTTTTGGGATGTCTTTATAAACTTTCACATAGCCTATTCCATGATATTGGGTAATCCAATGAGCAACAATGCAGCTGTTGATTGCCGTGATCATCATTCATCATGTATGCTATATACTGTATAATCAATACACGACTTTCAGGGAGTCGGGCATTTGATGCAAACATACAGTGCCTTCGAAATGTATTCAGACCCCTTATTCTGAAATTGATTCATTTTTTGTTTTTCCTCATCAATCTATACAAAATACCCCATAATGACAAAGCAAAAACATGTTTTTAGATTTTTTTGGGACTGTATTAAAAATGTAAAACTGAAATATCAAATTTACATAAGTATTCAGACCCTTTACTCAGTACTTTGTTGAAGCAACTTCAGAAGCAATTACAGCCTCACGTCTTTTTGGGTATGACGGTACAAGCTTGGCACACATGTATTTGGGGAGTTTCTCCCATTCTTCTCTGCAGATCCTCTCAAGCTTTGTCAGGTTGTATGGGGAGTGTTGCTGCACAGCTATTTTCAGGTCTCTCCAGAGATGTTAGGTTCATCATCTTTGCCTCAATCCTGACTAGTCTCCCAGTCCCTGCCACTGAAAAACACCCCCACAGCATGATGCTGCCACCACCATGCTTCACGTTAGGGATGGTGCCAGTTTTCCTCCAGACGTGACGATTGGCATTCAGGCCAAAGAGTTTAATCTTGGTTTCATCAGACCAGAGAATCTTGTTTCTCATGGTCTGAGAGTCTTTAGGTGCCGTTTGGCAAACTCATGTGCTTTTTACTGAGGAGTGGCTTCTGTCTGGCCACTCTACCATAAAGGCCTGATTGGTGGAGTGCTGCAGAGATGGTTGTCCTTCTGGAAGGTTCTCCCATCTCCACAGAGGAACTCTGGAGCTCTGTCAGAGTGACCATCGGGTTCTTGGTCACCTCCCTGACCAATGGCCTTCTCCCCCGATTGCTCAGTTTGGCCTGGCGGCCAGCTCTAGGAAGAGTCTTGGTGGTTCCAAACTTCTTCCATTTAAGAATGATGAAGGCCAATGTGTTCTTGGGGATCTTCAACGGTGCAGACATTTTTTGGTACCCTTCCCTAGATCTGTGCCTCAACACAATCCTGTCTCAGAGCTCTACGGACAATTCCTTCGACCTCATGGCTTGGTTTTTGCTCTGACATGCACTGTCAACTGTGCGACCTTATATAGACAGGTGTGTGTCTTTCCAAATCATGTCCAATCAATTGAATTTACCACAGGTGGACTTCAATCAAGTTGTAGAAACATTTCAAGGATGATCAATGGAAACAGGATGCACCTGAGCTCAATTTCGAGTCTCATAGCAAAGGGTCTGAATACTTATGTAAATAAGGTATTTCTGTTTTTTATTTTTAATAAATGTGCAAAAATTTCTAAAAACCTGTTTTCACTTTGTCATTATGGGGTATTGTGTGTAGATTGCTAAGGGTTGTTATTTATTTAATCAATTTTAGAATAAGGCTGTAACGTAACAAAATGTGGAAAAAGTCAAGGGGTCTGAATACTTTCCGAAGGCACTGTAGGCTATAAGAATATTTTTCAATTTTATAAAATGTGCCTACATTATCACATTCATTTGCTCGCTCGAGGAAGGCAATTTGGCCCTGGCTTGCAAACGAAACCCCTGCATCATTTTGGTCTACCCCAATGAAACCTTGGACAGTGAGCATCAATCGCATTTCTATAGATGCATGCATCAATACCTACCCTATCTACAATATCTGCAACCAAAAAATATTTACAAGGGTATGTTCACTGTCAGCTGGCTACTGTAGGAAAGGTACAATCTAATAAAACATTTGCAAATAAATTTGCCTTTTAGCCCATATGTGTCATCCGAAGAAGTTGACATTATATTGCACACTCACAAGTCTTTCCCTCTCATTTTAGTAAATACATTTATCCGTAATGATTTGATCACACCATGCAACGAGGGATGTAGCCTACAGTCAGAGGGAAGATGGACAATGTTGATTAGCAGGTGAAATTAAGTCCAATGGGGTTGCAAGGTGGGAGGCGGGATTGTGGTCCTCTGTGGCTCAGCTGGTAGAGCACGGCGCTTGTAACGCCAAGGTAGTGGGTTCGATCCCCGGGACCACCCATACATAAAAATGTATGCACGCATGACTGTAAGTCGCTTTGGATAAAAGCGTCTGCTAAATGGCATATTATTATTATATTAGGTCGGCTCCTTTTCTCCTTGCTTGGCAGAGATCTCAGTAAAGGTCAAATTGTGAACCCCCGACCCAAATTTATCACATAAACTGTATATGCAATATCTCATAATTGATTGGTCTTCCTGAATTTAGTATTTTCGCTGTGACAGAACGTTTATATTTTTCGTAGATTTGCGTTATTCCACAAAGTTCTATCTAGCGCTGCAGTGAGTTGGGGTGCTGCATAACCCTGTGACTTAGCTCTCGCTCTAGCTCTACCTCGCTCTCCCTGAGTGAGAGAGGTGCGCACTTTGACAGACAGTCCAGCAACAAGTCAGAGGGGTTTAGGAACATAGACACGTTTTCGAAATTTGCCGTTATTCACCTTTAACATATTAAAACTTTAAAACGTGCAGACCGGTCTGGAATGGTGTGCTTGTATATAGCTTTTTCATACCATTTATACTTTTTTTAACTATAATAATTTTAAATGTTCATAAGAGCTCCATAGACTTGAATGGGAAGTATTTGAATTTGCCACTGCTCTTGAACCGTTAAAGCTACAAACACCAAACCAATGTTAACATGTGCAGACTGACTCGACAGATTGCTTTTCAAAAGATTGTTGATACTATTTGTGCCTTTTGAACTACACCCATTTTAAATTAGCATAAACTCCCCATAGATTCACATCACCAACATTGAAATGTGCAGACTGACTGAAATTACATTGCTTGTCAACAGCTTTTTTCAAATCTTTATACTTTGGAACTATAAGCATTCTAAATGTGTATATACAAGCTCCGTAGATTAGAATAGATTAGCATAGTACACTTTCTGATATGCAGACTGACTCAATTTAGATTGCTTCAATAAAGCTTTATGCTCCCATTTACCACAGTCACTACTAATACCACTACTATTGCAGTAACTACCACTACTGCCACAGTCACTACTACCATTACTACTAGCCCGCTATGAGCCACTATAATGCCTTCACACCTAAAAACCACCCCAAACTAGGTCACTACCCATAGCCTACGAAAACGCCATTGTTACTACTACCCTTACTACTGCCGACACTACCACTACAACTTCTTTAAAACCTCTTAGATGTAAAGTCCCCTGTTTAGGGGACCTGCGTGGTTCTGCTACCAGTTCCGACCGACATTTTCACTTATAAATTAATCTGTGGACACAGTAGATCATAATGGCTTGCATTGAGTGATAGCCCTGGTTCCCACGGACACAGAGTATATTTTCTGAGCCTGTGTGACGTTGGATGAGAAATCTGAAACCACTCCATCAACTCCTGGCTGAACCCTACGTCACAGCCACTGACAAAGCACATGCCTGCAATCTTTACATCGTAGTGCAGCAGGATATAGTGGTTTCATCACGGTAGTACATTCAGAGATCGATTTATAGCCATTCATCTAAAATAATTAATCGATTTTAAACAAAAAACACTTTCTATTTATCTTAGATGGACATATGAGATGAAAGGCGAGTTCCTAACGAGTTCAGGAAGCCAAGCTAGAGCTCTATGAGACGTTCACAGCGATGGGGGCAGACGTTTTGATCAAGAGAGACCCTTAGAAAATATGCACAATTTCTCTAACACTAAACACACAAATATGTATTTTATACTCATAAGGAAGGTGAAATATTATAGTTAGTCGTTTTATAAATGTATTATACTATATTTAGAAAGAATATAAGTCATTTCAAGCCTTATTCATACAGTTTTGTAGAATAGGAAATACATCATATATAATGTATAGCTATTTTTAAAAGATTGGGGGGGGGGGGGGGAGTATGCAGCATTAGGGTTACCTTGCAACCTCATTGGACATTATTGTTTATGGCCCTGTCAACATAAATAATTACTTTTGGGGATTACGTAGATTATATTTTCATTTACATTTAGTTACATTTAACTGGTTTTAATTACCATTAAACACTTAAAGAGGAGCAAGCGCACCATACATTCTTCAGGAAACATTATTTTCTAGTTTATATTGTATTATATTACACTATCAGTCAAAAGTTTGGACACACCTACTCATTCAAGGGTTTTTCTTTATTTTTACTATTTTCTACATTGTAGAATAATAGTGAAGACATCAAAACTATGAAATAACACATATGGAATCACATAGTAACCAAAAAAGTATTAAACAAATTAAAATATATTTTATATTTGAGATTCTTCAAAGTAGCCACCCTTTGCCTTGATGACAGCTTTGCACACTCTTGGCATTCTCTCAACAAGCTTCATGAGGTAGTCATCTGGAAAGCATTTCAATTAACAGGTGTGCCTTTTTTAATTGTGGAACTTCTTTCCTTCTTAATGCGTTTGAGCCAATCAGTTGTGTTGTGACAAGGTAGGGGTGGTATACAGAAGATAGCCCTATTTGGTAAAAGACCAAGTCCATATTATGGCAAGAACAGCTCAAATAAGCAAAGAGAAATGACAGTCCATCATTACTTTAAGACATGAAGGTCAGTCAATACGGAACATTTCAAGAACTTTTAAAGTTCTTCAAGTGCAGTCGCAAAAACCATCTTGCTCTATAATGAAACTGGCTCTCATGAGGACCGCCACAGGAAAGGAAGACCCAGAGTTGCTGCAGAGGATAAGTTCATTAGAGTTAACTGCACCTCAGATTGCTGCCCAAATAAATGAGAGAATGCCAAGAGTGTGCAAAGCTGTCATCAAGGCAAAGGGTGGCTATTTGAAGAATCTCAAATATAAAATCTATTTTGATTTGTTTAACACTTTTTTGGTTACTACATGAATCCATATGTGTTATTTCATAGTTTTGATGTCTTCACTATTATTCTACAATGTAGAAAATGGTAGAAATAAAGAAAACCCTTGAATGAGTAGGTGTGTCCAAACATTTGACTGTATGTACTGTATGTTATGTTATTTGCGACTGTATTATTTAGTCGTTTCTCATTCATTTGGAAATATCATTTCTGATGAATTTCTGAATGATGAACCACATTAATTTCAGATTTACATTTGAAATTGTAAAAAGACTTGGACCAGGATTCAATCTGATTGTGCTTTTTCTTCTATCCCCGGTCTCGGTGGGAACATTGTCTTTAAAAGGTGCATTTCTGACAAAGCGCTATAGGATTGAATCGTGGCCATTGTTTTGTTTGTGGTATGGCCCAAATGATTAGGTACATCACCGTTCACAATAATGGTTCGCTCCTACAGAAAGTGAGTCACGTGGCCGTGGCTTGCTATATAAAGCAGGCAGACAATCATTGAGGCATTCAGTTACTCTTCGATTGAACGTTAGAACTGGCTAAACGAGTGACCTAAGCAACTTTGAGCGTGGTATGATCGTCAGTGCCAGGCGCGCTGGTTCCAGTATCTCAGAAAACGCCGGCTTCCTTCGCTTTTCACGCACGACAGTGCCTAGGGTTTACCGAGATTGGTGTGAAATACTCAAAACATCCAGTCAGCAGCAGTCCTGTGGGCGAAAACAGCTCATTGTTGAGAGATCGAAGGAGAATGGCAGGAATCATGCAAGCTAACAGGCGGGCCACAAACAGGCAACATTGGTGTGCAGAATGGCATCTTGGAACATCTTGGCACAACTCGTTAGTCCTTGTCACGGATGGGCTATTGCAGCAGACGACCACACCGGGTTCCAGTCCTATCAGCTAAAAACAAGAATTAGTAGCTCCATTGGGCACGCGATCATCAACACTGGACATTTGAGGAGTGGAAAAACATTGCCTGGTCCGACGAATCCCGGTTCCTGTTGCGTCATGCTGATGGCATAGTCAGGATTTGGCGTAAACAGCATGAGTCTATGGCCCCATCCTGCCTTGTGTCAACAGTACAGGCTGGTGGCGTTGGTGTAATGGTGTGGGGAATGTTTTTCTGGCACAGGTTAGGTCCCTTACTAATTGAGCAATGTTTTCATGCCCCTAAGAATTCAGGCTGTTCTGGAGGCAAAGGGGGTTCGACCCGGTACTAGATTGGTGTACCTAATAAACAGTTTCTCATAATGACTGTGTTGCAAAGAGTGACATAACTTCTGTAGGATTAAATATTGGTTATCATTGGTTGTCATTTTTTGTAATGGGTAATTAGGGGTTAAGGCAGGTTTCAGACATGGCAATATAAGACATTCCATAATGAAAGAAACGGATCCTGTGTCTCACCTGTTAAGTCATTTGTCTCATTTGTTACACAATAGCAAAACCTTCTTGGAAACATGTTGTCTGCGATACTTCTGAAATTAGAAACTACAAAACAAACTCATAAGAAATGAAAAAGGAACCCTTTGAGAAACAGTTTACTGTGTCCATTAAATTTGTTTTTACTGATTAGATACTGTTCCAACATGCTTGCTTTAGCAGACTGTACTTACAGATGTAGGATCTTAATTTGATCACCCTGTTGCAAGTTAACTTTTGAGGATTAAAAAGGCTTCTGAAGTTTGTAATTTCCGCTTTGAAATTTCAGACTTGATTTCCCTAAAAAAAGTATCAACTCCTATAAAAATGTCCATAAATTATAATCCACATAATAACTCATACTTTCCTGCTGTAGCAAACTGGTTCAAATTAAGATCCTACACCTGTATATGTGTTAGTAATAAGTTTGTGCTACAGGATGATTTTTACCTTTTAAATATGTTTTATATCATCAGCTTAATCTGAGGCGCTGCGCTTCTACCAGACTTGGGTTTCAAATACTTAAAAAATCTATTCAAATACTTTATCTGTGTCTGGTCGAGCTTGCCTTGCTTAATAAACCTATAGAAAAGTCCAAAAACTGCAAATGCTTTGAATCGAATTTTAACTATTTGAAACCCAGGTCTGCTTTCTACTAAAGCTATCTTTTTTAACATTACTTACTCTATATTATAAAATTAAAGCTGAGTATTGTGGAATTCAATAGACTACGGTTTACATGATGTGCGATGTCAGTGAATTAGGCAAACATGATACTGATCAACAGTATGTCATGACAAGGTGTTAATGATATTGACAGTGATGATATACAGTACCAGTCAAAAGTTTGGACACACCTACTCATTCAAGGATTTTAAACTATATTTTTTACTATTTTCAGCATTGTAGAAAAGTAGTGAAGACATCAAAACTATGAAAGAGCACATATGGAATCATGTAGTAACCAAAACAGTGTTAAACAAATCAAAATATATTTTAGATTTGAGAAAATTAAAAGTAGCCACCCTTTGCCTTGATGACAGCTTTTAACACTCTTGGCATTCTCTCAACCAGCTTCATGATGAATGCTTTTCCGAAAGTCTTGAAGGAGTTCCCACATATTCTGAGCACCTGTTGGCTGCTTTTCCTTCACTCTGCTGTCCAACTCTTCCCAAACCATCTCAGTTGGGTTGAGGTCGGGTGATTGTGGAGGCCAGGTCATCTGATGCAGCACTCCATCACTCTCCTTCTTGGTAAAATAGCTCTTACACAGTCTGGAGGTGTGTTGGGTCATTGTCCTGTTGAAAAACAAATGATAGTCCCACTAAGCGCCAACCAGATGGGATGGCAAATTGATGCAGAATGCTGTGGTAGCCATGCTGGTTAAGTGTGCCTTGAATTCTAAATAAATCACAGACAGTGTCTCCAGCAAAGCACCCCCACACCATCACACCTCCTCCTCCATGCTTCACGGTGGGAACCACACATGCAGAGATCATCCGTTCACCTACTCTACGTCTATTTGGGCAGCAATCTGAGGTGCAGTTAACTTTAATGAACTTATCCTCTGCAGCAGTTAACTCTGGGTCTTCATTTCCTGTGGATGTCCTCATGAGAGCCAGTTTCATCATAGAGCAAGATGTTTTTTGCGACTGCACTTGAAGAAACTTTCAAAGTTCTTGAAATGTTCCGTACTGACTGGTTACTATGTGATTCCATATGTGTTATTTCATAGTTTTGATGTCTTCACTATTATTCTACAATGTAGAAAATAGTGAAAAATAAAGAAAAACCCTTGAATGAGTAGGTGTGTCCAAACTTTTGACTGGTACTGTAGAGCAGTGGTTTCCAAACTGTGGGTCAGAACCCACTAGCAGGTTGTGGCAGGGGTCTAGATGGGTCACGGGATGACATATCTTGTCCATTTTACAAATTTTTTGATTTTTATACTGTCAATTCCATACAAATTGGCCAGAAGCTCATAGTCAAATCTTCATAAGGTTAATTGGGGGGAATTAATCAATGTTTTACTTAGATATATTTTTTAATGTATGTTTTTTAATGGTGCAATCCTTATGGTGAGTCACAAAGAAAAAAGTTTGGTAACCCCTGCTGCAGAGTACAACACAGTAAGTTCATGTTTCAAGCAATTACTATTAAAAACCACAAGAGTGAGCTTTGACCTTAAGAGCTGGCCAGTAAGAAGGGCTATGTACAATCAGTGTAACAAATCAGATTAGAATCCATCACCTAGGCACACACACACGCGGACGCACACACAGCTGTTCTACCTATATAAGGGAAAGCCATTCACAACCTGCCTGGCAAGGAGACTGTAGCAGCCAACATGCACTGGCACTCTAACACCCTAACAGATACATCGGAGCTACAGATGGGGGAGTGAGATAGTGGTCACTACAATGGTTGTTGAAGACATAAATTATGTGGTTGTTTACTGTTATAGACCAGTAGAGTGACCTTGTGAAGAGCCAGGGAGCTGTGTGAGGTCACACTCAACAAAGAGAAGAGGTGACGGGAGCCTAGAGTGGGAGTGACAAATAGATAAAGATTAAAGGGGAAGTCCGTATTTTACAACTTTATGTTAGATGCTTCATCACCCTGAAAGTAGCCTTTTTGGGCAGCTGAACTCAAAAACCAACTTCTCTGGTTGGAAATGGCCTATGTTGCATCAATATTAGTCCGAATCATTGATTCTAGTGTAAAAATGTACTACAAAGTGTAAGTAGCATTTTGGTCATAAAGTCAGTATCTTCCAAAATGGAGATTTGCGAGATTTAGAGAACACTTTGACGTTCCCAGATCCTTGGATATTTGAGGGTTGGGTTTTGATTTCAATCATACCCACTTGCCCACTAACACGCCGACTAACATGGGATGTTTTTGTTTTGTTTTTTATCTTAATCTTTAACTCTGCATTGTTGTAAAATGACCTGTAAGCATTTAACTGTTAGTCTACACCTGCAGTTTACAAAGCATGTGACAAATACAATTGTATTTGATTCAAGATGATCCGTAATCATGGTAGCATCCACATTATTGTAGACGTTTTTGGAAACATACAGTATATTCTTATTTTCAATAAAAGTGACTCCAAAATGACACAATACAATATTTACCATTAATTTCTATTGGGGCAAAATAATCTGAAACACAACCAAATAGAACTGCAAATGCATCCAACAAGTTTGTAGAGTCACAAGCTTGATGTAGCCATTGCGTGCTAGGAATATGGAACCAAATACAAAACGTTTGATTACTTTATTTATAAGAATCTTTAGGGGTGTCAATAATTTTGATCCCTACCTTTTTAGAGATTTTTTTGTATTACTTGTTAAACAAAATGTATTTCTCTGAGCAATTGTATTAGTATAAAATAAAATAATTTCCATTTTTTTTGCATACAGTATAGCTCAGTGTTTTATTATTTATTTTATGAAATCATTATTGTTCATCTTTATCAAGGGTGTCAATAATTTCGAACCCCACTGTAGCAAACATAACACACCCACATCAAACCACACCCCCAAGACGCAAATCTAATTTTTCTTCATGAGCAGCAGAAAAGCCCAGGCAAAATCGGTGAGTTCAGCCGCCCTTTAAAAAAAACATTGCATGGTTGCCCCTATCACTTCCATTGATTGTTAGCTAGCGGTGGCTAAAGTTAGCTGAAGTTTGTAGAAACCAAAACATTGATTTCAGTTTCTCTTGGCCCATAGACTACTTTCAGGGTGAGGAATGATGTATCTTCTTGTAAAATAAACATTAAAGAAACGCTGCTCTTGTATTTATTTAAGTTAACTGGAGCCGTAAAAATCTTTGTGAGGTGGAATCTCCCAGACTCCAACTGAGGTAGCACAGGCTGCGCATTCACAGTTGAAATTACATCATGATGAGACGACTGCTTTAAAAATGAATTGCATTTTGGTGACTTACCCAATTGTGTTGAATTAATTAATGTATTGACCAAGGGAGTGAGATCTATGGAGGTTGGATCAATATACTCCACCGGGATTTCTGGGAAGGAAGGAAGAACAACATTGTTAATGTGAGTAGATACAGTTTACTTAACTCCAATATGCCCAAATTGTATCACAGATTAAACTTAATTGCATGTTCATTGCTTTTCTGAAGCAAAACAAGACTAAATATGTCTTTAAAGTAAACATTTTTTAAAATATGTAATAGTAGTGAAAAATCTAACAATATGTGAACCGTAAAAAACAGTCAATAATTGTAACTTTACTGTTTTCAAATAGTTCCAGTGATCAACTAATTTGGTGACGCATTATTTGAATTGTACGTCATAATGGTGTCATAATATTGTCATAATGTCACTGAATGTCAAATGTGGGTGTGTAACAAATGTAATGTCTGTTTCCGATGCATAGCAAATAAGCCATGTCACTTGACATTCAGTGACACAAGATGTCATGACATCTTATGACATATGTTTTTTCATGTTTATGACAATATTATGATGAACAGTTCAAATAATTTGTATTTTATTTAGTATACACATCAGAACATAATGGAAGTTTGTTTTTGAAAGTGCACGGTACCTGTCGATGCTAGAAGATCCCTCTTATATATTTCCTCCTGGTTGCTATGTCTTTGAGCTGCATGCAAAGTAAAATCTGATCATTGCATCACTGAGCTGTCTGTTTAAACTACTAGCACACACCTCGGACACCCATGCATACCCCACAAGACATGCCACTAGAGGTCTCTTCATAGTTCCCAAGTCCAGAACAGACTATGGGAGGCGCACAGTACTACGTTGAGCCATGGCTACATATCAACATTATAGTTTTAACCATGTTTTGAGGCTATACATTTACTTTGTTTCCAAACAGAGTAAAACAAGCTTATATTTTGGGTTCTGATGGGGTACGACAGTTGAGACAAGCTCATGAGGCATTTCTAAGTTATATTCTTTAAGAATCAATTTGTACATATCAAAAATTGATGTAGTTAGTGCAGATTGCCCCTTTAATTTTCTCGCAATAAAAGTATCATATCAAAGTGAAATATAATAATCTTGAAATAATATATTATAATTATCTTAATATGCCATTCATAATTTACATGATTGACAATGACAACAGCAATGTTACTATATCAAACATTAAACAATTACCTTACTGCTAAGAATACTGTAAACATGTTCAGTGGCAAGAATAACAAAACAACGAGGCCATCTAGATGTAATTCAAGGTATAGGATTAGAGTTCAGTTAGAGGATAAGTATATCACCTACCTATATGAAAGAAGACTAGGAGGAGTAGAATAGCTACACATGTCCTGAGACACAGCCTTGAGTGATTCCTCGATGCCCAAAAGCCTGCCATCGTATGTGAACACCCCACTACAAAAACACAACACAAGACACGCTAGAGCAGTTTACAGGGCATCTCAACCTAAAGTTCATTGGCATATTGTTATGCAAAACCAACATTTTTCCATGTATCACAACATTATGTCATGGGCAGATTTTCTCCCCGCTCCTCCCCATTGAAGTCAGTGATATTCAACTCTCATAAGGAATAGATAAAGCTCCATTTTGGGAAACAAAACAGATTATATAGTGAGACAAAAAAGTTGTCAATGGTTATTTTTTACAACTACTTCAGATACTAAATAAACTGATCTCGTCCCCAGGCTCAATTCAACAGAGAGAGAGACGGCTGGTAGACATTATACATGAACGCCAAAACAATTTTTGTTCACTACAATAGTGTCAGTGACATTGGCTTCAGTGATGTATTGTGTTAGAGGTTTGACAAGCACAAGTCAAATGATATGCCAAGGATTCTTAGGTAAAGAAGAGCAGAGGTGAGTTTCCCAAATACTTTGTAGTTATGTCGTATGTTATTTCTCTGTTCACAATCCTGACACACTGTCACGCCCTGGCTCTGGGGACTCTTTAATGTTGAGCCAGGGTGTTAGTTTCTAGGTTTAGTTTTCTAGGTTTCTGTTCTAGATCGTTGTATTTCTATGTTGGCCAGGGTGGTTCCCAATCAGAGGCAGCTGATTCTCGTTGTCTCTGATTGGGAACCATACTTAGGCAGCCTGTTGGCACTTTTGTATTGTGGGATCTTGATCCGTAAGGTTTGTGTTTAACCCTAGGACTGCACGTATCGTTTATTGTTTTGTTTGTGTGTGTACTCATTAAAAGAATGTACGCTTATCACGCTGCGCCTTGGTCCGCTTCTTATGACGACCGTGACACACACGGTTATAAAATTGGTATTTGACGGACAGTTTTCTGTGGGTGAACAAACAAAATGTGTCAAATGAACCACTTTGCTGTTCTACAAGTGACAAGTCATGGTTCTTAATATAGACCTCCCCCCTGATAACAATTTGCCACTGGAGAGAATGCTCAATGTCCTTGTACATCTTTGTAATCAGCGATTTTCAAGGCGGTAACAGCAATGACATAAAACTGAGGGACACACATTTTACTAATAAAACATGTGTATTTTAATAGCCTTCTTTGTTTTTATTGATATATACAATATATTAAATACTTCTAATATTCAAAATAATAGATATCTCTAAATCCCCAAAACATGTCACTACAACTCTACATATCACTACTGGGACAAGCCAATTTGCTTACTCTAAGCACTTTAAATAATGCATAAACATAATGTTTTACATTATAACAGACTTGCATTATGTTTTATCATTGATAAACAGTTCAATATAAACAAAAACATGAATGATGTGTAACTATTTGTCATTTTAAAGTGTTTTTCATGGTTGCAAAGACAAGGAACGTAAATGCCACCGCAATTCAAGAACGACCCACACCCCATATCCCAGCCAGGGTCATAGAGAAAAAAATAAGATGAAAACCTTGATTTTCATGATCTACGGATAAACACATTTATTTTTCAGCTGGAGTTGATTTTTTCTAGTATCAGCATTTTGTAACACGTCCCATCATTCCTAGTCTCTCTTAACAACAAAAAGATCTTACCTCTGAATCCTGAGCCTGAATTCAGCCACACAAGTCACCCAACAACATCCAACTCTAGCTTGTCAATTCAAACAAACACCCGTGGCTGGTGGAACAAGTCTTTTTTTGGCCCCCGCAGGATGGCAAAGCCTGGCAGCAGACTAGGCTGGCACCTCACTGAGCTCTGCGTCGGCAGGCACAGGCTGGGCACTTGGGTGGGCATGGGATGCTGGGGATAGGCAGAGATAGTGAGAGAGCGGTAAGCCCAAGCCTATTGACTTCCTTACAGTGGGCGTGTAAATAGCTGTAATAAGCTGCTGGCGTGTCATATGACCCGGGGTGGCGTAGGGAAGAGGAGTTTGAATAGGAGCCTTTAATGACGGTGGAACGGTGGGCACTCCGGTTGCGGTGGCACTCACTGGGCACACAGCCGTAATTGGCAGATGGTCGAAATACACCTTGGGGGCTCTGGGACACGGGTGAGGGCCTGGGAAAGACTTCTCATGGGAAAAGCCCAGGTAGCTTACTGCCTTGTAAAAGCTTTTGTCATGCAGTACACAAACTATTTACTGGAAAAAAGCAGTGAAAATTGATAATGCCTCAGTTAAACCTGATGTTGAACCTTTGCTTAACAAGTCACATACACTGAAGAAAAACATAAACACAACATGTAAAGTGTTGGTCCCATGTTTCATGAGCTGAAATAAAAATCTCAGTCATTTCTATACTCACAAAAACCTTTTCCATACGCAAAAATTTGTTTACATCCCTGGTAGTGAACATTTCTCATTTGCCAATATAATCCATCCACCTGACAGGTGTGGCATATCAAGAAGCTGACTAAACAGCATGATCATTACAGAGGTGAAACTTCCCAGATAGCAGAAAATGTCCCCCCCGCTTGCTATTTTCTGCTGGCGCTACACCCAAGGCTATAAATTCGTACCACCAGCGGGCGAGTGGAGTTTGCCGTTCAAGACATGATTTAGATCTCTGGCACGAAGCCCCCATTCAGAGGACCACTATAAGCCCTCGGCAGATCGATTTTACATCTCTGGCATTTAGCCTCCGCTCAGAGGACAGCTGTAAGCCCTAGGCTAGCCATTTAGCCATTATTTAGAATTTCTCTCATCTCAAAATCGGCCTGCCACCTTCCAGCTAACCACAGCCAGCCAGACGCTGTAAACTTTTCATTGTTTTTAGAAATACTTTACATTTGTTGTGATTTTAATTTGACACAATACAACCACACATGTGAACATAATCCATTTACAATCATTGCTGATAATTTCCAGTTTAAGTGGATACATGATATAGAGCTTATGCCCCAAAATAGCCTACATTTTTACCATTGATTTATGATTTAGTAGAAGCAACTATATATTTGAGGTTCCTTTAAACGGTTCCTTTCTAGCAATAATTACACTCCCTAAACCGCCTCACCCAGTTGAAGAAAAGTGTTGATCACAACGGCCAGTAGGTGGCGGCACCTCCTAAACCCCACAGAAGAAGCGGAAAAGCCTCAACATGTTCTTCGTAGATACCATCCTAAATGGTCGTCACTAGTTACCACAGCCACAAAGTCATAAACCCTCGCCCATTTCTAAAATGGTTCTTCTTAAAATGTGAGTTTACACCTAACCGTAAGCTTAACGACACTGCTAACCCTAACCTTGAATTAAATCCCAAAAGCTAATTGTTGTTTTCATGAATTGTTACGATATAGCCAATTATGACTTTGTGGCTATGGTAACTAATGTCAGTGGAAACCATCGTCCATCGAGTTTTCAAACCTCTTTGATACTGGCTAGCTAGTAGCCAGTAGCTAGCTTTTGGGAAAGAAAATTCTACATGCTTTTGGAACTAAAGAACAGTTTAATTGTTTTATTTATCACCACCGAACGTTTGGAAATACCAAACAATGATACACTAGGGGCACGCATTCAGTCAACGAGATGGCACAACAATTTGTTAGATTTTGAATCTTGCATGCAGCCAGGCGTTGGATCCTTTGCGGGAGACAACAGACCTTGTTAGCTAGATAGCTTAGCTAACTAGTCTTTTGTTTTTAAACCAATGCGTTTGAATAGTTTTTCATTTTTAGTTCTCATCTGTTCATGCACCAGATTGGAATGCAACGTTTGTTTGCTCAAGTAAATAATGTTACTGCTTTCCTTCATTTGTGAGTAGTTTTACTTGTGTAACGTCAACATGGACAATAACGCAAGCTAGCCAGTCTAGCTAACGTTACTTGGCTAGCTTAATAACGTTAGCTAGCTAGCTAGCTAGAAACATGAACTTGACCATTGCTAGCTAATCTATGGAAAATGTGGTTAAATTGGCTAGCTAGTTTTCTATCTGCTTGTGTCTTTGCTAGCCGAGTTACATAGCTAGATTGCTAACATTACGCTAGATGGTTTGCTACCTGGCTAACAACATTGACTATTGTTATAGCTAACGTACAGTATGTAGTTAGTTAGCTAGTAACATTCAGAGGAGAAAAAAATATTTTATTTAGTCATCTAGCTAGCTAATCTGTTGTCTTTCCATTAGGGCAATGGCCAGCCCAAGCATCGGATTCTACCTTGCATTCTGTCAATGTCTTGCCATCACCACAGCACCATGTGGATGGTAGCTTAGTGGTTAAGAGCGTTGTGCCAGTAACCGAAAGGTTGCTGGTTCTAATCCCGGAGCCGACTAGGTGAAAAATCTGTCGATGTGCCCTTGAGCAAGGCACTTAACCCTAATTGCTCTGGATAAGAGCGTCTGCTAAATGACTAAAATGTAAATGTATATCCATGGAGGTATGTAATGTTACATTCACTTAGCCCAGATGTGACTTTTCCTATCTGATCGTTCTTGCACAGTATTTACTTTATTTAAATGTATCGTTATTGTTTCAAACAGGGCCACGAGTGAGATGCTACAACGGGCCAACGGTGCCAAATTTGGGCCGCAGACATGAAGGTAAGAACATAACAGTTACCAACTTAAATGTAAATACTTATTTGAAATATCTGCCATCCGTCTTTAGACTGTGACAATAAATGTATATAAAATATAGGGGGTGGGGGATGGAAATATGTTAACATAGTCATTTCTACTGTGATACCTCTCTTGCATTTTGTAGCTTAGGTTTCTGGCTGTAATGTGTACCAAGGACCTGAAGTCAACAGTGTGGTGGATGCAGGGGATGAGGACTGTTTCAGGAACTTGTTTCTAATTACCATTCTTCACAGTACGTTTTGATATTAAATGTGTTATATTTGTTTTGTGTACTTTTAAGTAAATTCTTGAACTTGTTTAAGACCATCTAGGATTCAAATGTAACTCCATGTTTTTTCTTTGTGTATAGGAGCCATTTGGAAGAATCCTGCAACCCGGGATGCCAAGGATGAAGGGGTCCAGATTCAGATCACCCGTTACCTGAAAGGGGATTCTGATTGTGAATGCAGGAGTTGGCAGCGCACAGGGGAGAGGGATCCGCTGCAGTGAGGGTCAACATTTGTATTTGTATTTATTATTGATATAACGTCTTTTTATACAGTATTTGTTAATGTCTTTAAACTCATGAGCTGTATGTGGGAGAGAGGGTAAGGACACGCCAGGTGTTGTTTATGTCACAGAAGGTCTGCGTGCCAAGATAGCTTGGGGGCCATTTGTGCTAATCTTAGAAGGAGTACATGATGGAATAGCCTGGCTAGGGTGCCACACAATACTATGTAGGGGGATCCTATGGTAGGAGATGAGTGACACTCAATAATGGTTGGCAACTGTTGGATGGAATTAGCTCGGAAAGCATTATAAAACTGAGAGGTTTTCTATGTAAGCCATTCGGATGACAATAGGCTACGCCCGTACCGCTTGTCATACGAATCTAGAACTGGCAGCAGCTAATCTTCTTGGGGTCCAGCAAAAAAAAAAGCAAACATGTTTGGTGTTCACCAAAAGCCATGTGGGAGACTCCTCAAGCATATGGAAGAAGGTACTCTGGTCAGATGAGACTAAAATTGAGCTTTTTGGCCATCAAGGATAACGCTATGTCTGGCACAAACCCAAAACCTATCATCACCCCGAGAACACCAGCCAATGTTTTTCATCGGCAGGGACTGGGAAACTGGTCAGAATTGAAGAATGATGGATGGCACTGACTACAGGGAAATTATTGAGGGAAACCTGTTTTAGTCTTCCAGAGATTTGAGACTGGGATGGAGGTTCACCTTCCAGCAGGACAATGGCCCTAAGCATACTGCTAAAGCAACACTTGAGTGGTTTAAGGGGAACATTTAAATGTCTTGGAATGGCCTTGTCAAAGCCCAGCCCTCAATCCAATTGAGAATCTGTGGTTTGACTTAAGATTGCTGTACACCAGCTAACCCATCCAACTTGAAGGAGTTAGAGCAGTTTTGCCTTGAAGAATGGGCAAAAGTCCCAGTGGCTAGACGTGCCAAGCTTATAGAGACATACCCCAAGAGACTTGCAGCTGTAATTGCTGCAAAAGGTGGATCTACAAAGTATTGACTTTGCGGGGTGAATAGTTATGCACGCTCAAGTTTTCAGTTTTTTTGTCTTATTTCTTGTTTGTTTCACAAGAAAAAATATTTTGCATCTTGGTCATGGGCGGGTGGGCTACGTGAGGAAAACAGCACGTGAACGGCAGGAGCACAGCTCCCTCTGACAAAGCGGTATATCGCGGGCGCCCCATGAATGAGGCGATGGGCAAAAAAGCTGTCGCACAGCGCATGACCACTCTGGAGGGACGCCGGCCTCCCGATTGCTCATTGCTAACTGGGTTGTGCTAGGGACAGTAAAAGGCCACTAAAATGTGCAGTTTTGTCACACAACACAATGCCACAGATTTCTCAAGTTTTGAGGGAGTGTGCAATTGGCATGTATAATAAGTTGCATGGACTCTGTGTGCAATAATAGTGTTTAACATGATTTTTGAATGACTACCTCATCTCTGTACCACACACAATTATTAGTAAGGTCCCTCAGTCGAGCAGTGAATTTCAAACACAGATTCAACCACAAAGACCAGGGAAGTTTTCCAATGCCTCACAAAGAAGGGCACCTATTAGGAGATAAAAAATAAAAAAGAACAGACATTGAATATCCCCCCCCAAAAAAACATTCATTGAATATCCCTTTGAGCATGGTGAAGTTATTCATTACACTTTGCATGGTGTATCAAAACACCCAGTCACTACAACGATACAGGCGGCCTTCCTAACTCAGCTGCCGGAGAGGAAGGAAATGGTGACTTTAAAACAGTTACAGAGTTTAATGGCTGTGATAGGAGAAAACTGAAGATGGATCAACAACATTGTAGTTACTCCACAATACTACCCTAAATGAAAGTGAAAAGAAGGAAGCCTTTACAGAATAAAAATATTCCCGAACATGTGCAATAAGGCACTAAAGTAAAACTGCAAAAAAAATATTTGGTCAGGCTGACCGAGACTCCCAGACGTTCCATGAACGCCCTCCAGACCCTTGAGGTGAACTGGGAACCCCGATCAGACACTATATCCTCAGGTACCCATAGTGCCGGAAGACGTGTGTAAATAGGGCCTCAGCAGTCTGTAGGGCCGTAGGGAGACCGGGCAGAGGAATGAGGAAGCAGGACTTAGAAAACCGATCCACAACGACCAGGATCGTGGTGTTCCCTTGTGAGGGGGGAAGATCCGTCACGAAATCCACCGATAGGTGGGACCACGGTCATTGTGGAACGGGTAGGGGTTGCATTTTCCCTCTGGGCATGTGTCTAGGAGCCTTACACTGGGCGCACACCGAGCAGGAGGAAACATAAACCCTCACGTCCTTAGCTAAGGTGGGCCACCAGTAATTCCCACTAAGACAATGCACTGTCCGACCGATACCAGGATGACCAGAGGAGGGTGACGTGTGAGCCCAATAGATCAAACAATCGCGGACCTCCAGCGGGATGTACACACGACCCTCTGGACACAGGGGAGGAGTAGGTTCGTTACGCAACACCTGCTCGATGTCCGCGTCAACCTCCCACACCACCGGTGCCACCAGACACGACGCCGGAAGTATGGGAGTGGGCTCCATGGAACCCTCCTCCGTGTCATACAGTCAGGACAGAGCATCTGCCTTAGCGTTCTGGGAACCTGGCCTGTAAGAAAGGGTGAAAACAAAACGGGTGAGAAACATGGACCACCTTGCCTGGCGAGGGTTTAATCTCCTCGCTGCCCGGATGTACTCCAGACTGCGGTGGTCAGTCAAAATGAGAAAAGGGTGTTTAGCCCCCTCAAGCCAATGTCTCCACGCTTTCAGGGCTTGGACCACAGCCAACAGCTCCCGGTCCCCCACATCAGAGTTGCGCTCCGCCGGGCTGAGCTTCTTCGAAAAGAACGCACAGGGGCGGTGTTTGGGTGGTGTGCCCGAGCGCTGGGAAAGTACAGCACCTATCCCAGCCTCCGACGCGTCCACCTCAACCGTGAAAGCCAAGGAGGGATCCGGATGAGCCAGCACTGGAGCCGAGGTAAACAGGTTCTTCAGATGACTGAACGCCCTGTCCGCCTCAGCTGACCACCGCAGACGCACCGGTCCCCCCTTCAGCAACGAGGTAATGGGAGCCGCTACCTGACCAAAGCCCTGGATAAACCTCCGGTAGTAGTTGGCAAACCCCAAAAACCTCTTTCACCGTGGTTGGAGTCGACCAATTACGCACAGCTGAAATGCGGTCACTCTCCATCCTCACACCAGACGCGGACATGTGGTACCCTAGGAAGGAGATGGACTCCTGAAAGAACAGGCATTTCTCAGCCTTGGCATACAGGTCATGCTTCAACAGTCGTCCAAGCACTTTACGCACCAGGGAGACATGCTTGGCCCATGTAGCGGAGTATATGAGAATGTCATCAATATACACCACTACACCTTGTCCGTGCAGATCCCTGAAAATCTAATCGACAAAGGATTGGAAGACTGATGGAGCATTCATCAACCCGTATGGCATGACAAGGTACTCATAGTGTCCTGAGGTGGTACTGAATGCCGTCTTCCACTCATCTCCCGGATACGCACCAGGTTGTCCGCGGTCCTGGGATCCAATTTCGTGAAGAAGCGCGCCCCGTGCAATGACTCCGTCATACAAGCTATCAGAGGTAGTGGATAGCTGTACTTGACGGTGATCTGATTAAGACCACTGTAATCAATGCACGGGCGTAACCCACCATCCTTCGTATTCACGAAAAATAAAGGGAATGTGCATGACCGGCATACTCGGAGGGATTTTGTCCCAGTCCTCTTTGCAGATCTTCTCCAAGTCATTAAGGTTTCGAGGCTGACGTTTGGCAACTCGAACCTTCAGCTCCCTCCACAGATTTTCTATGGGATTAAGGTCTGGAGACTGGCTAGGCCACTCCAGGACCTTAATGTGCTTATTCTTGAGCCACTCCTTTGTTGCCTTGGTCGTGTGTTTTGGGTCATTGTCATGGTGGAATACCAATCCACGACCCATTTTCAATGCCCTGGCTGAGGGAAGGATGTTCTCACCCAAGATTTGACGGTACATGGCCCCGTCCATCGTCCCTTTGATGCGGTGAAGTTGTCCTGTCCACTTAGCAGAAAAACACCCCCAAAGCATAATGTTTCCACCTCCATGTTTGACGGTGGGGATGGTGTTCTTGGGGACATAGGCAGCATTCCTCCTCCTCCAAACATGGCGAGTTGAGTTGATGCCAAAGAGCTCGATTCTGGTTTCATCTGACCACAATACTTTCACCCAGTTCTCCTCTGAATCATTCAGATGTTCATTGGCAAACTTCAGACGGGCCTGTATATGTGCTTTCTTGAGCAGGGGGACCTTGCGGGCACTGCAGGATTTCAGTCCTTCACGGTGTAGTGTGTTACCAATTGTTTTCTTGGTGACTATGGTCCCAGCTGCCTTGAGATCATTGACAAGATCCTCCCGTGTAGTTCTGGGCTGATTCCTCACCGTTCTCATGATCATTGCAACTCCATGAGGTGAGATATTGCATGGAGCCCCAGGCTGAGGGAGATTGACAGTTATTTTGTGTTTCTTCCATTTGCGAATAATCGCACCAACTGTTGTCACCTTCTCACCAAGCTGCTTGGCGATGGTCTTGTAGCCCATTCCAGCCTTGTGTAGGTCTACAATCTTGTCCCTGACATCCTTGGAGAGCTCTTTGGTCTTGGCCATGGTGGAGAGTTTGGAATCTGATTGATTGATTGCTTCTGTGGACAGGTGTCTTTTATACAGGTAACAAGCTGAGATTAGGAGCACTCCCTTTAAGAGTGTGCTCCTAATCTCAGCTCTCACCTAATCTCAGCTCTCACCTAATTTCCCCTCACCGTAACAAACACAATGGGAGCCACTGGGTTAAATAGGGAAGGAGTAATTACACGATGGGAAACAGGTGTGTGACAATCAGGCAACAACAGGTAGAACATAGAAACATAGAACATAGATCGGCAGTAGCTAGTATTCCGGTGACAACGAACGCAGAAGCCTGCCCGAGCAAGGAGGAGGGGCAGCCTCGGCAGAATCCGTGACAACGGAATAGAGCAAAGCACAGGCAAAATCATAGACGGAAACCTGGTTCAATCTGCTTTCCAACAGACAATCGGAGACAAATTCACCTTTCAGCAGGACAATAACCTAAAACACAAGGCCAAATATACACTGAAGTTGCTTACCAAGATGACATTGAATGTTCCTGAGTGGCCTAGTTAGAGTTTTGACTTAAATCGGCTTGAAAATGGCTGTCTAGCAATGATCAACAACCAACTTGACAGAGCTTGAAGAGTTAAAAAAATTATAATATGCAAATATTGTACAATCCAGGTGTGCAAAGCTCTTAGAGACTTACCCAGAAACACTCACAGCTGTAATCACTTCCAAATGTGATTATAACATGTATTGATTCAAGGTTGTGAGAAATTTCTGTATTACATTTTCAATAAATTTGCGAAAATGTCTAAATACATGTTTTCACTTTGACATTATGGGTTATTGTGTGTAGATGGGTGAGAATTTTTTAAAATATTTAATCCATTTTGAATTCGGTCTGTAACAGAACAAAATGTTGAATAAGTCAAGGGGTATGAGTACTTTTTGAAGGCACTGTATATGCATGCTTGAATTGGAAATGTGTTTTTAGCATATCCCATCTCCCCCTGATGTCACACCCAGGATCAGCCATTGTTAACGGTAACCATCGAGCAAGTAGGGTTAAGTCAAGTGCCTTGCTCAAGGGGACATTGACAGATTTTTCAACTTGTCAATGGGTATGAATACTTTCTGAAGGCACTGTAGTTGCTTATTAGGCTATATATCGATTTGTGCCAGATGCCGCCCCTCATCTCTGAGTCTCCGCTGTGCGTTTAATATCAAGTGCGCCTCTAAGCTATTTAGTGTGGTCTCAATCAAATGATCCATAGCGTATAGACTATAGGCTACGAAGTGCATGCTGACAAGAAGCACAGAGCAATGTTAGCTGCCGGCCTGCTCTGCTCTTACTGATTAAAAACTTGTTTGTGTGCTGCCTAACCAGTGGCTGTGCTGTGTAGCCCTACGGTGGCAATTCAGGAGGAGAGTCAAAGGCTTCTTCTGAATTTTTGTATTTATTAGGCCATCTTGCACGCGGACTAACCTATAGCCTATGTTCTGTTTGAGAAGGAGAGCGCGAAGATGAAAAGAAGGACCCGAGGTCAACTTTGATAGCTTGCTACTACTATTATGGATTTTATTAAAAACAATATGTTTCTTGCCCATGATGTAGGCCTATTTGTCAGAGTTATTGACCTCACAATAAGCCAGATTCGAGCAACTTACATTGTGGTGCTGAAACTTGAAGCAGCAGCCGTGGCACAATCAATCAGAAATGGACAGCTGATGGTGCTGGAAGTAGGCAAATTCGATTAGGCATAAATCATTTCAACGTTTTCATTTTAATTACACATTTTAATTCAGTGAAGGGCTGTTAAGTTAAAACCTATCTATGACAGCGCTTTGGTCCGCAATGCTTTATGCTAGTAACAAGCTGTAAAAACCTGGGAAAGACGTGACTCCGATGCAGGCTGAGCTACAAACTTCTATAGCCGAGGAGACAAAAAATGTACCTTGCTTTGGAAGTAATCTAATTCTGTCACTATCAATTGATTAAGCTATTCACTTTCTGTACAATAAAATATGTTTAAGCCCAGACAGCTTTTAGGGAAACACTTGTGACCTTCTCTCGTTGGGTTAAGCCACGGAAGAAGTGTAGCCATCAGTTAAAGCTTACATTTTTCTGTGTCGGTAGGCCTACTCTGTCTGGGTTGAAAAGGTAGTACCATATTCAGATTCCTAATGACGTCTCAGATTGTATTATTTGCAAACAAGGACAGTTTTGCAAACAAGACACGCTGATTTGGCAGTGCAGAAATGTGATAAGATGAACACAAGCCTGTCTCTCTGTCCATTCTTCATTTGTGTTGTATTAAAAAAGATAGAATTGAATTGCATGAAATGCTTATTAAAGGCAATTTTTTCCTCAGATCTGCAAATACGATGATAGATTCATGCAATGCTTTTACTATAAAGGAGATCTTTCCACGGTGGTCTGCGAACCCACAACCTTCTGGCCTGCAGCTCTGGGCACTATCAAAATTCCTGCGTTGCCATGTAATGCTTACAGGATGAAGAACAGTTTCTAAAACTGCATATCTAAGGCTCTGGTCTGTCCAAGAAGTGAGGGTAAACGGTAGGCATGTTCTCTGCTATCCACTTTATATTTTATTTATTATTGTGGGTATAGGGGAGGGTCACTTCTTTATTTTAAGCGTTCAGGGAGGGTTTAGGTAAAATATAGTTTGCTGAAGGGAGGGCCATCCATTTTCATTTTAGCGAGGTCTGATTTTCTCCATGCGACCCTTAATATAAATAATGTTCACTCCCTAAGGCAGCAAAATGTGAAGACTGTGCAAGGGGTGTGTAGACTTTCACTAAGCACTGTAGGTACAGTGCTTTCTTGACCACTCTTAAGCAATGTAATTCAAGGCAAACTATCAAAACCATTGCTGAATCTCAGTGTAAATATGTAAAGATTCTATGTGTAACGAGGGTGGATCGGAGACAATGGTACAATCAGTAACCTTACCTGAGACCTGAATTTTTACCTGAGGCAGTGCATGGGCTAAGGCACTCTTCTGGCACACAGGATTGAATTACATCAATTACATTGGTGCTGTGAAATGGGTGTCTGGAAGGAGGATTATGTCAAAAGGGGTTGACGTGTAATTCGGAAAGTACTCAGATCCATTTACCTTTTCCACATTTTGTTACGTTACAGCCTTATTCTAAAATTGATTAAATAATCCCCCCCCCCCCTCAATCGACACAGAAAGACAAAGCGATAACAGGTTTTTAGAAACCATTATCAGCAACCATCAGTCCTGTTTTCCAATGGCACGTTGTGTTTGCTAATCCAAGTTTATTATTTTAAAAGGCTAATTGATCATTAGAAAACCCTTTTGCAATTATGTTAGCGCAGCTGAAAACTGTTGTGCTGATTAAAGAAGCAATAAAACTGGCCTTCTTGAGACTAGTTGAGTATCTGGAGCGTCAGCAATTGTGCAAACTGGCACTAACCAGAATAGAAATAAGAGTGGGAGGCCCCGGTGCACAACTGAGCAAGAGGACAAATACATTAGAGTGTCTAGTTTGAGAAACAGACACCAGTCTCAACGTCAACAGTGAAGAGGCGACTCTGGGATGCTGACCTTCTAGGCAAAGTGGCAAAGAAAAAGCCATATCTCAGACTGGCCAATAAAAATAAAAGATTAAGATGGGCAGTCTGAGATATGGCTTTTTCTTTGCAACTCTGCTAGAAGGTCAGCATCCCGGAGTCGCCTCGTCACTGTTGATGTTGAGACTGGTGTTTTGCGGGTACTATTTCATGAAGCTGCCAGTTGAGGACCTGTGAGGAGTCTGTTTCTCAAACTAGACACTCTAATGTATTTTTCCTCTTGCTCAGTTGTGCACCGGGGCCTCCTACTCCTCTTTCTATTCTGGTTAGAGCCAGTTTGCGCTGTTCTGTGAAGGGAGTAGTACACAGCGTTGTACGAGATCTTCAGTTTCTTGGCAATTTCTTGCATGGAATAGCCTTCATTTCTCAGAACAAGAATAGACTGACGAGTTTCAGAATAAATTATTTGTTTCTGGCCATTTTGATCCTGTAATTGAACCCACAATTGTTGATTCTCCAGATACTCAACTAGTCTCAAGAAGGCCAGATTTATTGCTTCTTTAATCAGCACAACAGTTTTTAGCTGTGCTAACATAATTGCAAAAGGGTTTTCTAATGATCAATTAGCCTTTTAAAATGAAAAACTTGGATTAGCAAACACAACGTGCCATTGGAACACAGGACTGATGGTTTCTGATAATGGGCCTCTCTCAAACTTTTGAACGGTAGTATATATATATATATATATATATATATATATATATATATATATATATATATATGAGAGAGAGAGAGAGAGAGAGAGAGAGAGAGAGAGAGAGAGAAATCAAAAGACATATCTCAAATGAATATGCAACCATTTTAACAACTGCATTAGCAGGAGAAGCAAAAATGTATTTTTCTTACTGATCCAAAAGTAGCAGTACCTTCTCCTTCCTATCGGTTTTGCACGCTGGAGTCCTTCTCCATTCCTTGTGTCCCTCTCCCGGTCAATTTCTGAAATCTCATCTAAATGTGTATACTTGAAGTTCGATTTAGCTTGAACATTCTTAGTAGGTGTTCCACTAAAATACGTTTTTGCTTCTCCTGCTAAAGTTTGCAGAACAAAACTAACCAATGCGTAATGTAATGTAAACTCCCTCACGCCATTTCCGATTCATATAAAGAACGAACAATAATACGCACATCTCTTACAAAATGGCTGTTTGTTGGACAAAGGACCATCACTTACTCATGTAAAGCCCTGCTCATGTAAAGCCCAGCAAATTGGCTATCTATCTAGCTATGTTTCAAAACGATAGGTGGTCATTGGACCAAGATACAGTCAATCAAGTGAACACCGCCCGTCTCATTGGTGCATAACGATGTCTGTTCTTCATGGGCTAAAGTTGGTATTGTATCAGCAAAACCTAATGTAGAATGATGAAGCATAGTCTGGTTACCTTCTAATGTAAGGGACAAGAAATCATCATCACAGTATGCCTTCAAGGTCTAATATAAATTGCCATTACCTATATCACGTATTACATGTCTACTAGCTAGCTAAATCCTCAAGCCAGTTTACCAGCAAATTAACTTGACTTAAACTAACGTTACCTCGAAATTACAAGATAATGTATAACTTCTTAACGGTAGCTAGCTAGCGTGAGGAACTTTGGTGCTAGCGCCGTGGAGCTAAACATGTGTATGCTAGCTAGCTAGCTAAGTTAGGTTGTTAGCTAACGTTAACACTCACCGTACTTTCCATCTTGTCCAAGTTCTCTCAGTCATTCTTCTGTGTTAGTGGAATACTTTTTTTCTGCATAATTACTCTAATTCGTAAAGACAATCAGCTAGCTTTGCCTTTTTTGCCTATATTTTGCACGGGTCCATTTAAATAGAAATGTAAGGCTCACGTAGTGACATCGCTAGAAAAATCCGATATTCTTCGGTCAACAAGTCACCATGACGACAAGCGGAAAGTAGGAGAGAGACATAGCTAGCTAGATCAAAACATGTCAATTTCTAAAGTCAGTCAAATAGTCACCACGACAAGAAGCTGAAAGTACAAGGCAACGAAGGTAGGTAAGTTAACAATACAAATGTATTCCCACGATTTCACATGAAATTCACATGAAATGGAAAGATAAGAAGACTGGTCCAGCAATGTTGCACATGTGTGCTTGGCTAACGTTAGCTAACTTAACATAAGCTAGCTAGCCAGTTATCTTTTCTAAGAAGTGGCGCGCGTTAACGATAGATGGCTGGCTAGCTAGGTGAAACATTCGTTTTCTGGTCTAATCATGTGAAGTTAGTGAAAACTATGTTTCACTCATTCAGTATGGACTGAAAGTTCTCTGTTGTGCGGTGGAGTGAGGGGGTGATCAAGGGAAGTACAGTGAGGTCAAGACAGATGCAACAAGGCGATACAATGACAGCAAACTTGATGCCCAGGGGAATCCTCTGGCTGACTATCCCGCCATAATTGAGTGGAGGCAGGGGAAGATGCCGCCAGAAGGGTGGCCACATTATAATGGCAATGTCATTGAGGGCTCTATGGTATTGAACACTGAGCTGTAGTCAATGAATAGCATTCTCACGTAGGTGTTCCTCTTGTCCAGGTGGGAAAGGGCAGTGTGGAGTGCAATAGAGATTCCATCATCTGTGGATCTGTTGGGGCGGTATGCAAATTGGAGTGGGTCTAGGGTTTCTGGGATAATGGTGTTGATGTGAGCCATGACCAGCCTTTCAAAGCACTTCATGGATACAGACATGAGTGCTACGGGTCGGTAGTTATTTAGGCAGGTTATCTTAGTGTTCTTGGGCACAGGGACTATGGTGGTCTGCTTGAAACATGTTGGTATTACAGACTCAGTCAGGGACATGTTGAAAATGTCAGTGAAGACAGTTGGTCAGCGCATGCTCGGAGTACACGTCCTGGTAATCCGTCTGGCCCTGCGGCCTTGTGAATGTTGACCTGCTTAAAAGTCTTACTCACATCAGCTACAGAGAGCTTGATCACATAGTCATCCGGAACAGCTGATGCTCTCATGCATGCTTCAGTGTTGCTTGCCCTGAAGCAAGCATAAAATAAATTTAGCTCATCTGGTAGGCTTGTGGCACTGGGCAGCTCGCGGCTGTGCTTCCCTTTGTAGTCTGTAATAGTTTTCAAGCCCTGCCACATCCAACGAGCGTCAGAGCCGGTGTAGTACGATTCAATCTTAGTCCTGTATTGACTCTTTGCCTGTTTGATGGTTAGTCGGAGGGCATAGCGGGATTTCTTATAAGCGTCCGGGTTAGAGTCCCGCTCCTTGAAAGCGGCAGCTCTACCCTTTAGCTCAGTGCGGATGTTGCCTGTAATCCATGGCTTCTGGTTTGGGTATATACTGTACGTACGGTCACTGTGGGGACAACGTCATCGATGCACTTATTGATGAAGCCAGTGACTGATGTGGTGTACTCCTCAATGCTATCGGAAGAATCCCAGAACATATTCCAGTCTGTGCTAGCAAAACAGTCCTGTAGCTTAGCATCTGCGTCATCTGACCACTTCCTTATTAGCCGAGTCACTGGTGCTTCCTGCTTTAGTTTTTGCTTATAAGCAGGAATCAGGAGGATAGAGTTATGGTCAGATTAGCCAAATGGAGGGTGAGGGAAAGCTTTTTACAGGTCTCTGTGTGTGGAGTAAAGTAAAGTAAAGTTTTTTTCCCTCTGGTTGCACATTTAACATGATGGTAGAAATTAGGTAGAATGGATTTAAGTTTCCCTGCATTAAAGTCCCCGGCCACTAGGAGCGCTGCCTCTGGATGAGCGTCTTACCAGAGTCAGCTGTTCTATCCTGCCGATGTAGCGTATATCCCACCAGCTGTATGTAAACCATGTTGTCATTCAGCCATGACTCGGTGAAACATAAGATATTACCGTTTTTAATGTCCCGTTGGTAGGATAACCGTAATCTTAGGTCGGCTAATTTATTTTCAAATGATTGAACATTGGCTAATAGGATTGATGGAAGAGGCAGTTTACTTGCTCGCCGTTGGATCCTTACAAGACACCCCGACCTACGTCCACGATATCTCCGTCTCTTTCTCACGCGACTGACAGGGATTTGGGCCTTGTCGGGTGTCTGTAGGATATCCTTCGTGTCCGACTCATTGAAGAAAAAGTATTCGTCCAATACGAGGTGAGTAATCGCTGTCCTGATATCCAGAAGCTCTTTTTGGTCATAAGAGACGGTGGCAGAAACATTATGTACAGAATAAATTACAAATAACTTGAAAAAACACACATAATAGTACAATTGGTTAGAGGGCTGTAAAACGGCTGGCATCTTCTTCGGCGCCATTACTCCTAGACTCGTGGCAGAGCAGGGAAGGGTGTTGCGGGCATATTCTACCCACACTAGTTGCTAGCTCCAGGTCATGGGGTTGGTGTAGACCAGGCAGTGCAGAGTCTTCTCCAGGTCTTGGTTGGCTCGATCCGACTGGCCTTTGGAATGAGGGTGGAAACTGGAGGACAGGCTGGCCGAAGACCCAATGAGGGTGCAGAATGCCTTCCAGAACCGGGACGAGAACTGAGGACCCCGGTTGGAGACCATGTCCACTGGGGATCCATGGATCCGGAAGACGTGCTGCACCATGAGCTGGGCCGTCTATTTGGCGGATGGTAGCTTGGGGAGAGGAATGAAGTGGGCGGCTTTGGAAAACCGGTCCACAACTGTCAGGATGGCGGTGTTGCCATCAAACGGGTGAAAACCTTTGACAAAGTACAGGGATATGTGAGACCAGGGACGGTGAGGAACAGGCAGCGGTTGGAGCTTGCCGATGAATCTTGTTCTGCGCATAGATCGTGCAGGCGGCAATGAACGCGGAGACGTCAGGAACCATGGTAGGCCACTAAAAGCGTTGTTGCACAAAGGCCAGGGTCCGAAGGGAGCCCGGGTGGCAGGCAAGCCTGGAGGAGTGGGCCTAATCCAGGACCGAGGAGTGGATAGCGTCAGAAACAAATATGCGGTTATCTGGGCCCCACCGGGGATTCGGCTGGGAATGCTGAGCCTCCCGGACCTGCTTCCCTATTCCCCAACTGAGTTCCGTCACCAAGCACGAGGTGGGAAGGATCTTGGATTCCGGGGATGTAGCCGTGGGGCTATAGCGGCGTGACAGCGCATCTGGCTTGACATTCTTGGATCCCGGTCGGTATGAGAGGGAAATGTTGAACCGTGTGAAAAGCAGGGCCCACCTAGCTTGCCTGGAATTGAGACGCTTGGAAGTGTGGAGATATTCCTAGTTCTTGTGGTCTGTCCACACAATGAATGGATGTTCTGCCCCCTTCAGCCAGTGCCTCCATTCCTCCAACGCCATCTTCACCTCGAGAAGCTCACGATTCCCCACATTGTAATTCCTCTCTGTGGTGTTGAGGCGATGGGAGAAGAAGTCGCAGGGATGTAACTTGAGGTCCAGGGCCGAACGCTGGGACAGGACCGCCCCCACTCCGACATCCAAAGCATCGGCCTCCACCACAAACTTGCGGGACGGATCAGGATGAACCAAGATGGGAGCAGTGGTGAAACGGTGTTTGAGGTCCCAAACACCCGGTCAACGTTGCAGCTGCACTCTGGACGTAGGCTGGGGCCAATCCACCACAGCTCCAACCTTCCCGGGATCCATCTGTACACTCCTTGCAGCGATGATGTAGCCCAGGAAGGGGATGGTGGAATTCGCATTTCTCTGCTTTCACAAAAAGCTGGTTCTCCAGGAGGCATTGGAGGACCTGTCGGACGTGGAGCACGTGTTATTGGACAGAGCGGGAGAAGACGAGGATGTCGTCGAGGTAGACGAAGACAAACCGGTTCAACATGTCGCAGAGAACGTAATTAACCAGGGCCTGGAACACAGCTGGAGCATTGGTATTGCCAAATGGCATGACCAGATACTCATAGTGACCGCTGGCTGTGTTGAAGGCTGTCTTCCACTCATCCCACTCCCGTATCCTCACCAGGTGGTAGGTGTTCTGTACGTCCAGCTTGGAGAACACGTTGGCCCCCTGGAGCGGCTCGAAGGCCAAGGAGATGAGTGGTAGCGGGTAGCGGTTCTTCACCATGATGTCGTTGATGCCCCGGTAGTCGATGCACGGGTGCAGGGTTTTGTCCTTCTTCTCCACAAAGAAGAACCCTGCGCCGGCGGGGGAGGCAGAAGGACGGATGAATCCGGCAGCTAGGGAGTCCTCAATGTAGGTCTCCATAGCCTTGGTCAGCGAGTGCAGTCATCCCTGGGGCGACGTGGTACTTGGGAGAAGGTTGTGCGGTGGAAGCGAAGTGGCCCGGGCCTTACTGAACATCTCCCGGAGATCCTGGTACTCTGCGGGAATGGCGGAGAGGTCCGAGTTAACTTCTGAGCCCCCAGGAAGACATCCTGGGACAGGCTGCAAAGACTTCAGGCAATGAGCATGGCAGAATGGGCTCCAGCCCATGATAGCACCAGTAGACCAGTCAATAAAGGGGTTGTGTCGTTGGAGCCAAGAGGGCACGACAAAGCCTATTCCCCCTCAGGAGACTGAAAAGATTTGGCATGTGTCCTCAGATCCTCAAAAGGTTCTACAGCTGCACCATCGAGAGCATCCTGACTGGTAGCATCACCGCCTGGTATGGAAACTGCTCGGTCTCCGACCGCAAGGCACTACAGAGGGTAGTGCATACGGCCCATTACATCACTGGGGCCAAGCTTCCTGCCATCCAGGACCACTATACCAGGCGGTGTCAGAGGAAGGCCCTAAAAATTATCAAAGACTCCAGCCACCCTAGTCATAGACTATTCTCTCTGCTACCGCATGGCAAGCGGTACCGGAGCACCAAGTCTAGGTCCAAAAGGCTTCTTAACAGCTTCTACCCCTAAGCCATAAGACTCCTGAACAGCTAATGATGGCTACCCAGACTTTTTGCATTGCCCCCCCACCTCACCCCAACCCCCTCTTTTACGCTGCTGCTACTCTTTTTATTATTTATGCATAGTCACTTTAACACTTTAATACGTGTACATATTACCTCAATTACCTCGACTAACCGGTGCCCCCGCACATTGACTCTGTTCCGGTACCCCCTGTATATAACCTCCCTACTGTTATTTTATTTTACTGCTGCTCTTTAATTATTATGGTCCTCTGTAGCTCAATTGGTAGAGCATGGCGCTTGTAATGCCAGGGTAGTGGGTTCGATCCCCGGGACCACCCATACGTAAAAAAATGTATGCAAGCATGACTGTAAGTCGCTTTGGATAAAAGCGTCTGCTAAATGGCATAATATATTATTTGCTATTTAAATTTTTTCTTAAACTGCATTGTTGGTTATGGGCTTGTAAGTAAGCATTTTACTGTAATGTCTACACCTGTTGTATTCGGCGCATGTGGCAAATACAATTTTATTTTATTTTATTTGAAACCCAATACCACAGGAACCTGAGGAGACTTAATCAGCAGGAATTGGATCATCTCGCTGTGGTTCCCTGATACTCGTAGGTTGATGGGGTGGTATTGTGGGTGACCCGGCCTATAGAGGGCCGGTCCAGCGCTTTAACGTCCATGGGAATGGAGAGGGGCTGAGTGGGGATGCCCAGCTCGGACACCAGGGTAGCAACCATAAAGCTCTTATCGGGCCCGGAGTCAATGAGTACCCGGAGAGATTTCGACTGGTTTCCCCACAGCAAAGATGGCATGAAAGGGGGTGCAAGTAAGGGGAGAGGAAAAGTTATCCGTATGGTTCACCAGATTACGCGCTCCTACCGGTGAGCCTGGTCTTTAAGTGGACAGGTGGACACAAAATGACCAGTAGTCCCACAATACAGGCATCTCTTCGTGTGAAGCCTGTACTGTCGTTCGGCTGGAGACAGCCTAGCTCTGCCTAGTTGCATCGGCTCAGGAAGAGGTGAATCGGCAGACTTCTGAGACTTGGCAATGGAGCCATTGGGGACTTCCGGGATGCCTCGGAGGCGAGGTGGAATCCTTCCTCTCCTTCCTTCGTTCCCGTAGTCACCCATCGATCCGAATGGTCAAGGCGATGAGCGAGTCGAGATCCGTCGGTAGTTCCCGGGCTGCAAGCTAGTCCTTTACTTCCTCCGATACTCCGTGCAGGAACGTGTCGAACAGCGCTTCTGGGTTCCAGGCACACTCAGCTGCCAACGTGCGGAAATCCACTGCATGGTATGCCACACTGAGGAATTCTTGCCGAAGCAACTCCTGGGCAGCCTCTCTCCCGGACAATGGAGCATCGAAAACCTTCTTTACCTCCTGCATGAACTCCTCCAGACTGAAGCATATGGCCGACTGTTGTTCCCACACTGCCGTAGCCCAGGCGAGAGCCCTCCCCGACATCAGCGTGATGAGGTACGCTATCTTAGAGCGGTCCGAGGGGAAGTAGGAGGGCTGCAGCTCGATGATGAACGAACATTGAGCGAGAAATGCCCGACATGTTACCGACTCTCCAGCGAAGCGTTCAGGAAACTGGGGAGGCCGCGCTGCTAACAGGCAACCTGCAGAATTGCTCCAGCAATGTGTTAAACGCTCGGTCATGGCGTTCGGCCTAGGTCTGGAGCCCTTCCATGAGACCACAAAGCAACTCCCCGTGCCTTCCAATGGTGGCTCCTTGGGAGGAGATGGCGTTGCAGAGCTGGTCCGAGTCTGCTGGGTCAGTCATGGCCAGTTCGTACTATAACGTTTCAGGAGAAGAACCAGATGCAGACAGTGTCGAAGTAACAAAAGTTTATTACAAAAACAGGGGGCAGGCAAACGGCAGGTCAAGGGCAGGCAGAGGTCAGTAATCCAGAATAGGAGTGCAAAAGGTACAGAACGGCAGGCAGTCTCAGGGTCAAGGCAGGCAGAGGTCAATAATCTAGGGTGGTGTGACAAGGTACAGAACGGTAGGCAGGCTCAGGGTCAGGGCAGGCAGAATGGTCAAAACCGGGAAAACTAGAAAACAGGAACTTGAAAAAGACAGGAGCAAGGGGAAAAACGCTGGTGGGCTTTCCGAAACAAAACGAACTGGCAACAGACAAACAGAGAACACAGGTATAAATATACTGGGGATAATGGGGAAGATGGGCGACACCTGGAGAGGGGGTGGAGGCAAATACAAAGACAAGTGAAACAGATCTAGGTGTGACAGTTCTCTTGCATCCATATTTCTGTCTAAGAATTTAAGAGTGGTTACACTTCTATTGCCCCATCTCTCAGTTTATAGAGAACCAAACGGTTGACTTTAAGGTATGTAATCGGCATGGAAGTTCCGTTATCTCTTCCATAGATATTTAGCTAGCTGTGGTTTATATTAGCTGAAGTTGTAGTGGCTGTTCCAAATAATGGATTACAGTTTCTCCGGGCCCATAGATTACTTTCAAGTTGTCGAACCATCTAACACTACGTTGTTAAATACTGAACCTCCCCTTCAAACTTCAAATTACCTGACTGCCCTGATAACCAGCATGGGGATCATCTCCTCCAGGAGGATGTCTGCTAGGAAACTGTGGGTACAAAGACAGGCCCTACTTACAAACTATGTGTTATAAAGGCTTTATATAGCATACATAAAGTCTTCATAAGCACTACATAGATATTTCACAAATAATATTTAAGCTTATGTCATACCGTATAAAGGGTAACTTAACGGTGCCGTAGGTAGGGTGTCAAACATTACTCCAGATTATCATATAACAAGATAATCAAGATTATTATTGTGAATTATTTCAGAGACGGTCACAGTTGTGTTTATTAACAGCAGGGTCGGTTTTAATTCAATTTCAGTCAAATCAGGAAGTAAACAGGCGGCAGGTAGCCTTGCGGTAAGAGAGGCGAGCCAGCAAATGGAGGGTTGCCAGTTTGAATCCCAGGTCTGGCGGTAAGTGAGCTAGCAACCGGAGGGTTCCTGGTATCAAATCCTAAATGCCATTGCCTGCCGTTGTGCCCTTCAGCAAGGCACCTAACCCCCCACAACAACAGCTCCCTGGGTGCCCAGTGAGGAAGCCCCCCCACATCTCCAAAACCTGTATGTGTACGAATGTGTCTTTTGGAGGGGTTGGGTTATCAAATCAAATCCAATTTTATTGCTCACATAAGCATATTTAGCAGATGTTATTGCGGGTGTAGTGAAATGCTTGTGTTCATAGCTCTAACAGTGCATTAGTATCTAACAATTCACAACAATACACACAAATCTCAAAGTAAAAGAATGGAATTAAGAAATATATAAATATTAGGACGAGCAATGTCGGAGTGGCATTGACGAGAATACAGTAGATTACATTATATACAGTGCATTCGGAAAGTATTCAGTTTTCTTTATTTTTTCCACTTTTTTTTTTGTTACAGCCTTATTCTAAAATGGATTAAATTGTGTATTTTCCACATCAATCTACACACAATACCTCATAATGACAAAGCAAAAACAGGTAAAGTTTTTTTGCAAATGTATTAAAAATTTAAAACGGAAATATCACATTTACAGTATTTCAGACCATTTACTTAGTACTTTGTTGAAGCAACTTTGGCATGCTTTGACTTCTTTCTCCCCTCTCTCTCCAGATGAAATCTTGCGACTTGTGACTGCCGGCCGCCCAACAACCTGCCCGCTTGACCCTATCCCCTCCTCTCTTCTCCAGACCATTTCCGGAGACCTTCTCCCTTACCTCACCTCGCTCATCAACTCATCCTTGTCTGCTGGCTATGTCCCTTCCATCATCAAGAAAGCGAGAGTTAAACCCCTCCGCAAAAAACCTACACTCGATCCCTCCGATGTCAACAACTACAGACCAGTATCCCTTCTTTTTTTTCTCTCCAAAACTCTTGAGCGTGCCGTCTATAGCCAACTCTCCTGCTATCTCTCTCAGAATGACCTTCTTGATCCAAACCAGTCAGCTTTCAAGACTGGTCATTCAACTGAGACTGCTCTTCTCTGTGTCACGGAGGCTCTCCGCAGTGCTCTCTCTCCTCTGCTCTCATCCTTCTAGACCTATCTGCTGCCTTTGATACTGTGAACCATCAGATCCTCCTCTCCACCCTCTCCGAGTTGGGCATCTCCGGCACGGCTCACTCTTGGATTGCATCCTACCTGACAGGTCGCTCCTACCAGGTGGCGTGGCAAGAATCTGTCTCCGCACCACGTGCTCTCACCACTGGTGTCCCCCAGGGCTCAGTTCTAGGCCCTCTCCTATTCTCTCTATACACCAAGTCACTTGGCTCTGTCATATCCTCACATGGTCTCTCCTATCATTGCTACGCAGACGACACACAATTAATCTTCTCCTTTCCCCCTTCTGATAACCAGGTGGCGAATCGCATCTCTGCATGTCTGGTAGACATATCAGTGTGGATGTCGGATCACCACCTCAAGCTGAACCTCGGCAAGACGGAGCTGCTCTTCCTCCCGGGGAAGGACTGCCTGCTCCACGATCTCGCCATCACGGTTGACAACTCCATTGTGTCCTCGTCCCAGAGATCAAAGTACCTTGGCGTGACCCTGGACAACACCCTGTCGTTCTCTGCTAACATCAAAAAGCGGTGACCTGATCCTTCAGGTTCATGCTCTACAACATTCGCAGAGTATGACCCTACCTTACACAGAAAGCGGCACAGGTCCTAATCCAGGCACTTGTCATCTCCCGTCTGGATTACTGCAACCCGCTGTTGGCTGGGCTCCCTGCCTGTGCCATTAAACCCCTGCAACTTATCCAGAACGCTGCAGCCCGTCTGGTGTTCAACCTTCCCAAGTTCTCTCACGTCACCCCGCTCCTCCGCACACTCCATCTGGCTTCCAGTTGAAGCTTGCATCTGCTACAAGACCATGGTGCTTGCCTACGGAGCTGTGAGGGGAATGGCACCTCCTTACCTTCAGGCTCTGATCAGTCCCTACACCCAAACGAGAACATTGCGTTCTTCGACCTCTGGCCTGCTGGTCCCCTTACCTCTGCGGGAGTACAGTTCCCGCTCAGCCCAGTCAAAACTGTTCGCTGCACTGGCACCCCAATTGTGGAACAAGCTCCCTCACGACGCCAGGACAGCGGAATCACTGACCACCTTCCGGAGACACTTGAGGGCGGCAGGTAGCTTAGTGGTTAAGAGCGTTGTGCCAGTAACCGAAAGGTCGCTGGTTCTAATCCCGAGCCGACTAGGTGAAAAATCTGTCGATGTGCCCTTGAGCAAGGCACTTAACCCTAATTGCTCCTGTAAGTCGCTCTGGATAAGAGCGCCTGCTAAATGACTAAAAATGTAAAAATGTAAAAAAAATATATATATATATATATATATAAATAAAACAAATGAAAATAAAAATATATACTCTAAAAATAAAAAAATTAGAAAAATACATTGTAAAGTGGTTGTCCCACTGGCTATCATAAGGTGAATGCACCAATTTGTAAGTCGCTCTGAATAAGAGCGTCTGCTAAATGACTAAATGTATATGTGTTGAAGGCTGAGCTGTAGTCAATGAACAGCATTCTTACATACAGTGAGGGAAAAATGTATTTGATCCCCTGCTGATTTTGTACATTTGCCCACTGACAAAGAAATTATCAGTCTATAATTTTAATGGTAGGTTTATTTGAACAGTGAGAGACAGAATAATAACAAAAAAATCCAGAAAAACACATGTCAAACATTTTATAAATAGATTTGCATTTTAATGAGGGAAATAAGTATTTTTACCCCTCTCAATCAGAAAGATTTCTGGCTCCCAGGTGTCTTTTATACAGGTAACGAGCTGAGATTAGGAGCACACTCTTAAAGGGAGTGCTCCTAATCTCAGCTTGTTACCTGTATAAAAGACACCTGTCAACAGAAGCAATCAATCAGATTCCAAACTCTCCACCATGGCCAAGACCAAAGAGCTCTCCAAGGATGTCAGGGACAAGATTGTAGACCTACACAAGGCTGGAATGGGCTACAAGACCATCGCCAAGCAGCTTGGTGAGAAGGTGACAACAGTTGGTGTGATTATTCGCAAATGGAAGAAACACAAAAGAACTGTCAATCTCCCTCGGCCTGGTGCTCCATGCAAGATCTCACCTCGTGGAGTTGCAATGATCATGAGAACGGTGAGGAATCAGTCCAGAACTACACAGGAGGATCGTGTCAATGATCTCAAGGCAGCTGGGACCATAGTCACCAAGAAAACAATTGGTAACACACTACGCCGTGAAGGACTGAAATCCTGCAGTGCCCGCAAGGTCCCCCTGCTCAAGAAAGCACATATACAGGCCTGTCTGAAGTTTGCCAATGAACATCTGAATGATTCAGAGGAGAACTGGGTGAAAGTGTTGAGGTCAGATGAAACCAAAATGGAGCTCTTTGGCATCAACTCAACTCGCTGTGTTTGGAGGAGGAGGAATGCTGCCTATGACCCCAGGAACACCATCCCCACCGTCCAACATGGAGGTGGAAACATTATGCTTTGGGGGTGTTTTTATGCTAAGGGGACAGGACAACTTCACCGCATCAAAGGGACGATGGACGGGGCCATGTACCGTCAAATCTTGGGTGAGAACCTCCTTCCCTCAGCCAGGGCATTGAAAATGGGTCGTGGATGGCTATTCCAGCATGAAAATGACCCAAAACACACGGACAAGGCAACAAAGGAGTGGCTCAAGAAGAAGCACATTAAGGTCCTGGAGTGGCCTAGCCAGTCTCCAGACCTTAATCCCATAGAAAATATGTGGAGGGAGCTGAAGGTTCGAGTTGCCAAACGTCAGCCTCGAAACCTTAATGACTTGGAGAAGATCTGCAAAGAGGAGTGGGACAAAATCCCTCCTGAGATGTGTGCAAACCTGGTGGCCAACTACAAGAAACGTCTGACCTCTGTGATTGCCAACAAGGGTTTTGCCACCAAGTACTAAGTAATGTTTTGCAGAGGGGTCAAATACTTATTTCCCTCATTAAAATGCAAATCAATTCATAACATTTTTGACATGCGTTTTTCTGGATTTTTTTGTTGTTATTCTGTCTCTCACTGTTCAAATAAACCTACCATTAAAATTATAGACTGATCATGTCTTTGTCAGTGGGCAAACGTACAAAATCAGCAGGGGATCAAATACTTTTTTCCCTCACTGTAGGTATTCCTCTTGTTCAGATGGGATGGCAGTGTGCAGTGCGATAGCGGTTATTAGTTGGACCTTGTGTGCAATTTACCAATAAAGTGATCTTAAATCTAATTGAGGACATTTGAGCACTGTTTATACCTGGTTGTAACATGCATCCTTTGTCCTGATCTTGTACACACTCTGATTGTGCCCACATTTTCAGACCGGTATAGACAATTAAAAGACTCATTGTGAACTGATTGTGATAAGATATTCCTGACCACCTCTGGAGGTAGTCAGGCACATATTGTGTCTGGATATCTTACAAATGTAGACGGATCTGGACAGTGAAACCATTTAAATAATCCTTATCCCGCCTACTAAAATCATTGACAGATGTCACCACTGATTTATGAAATCAATATGTGTCTTAAAATAAATTAATTCATATTATGTTGAAAGAATAGCTGTCAAATAATTTATAATTTAATTAATGTAGTCATATGAGATATGTGACACATTTTAATACCATGTGTAGACATATTTCTGAAAATGTGGGCACAATCAAAATGTGGACAAGATCAGGACAAAGGATGCATGTTATAACCAGGTATAAACAGGGCTTTGGGTTGGAATTGGCTGAACTGAAATGGTATTCATCTCAACCCTGATTGGCAGCGTTGTTATACAATTAAACAAAATTGTAGACCTGCACCAGGCTGGGAAGACTGAATCTGCAATAGGTAAGCAGCTTGGTTTGAAGAAATCAACTGTGGGAGCAATTATTAGGAAATGGAAGACATACAAGACCACTGATAATCTCCCTCGATCTGGGGCTCCACGCAGGATCTCACCCCGTGGGGTCAAAATGATCACAAGAACAGTGAGCAAAAATCCCAGAACCACACGGGGGGACCTAGTGAATTACCTGCAGAGAGCTGGGACCAAAGTAACAAAGCCTACCATCAGTAACACACTACGCGCCAGGGACTCAAATCCTGCAGCGCCAGACGTGTCCCCCTGCTTAAGCCAGTACATGTCCAGGCCCGTCTGAAGTTTGCTAGAGTGCATTTGGATGATCCAGAAGAGGATTGGGAGAATGTCATATGGTCAGATGAAACCAAAATAGAACTTTTTGGTAAAAACTCAACTCGTCGTGTTTGGAGGACAAAGAATGCTGAGTTGCATCCAAATAACACCATACCTACTGTGAAGCACCCTCTCACCCTCTCACCGTCCCCCCCTACTCACAAGGCAGGCAATACGCTTGACCTCATCTTTACTAGATGCTGCTCTTCTACTAATCTCACTGCAACTCCCCTCCATGTCTCCGACCACTACTTTGTTTCCTTTTCTCTCTCGCTCTCCTCCAACACTACTCACTCTGCCCCTACACAGATGGTAATGCGCCGCCGCAACCTTCGCTCTCTCTCTCCCACTACTCTCTCCTCTTCCATCCTATCATCTCTTCCCTCTGCTCAATCCTTCTCCCTCCAATCTCCTGATTCTGCCTCCTCAACCCTCCTCTCCTCCCTTTCTGCATCCTTTGACTCTCTGTGTCCCCTATCCTCCCGGCCGGCTCGGTCCTCCCCTCCAGCTCCGTGGCTTGATGACTCATTGCGAGCTCACAGAACAGAGCTCCGGGCAGCGGAGCGGAAATGGAAGAAAACTAAACTCCCTGCCGACCTGGCATCTTTTCACTCCCTCCTCTCTACATTTTCTTCATCTGTTTCTGCTGCTAAGGCCACTTTCTACCACTCTAAATTCCAAGCATCTGCCTCTAACCCTAGGAAGCTCTTTGCCACATTTTCCTCCCCCCTGAATCCCCCCCCCCCCCCCCCCCCCTCTCTCTCTGTGGATGACTTCGTCAACCACTTTGAAAAGAAGGTTGACGACATCCGATCCTCGTTTGTTAAGTCTAATGACACTGCTGGTCCTACTCACACTGCCCTACCCTATGCTTTGACTTCTTTCTCCCCTCTCTCTCCAGATAAAATCCTGCGACTTGTGACTGCAGGCCGCCCAACAACCTGCCCGCTTGACCCCATCCCCTCCTCTCTTCTCCAGACCATCTCCGGTGACCTTCTCCCCTACCTCACCTCGCTGATCAACTCATCCTTGACCGCTGGCCATGTCCCTTCCGTCTTCAAGAGAGCGAGAGTTGCTCCCCTTCTCAAAAAACCAACACTCGATCCCACTGATGTCAACAACTACAGACCAGTATCCCTTCTTTCTTTTCTTTCCAAAACTATTGAGCGTGCCGTCTTTAGCCAACTCTCTTGCTATCTCTCTCAGAATGACCTTCTTGATCCAAACCAGTCAGGTTTCAGGACTGGTCATTCAACTGAGACTGCTCTTCTCTGTGTCACGGAGGCTCTCCGCACTGCTAAAGCTAACTCTCTCTCCTCTGCTCTTGTCCTTCTAGACCTGTCTGCTGCCTTTGATACTGTGAACCATCAGATCCTCCTCTCCACCCTCTCCGAGCTGGGCATCTCCGGCGCGGCTCACTCCTGGATTGCGTCCTACCTGACCGGTCGCTCCTACCAAGTGGCGTGGCGAGAAGCTGTCTCCGCACCACGTGCTCTCACCACTGGTGTCCCCCAGGGCTCAGTTCTAGGCCCTCTCCTTTTCTCCCTATACACCAAGTCACTTGGCTCTGTCATATCCTCACATGGCCTCTCCTATCATTGCTACGCTGACGATACACAACTAATCTTCTCCTTTCCCCCTTCTGATAACCAGGTGGCGAATCGCATCTCTGCATGTCTGGCAGACATATCAGTATGGATGACGGATCACCACCTCAAGCTGAACCCTGGCAAGACGGAGCTGCTCTTCCTCCCGGGGAAGGACTGCCCGTTCCATGATCTCGCCATCACGGTTGACAACTCCGTTGTGTCCTCCTCCCAGAGTGCGAAGAGCCTTGGCGTGACCCTGGACAACACCCTGTCGTTCTCCGCTAACATCAAGGCGGTGACCTGCTCCTGCAGGTTCATGCTCTACAACATTCGGAGAGTACGACCCTGCCTTACACAGGAAGCGGCACAGGTCCTAATCCAGGCACTTGTCATCTCCCGTCTGGATTACTGCAACTCACTGTTGGCTGGCCTCCCTGCCTGTGCTATTAAACCCCTACAACTCATCCAGAATGCCGCAGCCCGTCTGGTGTTCAACCTTCCCAAGTTCTCTCACGTCACCCCCCTCCTCCGCACACTCCACTGGCTTCCAGTTGAAGCTCGCATCCGTTACAAGACCATGGTGCTTGCCTATGGAGCAGTGAGGGGAACGGCACCTCTGTACCTTCGGGCTCTGATCAGTCCCTACACCCAAACGAGAGCATTGCGTTCATCCACCTCTGGCCTGCTGGCTCCCCTTCCTCTGCGGAAGCATAGTTCCCGCTCAGCCCAGTCAAAACTGTTCGCTGCTCTGGCACCCCAATGGTGGAACAAGCTCCCTCACGACCCCAGGACAGCGGAGTCACTCACCACCTTCCGGAGACATTTGAAACCCCACCGCTTTAAGGAACACCTGGGATAGGATAAAGTAATCCTTCTACCCCCCCCCCAAAAAAAAAAAAATTTGTAAAGTGGTTATCCCACTGGCTATAGGGTGAATGCACCAATTTGTGAGTCACTCTGGATAAGAGCGTCTGCTAAATGACGTAAATGTGCCCTTGAGCAAGGCACTTAACCCTAATTGCTCCTGTAAGTCGCTCTGGATAAGAGTGTCTGCTAAAAGACTAAAATGTAAATGTAAAATGTAAGCATGGGGGTGGAAACATCATGCTTTGGGGCTGTTTTTCTGCAAAGGGACCAGGACGACTGATCCGTGTAAAGGAAAGAATGAATGGGGCCATGTATCGTGAGATTTTGAGTGAAAACCTCCTTCCATCAGCAAGGGCATTGAAGTTGAAACATGGCTGGGTCTTTCAGCATGACAATGATCCCAAACACACCGCCCGGGCAACGAAGGAGTGGCTTCGTAAGAAGCATTTCAAGGTCCTGGAGTGGCCTAGCCAGTCTCCAGATCTCAACCCCATAGAAAATCTTTGGAGGGAGTTGAAAGTCCGTGTTGCCCAGCGACAGCCCCAAAACATCACTGCTCTAGAGGAGATCTGCATGGAGGAATGGGCCAAAATACCAGCAACAGTGTGTGAAAACCTTGTGAAGACTTACAGAAAACGTTTGACCTGTGTCATTGCCAACAAAGGGTATATAACAAAGTATTGAGAAACTTTTGTTATTGACCAAATACTTATTTTCCACCATAATTTGCAAATAAATTCATTTTGTCTGTCATAGTTGACGTGTACCTATGATGAAAATTACAGGCTTCTCTCATCTTTTTAAGTGGGAGAACTTGCACAATTGGTGGCTGACTAAATACTTTTTTTCCCCACTGTACCTTCTGAGCTCTGACGCATGGCGTAGGCCTTCATCCGGAAGGCTGTGCGGAAGCACTGCCGGTTACTGAATCCGCTAGGTTAGGGCTCCTTGGAAGGACTCTCTTCAATGAAGTCCGGGTTCCACGGCATTAGCACCCTAACCCTAACCCTCAAATTAAGCATGCGACAAAGCTCCAGCAAACTCAGCTTTTGACTGAGACGAGAGAAAAAGGGGAAAGTCAGAAATACTTTTTACTATAAGTACCTTGAATTTATTAAGTTACATAGATGATAATAGCAGTGATGACAATATGGTAATAAACTTCATCAAGGCAGGCATTCAGCTACTGTGAAGCAATTTCTCTAAAATGGAGGTCAATTCAAGGTCTACTCTGTGGACACTGTAGATAATACCAGTGCCTCGACAGAAAATCCAATAACTTGGGTTACATTTTATTTTTGCTCTCTGGTACTGGAGACGTATTCACAGTCTGCTGCCTAAACCTAACAACCCACTGGGCACAGACGTCATTTCAACGTCTAGTTTTCATTAACATTTGGTTGAGTTGTCAACTAACGTGAATTCAACATGAAATCAACAAAAACATTTCACCATATCATTGGATTTAGATCAAAAGTTGGGTGAAAAAAAGACGTTGCTGACCTTTTGCAAATCCAATCAGTTTTTCACGTTGATTCAACGTCATCACATTGAATGTTTTTGTTGAAATTACGTGGAAACAATGTTGATTCAACCAGTTTTTGCCCAGTGGGAACGCTTCAGTGCCAAGGCTTAAACGAAGACTCAAAGACGGCAGTAGGAGATTGAACTCCTTTATTGTTGAATTTGCGGACAATATTTGGCAGCGCGGAAAGCTCCCTCAGTAAAATAAGACTCCTGTGCCTTGAAAGGTAACCGGAGCCGACAACAGCAAAACTAGGCCCGAAACACAGAGGCATTCTCCCGACTTTGCTCCCACAGTGGAGACACAATATGCTTCTCTATCTCGCCTTGGAAAGAAAGGGATGGCAAATTACGGTGCTGAGAGGCCGTAGAATAGGATGCCTTTGAGGGAAGAAAGGCCTCCTTTCTGACTGCTCCTCCCAACAGGATAAAGGAGAGAAAATTGGTTGCGATTATCGTGTGGTTGAAATAAACGACACAACCCACAAAAAGTGCTACAACTCCCAACGACCCTCCCGCACTCCCCCAAGCTTTGACAAGTCTGCCTTAAAAGCTACACTCACAATACACCCCTCAGATATGATGTAATTTATTTTACTATGCTGCCTCAAAAGGACTGAGTGTGTAACACTAGAGCAATGAGATAATGCCCCCAAAATTATGTTACAAAACACGGTGATCAGGCCGGTAAGAAACAAGAGATAACCTCTCCTTTTTGCTTTTCACCCATTAGTTGTATATCGAGGCTACTTTTGTTTCTCGTATGGACGAAAACCCCTCTGGTTTGATATCCATCTGATCTTTCAAAGCCGGGAGCGATAATGTCAGACCACTAATTTCCCACCCCAAGATCATATCGATGCACTTGGAAACATTCTCTCTTTCTCCTCCATCTCACTCTATCTCCCTCTCTCTCCCCCCTCCTCTCCCTTCTCTCTCTATCCCTCCTCTCTCTCTCTCTCTCTCTCTCTCTCTCCCTGTCTCAGACTTGGCTGAGGTGCCTAGACCGGCCAAGTCGCATTAGGGCCAGTAATTCAACCCTGAGTGGTGAACATGGGATTAGCAGAGGTGGGTGGGTGGGGGGGGGGGGGGGGGGGGGGGGGGGGGCATTGGAGCAGAACACATCCTCTTCTAGTCTTGTAATGAGGGACTATCAGATCAGAACTCAGAACCAGAGTGGGACTGGGCCAGGACAATGGGTGCGCTGGAAAATGGGTGCGTCCCAATAATATCTCCTTTCTCCTGAAGTGTACACTCGTTCACTACTTCCCACAAATAAAATAAAAATTGGATTGGTGGAGGCATGGGCTAGAATGAATATCCACCATATTTTTTATAGTAGGCATTTCCTTTCAAATCAGTGAAGGGAAGTGAACAAGTGCAGATGTTGGGAGGAAGGACAGATAATAACAACGGCAACATCCGGGATGATTAACAGATCTGCGTAAGACAACAGAAAACATTGTTTGAAATACAGTATCTTTGTGCTAAGAGATGGAAGTGAAGGTGATTGAAACAATATTAAAGCAGAATAGATAAGGAGATGTACATTAGGCAAACAGGATCTCTTTCATCTCCATTTTTTTTTTGAGAGGGAGAAGGAAAACTAACTGAAGACAAGATAAAAGAGGAAAAGACAAGTGCCGAAAGGCAGTGAACAAAGAGAAGGGACAGGCCAGGATACACTCTTAGAAAACAGGGTTCCAAACGGGTTCTTTGGCTGTCCCCATAAGATAACCCTTTTTGGTTCCAGGTAGAACTGTTTTGGGTTCCACGTAGAACCCTCTGTGGAAAGGGTTTTAGATTGGACCCAAAAGGGTTCATCCTGGAAACAAAAATGGTTCTTCAAAGGGTTCTCCCATGGGGACAGCAGAATAACCGTTTTTGCCCTAGCACTAAACAGCTGATTCAAATAATTAAAGCTTGATGATTAGTTTATTATTTGAATTAGCTGTGTAGAGCTAGGGTAAAAACCAAAATGTGCATCCCTTGGAGTTTGGGAAACACTGCGCTAATAGATTTATAAAAATAAGAAATCGAAAACCTAAATGCAGGGATGTGTCTAATTTAAGAGGCTTTTGAGAGAGAATGTCATAGAACACATACTTGATTGATGTAAATTGTGATTTAAAATAAGAAGTTATTTGAAGAAGGGGATTTCTGGGACCCTTGTTAGTATTTTGAGCTCAATGAGCTTATTATAATGACATTAGAAATGTTTATACTCATGACTATACGTGTGTGACTATACAGTACCATTGAAAAGTTTGGACACACCTACTCATTCAAGGGTTTTTCTTTATTTTTACTATTTTCTACATTGTAGAATAATAGTGAAGACATCAAAACTATGAAATAATATATATGGAATCATGTAGTAACCGAAAAAGAGTTAAACAAATCAAAATATATTTTAGATTCTTCAAAGTAGCCACCATTTGCCTTGATGACAGCTTTGCACACTCTTGGCATTCTCTCAACCAGCTTCACCTGGAATGCCTTTCCAACAGTCTTGAAGGAGTTTCCACATATGCTGAACACTTGTTGGCTGCTTTTCCTTCACTCTGCGGTCCAACTCATCCCAAACCATCTCAATTGGGTTGAGGTCGGGTGAATGTGGAGGCCAGGTCATCTGATGCAGCATTCCATCACTCTCCTTCTTGGTCAAATAGGCCTTACACAGCCTGGAGGTGTGTTGGGTCATTGTCCTGTTGATAAAGCAAATCATAGTCCCACTAAGCGCAAACCAGATGGGATGGCGTATCGCTGCAGAATGCTGTGGTAGCCATGCTGGTTTAGTGTGACTTGAATTCTAAATAAGTCACAGACAAGTGTCACCAGCAAAGCACCATCACACCTCCTCCTCCCTGCTTCACGGTGGGAACCACACATACGGAGATCATCTGTTCACCTACTCTGCGTCTCATAAGGACACGGCGGTTGGAAACAAAAATCTCAAATTTGGACTCATCAGACCAAAGGACAGATTTCCACCGGTCTAATGTCCATTGTTTGTGTTTCTTGGCCCAAGCAAGTCTCTTCTTTTTATTGGTCCTTTAGTAGCGGTTTCGTTGCAGCAATTCAATCATGAAGGCCTGATTCACGCAGTCTCCTCTGAACAGTTGATGTTGAGATGTGTCTGTTACTTGAACTCTGTGAATCATTTATTTGGGCTGCAATCTGAGGTGCAGTTAATTGCCGATTTCTGAGAATGGTAACTTTAATTAACTTATCCTCTGCACTCTGCAGCAGTGGTAACTCTGGGTCTTCCTTTCCTGTGGCGGTCCTCATGAGAGCCAGTTTCATCATAGCGCTTGATGGTTATTGCGACTGAACTTGAAGAAAATGTCAAAGTTCTTGAAATGTTCAGGATTGATTGACCTTCATATCTTAAAGTAATGATGGACTATCGTTTCTCTTTGCTTATATTACCTGTTCTTGCCATAATATGGACTTGGTATTTTACCAAATAGGCTATCTTCTGTATACCACCACTACCTTGTCACAACACAACTGATTGGCTCAAACGCATTAAGAAGGAAATAAATTCCTCAAATGAACTTTTAACAAGGCACACCTGTTAATTGAAATGCATTCCAGGTGACTACCTCATGAAGCTGGTTGAGAGAATGCCAAGAGTGTGCAAAGCTCTCATCAAGGCAAAGGGTGGCTACTTTAAAGAATCTCAAATATAAAATATATTTTGATTTGTTTAACACTGTTTTGGTTACTACATGATTCCATATGTGTTATTTCATAGTTTTGATGTCTTCAATATTATTCTACAATGTAGAAATTAGTAAAAATAAAGAAAAACCCTTGAATAAGTAGGTGTGTCCTAACTTTTGACTGGTACTGTATATACTTTATCATTATCAGTATAAGAGATTAGAGAATGGTGACCTACCTTGCTATGCCCTCCAAATTATCCTTCCTTTGGACACAGAAATAAAATACAGTAAATTAACACACTTTTAAGAAATTAAAATGCATGCCACCATCGTATATACTCAATATAACATGAAATGGACACTAAGGACAGTAGTTTTACACATCCTCCTCCAACCTTACACATCTCAATCTCTATCTCTGTCCTGTAGCAGAGAATACCAGTGAAAAACAGGACTAAGCCTATAGCTACACTGAACACAAAAATAAATGCAACATGCAACAATTTCAAAGATTTTACTGAGTTACAGTTCATATAAGGAAATCAGTCAATTTAAATTAATAAATTAGGCCCTAATCTATGGATTTCACATGAATTACAGATATGCATCTGTTGGTCACAGATACCTTTAAAAAAAAGGTAGGGGTGTAGATCAGAAAACCAGTCAGTATCTGTTGTCACCACCATTTGCCTCATGCACCGCGACACATCTCCTTCGCATAGAGTTGTTCAGGCTGTTGATTGTGGCCTGTGTAATGTTGTCCCAGTTCTCTTCAATGGCTGTGCGAAGTTTCTGGATATTGGCAGGAACTGGAACAGTCTATATTTTACGAAATTTGCTTGTACAAAGATTTCTGATTGCGAAGGCCTTTTTTTCTCCCTCGGGCCGCTCATAAACTGTAGCCTACAACTTTTTGGAGTTGGAGCGCGCCGAGTCAGGAGCGTCTGTCCGAGGGTAAGGCCTGCTACGCAAGTGCAGGTGTGCACTGAAGGCTAGGAGCAGAGAAGCGGTTGCCAGATTGGAAAACCTGCTGCACTGTGGGCCGTGGGAAAATCTACTTTGTTCTACAGAATGTCTACTGGTAGTTGCACACCTGTGCTGAAACACCTCTAAAAACCAGCATTATGTATCTGTTACTGTGCCTGCTCTTTACTCAATGCCATACTGGATTAAATAGGCTGAATGATCAGTGGGTGAGTGAATTATCTTTACCTTATGCCCTACAATTTGCAAACACTCCGACGAGACCATCATGTCAATACCACCAGGAACTTGGTCTCTCTCTGCAATTGCATTTGTACCACTCTCAAACGCAAGTGGACCTACACTTGAATGACATTTTTTCTGTGTCGAAAGACAGCTCGTTTTATTGACAGTGATGCTGGCTCCACAAAGTCCTCACTCATTGGGCAACTGAAATGTATTGTTATGTTTTTATTGTTGATCTCTGGTAATGTGCGACCAAACCCTGGGCCGGTAGATACCATGCAATCCCTACCGACTCCCTATAGTTTTAAAAACAGATCAGGTATTGGCCTCTTGCATGTTAATGTCAGAAGTCTATTTACAAAAATAGACATGATTAGAATATGGGCCACTACGACAAATGCAGACATAATGGTTTTATCAGAAACTTGGCTAAAGTAATCTATGTCAAATAACTTGTAAGGTTCTGTATTTATTTTCTTAGTCAACCTTGTGTTCTTGATCGTAGCCCTGTTTCTTTGTGTTCTTGAACGTAGCCCTGTCTTTCATTTTTGTTAATTGATTTCACCTGTGTTAGTTACTCACCTGATCTCATTAGCTACTTATTTAGGTCAGTTCATTCTGTTTGTGCCATGTGAGGTATTGTTCATTTTGGCTCTACTAAGCCGTTTCCTAGCTCGTTTGTGAGAACCTGTTATAGCCTTCAGTCCTAGTTTTTGATTCTCCTGCCTGTTTGCCTACCTGTGACCATGATTCACTTATCCAAGATGGCATAGCACTGCGGTCGTGTTTTTTGTGTGTCTTTTTTGTATATATTTCTCAATCTCCATCCTTTAACTAAATATAATTTCCTGCAACCCGCCTCACCCAACGTGGAACGGATTCTATTATTTCTTCATACATTTTTATCCAGAACCTCTGGCTGAAACTAGCCAGCTAGCCAGCTAACTAGCTACTTGCTATTAGCCACCATTGTCCGTGGCAGTGGCCTGCACTACCTACCAGCCAGCTCTAGCCTGGACAAATATCGGCCAGTCTGCATATCGCGCTATCGAGCCAGAGCATATCGGATTTTCTGCCGGAATCACTGAATCACTGGACCTTAACACCGGATCATCGCAACTAGCTAGCTGCAACAAAATGGCTGTTGTTGGCTAATCACTCTAATCACCACTATCCTGAAGCTAACCCCAGTTAACCTTGAGCTAGCCTCGAGCCAGGCCCATCTCCCGGCTATCTACCTCTCTGTCAACCGGACGGGACCTCCTAGTGTTGACACGGAGTCCCGCCGATCCATCACGACTGGTCTGCCGACGTAATCGTCTGATGTGGTTTCAACAGGCTTCCCTTTGCGACGACTACGAAGATCCATCTGCTAGCCCCGGCCCGCTAGCACACGCAATCAACTACCGTGCCTCCAGCTCGCCTGTAGCGTAGCAGCCACTGAACTGCTCCCGGACTTACTTATTGCTGTTCACTGGACCTTATGATCACTCAGCTACACAGCTGATGCCTGCTGGACTCTTCCTTTATACGGTACCCCATCCTGTTGATCTGTTTAGCCTCAGCTCAAACTTTCTTCACCATTACCAGCTGTTGTCTTAGCTCTCTCGAATAACAACTGTGACTGCTTTATGCCTATCTCCCATGTCAATATGCCTTGCCTATTGCTTTTTTGGTTAGTTCTAACTGTAATTTTTCAATGTAGAGCCCCCAGTCCTGCTCAACCTGTCTCAGATAGATCCTTTGTCCAACCCCCCACAAACGCGGAGACCGGCTCAATCAGTGCCTCCAGTGATGCTATCTCTTTCATCTTTACCCAACGTTTAGGTTTACCTCCACTGTACTCATATCCTTCCATATCCTTGTCTGTACATAATGCCCAGACTCTATTCTACAACGCCTGGAAATCGGCCCCTTTTTTTTCTCTGTACCCAACGCACTAGAAGACCAGTTCTTAAAGCCTTTAGCCTTAGCCTTATTCTATTCCTCCTCTGTTCCTCTGGTGATGTAGAGGTTAACCCAGGCCCTGTAGCCCCCAGTATCACTCCTGCTCCCCAGGTGCTATCATTTGTTGACTTCTGTAATCGCAAAAGCCTTGGTTTCTTGCATGTTAACATCAGAAGCCCCCTCCCTAAATTTGAGTTATTCACTGCGTTAGCACACTCAGCCAACCCTGATGTTCTAGCAGTGTCTGAATCCTGGCTTAGGAAGGCCACCAAAGATTCTGAAATGTCCATTCCCAACTACAACATTTTCCGTCTAGATAGAACTGCCAAAGGGGGCGGAGTTGCAATCTACTGTAGAGAGAGCCTACAGAGCTCTATCATACTATCCAGATCTGTGCCCAAACAGTTTGAGCTTCTACTTCTAAAAATCCACCTTTCCAGAAATGTCTCTCACTGTTGCCACTTGCTACAGACCCCCCTCAGCCCCCAGCTGTGCCCTGAACACCATATGTGAATTGATTGCCCCCATCTATCCTCAGAGTTCGTATTGCTTGGTGACCTAAACTGGGATATGCTTAACACCCCGGCCGTCCTACAATCTAAACTAGATGCCCTCAATCTCACACAAATTATCAAGGAACCTACCAGGTACAACCCTAAATCCGTTAACATGGGCACCCTCATAGATATCATCCTGACTAATTTACCCTCTAAATACACCTCCGCTGTCTTCAATCAGGATCTCAGTGATCACTGCCTCATTGCCTGCATCCGTAATGGGTCCGCAGTCAAACGACCACCCCTCATCACTGTCCAACGCACCCTAAAACAGTTCAGCGAGCAGGCCTTTCTAATTGACCTGGCCCGGGTATCATGGATGGATATTGACCTCATTCCGTCAGTAGAGGATGCCTGGTTGTTCTTTAAAAGTGCTTTCCTCTCCATCTTAAATAAGCATGCCCCATTAAAAAAATTCAGAACTAAGAACAGATATAGCCCCTGGTTCACCCCAGACTTGACTGCCCTTGACCAGCACAAAAACATCCTGTGGCGTACGGCATTAGCATCGAACAGCCCCCGCGATATGCAACTTTTCAGGGAAGTTAGGAACCAATATACACAATCAGTTAGGAAAGCAAAGGTTAACTTTTTCAAACAGAAATATGCATCCTGTAGCACGAACTCCAAAAAAGTTTTGGGACACTGTAAAGTCCATGGAAAATAAGAGCACCTCCTCCCAGCTGCCCACTGCACTGAGGCTAGGAAACACTGTCACTACCGATAAATCTACGATAATCGAACATTTCAACAAGCATTTTGCTACGGCTGGCTATGCTTTCCACCTGGCTACCCCTACCCCAGCCACCAGCTCTTCCCCCCCCCCCCCCCCCCCCGCTTCTCCTTCACCCAAATTCAGATAGTTGATGTTCTGAAAGAGCTGAAAAATTTGGACCCCTACAAATCAGCTGGGCTAGACAATCTGGACCCTTTCTTTATAAAATTAGCCACCGAAATTGTCGCAACCCCTTTCACCAGCCTGTTAACCTCTCTTTTTTATCGTCTGAGATCCCCAGAGATTGGAAACCTGCCGCGGTCATCCCCCTCTTCAAAGGGGGTGACACTCTAGATCCAAACTGTTACAGACCTATATCCATCCTGTCCTGCCTTTCGAAAATATTTGAAAGCCAAGTTAACAAACAGATCACCGACCATTTAGAATCCCACCGTACCTTCTCCGCTATGCAATCTGGTTTCCGAGCTGGTCATGGGTGTACCTCAACCACGCTCAAGGTCCTAAACGATATAATAACCGCGATCGATAAAAGACAATACTGTGCAGCCGTCTTCATTGACCTGGCCAAGGCTTTTGACTCTGTCAATCACTACATTCTTATTGGCAGACTAAATAGCCTTGGTTTCTCAAATGACTGCCTCGCCTGGTTCACCAACTACTTCTCAGATAGAGTTCAATGTGTCAAATCGGAGGGCCTGTTGTCTGGACCTATGGCAGTCTCTATGGGGGTGCCACGGGGTTCAATTCTCGGGCCGATTCTATTCTCTGTGTATATCCATGATGTCGCTCTTGCTGCTGGTGACTCTCAGATCCACCTCTACGCAGACGACACCATTTTGTATACATCTGAATATACCTCCAAATGAGCTTCAATGCCATACAACACTCCTTCCGTGGCCTCCAACTAAATGCATGCTCTTCAATCGAACGCTGCTTGCACCCGCCTGCCCGACAACAATCACTACTCTCGGCGGCTCTGACTTAGAATATGTGGACAACTACAAATACCTAGGTGTCTGGTTAGACTGTAAACTCTCCTTCCAGACTCACATTAAGCATCTCCAATCCAAAGTTAATGTCTATCACAGTGCATTCGTAAGCCTTTTCCTAGCTCGTTTGTGAGAACTAGTTATAGCCTTCAGTCCTAGTTTTTGATTCTCCTGCCTGTTTGTCTACCTGTGTATGACCATTGCCTGCCTGTGACCATGATTCCTGCCTTTAGGGAAGGCGAAATAAACACCTGCCGTGCTCTGTGCGTGAACGCACACCTTTTTCTCATGAGTATTCATTACATAACTCAATTTCTATTGACGGGGACACGGATTTGAGATCGGATGAGTAAAGGAGGAGGGGTTGCAATTTATGTGAAATCCAAGTTTAACACCTCTGAAATTCTTTCGATTACCAAAGCCAAACAGTTTTTAAGTGCTTGCGGTTAAAGTGAATTTATATAAGGACTCCCACATCACTGTAGTCGGCTGCTACAGACCGCCCTCGGCTTCGGGAGACTCATTTAACTCTCTTTCTGATGTTCTGCACAAGCTAAATGACTGAACAGTCCCCTCCTGGACTCCCTGTTCACCCATGACTGCATGGCCAGGCACGACTCCAACACCATCATTAAGTTTGCCGACGACACAACAGTGGTAGGCCTGATCACTGACAACGATGAGACAGCCTATAGGGAGGAGGTCAGAGACCTGGTCGTGTGGTGCCAGGATAACAACCTCTCCCTCAAAGTGACCAAGACAAAGGAGATGATTGTGGACTACAGGAAAATAAAAGAGGCCTGAGCATGCCCCAATTCTCATCGACGGGGCTGTTGTGGAACAGTTTGAGAGCTTCAAGTTCCTTGGTGTCCACATCACCAACAAACTATCATGGTCCAAACACACCAAGACAGTCGTGAAGAGGGCACGACAAAGCCTATTCCCCCTCAGGAGACTGAAAACATTTGGCATGGGTCCTCAGATCCTCAAAAAATTATACAGCTGCACCATCGAGAGCATCCTGACTGGTTGCATCACCGCCTGGTATGGCAACTGCTCGGCCTCTGACCGCAAGGCACTACAGAGGGTAGTGCGTACGGCCCAGTACATCACTGGGGCCAAGCTTCCTGCCATCCAGGACCTCTATACCAGGCGGTGTCAGAGGAAGGCCCTCAAAATTGTCAAAGACTCCAGCCACTCTAGTCATAGACTGTTCTCTTTGCTACCGCACGGCAAGCGGTACCGGAGTGCCAAGTCTAGGTCCAAAAGACTACTCAACAGCTTCTACCCCCAAGCCATAAGACTCCTGAACAGCTAATCATGGCTACCCGGACTATTTGCAATGCCCCCCCACCACATCTTTTTACGCTGCTGCTACTCTGTTAATTATTTATGCATAGTCACTTTAATTCTACCCACATGTACATATTACCTCAACTACCTCAACTAGCCGGTGCCCCCACACATTGACTCTGCACTGGTACCCCCCTGTATATATAGCCTCCCTACTGTTATTTTATTTTACTTCTGCTCTTTTTTTCTCAACACTTTTTTGATCTTGTTTTATTTTACTTTTTTACTAAAAAATAAATGCATTGTTGGTTAAGGGCTGTAAGTAAGCATTTCACTGTAATGTCTACACCTGTTGTATTAGGCGCATGTGGCCAATAAAATTTGATTTGATTTGATGTATTTATTATGTATGTATTTCAATATTGGACTTTTTTGTATTTATTTACAAGATCAATATTCAAACTTACTAATATAACAAGCCAATGGCCGGAGGCCTTTTCATGGTCTTTGAAAGTTGTTAGTATGGCCAATATCAAACATCCCAGGACAATCAAAATCTGTAAAGACAGAAAACAGATTAGAATTCAGGAGATTGTATGAACTGCAATTTGATACCAAAGGTGCCTATATGATGTAATAAGAAAGTTTGCTGCATTAGTACATGGAATTGAATTTTTTATTAACTAATTGTCTACAGTGAACTCAATTTGATACTGTATTTTGTCCTACGCCCAACACCTTTTCGCCATATTGTAATCACAAAGTCTTGCCACTAGAGGGCGCTAAGTCCCTTCTTATGTGTGGGTTACAGACCTCCAAGAATTCCAAGAGATCTCTGCTTTAGTATTTAGTCAACCACCAATTGTGCAAGTTCTCCCACTTAAAAATATGAGAGAGGCCTGTAATTTTCATCATAGGTACACGTCAACTATGACAGACAAATTGAGTGAAAAAAATCTAGAAAATCACATTGTAGGATTTTTAATGAATTTATTTGCAAATTATGGTGGAAAATAAGTATTTGGTCACCTACAAACAAGCAAGATTTCTGGCTCTCACAGACCTGTAACTTCTTCTTTAAGAGGCTCCTCTGTCCTCCACTCGTTTCCTGTATTAATGGCACCTGTTTGAACTTGTTATCAGTATAAAGACACCTGTCCACAACCTCAAACAGTCACACTCCAAACTCCACTATGGCCAAGACCAAAGAGCTGTCAAAGGACACCAGAAACAAAATTGTAGACCTGCACCAGGCTGGGAAGACTGAATCTGCAATAGGTAAGCAGCTTGGTTTGAAGAAATCAACTGTGGGAGCAATTATTAGGAAATGGAAGACATACAAGACCACTGATAATCTCCCTCGATCTGGGGCTCCACGCAAGATCTCACCCCGTGGGGTCAAAATGATCACAAGAACGGTGAGCAAAAATCCCATAACCACACGGGGGGACCTAGTGAATGACCTGCAGAGAGTTGGGACCAAAATAACAAAGCCTACCATCAGTAACACACTACGCCGCCAGGGACTCAAATCCTGCAGTGCCAGACGTGTCCCCCTGCTTAAGCCAGTACATGTCCAGGCCCGTCTGAAGTTTGCTAGAGTGCATTTGGATGATCCAGAAGAGGATTGGGAGAATGTCATATGGTCAGATGAAACCAAAATAGAACTTTTTGGTAAAAACTCAACTCGTCGTGTTTGGAGGACAAAGAATGCTGAGTTGCATCCAAAGAACACCATACCTACTGTGAAGCATGGGGGTGGAAACATCATGCTTTGGGGCTGTTTTTCTGCAAAGGGACCAGGACGACTGATCCGTGTAAAGGAAAGAATGAATGGGGCCATGTATTGTGAGATTTTGAGTGAAAACCTCCTTCCATCAGCAAGGGCTTTGAAGATGAAACGTTGCTGGGTCTTTCAGCATGACAATGATTCCAAACACACCGCCCGGGCAACGAAGGAGTGGCTTCGTAAGAAGCATTTCAAGGTCCTGGAGTGGCCTAGCCAGTCTCCAGATCTCAACCCCATAGAAAATCTTTGGAGGGAGTTGAAAGTCCGTGTTGCCCAGCGACAGCCCCAAAACACACTGCTCTAGAGGAGATCTGCATGGAGGAATGGGCCAAAATACCAGCAACAGTGTGTGAAAACCTTGTGAAGACTTACAGAAAACGTTTGACCTGTGTCATTGCCAACAAAGGGTATATAACAAAGTATTGAGACACTTTTGTTATTGACCAAATACTTATTTTCCACCATAATTTGCAAATAAATTCATTAAAAATCCTACAATGTGATTTTTTTGATTTTTTTTTCTCATTTTGTCTGTCATAGTTGACTTGTACCTATGATGAAAATTACAGGCCTCTCTCATCTTTTTAAGTGGGAGAACTTGCACAATTGGTGGCTGACTAAATACTTTTTTTCCCCACTGTATATTTCAACCGTACTGTGATGTTTTACAAAAGTTCTGAACCTTTCTATTCTCATTGCTTCTACAGATTGTTGCTAAAAGTATTATTATATTATTGATCGATTGACTATGACTTTTCAGATCACCCAGTAATGCTATCTGCAAGGTTAGCTCCAGGTAAATATTGCAATCCTTTAGCCATTCCTGGACCTGTGTCCAAAAATAAACTACAAATGGACAGAACCAAAACAAATGATCTAATGATTCTGTCTCTTCACAGCAAAATCTGCAGAGCTGGGAAGATTGTATCCCCCATATAAATAACATTCTATTGGTAGCAATAATTTTATATATATATATATATTTTTGAATCCGGTGTCGTTTTGCGTGTCAGTTCATAAACACTATGCCATGGGATCGGTACGTCAAAAATCTCTTCCCAACTATTTTGCAATCTATATGGGATGGCTGTCAATCCTTTGGTCCTTAAGTGAAACTGATATACTTTTTTATTTATCACAGTTTTCCTTAACCAATTATGTTCTTTAAGGCAAGGCCGACAGACAAGTTCCTTACTTTCTCCCCCTTCCACTTTCCTCTTCCACTTTTGCGGTAAGGCTGCAATTATTTGGTTGTAATTTTGGGTAGAGCAGACATTTCCATATGTTTTTGTTAGCTGCATGTGCGACATAACTCCACCAGTCCTACCGATGATATCATTTATGAAGATTATACCTTTTTTAAACATTCTGTCAAAAAATTAAGTTTTTTTGTCAATTAGAATATTTGAATTTAACCACAATATTTGTTGCATTATTCGTTCTGTCGTTTCTGGAGGATTAAATTGAAATTGCAACCAATTTTCTATGGCTTGTTTTAGAAATAGTGATATTTGGGAGATGATTTCCTTTTCAAATAACTGAAAATGAGTGGATGTAATCTGAATAAAGGGAAAAAGGCCATTCTTGAACATTGGGTGAGACAATCTTACTAATTTGCTTGAGAACCAGTTCGGATTTAAGTATAACTTTTGTATGACTGAACGTTTTAGTGATAGGTCTAATGCTTTAATATTTAATAATTTCTGTCCTCCGAATTCATATTCATTATATAAATAGGCCCTTTTAATTTTGTCTGGCTTGCCGTTCCAAATAAAATGAAAAAAAAAAAAAAATCTCATATAATTTAAAAAACTGTTCGCTAGGCGTAGGCAAGACCATAAGCAAATAGGTAAACTGGGATAATACTAAAGAGTTAATCAGGGTGATTTTTCCACAAATTGACAGACCTTTCCATGGTAGCATGATCTTATCTATTTTTGCTAACTTTCTATAAAAATGTATTGAATTGAGATCATTTATTTCCTTTATGTATTCCGAGTATATCCATATATTCATGCAGATCTTGGTAGGATACATGTTTTGGAGAATTTCAATTATGAATTTTATTTCAAAATGATAAGTGAAAAATATTTTAAACACTTTTGACCCGAATTAAAAAACATGGCATAAAATGACGTTTGAGACCATGTCTACCATAAAACTAGGAGAGGACTGATATGATATATCAAATTGTGTGTGTTTTAAAGGATACATATAATTTATGATACATTGTTATGATCCAACATCATGTTAGAGGAATTTCCCAACATACAACTCACACAGGAATGGTAGACGACATGAATTGGAGAATTTGAACAGTGGAAAATCTGTTTAAATGATATTAGACACTGTTGTGTGTTTTAAACTTGAAACATTATTTTAAACACAGTTCTGATATGAAGATGAAAATTAAGAATAGGATTTATTTGATTTATTTCGGTTACTTTCTTCATTGTAAAAACAATGTCACAAATAATTCAACACACACAACATAAGCAGATTAACTTGGTCAAAACATGTATTTATTAAAGACTATCAGAAAGAATGTTGCTACTTATTTATTTTGATCCAAAGCCACGAATGAGTGAGTCACTCAGCTTTATGCTGACAAATATAGCTTTATGCTGCGAAATAGCCTACTAAATAGGCCAAGCCTAAACGAATATATTAAATTGCCTAAATAAACTAGTACATTTCAGAAATAAATGAAGTAGCTCAGGTCTTGACAATATGGACAACCTTTTTCCCCTCCCTATCCTCACTGGACTCTCTTTCATTCAGTTTCTTCTTCACATCAGCAAAGAAGGATTCCATGTTTCAGAAACTCACTTTATATAGAGGGGCTATCACTCTTTCACACTGTGGTAAATAAAGCCAGTTTGTTATTGACAATTATTTCTTCCTGTTTTTAGAGGGAGAGAAACCAAAAGCCTATTTTTCGAAAATCGTCAGTCCACATGTCAAGTGTAATTGCGCAATTGTATTTATGCAAGTTCTCTCTCAACTCCTGGACCACCCTCTAGCTATTATTTTTTTTAGCCTGATGCAGGACTTTAGTGCCAGAGAAGAGAGACTCGCCATTCATTTATGAAAATAGTCAATTTTAGACTACCGATAGATCAGCGTTCTAACTCCCCCTTGTGATAGTGTGGTGCAATGACAGAATGTAGCAATTGACCACAATCTGCCACCATCTACCACAAACGGTCACAGCAAAAGCTCGAAACTTTTAGTTGAGGAACTACTGTATGCTCTTGACTGAGGTCAATATCAGGATCTTGATATTCTTTTTTATATGCTTAAAAATGAACATTTCTGATGCTTATTTGAGTTTTGAGAACATGTTCAATAATTTAACAAATATTACATTCAGATAATTATTTCAGACACTAGCTAAACGTTTTGTATTCCATCTTCAGAAAGCACTGTAACTGGTAGCCTAGCAACATCTGTAATCAGAGGTGGGTAGTAACGAGTTACATTTACTCTGTTACATTTACTTGAGTAAGTTTTTGAAAAAATTATACTTCTAGGAGTAGTTTTAAATCACTATACTTTTTACTTTTAGTTGAGTAGATTTGTGAAGAAGAAACTGTACTCTTACTCCGCTACATTAGGCTACAATGAGGTCGTTACTTTTCTTTTTACCTCTTTGGTATTCTACGCATCATTGTCTTTATCCCCCCGCATACGCCTTATTTTCATGTTTTATTTTGACAGAGAGAGAGACTTCCGCTAAGGCTCTACCACGTGACTGTGTTTCACCAATCAAACGTAGTTGTGCAGTCTCGTCACGTTACCATACTCAATCTCAGTGGCGGGACGGGTTAGCTTTACAGTCGTAGCAACACAAAAATGTCAGAATAGCCGTCAGCAATGCAGACACAGACGAGGAGGAACACCCGCACCCCTGGCCTCATATTGAAAGCATGTTTACCTTAGTAAAAGTGCGAAAGAGCAGCTACATTATGCGGTGTCTTCTGTGTCTACCAAAACAAACAGACATTTCAGCATTCAAGAACTCAACATCTAACTTGAGGAAACATGTAGCGGTAAGTTTCCTAAATTCGTTATTTTTTTGCTGTGGATAGGCGAATGTTTGTCTTTTAGGTTACATATGTTTTAAACATTTTCTATATATATATATATATATATATATATATATATATATATATATATATATATATATATATATATATATATATCCAAATTTGATGTGATAATAAGTCTCTTTTAATGTCTTGATCTCCCTGTAGCCTCACAGATTTTTTTTATCCACAGAGGGTTCACCCCAACAAACTGGCAAAGTACACAGACTTACTAGAGAACCACAGAAAGCGTAAGTCCTCCTCTTCCAGTGATACTCTTGTGAAAAATGCAAAAATCACAGCCTTCGCTGCCCCAGGGCGGGTAACACAAGCAACGCTTGACAAGCTCGTGCTAAATTTTGTATGTGAGGCCAACCAACCATTTTCTGTAGTTGAGACGCCATCCTTCAAGACTTTGATAGAAACCTTGCAACCTCATACAGTAATGACAAGGAAAACGTTATGCACAAGAATACAAGAAGCTGCAAAACACAAGAAGAGCATAATCATCAAAAAGCTGAGTGCTGTGAACTATGTTGCTACCACAACAGACTGCTGGTCTGCCAGACAACGTAGCTACTTAGGTGTCACCTGTCACTGGATAGACAACACCTCACTGGAGAGGCACTCCGCTGCATTGGCTTGTAGACCTGTCAAAGGCTCGCACACGTTTGATGTTCTTGCTGCTGCATTAGAGGAAATACATTCTGAGTACCACATCAGGGAAAAAGTGACCAGGACGACAACAGACAGTGGCTCAAACTTCCTGAAGGCCTTTCGATTATATGGTGAGGAGAAAGAGGAGGAAGCCATCAATGTACAAGAGGAGAGTGACTCCACCCTTGATGATGCAACAGAAGATCAGAGTGAGTCAGAGGTGGAGTATCAAGATGTGTCTGCTATTCTGGATGACAACACAGGCCTTGAGTACCAACTTCCAAGGCACCAAAAGTGTGCATGCCAACTCCTCAATCTTATATCCACAGTTGATGCCACTGCTGCAGGAGGAGCTGCAAACGAAACATACAAGAGGCTGTCTCGGTCTGCTTTTGCAAAATGTCATGCTCTTTGGAATAAAACCAGCAGTTCAACCATGGCTCATGAAACAGTGGAACGTGAATGCAAGCTGCAGTTTCTCCGACCCAATCAGACACGCTGGAGCTCCCTTTGTGTATTTAACATGTACAATGCATAATAAAGACATTGTACCAGAAATAGCTATAAGTAATTTTTTTATCATTACATCTTTTATAGGTTCAATCCAGCTGAAATTGGGTTTTTGGTCGAGTATGCTGCTGTGATGAAGCCTGTTGCCATGGCCCTTAATATCCTCCAAGGGGAATCATCTGTGCATATGGGCCTCCTGCTGCCAACACTTTACCAGTTGCGGGACAAGCTGAAGAGGTTGGAGTCAACTTGCAAAATGTGTACACCTCTTGTTCACACCCTGCAGCAAGGGATCCAGAAACGTTTTGAAGACGTCACGAAAGAGCCTGAGCTGATTGCAGCAGCAATACTCCTACCAAGATTCAGAACATCCTGGACCACAGAGGAGAACATCTTAAATGCTGGTAAATATTCTTGTTTATCAATTCAAATGTGAACCAGTAGACATTGACCTATATAACTCTGTATAATGTTACTGTCATTTAGGATTATAGTGTGTCAGTGACAAACCACAGGGTGGCAATATAGTTAGAAGCTCAGGTAGCTTTTAATGTGAAACATCAGCAGCTTGACAGCCTATACAGTAGAAGGGTAAGAATAATGTGCAGACTTAATTAGTTTGAAAAACGATTTATCTTGCCCTAAAACCCACAGGCCTTGACTACATCAGAAATCACCTCGACAACGACTTGGATGATGTCACCAGCGCAAACAGCGGCCTCTCTGATGAAGACGACTTCTTTGCATCCATGGAGTTGAGAAAATCACAAGTAGGAGAGCTGGAGAGGTACCTTTCATGTCTGTCCCCTGCAGGTATGGATCTACTCCACACCTTTCCTCGCATCAAGAAGCTGTCACTCAAAGTCAACACAGGTCTTCCTGCATCTGCAGCCTGTGAGAGACTTTTCAGTCATGCAGGACTCCTGTTCACTGCTAAACGATCACAGCTTCACAGCAAGAACCTTGAGAGCCAGCTACTGTTGAAGCTTAATAGTGACATCACTGAGTGATTCTTTGGTGAAATAGTTTGTTTCTGCATGTTTTTGACACACACACACACACACACACACACACACACACACACACACACACACACACACACACACACTCCCAGTGGGGCCTTCAATATAAAAGGGTTTTCATGTTACTGTGCCAAAGAATTCCTGGAGTGTTGACTCTAGTCAACGGGCCAGTGTCAGCCTAAAGGTTAGAATATTGCCAAATCTGTTGTCTGTCTGTGGGAGTCTAGATGGGGGAAGCTGCTCCTCTCTCAGCTGCTTTTGAGGTGCTTTTGAGCAAAGCGTTTAATCCCCTTAACTGTGTAATGGCTGTGCTAGAGAGCGCAGAGCTATGAATGTATAACTCCATTGTAAAGACACATCATACATGCTTTATGCTGCTTATCTTAGGGGGGGGGGGGGGGGGGACAAGTGTGACTTTTCTTTGCTGACTTTTCTTGTTAGATATTGGAACTGGAAGTAAACATAATGCCCCATCTACAACTACATCACTCTCCTCTGATGCCTTTTAGAGAACATGCATTCAGCTTAATTTGTGTTCTGGGATACTAGGCCTGCAATATTGTTTTATTTGGCCATCTATCATGGACTGGTGCTTTTTCAGTTGATGTGTACTGCTGCTCTTTTCCTCTGCTCAGTGAGATGTGCAGTGTGGCCTAATCACAGATCAGAGTATTAATTTCTAGGCACACAGAAAAAGGGCTGTTGCTTGCCATGCAATACAAAGGTACTGAGTAGGCCTAATCAACACCTATTGATTATTTTACGTTGACCGCTTCCTTCTGGTGTGCAGCTTTCTGTTCAGCATGCCTGGTATGAAATGTTTGTGTGTTTCCTTCTGTTGTTCTGTCACTGTGGAGACATTGTGGAGACACACACACACAGTTTATGAGAGTTTATGGGCTGCCTCGTCCTAGTTCTGCTTGGTAAAAAAAAAATGTTTTATTTAATATTATATTTTTATTTTTTATTTTAAGTACTTGAATTTACCTGAATTATTTTAATTTAAGCTATTTTGTAATTAATTTTAAATAATTTTATTGATTGGATGAACTATAATTTGCCTAAAGATGATTATTTTGTATTTTTGTCTGTCTGATTGTTGTCTAAATCAGACGTTACTCAACAGTTACTCAGTACTTGAGTAGTTTTTTCACCAAGTACATTTTTACTCTTACTCAAGTAATTATTTGGATGACTACTTTTTACTTTTACTTGAGTCATATTATTCTGAAGTAACAGTACTTTTATTGGCTACTCTACCCACCTCTGTTATTAACTGTGTTGTTGGCTAACTCCTCTGAACAACAGTGTCCTGACGAGAGAGCACATTTTCTATGCCAGGCGAAATCGCGCATCATTAGCTCATTGTTATGGATGTATCCAAATAAATGTTACTAGAAAACAGCTTAAGCAAATGCAGCTACTTTGCTGTTATTCTGGCTGCACTGTTTGAAGTGATTGTAAGTTAGCCGTAGTTGGCTAGCTAGCAAGCAAGGGATAAGAACGTTTCCAGACAGTATGGCAATGGAACATTTAGAACAAACGTCCATAGATACAGAACAAAAAGACTGAACGACTGGGTCACGTCTCTGGCAACCGAACCGATAGAACGAACGACCAGCCGGCATGGGTAGTAACCCTAGATTTGTGTCGGGACTATATCTTGTGGAAGGATAATAGGATGGTAACCCGTTGAACAAAAGTGATAATGCCCTCGGGTGCCAATATATCCTCCAAACACCAGCTTCGAGGGCATTATCACTTAAATAATGTCTGGGTTGTAAATCTGGCCAAGACATCAGGATTTAAAATGTGGGGCAAGACGCATAATGGGAGTTGACCATGGGTCTGAAAACCAAACCTTTCTGTTCTTGTGACAGAGCACCAATACATGACACCCTAAAGTGAGAAAATAACTACTGTGAAACAATTGAAAATAAGGTTGCATGATGATACATTAGGGTTAATATTATAAGCATTTGTAAGTGCATTTATAAATGGTTATAATTAGAGGTAAATATTGGCTCGCTATTTGGCATGCACTGACCAGCTAGCGCACTATTTTGACCAATGTGTTATAACTGTTTATAAATGGTTTATAATGCATTTACACATGCTTAAATAACCATTAATAACGTAATTATAAGCCCTTTATAGACCATTTACAAATGGAAACTTATTGTAAAGTGTTTTACATGGAATTGTATTGTACATGTTGTCTATTTATTTTCTGAATATCAAGTCTCTGGATGATTCATATAGACTATTCAACTAGAAATATACCATATCACCAAAATGGAGTTATACGGTTCTTCAGTTGAATGGTTCAACAATGAATGTGGTATAAAATATTTGATCCACTGTGGTCGTTCTATGTTGTGAAAACCTGTTGTGAACTTGATGTAGGCATAGGAAGTTTTGCAACCTGAAACCACAGTAGGCACACCCAAGGTTCAAAAAGAGCAACCTCTTTAATACTAAACATGAAAGAGGAAGGTCAAATTATATTAACGCCCTTTGATGTAGCAGGACACCATTAGGCACGCACATATTATGGGAAAACATTATTGGATCATGCCCAACAATTTCTTTGATATATAAGAGTGGGGCAAACTGATATTGGTAGCTGATATTGAAAGCAATCAGAGCAGGAGCGGTTGAAGACGGATTGACTACGTTACAGTTTAACCAAACAAGTATTGACTATAATCACAATGTACTACAGTGCAGCAGAATATTTTGTTGGTCACTAAACTCTTTTTCATCTGTGTACTAGTATCGATTAATTAATGTATGGTCACCCACATTTGGAATCATAAACACACACGACAATGATTAGCTGTTCCGCAAAGCGCTTCTGTGTCTTAGCGACAGGAGGCAAATTCATTTGATCATAAAATTGTTATCTTAGTTTCATGACAATCATTAGCAGGGATATTTCAGTTACTGTTTTAATATATGACAGTTTGTTCAGTGATCAATTATGAGTACCATCTTCTAGCAGGAGAACATACAGTATAATGGGTCAAATGGGTAAGTTGTTGATGTCAAATGATGTCAAAGCGTGTTCTTTGTCTGTCTCAAGGTTAAATAGTTTATAAAAATGTCTCAAAATCATTTACTAAATTGTATTTTGATTCTAGATTTATAGTATGTATGGCGGCACCATGTCTTCCTTTTACGACAGGAGACGATGATTACGTAACCCTGTCACCACAACAGAGGATGTGACCATTCCCTTCATCATCATCGTCAAAACAACCTGAGGAGAATGGGGCAGAGCAGGAGGTGAGCGTATCGAGGGCCTGGTTTGGGTGCAGCCACTTAGGTCTTCCATCATTATCACAGTCATCATAATCAGTAGGGTTGGAGAGAAGTGGGGGAGGAGGTAAAGAGGGCCTATATGGGTGCGGCCCCTGCTTACTTTAGATATACGAGGCACAATGGACGGATAGAGATGATTATGATGACCCCACACACCTCTCTGTGCGTACTTTAGATTAGTTATTTTTCAAAGGTAGATTTTGGGGTTGTTTTTAGGCCATTCCCCATCTGTAGTGAAGTATCGTTTTTGGCGTCATTACATTTTTAGGGGGATTTTCACCTCTTTGGCCCTGTGGCTCTGTATTTTCTGTGTTTTTTGGGAATCAATTCCGTGTTGTGTGGTTGTGAAACATTTCGACCATGTCGACCGCTGTGGAGGCAACCGGGTTCTTCATTTGCATCGCTAGCTGACTGATCACTGGTGCGGCACTAGCCAATGATTATTGGAAGGTGTCCTCCGTCTCCGGCGGCGTTATCATCTCCCACTACCTGTATGAGAACCTGTGGCATTCCTGTGCTGAAGACAGCTCTGGTATCGCTGAGTGCCACGACTTTGAGTCCCTGCTCGGCCTGCCCGGTAAGAACCAGTAGTCTAACGATTCTAACCGTCACCACCACTGCAGACACTCCAACCAGGGTCCTGTCCAGTAGAGAAAATAACTTTTTGAAACTGAGATAAACAGGGAGGTAAAGTCTGAATTGGTTCAATGACAAACAGTGATTTTTGTTTTCCGTTGGAGTGTGCCTTACCGTTGGAGTGTGCCTTACTGAACAAGACCTGTGGGGGGGGGGTCTTGGATGGTTAAGGGACAGCTCTCTAAGGGAACTGTGGGGGGATCTTGGATGGAAGAAGGCAGACATTTTCAGCTTCCAGGAATTATGTACAGATCCTTGCGACATGGGGCCGTTCATTATCATGCTGAAACATGAGGTGATGGCGGCAGATGAATGGCACGACAATGGGCCTCAGGATCTCATCACGGTATCTCTGTGCTCTGTTCTGAGTCAATTGCAGATAGGCTGTCCTATCTTATCAGGGGCTGAAACTAGCTTGTGGCCTTTTGTCTCTCTCCTCACACAAAGTGATAAAGGGCGGCGCCAGGGTTGAACAGAGTTTAACCTAAACATGAGTGTTTTTGCAAGATAAGGGATTGATTGAGTGTATTACTATTGATTCTGAACTGAATGAAAGTCGAATGTAGCCGCCACCATAGACAAAGGGAGTGAGCGGAGCAATAAAGGAGCGGGAAACTGAGGAGAGAGGGATTAAAAGCTATGGTGTGTGGAGGACACTATATAAGATGGAGGGAGAGTAGAAGAGGGGGCGAATCTACAGATTGGCCTGGCTTTGTTGACATTATAATAAAGTCGTTCTTAATCCCACAAACACTCTGGAAGGAATGATATGTAATAAAGTATAGTGGTTATTTTCCACAACAGTGTCAAGTGCAGTGTCTGTTTGCTCCTCATTACACACCACGGACCAACATATATTCCTTACATTAACAACATAGGAATCACTGCAAAACTTATTGTATGACCTCTTATACACAATATTAGGCCCAGCCTTTGGAACTTTGGTTTTCCTAGAAATGGCTACTTTGAAACCGGGATTCATCCGTGAAGAGCACACTGCTTTCAAACAAATCTCTGCAGCATTAGTAAAGATATGATCAATACATGTTGATGATTTAATTCCTGTACTGTTTGTAACTACCCTGGTAGTTTGAATGATAACCTGAACCAGGTTGCAGGCACTGGTTACAGTTTGAAGCTTTCTCTTGAGTGGGCAGCCTGATGAAAGCCAGTCAATATTGAAATCACCCAGAAAATATACCTCTCTATTGATATCAACACAAATTATCAGGCATTTCACACATGTTATCCAGATACTGATTATTAGCACTCAGTTGTCTATAGCAGCTTCCCACTAGAATGGGCTTTAGGTGAGGCAGATGAACCTGTAGCCATATTACTTCAACAGTATTTAACATGAGATCCTCTCTAATCTTCACATGAATGTGGTTCTAAATATAAACAGCAACTCCTCCACCATTGGCATTTCTATATTTTCTGTAAATGTTATAACCTTGTATTGCTACCACTGTATCATCAAAGGTATTATCTAAGTGAGTTTCAGAGATTGTCAGAATATGAATGTCATCTGTTACTAGCAAATTATTGATTTCATGAACCTTGTTTCTTAAGCTACATATGTTAACGTGGGCTATTTTGAGCACTTGTCTTCTGCGATGCTTACTTGTTTTTATTGCTTTACTGGGAAGCTTAGCAGCAGTAGATGTGCTCATGTTCTTTATGTTAGTGCAGGGTGAGCTGCACACAGTGGACTTCCTCCTAGGGCACACCGGCTCAGTGCTAACAGTATAAATCTGGTTCTTAGGCACATGATTACTGCATACAATAGCTGTAGGATCAGCAGAGGCATTCAGGGCAGTTAGATGGACATAAATTAGGTTACTTACATTGTGTCTACCAATGCCCCTGGTATAATGTCCATTTGCTGAAGCATTATGACAACTCTGCGTCACAATGGTAGGGATTAGCTGAGCTGGGCTTGGGTCATTGATAAGTAATTTTCTTAACGCAGCCTTATAATGAAAGGATCCAGGAACCCAAATGATTTGGGTGGATCCCATCCTCCTTATAAAACGTGTTTTGTTTCCAAAAGGAATCGAAATTGTCAACAAAAGCAACACCCATAGAGCTGCAATAATCACGTAGACAGTTGTGAAGAGCAAGAATCCTGCTAAAGCGTTCAATGCCACGATTCAGAGAGGGCACAGGGCCATATATGATGGGTTTTTTGTTAGTGTCTAGCAGAGAGTCAATCAGCTCTTTAAAATCCAGTTTCAACTGTTCAGAGCTGCCCTTCATAATGTCATTAAAACCCACTACGATAGAATCGATTTCCATGTCTTGACGTAGTACATTCGGGAGCAGCTTAGTAATGTAATTTACTCGAGCTCCAGGATAGGACATTGTTTTTGCACCAGGAACGGTCACATTTCTTACCATGGAACTGCCCAAAATCACGGCTGGCGAGAAGGATGAGGAAATCCGCCCACTCCCACGCTTCACAGGATTTGAAGAACCCTTTATGGACGGGCGAGAGGCAGGATAACTTGAGCCCATTGCTCCCGGCGCAGGTCTCCGGCAGATGGAAAAGCCCCGCTCGATCCAGAGCAGGGAGAGAAGGTTACCGACTTCGAAATTGTAGTAGTAGGCACTGCGGCCGCAGACACATGCACCCCCGGCAACGAAGGTGCAGGAAGATCAGGCTCCAGGACGGCGAAACTATTCGTTGTTTGTATCCGCTCCGGGCCTCTCGTTGGGAGTGTAGACTGCTTTGCCTGAGGTCGTTGTCTTCGATGCTGATGGTCATTAGTAGCTTACCAAACTTGATAACTGCTGGGTACTCAGCACTCTATTGTCCCTCTAATCACTCTGACATCAATGCAAATGTTTCAAAAATCAAATCAAACACTTCTTGAGAGCCCATGAGCTCATGTTGCGCAACATTTATATAGGCTATGAAATTGTGTGAGAAAGCCTTTATTAAAAAGAGGACGCCATCAGCTTTCTATAGGTTAGGACTACTATATTTATTTATCAACTTTCCTAATATTAAGCACATTGCTTCGCTTTACAACAGGAGTGTAGCCTACCATTCGCTATTTAAGGGCACAGATGACGTATTTTTTTCCCCATGCCCCTGTTCCAAGATACAGTGGCTTGCCCCCCTTGGCATTTTTCCTATTTTGTTGCCTTACAACCTGGAATTAAAATTGATTTTTTGGGGGTTTGTAACATTTGATTTACACAACATGCCTACCACTTTGAAGATGCAAAATATTTGTAATTGTGAAACAAACAAGAAATAAGACAAAAAAACAGACAACCTGAGCGTGCATAACTATTCACTCCCCCCAAAGTCAATACTTTGTAGAGCCAACTTTTGCAGCAATTACAGCTGCAAGTCTCTCGGGGTATGTCTCTATAAGCTTGGCACATCTAGCCACTTGGATTTTTGCCCATTCTTCAAGGCAAAACTGCTCCAGCTCCATCAAGTTGGATGGGTTCCGCTGGTGTACAGCAATCTTTAAGTCATACCACAGATTCTCAATTGGATTGAGGTCTGGGCTAATTGGCAGTATTACGGTAGCAGCCTATGCTCATTCAACTCCAAAATCAATTAAGTCAATGAAGAGTATGGCTGTTACAATGATAAAAGTTGTTGTTAACACTTAGTAGGCTATCCTGCGTATGCCTATATACAGCTGTGGAAAAAAGTAAGAGACCACTGCAAATGTTTCTTAAATCAGCATCTCTACATGTATGACAGCCATTCCATTCCAGTGTCTGTTGAATTCCAACACAGGCACACCTCATTCTAATGATTTGGGTACTGATTAGGTGATCACCTGAACCAAATCTTATTTAACGAGGAAAAGTATAAAAACCACTACTGTGGTCATCACTATCCTCTTGCAATAGGACCAGCTGGATGGCAACAACAGTGCTAATAGTACCTCAAAAGTAATATTAATAAAAAAATAACTATTGACCATGCCAAAAGAGTTGAAAAGGAAAGTTTTGAGTGAGGAAAAGAAGGGTTCAATTCTGGCTTTACTGGCAGAGGGATACAGTGAGCGTCAGGTTGCTTCCATCCTTAAAATGTAAAAGACAGCGGTTCATAAGAACAAGGTCAAGCAGCAGACATTAGGGACAACAAAGCTACAGACCGGCAGAGGGGGAAAACGACTCTCTACTGACCGGGATGACCGCCAACTAATTTGAATGTCACTCAACAACCGTAGGATGACATCAAGTGACCTACAAAAATTATGGCAAATGACAGCTGGGGTGAAGTGCACGGCGAGGACGGTTTGAAACAGGCTCCTAGGGGCAGGGCTGAAGTCGTGCAAAGCTAGAAAAAAGCCCTTCATCAATGATAAGCAAAGAAGAGCCAGGCTGAGGTTTGCAAAAGACCATAAGGATTGGACCATAGAGGACTGGAGTAAGGTAATCTTCTCTCTGAGTCCAATTTTCAGCTTTGCCCAACACCTAGTCGTCTAATGGTTAGACGGAGACCTGGAGAGGCCGGTGATGATCTGGGGGTGCTTCAGCAAGGCTGGAATCGGGCAGATTTGTCTTTGTGAAGGATGCATGAATCAAGCCACGTACAAGGTTGTCCTGGAAGAAAACTTGCTTCCTTTTTCTCTGACATTGTTCCCCAACTCGGAGGATAGTTTTTTCCAGCAGGACAATGTGCCATGCCACACAGCCAGGTCAATCAAGGTGTGGATGGAGGACCACCAGATCAAGACCCTGTCATGGCCAGCCCAATCTCCAGACCTGAACCCCATTGAAAACTTCTGGAATGTGATCAAGAGGAAGATGGATGGTCACAAGCCATCAAACAAAGCTGAGCTGCTTGAATTTTTGCATCAGGAGTGGCATAAAGTTACCCAACATCAATGTGAAAGACTGGTGGAGAGCATGCCAAGACGCATGAAAGCTGTGATTGAAAATCAGGGTTATTCCACCAAATATAGATTTCTGAACACTTCCTAAGTTAAAACATTAGTATTGTGTTGTTTAAAAATGAACATGAATGTATTTTCTTTGCATTATTCGAGGTCTGACAACACTGCATGTTTTTTGTTATTTTGACCAGTTGTCATTTTCTGCAAATAAATGCTCTAAATGACAATATTTTTATTTGGAATTTGGGAGAAATGTTGTCAGTAGTTTATAGAATAAAACAAAAATGTTATTTTTTCCCAAACACATACCTAGAAATAGTAAAACCAGAGAAACTGATCATTTTGCAGTGGTCTCTTAATTTTTTCCAGAACTGTATGTTCCATATTTGACTATTTACATACCACCACAATCTTAATGGAAAGTAAATTCCAGATAGGTCTAAACATTTTGAAAAGTCCATTCAGTATTAAATAAGGAGCACTTCGAACAGCAAGTAGCCCATTAAAGTGATTGTAAGAGTAAAATATTTATTTTGATGTAAACAAATATAAAGGTTATTCTTAAAATATGATGTGAAGTTACATTCTACATCATCTCAAAATAGAACAACAAAACTGTGGATAAAAAGGCAACAATTGATTTGACTTCGTTGTCAAATTGATTGAAATAAGGTCAAATATTTTTGAGCTAATATAATGCACATAAACGTACTAATAATCTCTTGCGTCTTCTTCCTTAAGTACATTTTCCTCGGGCGCCACTAAATGATTTTGAGGCTGTTTGGTCATCACCGTTTGCTTAGAGAGATACTGGACTAGCTAGCGGGTAGCTACTGGTAACTATTAGTAACTGTGGATAGTTGTTTCACGCCTGAGAGTACCTGTAATTACGCCAGCTAGCTGCCTACAATAATTATATACAATAATGCCTACCATTCAGCTGTTTTTCTAACCTCATTGTCTGAAGTGTTGACGTTAGGTAGTAAGTGGCTACTGTGCTTGACATTTAGCTAGCTTGTTGCTACCTGGATAGCTACTAAACAATAGCTGGAACGACCTAGCGAACAGACGCGAACTGGCTGAGTCAATTCAGTGACTAGCTTTGCACTTGGCTAGCTAACAGTAGCTGCTAGGGGTAAGTTATAACCTATATTTGTGTTTTGTTTTTACATACTGGTAGCCAGAGTCGTTCAAGGGAATTCGGGACATGGGTGACTAGTTAACGTTAGCTTGGCTCTCTCTGTGTGTCCGTGCCGTGGGAGGAGGGGTTTCTTCTTTGTCTGAAAGCAATGGCTAGCTAGTTATGCTCACTATTCTAGCTAACTAACTGGCTGAATAAGTTGACGACGGACTCGCTCAAGCTGTCGGGACTAACCCACAACGTTAGACACGGACACGAATGATCTGCTTGGCGTGTTGACACACTGGTGGTTTGTTGTGGCCGAGTATTGGTGCTAAACCGTGTTGTTGGAGTCCGGCATGCTAGTGGGCTGTGGCGTCATATGACTAGGTGCCCTGGACGATTTTCACGGAAGAATACTGTACCAAGTTAGCTAGCTGAAAAAACTAAGTTTGTCTATTCCTAGAAAACATTGAACCGCTGTAGTTTACAACAATTATAGTTTCTGAGGTGGAAGTTGGGAGAGTTATATTTGGGTGTTTCAGTGAAACGTAAGTGAGGGAGGCCACGCTCTTTCCTTTCCCAGATGTTTAGTTCATTTCATTCCGATCTCCTTTGGATTATTGTAGCCATTTTCTGTAGCCTGTCAACTATGCCTCTGTCTATCCCTGTTCTCTCCTCTCCGCACAGGCTATACAAACGCCTCACACCGCGTGGCTGCTGCCTCTCTAACCTGGTGGTCCCTGCACACACCACCCACGTGGAGTTCCAGGTCTCAGGCAGCCTCTGGAACTGCCGTTCTGCTGCCAACAAGGCAGAGTTCATCTCAGCCTATGCTACCCTCCAGTCCCTCGACTTCTTGGCGCTGACGGAAACATGGATTACCACTGAAAACACTGCTACTCCTACTGTTCTCTCCTCGTCTGACCATGTGTTCTCGCATACCCTGAGAGCATCTGGTCAGCGGGTTGGTGGCACAGGAATCCTCATCTCTCCCATGTGGACATTCTCTCTTTTTCCCCTGACCCATCTGTCTATCTCCTCATTTGAATTCCATGCTGTCACAGTCACTAGCCCATTCAAGCTTAACATCCTTGTCATTTATCGCCCTCCAGGTTCCCTTGGAGAGTTCATCAATGAGCTTGACGCCTTGATAAGTTCCTTTCCTGAGGATGGCTCACCCCTCACAGTTCTGGGTGACTTCAACCTCCCTAAGTCTACCTTTGACTCATTTCTCTCTGCCTCCTTCTTTCCACTCCTCTCCTCTTTTGACCTCACCCTCTCACTGTCCCCCCCTACTCACAAGGCAGGCAATACACCTACTAGATGCTGTTCTTCTACTAATCTCACTGCAACTCCCCTCCATGTCTCTGACCACTACTTTGCATCCTTTTCTCTCTCGCTCTCCTCCAACACTACTCACTCTGCCCCTACTCAGATGGTAATGCGCCGTCGCAACCTTCGCTCTCTCTCTCCCGCTACTCTCTCCTCTTCCATCCTATCATCTCTTCCCTCTGCTCAATCCTTCTCCCTCCAATCTCCTGATTCTGCCTCCTCAACCCTCCTCTCCTCCCTTTCTGCATCCTTTTACTCTCTATGTCCCCTATCCTCCCGGCCGGCTCGGTCCTCCCCTCCTGCTCCGTGGCTTGATGACTCATTGCGAGCTCACAAACAGGGCTCTGGGCAGCTGAGCGGAAATGGAGGAAAACTAGACTCCCTGCGGACCTGGCATCTTTTCACTCCCTCTTCTCTACGTTTTCTTCATCTGTTTCTGCTGCCAAAGCCACTTTCTACCACTCTAAATTCCAAGCATCTGCCTCTAACCCTAGGAAGCTCTTTTCCACCTTCTCCTCCCTGCTGAATCCTCCTCCCCCTCCTCCCTCTCTGTGGATGACTTCGTCAACCATTTTGAAAAGAAGGTTGACGACATCCGATCCTCGTTTGTTAAGTCAAATGACACTGCTGGTCCTGCTCACACTGCCCTACCCTATGCTTTGACTTCTTTCTCCCCTCTCTCTCCAGATAAAATCTTGCGACTTGTGACGGCCGGCCGCCCAACAACCTGCCCGCTTGACTCTATCCCCTCCTCTCTTCTCCAGACCATCTCCGGTGACCTTCTCCCTTACCTCACCTCGCTCATCAACTCATCCTTGACCGCTGGCTATGTCCCTTCCGTCTTCAAGAGAGCGAGAGTTGCACCCCTTCTCAAAAAACCAACACTCCATCCCTCTGATGTCAACAACTACAGACCAGTATCCTTTCTTTCTTTTCTCTCCAAAACTATTGAGCGTGCCGTCTTTAGCCAACTCTCTTGCTATCTCTCTCAGAATGACCTTCTTGATCCAAACCAGTCAGGTTTCAAGACTGGTCATTCAACTGAGACTGCTCTTCTCTGTGTCACGGAGCCTCTCTCCGCACTGCTAAATCTAACTCTCTCTCCTCTGCTCTTGTCCTTCTAGACCTGTCTGTTGCCTTTGATACTGTGAACCATCAGATCCTCCTCTCCACCCTCTCCGAGCTGGGCATCTCCGGCGCGGCTCACTCTTGGATTGCATCCTACCTGACAGGTCGCTCCTACCAAGTGGCGTGGTGAGAATCTGTCTCCGCACCACGTGCTCTCACCACTGGTGTCCCCCAGGGCTCAGTTCTAGGCCCTCTCCTATTCTCGCTATACACCAAGTCATTTGGCTCTGTCATATCCTCACATGGCCTCTCCTATCATTGCTACGCAGACAACACACAACTAATCTTCTCCTTTCCCCCTTCTGATAACCAGGTGGGGGATCACCACCTCAAGCTGAACCTCGGCAAGACGGAGCTGCTCTTCCTCCCGGGGAAGTACTGCCCGTTCCATGATCTCGCCATCACGGTTGACAACTCTGTTTTGTCCTCCTCCCAGAGTGCGAAGAGCCTTGGCGTGACCCTGGACAACACCCTGTCGTTCTCCGCTAACATCAAGGCGGTGACCCGATCCTGTAGGTTCATGCTCTACAACATTCGGAGAGTACGACCCTGCCTTACACAGGAAGCGGCACAGGTCCTAATCCAGGCACTTGTCATCTCCCATCTGGATTACTGCAACACGCTGTTGGCTGGGCTCCCTGCCTGTGCCATTAAACCCCTACAACTCATCCAGAATGCCGCAGCCCGTCTGGTGTTCAACCTTCCCAAGTTCTCTCACGTCACCCCGCTCCTCTGCACACTCCACTGGCTTCCAGTTGAAGCTCACATCTGCTAAAAAGACCGTGGTGCTTGCCTACGGAGCTGTGAGGGGAATGGCACCTCCGTACCTTCAGGCTCTGATCAGTCCCTACACCCAAACGAGGGCATTGCGTTCATCCACCTCTGGCTTGCTGGCCCCCCTACCTCTGCAGAAGCACAGTTCCCGCTCAGCCCAGTTAAAACTGTTCGCTGCTCTGGCACCCCAATGGTGGAACAAGCTCCCTCACGACGCCAGGACTTATTGTAAAGTGGTTATCCCACTGGCTATAAGGTGAATGCACCAATTTGTAAGTCGCTCTGGATAAGAGCGTCTGCTAAATGACGTAAATGTAAATGTTAAAGTCCAGGATGTTGTTAGGTCACTATCTAAGCTCAAACTATGTGATATCAAAACAATATTTGCATCAGTGGGTTACATATTAGCCTACACCTTCCCCATTAAAGAATTTCAGAGAAATGTGTTATTTTGGCCATATTGGAATGCATAAGAACATCCTTTGGGGGTAATAGTTACTTTTATAGCAGACCCAACACAATATGCATAATAAGTAGGCCTAGGCTACCTTAATATTTGCTTACTGAACTGACATGGAAGACAAAGTTCCTTCAACTAGTGTGTATTGTGTAAACATAGATGGCTGACCCATTGTTCTTTGAAATCCAAATATCCAAAAATCTAATACTTTCGTATTGGCATTATGTTGGTGTGCATACAAATCGTTGAGAAGACTTACGGTCTTGATGATCTCTAAATTCAGCACACACAAAAACAATTAACATGTGGAGAAAGGGTTGACCATCTCAGAAAGGTAGCATGATGTTACAGATTTTCTTATGTAGATATAAAGCAAAAAGCAGACATACTGAAAAAGGTAAAATAGCATACCGTTGCGACACTGGCCTACCGTTTGCGGTGTGGAGTCGCAGAGTCATCATAATTAAGATATTTCTCAATTTGAGAGACAAGAGTAAGAGGTTGCAACTCAAAGACTGCTTGGATTGGCTTCTGCACAAGTGAACTTACAACTGAACTGAAGCCACTGACTCTTGCCCCATATCTGTTATCAGTTAGTAAGTGATTGACTACTAATGGCCAGCATTGGAAATGTTTACAGGTTCACGCACTCCTCAGACAAAGGCATGTTGGAGATTTTTGTATCATAAAATTACTGGTATTTCATTTCATTATTATCAATGTTTAGGAAAGGACTACAGTGACAACCAACATAATGATAACTGAAAATAAGTGTTTTATATGGAGCAAAGCCAGGACACCTTCAGGCCATTTCAGATCACTTTTCACTTCACTGTTATACCCAATATCTGTCATCGTGCAAAAGAAGAGCAGTTTATAAATCAGTTCAGTCAATGTGGTTTCCTCTGTACTGTAATGTAAGAGCAGCCATATCTACACAATCACATTAAGTCGATATTTAATCAGTGCTTAAATCCATGCTATAGGGACACCAGGAGTGTTTTGTTATGTAGGCTTCCCTGGTTCCTTCCCCAGTTGAGAGGTGAATCTAATGGTTTGCTAGCTACTGACTGTTGAGCTATACTGAAGAGGGGAAAAAATCAATAGTTTATTAGTGGTCTGACACAGTTGCTTGGATGCAAGGCTTGGTACTGTAGACAGAGGGGAATTATTGTCAAGTGGTTGGCCCGTCAATATGGTAGACTCAGTATGAAAATGCCATGAGGCACACCAGGGAGAGGTTAAACCCTTTTTCCTGTAGAATACTACTTTGGCCATTAGAACCTTTTAGGTCAGTGGTTTGAAGACTACAGGCTCAATATTTTTATGTCAGTGTCAACAGTGTGAAAACATATGTAGCAGCCCTAGCACAACAGCCAGCATCCTCGTCATGATGCTTAGACCTCTTGGATAAGGTGTTGGACTGAGGGTTGCAGGACCACCAGTTTCCAGTCCCAGTCGGGATACCCCCAAATTGGTAGAAGTATATCAGCAGGCCTTCGTCCTGCGCAGAGTCCCACTAGCAACTAAGCCTACCGACCAACTCTTTTTGTGAGCTGTGAGCTGTCCAGTGGCCGTGGTGCTGAAATTGCTGATCTTTGTTTTACCTCGCACTGATTACGGTAGGCCTACTGTCCGTGGTGCTGAAACATTGTTTGTGTGTGCTATAATTTCATTGCACAACTTGGAGTTACCATTAGATTGCCTTTACTTTACCTGCGGCCTTTCCCATATACAGTGGCTTGCAAAAGTAGTCACGCCCCTTGGCATTTTTCCTATTTTGTTGCCTTACAACCTGGAATTAACATTTTGGGGGTTTGTATCAGTTGATTTACACAACATGCCTACCACTTTGAAACAAACAAGAAATAAGAAAAAAAAACTGAAAACTTGACCGTGCGTAACTATTCCTGCTGGAAGGTGAACCTCCGTCCCAGTCTCAAATCTCTGGAAGACTGAAACATGTTTCCCTCAAGAATTTCCCTGTATTTAGCGCCATCCATCATTCCTTCAATTCTGACCAGTTTCCCAGTCCCTGCCGATGGAAAACATCCCCACAGCATGATGCTGCCACCACCATGCTTCACTGTGGGGATGGTGTTCTCAGGGTGATGAGAGGTGTTGGGTTTGCGCCAGACATAGCGTTTTCCTTGATGGCAAAAAAGCTCAATTTCTGTCTCATCTGACCAGAGTACCTTCTTCAATATGTTTAGGGAGTCTCCCACATGCCTTTGGCGAACACCAAACGTGTTTGCTTATTTTTTTCTTTAAGCAATGGGTTTTTTTCTGGCCACTCTTCCGTAAAGCCCAGCTTTGTGGAGTACGGCTTAAAGTGGTTCTATGAACAGATACTCCAATCTCCGCTGAGAGCTTTGCAGCTCCTTCAGGGTTATCTTTGGTCTCTTTGTTGCCTCTCTGATTAATGCCCTCCTTGCCTGGTCCGTGAGTTTTGGTGGGAGGCCCTCTCTTGGCAGGTTTGTTGTGGTGCCATATTCTTTCCATTTTTTAATAATGGATTTAATGGTGCTCCGTGGGATGTTCAAAGTTTCTGATATTTTTTTATAACCCAACCCTGATCTGTACTTCTCCACAACTTTGTCCCTGACCTGTTTGGAGAGCTCCTTTGTCTTCATGGTGCAGCTTGCTTGGTGGTGCCCCTTGCTTAGTGGTGTTGCAGACTCTGGGGCCTTTAAGAACAGGTGTATATATACAGAGATCATGTGACAGATCATGTGACACTTAGATTGCACACAGGTGGACTTTATTTAACTAATTATGTGACTTCTGAAGGTAATTTGGTTGCACCAGATCTTATTTAGGGGCTTCATAGCAAAGGGGGTGAATACATATGCACGCACCACATATGCACACACCACTTATTTATTTTCTAGACTTTTTTGAAACAAGTTATTTTTTTCATTCATTTCACTTCACCAATTTGGACTATTTTGTGTATGTCCATTAAATGAAATCCAAATAAAAATCCATTTAAATTACAGGTTGTAATGCAACAAAATAGGAAAAATGCCAAGGGGGATGAATACTTTTGCAAGGCACTGTCGTTACAATAGGAACAGGGTTTATAGCGAGCTTAGTACCTGTGCCCTCTTGGTGTAACAGCTAAGGTACCCGGGTTTGAGACCCCGTCGAGCTATGGCAGGATATATTGAGCAGTGTCCTCATAGCTCCATGGGGTTTATTACTGCACAATACTTTTGGTTGTTTTTCTAGATAGGCTATTCTATTCAAAATAAAATATTTTTAATCAATTCTAAAATTGATTAAATCGTTTTTTTTTTTCCCTCATCTATCTACACGCAATACCCCGTAATGACAAAACAAAAACCGTTTTCAGAAAATATTGCAAAAAAATACAAATACAAAAATGAATTATTACATTTACATAAGAATTCAGACACTTTACTCAGTACTTTGTTGAAGCACCTATGGAAGCGATTACATCCTCGAGTCTTGTTGGGTATGACATTACAAGCTTGGCACACCTGTATTTGGGGAGTTTCTCCCATTCTTCTCCGCAGATCCTCTCAAGCACTGCACAGCTATTTTCAGGTCTCCCCAGAGATGTTAGATCGGGCTCAAGTCCAGACTCTGGCTGGGCCACTCAAGGACATTCAGAGACTTGTCCCGAAGACACTCCTGTGTTGTCTTGGCTGTGTGCTTAGGGTCGTTGTCCTGATGGAAGGTGAACCTTCACCTCAGTCTGAGGTCATGAGGGCTCTGGAGCAGGTTTCATCAAGGATCTCTCTGTTCCCTTGCTCCATTCACCTTTCCCTCAATCCTGACTAGTCTCCCAGTCCCTACCGCTGAAAAGCATCCCACAGCATGATGCTGCCACCACCATTCTTCACTGTAGGGATGGTGCCAGGTTTCCTCCAGATGTGATTCTTGGCATTCAGGCCAAAGAGTTCAATCTTGGTTTCATCAGAACAGAGAATCTTGTTTCTCATGATCTGAGAGTCCTTTGAGTGCCTTTTGGCAAACTCCAAGCGGGCTGTGATGTGCCTTTTACTGAGGAGTGGCTTCCGTCTGCCCTCTTCAGAGATGGGAGAACCTTCCAGAAGGACAACCATCTCCACAGAGGAACTCTGGAGCTCTGTCAGTGTGACCATCGGGTTCTTGGTCACCTCCCTGACCAAGGCCCTTCTCCCCCGATTATTCAGTTTGGCTGGGCGGCCAGCTCTATGAACAGTCTTGGTGGTTTCAAACTTCATAAATGTAACAATGATGGAGGCCACTGTGTTTAGGTACCCTTCCCCAGATCTGTGCCTCGACACAATCCTGTCTCGGAGCTCTATGGACAATTCCTTCGACCTCATTGCTTGGTTTTTGTCTCTGACATGCACTGTCAACTGTGGGACCTTAAATATACTTAAAAATGTATGCACACATTACTGTATGTCGCTTTGGATAAAAGCATCTGCTAAATGCCATATTATATTATTTATTATAAATAGACAGGTGTGTGCCTTTTCAAATCATGTCCAATTAATTGAATTTACCACAGGTTGACTCCAATCAAGTTGTAGAAACATCTCAAGGATGATCAATGGAAACAAGATGCACCTGAGCTCAATTTCGAGTCTCATAGCAAATGGTCTGAATACTTATGTCAATAAGGTATTTCTGTTTTTTATTTTGTATACATTTACAAACATTTCTAAAAACCTGTTTTCACTTTGTCATTATGGGGTATTGTGTGTAGATTGATGAGGAGTTTTTATTTATTTAATCAATTTTAGAATAAGGCTGTAACGTAACAAAATGTGGAAAATGTCAAGGGGTCTGAATACTTTCTGAGTGCACTGTATAGGTCTACACTGAACCAATGATAGCCTACTAATACTTTATACAGGATAGAAGGCATGCAGGATTATAATTTGTGAGCTCTGTTTAAATCTGACTATGCCTTCCTTTTGTAAAGTCAGGGGGTATCACCGTTTTTCTGTCATAATTCATTTAACTCAAAATCACAATAGAATAGAGTGTTAACCAGCTCTCAACTCCAGTCAAGACAGGGTGATTGCAGTTTGCAATTTGATAATTGACTTAAATGCTGATTTGGGGAGAGATTGACAAAATACGGGAGATGAGGTGTTTGACGGATTGTGAGGGGCTGTCCACTTGTTCAAATGCACCCACTTTATCAGACAGACTAACAATTCCCTCCATTCAAAATCAGGGACACTTCAGCAAGGAGTAGAGGAAATCCCAATTCAAACGGAGCAAAACTTCTAAGGATTTTGAGCAGTCAGTCCTCGCACTGTGTGGTATGGCTGAGATATGCGTAGGTAAATGACTGGAAGCTCAAGGACGCCCCAGAGAGGCATTTGAAATTAATTCAGCACTGGGCTAGGTGGTCAGCAACCCAAACACGAGGGATGTAACCGCTTCATGCGCCAAAGGCAAAGAGGAAAAAAGGGGAAAAATCAGAGTCTGGAAAAGGGAGAGGGATGCTTTCAGGACAAGGAAAGAGAAACATGATGGGCAAAGAAGTCCCATCTTCAATTCTATACCTGACCATTTGTGTACCTTCGGAAGCAAAGATAATCTGTGTCATTGTGCAGGGAGCGGAATGGGAGACATTACCAAAAGCGGTTTGGATTGTGGAAAAGAGGGCAGCGCTATTGTTGTGAGAAAGAATGACGACACTGGGACACCGGCAAAGAAACAGAGAACAAAAAAGGTAAGCTTAGTGCATGTTATTAAAACACATACCAATCATTATCTTATTAGCTTAATTTCAGTGGAATAATTTTTTCATATGAGAGGAAGGCTTACAGGATTGTTGCCGATTGGCAGATGTTTTATGCATCAGTGAGGTAGCAGCCTAATAGAGATACATTGCAATTACAGTAATCCTGTATGTGCACAGAACACACACAGCTGTTCAAGAATAATGTTCCAAGGGCCCAGGGCCATCCCCCAAAACATATAGGCTTTGAATGATAAACTAATATGTGGTGCACAGTGATGTGTCAACAAAAACATTGTTAATTACAAAATATGATGTTATTTACAATATAGACAATGGTTTAATCAATAATACAATGACAAGATACCCTGAGCACACAAGCAAGCATGCAGCCAGATAGGTTTTGCATAGCTTTGAATGGTAGGCCATTCTGTCTCAAATGAAAGGCTATCATTTCACAAAATGAAACATAGCATAACAGATAACCAGATACAAGCCTGGGGAATCAACACAATATCAGACCCATCAGAGGCAGCCTAATCAGATTCGTTTATCTTTTTAGCATGTCCTCTGAAACTCCACAGCAATAGGAAGGGAATTTTTGTCAGGTAATTATTTCTTAAACGTATCCTTTTACATCATCTGTAATTTATGGTTAATGTTAATGCTATTTGAGGATTGGTTGTTCCACAGCATTTATTGTTCTAATACAGGGTACAGCCCCACACTCCCCACATTTTGCTTTGATTGATCTTAAATAGCTTAGTAGGGACAACCCCAAGTCCCAATATGCATAGGCGGTTGCTTGTTGATGATTTAATCTCAGTTGTTACAAGGGAGGATACCTATCTTTATTCATGAGAGATTCCATCAGTAATTAGTGCTTTTCACTCAGCAGCAGGGGAATTGGAGTGTGTGAACGGCGGTAGCCATATTTTCTCCCTGCTGTTGGCTATCAGCCCCTCACCGTGCTGCATATTAAAATCCCACCTGTCTCTAACAATGAACACTTGTGTTGCTGTTATGGGTAAAAGACAAGGCATCCATGATGTAGCCGTATGTTTTTGACTTATCATTGTGATCAATGGCTGAGACTTGCACACTTGAGTATGCACCAGTCTTTGTTTTTGTCCCATTATACAGTGCATTCGGAAAGTATTCAGACCCCTTGACTTTTTCCACATTTTGTTACGCTACAGCCTTATTCTAAAATGGATTTAATAAAACAATTTCCTCATTAATCTCCACTCAATACCCCATAACGACAAAGTGAAAACAGATTTTTAGAAATGTTTGCAAAATTATTAAATATTAAAAACAGAAATACCTTCTTTACATAAGTATTCAGACCCTTTGCTATGAGACTCGAAATTGAGATCAGGTGCATCCTGTTTCCATTGATCATCCTTGAGATGTTTCTACAACTTGATTGGAGTCCACCTGTGGTAAAATCAACTGATTGGACATTATTTGGAAAGGCACACACCTGTCTATACAGTGGGGAGAACAATATTTGATACACTGCCGATTTTGCAGGTTTTCCTACTAACAAAGCATGTAGAGGTCTGTAATTTTTATCATAGGTACACTTCAACTGTGAGAGACGGAATCTAAAACAGAAATCCAGAAAATTACATTGTATGATTTTTAAGTAATTCATTTGCATTTTATTGCATGACATAAGTATTTGATCACCTACCAACCAGTAAGAATTCCGGCTCTCACAGACCTGTAACTTCTTCTTTAAGAGGCTCCTCTGTCCTCCACTCGTTACCTGTATTAATGGCACCTGTTTGAACTTGTTATCAGTATAAAAGGGCTATGGCCACTATGGCCAAGGGATTTTGGCCCACTCCTCCATACAGACCTTCTCCAGATCCTTCAGGTTTCGGGGCTGTCACTGGGCAATATGGACTTTCAGCTTCCTCCAAAGATTTTCTATTGGGTTCAGGTCTGGAGACTGGCTAGGCCACTCCAGGACCTTGAGATGCTTCTTACGGAGCCACTCCTTAGTTGCCCTGGCTGTGTGTTTCGGGTCATTGTCATGCTGGAAGACCCAGCCACGACCCATCTTCAATGCTCTTACTGAGGGAAGGAGGTTGTTGGCCAAGATCTCGCGATACATGGCCCCATCCATCCTCCCCTCAATACGGTGCAGTCGTCCTGTCCCCTTTGCAGAAAAGCATCCCCAAAGAATGATGTTTCCACCTCCATGCTTCACGGTTGGGATGGTGTTCTTGGGGTTGTACCCTTCTTCTTCCTCCAAACACGGCGAGTGGAGTTTAGACCAAAAAGCTCAATTTTTGTCTCATCAGACCACATGACCTTCTCCCATTCCTCCTCTGGATCATCCAGATGGTCATTGGCAAACTTCAGACGGGCCTGGACATGCGCTGGCTTGAGCAGGGGGACCTTGCATGCGCTGCAGGATTTTAATCCATGACGGCGTAGTGTGTTACTAATGGTTTTCTTTGAGACTGTGGTCCCAGCTCTCTTCAGGTCATTGACCAGGTCCTGCCGTGTAGTTCTGGGTCTTGGGCATTGTGGAGAGGTTGGAGTCTGTTTGATTGAGTGTGTGGACAGGTGTCTTTTATACAGGTAACGAGTTCAAACAGGTGCAGTTAATACAGGTAATGAGTGGAGAACAGGAGGGCTTCTTAAAGAAAAACTAACAGGTCTGTGAGAGCCAGAATTCTTACTGGTTGGTAGGTGATCAAATACTTATGTCATGCAATAAAATACAATGTGATTTTCTGGATTTTAGATTCCGTCTCTCACAGTTGAAGTGTACCTATGATAAAAAATACAGACCTCTACATGCTTTGTAAGTAGGAAAACCTGCAAAATCGGCAGTGTATCAAATACTTGTTCTCCCCACTGTATATGGTCCCACAGTTGATAGTGCATGTCGGAGCAAAAACCAAGCCATGAGGTCAAAGGAATTGTCCGTAGAGCTCCGAGAGAGGATTGTGTCGAGGCACAGATCTGGGGAAGAGTACCAAAAAATGTCTGCAGCATTGAAGTTCCCATTCTTAAATGGAAGAAGTTTGGAACCACCAAGACTCTTCCTAGATCTGGCCGCCTGGCCAAACTGAGCAATCGGGGGAGAAGGGTCTTGGTCAGAGCTCCAGAGTTCCTCTGTGGAGATGGGAGAACCTTCCAGAAGGACAACCATCTTAGCAGCACTCCACCAATCAGGCCTTTATTGTAGATGGCATATTGAGGAAGGAAAATTATGTGGATATATTGAAGCAACATCTCAAGACATCAGTCAGGAAGTTAAAGCTTGGTTGCAAATGGGTCTTCCAAATGGACAATGACCCCAAGCATACTTCCAAAGTTGTGGCAAAATGGCTTAAGGACAACAAAGTAAAGGTATTGGAGTGGCCATCACAAAGCCCTGACCTCAACCCTATAGAAAATGTGTGCGTGTGCGAGCAAGGAGGCCTAGAAACCTGACTCAGTTACACCAGTTCTGTCAGGAGGAATGGGCCAAAATTCACCCAATTTATTGTGGGAAGCTTGTGGAAGGCTACCTGAAACGTTTGACCCAAGTTAAACAATTTAAAGGCAATGCTACCAGATACTAATGGAGTGTTTGTAAACTTCTGACCCACTGGGAATGTGATGAAATAAATAAAATCTGAAATAAATCACTCTTTACTATTATTCTGACATTTCACATTCTTAAAATAAAGTGGTGATCCTAACTGACCTAAGACAGGGAATTTTTACTAGGATTAAATGTCAGGAATTGTGAAAAACTGAGTTTAAATGTATTTGGCTAAGGTGTATGTAAACTTCCGATTTCAACTGTAGATGTGTGAAAGTTAGTGTATAAGCTAATGATCCATCATGTATGACATTCCTGGGAGTGTGTAAACTTAAATTTTGTATCACCATAACATTTTTGTATGTTCTCTATAGTTACAGTGGGGAAAAAAAGTATTTAGTCAGCCACCAATTGTGCAAGTTCTCCCACTTAAAAAGATGAGAGAGGCCTGAAATTTTCATCATAGGTACACGTCAACTATGACAGACAAATTGAGAAAAAAAATTCCAGAAAATCACATTGTAGGATTTTTTATGAATTTATTTGCAAATTATGGTGGAAAATAAGTATTTGGTCACCTACAAACAAGCAAGATTTCTGGCTCTCACAGACCTGTAACTTCTTCTTTAAGAGGCTCCTCTGTCCTCCACTCGTTACCTGTATTAATGGCACCTGTTTGAACTTGTTATCAGTCTGTAAGACACCTGTCCACAACCTCAAACAGTCACACTCCAAACTCCACTATGGCCAAGACCAAAGAGCTGTCAAAGGACACCAGAAACAACATTGTAGACCTGCACCAGGCTGGGAAGACTGAATCTGCAATAGGTAAGCAGCTTGGTTTGAAGAAATCAACTGTGGGAGCAATTATTAGGAAATGGAAGACATGCAAGACCACTGATAATCTCCCTCGATCTGGGGCTCCACGCAAGATCTCACCCCGTGGGGTCAAAATGATCACAAGAACGGTGAGCAAAAATCCCAGAACCACACGGGGGGACCTAGTGAATGACCTGCAGAGAGCTGGGACCAAAGTAACAAAGCCTACCATCAGTAACACACTACGCCGCCAGGGACTCAAATCCTGCAGTGTCAGACGTGTCCCCCTAATTAGGCCAGTACATGTCCAGGCCCGTCTGAAGTTTGCTAGAGTGCATTTGGATGATCCAGAAGAGGATTGGGAGAATGTCATATGGTCAGATGAAACCAAAATATAACTTTTTGGTAAAAACTCAACTTGTCGTGTTTGGAGGACAAAGAATGCTGAGTTGCATCCAAAGAACACCATACCTACTGTGAAGCATTGGGGTGGAAACATCATGCTTTGGGGCTGTTTTTCTGCAAAGGGACCAGGACGACTGATCCGTGTAAAGGAAAGAATGAATGGGGCCATGTATCGTGAGATTTTGAGTGAAAACCTCCTTCCATCAGCAAGGGCATTGAAGATGAAACGTGGCTGGGTCTTTCAGCATGACAATGATCCCAAATACACCGCCCGGGCAACGAAGGAGTGGCTTCGTAAGAAGCATTTCAAGGTCCTGGAGTGGCCTAGCCAGTCTCCAGATCTCAACCCCATAGAAAATCTTTGGAGGGAGTTGAAAGTCCGTGTTGCCCAGCGACAGCCCCAAAACATCACTGCTCTAGAGGAGATCTGCATGGAGGAATGGGCCAAAATACCAGCAACAGTGTGTGAAAACCTTGTGAAGACTTACAGAAAACGTTTGACCTGTGTCATTGCCAACAAAGGGTATATAACAAAGTATTGAGAAACTTTTGTTATTGACCAAATACTTATTTTCCCCCGTAATTTGCAAATAAATTCATTAAAAATCCTACAATGTGATTTTCTGGAGAAAAAAATTCTCATTTTGTCTGTCATAGTTGACGTGTACCTATGATGAAAATTACAGGCCTCTCTCATCTTTTTAAGTGGGAGAACTTGCACAATTGGTGGCTGACTAAATACTTTTTTTCCCCACTGTATGTACTTTAAAATGTATCAATTGACCAATTCGGCACATTTGGGCAGACTTGATACAAAATAGTCAGGTATTGAAATGCTTCACTTGATCAATCTGAAACTTTGCAGACACGCTGCTGCCTTCTAGTGGCCAAAATCGCAATTGTGCCTAAACTGCAATATTATATTGTGGGCTTTCTCTTGCATTTCAAAGATGATTTTTTTTTAAACAATTTTAAAAAAATAAAAAAATATTTTGTTTGTATTATCTTTTACCAGACCTAATGTGTTATATTCTCTTACATTAATTTCACATTTCCACAAACTTCAAAGTGTTTCCTTTCAAATGGTATCAAGAATATGCATATCCTTGCTTCAGGTCCTGAGCTACAGGCAGTTAGATTTGGGTATGTCATTTTAGGCGAAAATTGAAAAAAAGGGGTTGATCCTTAAGAGGTTAATCCATTTTAGAGTAAGGCTGTAACGTAACAAAAGGTGGAAAAAGTCTAGGGGTCTGAATACTTTCCGAATGCACTGTCCTTATCTGATAATAATAATAATAATAATAATAATAATAATAATAATAATAATAATAATAATAATAATAATAATATGCCATTTAGCAGACGCTTTTATCCAAAGCGACTTACAGTCATGTGCGCATACATTTTTACGTATGGGTGGCCCCGGGGATCGAACCCACTACCCTGGCGTTACAAGCGCCATGCTCTACCAATTGAGCTACAGAGGACCAAACACAAACAACACTGTAGGAATGATTTATCTTTCAAATGGTGTAATATTTATACAATTACAGTACCAGTCAAAAGTTTGGACACACCTACTCATTCAAGGGTTTTTCTTTATTTTTACTATTTTTCTACATTGTAGAATAATAGTGAAGACATCAAAACTATGTAATAACACCTATGGAATCATGTAGTAACCAAAAAAGTGTTAAACAAATCAAAATATATTTTATATTTGAGATTCTTCAAAGTAGCCACCCTTTGCCATGATGACAGCTTTGCACACTCTTGGCATTCTCTCAACCAGCTTCACCTGGAATGCTTTTCCAACAGTCTTGAAGGAGTTCCCACATATGTTGAGGACTTGTTGGCTGCTTTTCCTTCACTCTGCAGTCCAACTCATCCCAAACCATCTCAATTGGGTTGAGGTCGGGTGATTGTGGAGGCCAGTTTATCTGATGCAGCACTCCATTACTCTCCTTCTTGGTCAAATAGCCCTTACACAGCCTGGAGGTGTGTTTTGGTTCATTGTCCTGTTGAAAACAAATGATAGTCCCACTAAGCGCAAACCAGATGGGATGGTGTATCGCTGCAGAATGCTGTGGTAGCCATGCTGGTTAAGTGTTCCTTGAATTCTAAATAAATCAACAACAGCGTCACCAGCAAAGCACCCCCACACCATCACACCTCCTCCTCCATGCTTCACAGTGGGAACCACACATGCGGAGATCATCCGTTCACCTACTCTGCGTCTCACAGACACGCAGTTGGAACCAAAAATCTCAAATTTGGACTCATCAGACCAAAGGACAGATTTCCACCGGTCTAATGTCCATTGCTCGTGTTTCTTGGCCCAAGCAAGTATATTCTTCTTATTGGTGTCCTTTAGTAGTGGGTTTTTTGCAGCAATTCAACCATGAAGGCCTGATTCACACAGTCTCTTCTGAACAGTTGATGAGATGTGTCTGTTACTTGAACTCTGTGAAGCATTTATTTGGGCTGCAATTTCTGAGGCTGGTAACTCTAATGAACTTATCCTCTGCAGCAGAGGTAACTCTGGGTCTTCCTTTCCTGTGGCAGCCTCATGAGAGCCAGTTTCATCATAGCGCTTGATGGTTTTTACGACTGCATTTGAAGAAACGTTCAGTTCTTGAAATCTTCCAGATTGACTGACCTTCATGTCTTCAAGTAATGATGGACTGTCGTTTCTCTTTGCTTATTTGAGCTGTTCTTGCCATATTATGGACTTGGTCTTTTACCAAATAGGGCTATCTTCTGTATACCACCCCTACCTTGTCACAACACAACTGATTGGCCCAAACGCATTAAGAAGGAAAGAAATTCCAGAAATTAACTTTTAACAAGGCACATCTGTTAATTGAAATGCATTCCAGGTGACTACCTCATGAAGCTGGTTGAGAGAGTGCGAAGAGTGTGCAAAGCTTTCATCAAGGCAAAGGTTGGCTACTTTGAAGAATCTCAAATATGAAATATATTTTGCTTTGTTTAACACTTTTTTGGTTACTACATGATTCCATGTGTGTTTTTTTATAGTTTTGATGTCTTCACTATTAGTCTACAATGTAGAAAAATAGTAAGAATAAAGAAAAACCCTGGAATGAGTTGGTGTGTCCAAACTTTTAACTGGTACTGTTCATAATACAAACACATTTTCCCAGAAGTACAAACATATTACATATTTTTGCAGTTACAACACAGATAAATAATAGTATTTCGTATTCATGTCATGCACAAATGCTCTTTTCACAGAATCTTTTCATAAAATTAACATTTTTGAGAGAGGATGAATTGTCATTAGCTGCTAATATTTTATGAAAATTACCAAAAGGCTTTGAAAAACGTTGTATATTACCATCCCTATGATGGAAGTAGATATGGGATTATTTATGAATAGACGGCCAGGTTGCTTAAATTGAAAGGTCAGAGGTGATATTCTACTCTTCCTCCTTCCTGTAGGTGGATTCAATGTTCATAGTGTATGCACCGCCGCCACCCGGCCCTCAAGACCCAATGTCCAATGCCCCCTTCTCTCCACCCATCTCAAAGCAGCTGCTGGTGAGGACCAGATCCATAGGAACCAACACACAAGAAGGAGGGCCAGACACCGACTCATGTTGCCTGGGCCCTTGTCAGCCAGGCACTAGTGTCAACCTGGAGGGCATTGTGTGGCATGAGACTGAGGAAGGTGAAGATTCCATTCCTCCAACTCTCCTACAATTTTAGCATTCCACCATATGGTTCAGCATGTACATGATTGAAATGCTGTACAGTAGTTTATATCACTGCGCATAGGACAGTTTATTCAGGCGAAGTATTATTAACGGTAAGATAGTATGCATAATTATGATCAGGTTTCCCAAACTCGGTCCATGGGCGCCAGAATGTGCACCCAGGTGGGGCCCCAGGACCGAGTTTTGAAACCCTGAGCTAGAAGATGCTTTTGTATTGAAGGCTGGTTTTTATTAAAGGAGCTATGCTGATGTAACAGTGTAACAGACCATGAGAAATTCATCAGATCATCATTCATTCTGTTTTTAAGAGGCCTATTATTCCTGTCAAACTCGAATTTGAAGAGAAACGTTTTTGCTGTCTCATTAGAAAGCTATGCCATGGGACCTCCCTAGTAAGACTGAACCACCTTCTTTAGCATTCGAGGGCTGCAGAGACGCCGAGTATCAAAGCTCAGGATAAGACCCAGATGCAGACAGTTCAAAATAGCAAAACGTTTATTTACAAAAACAGGGGGCAGGCAAACGACAGGTCAAGGGCAGGCAGAGGTCAGTAATCCAGAGCAGAGTCCGTAAGGTTCATGAAACGGCAGGCAGGCTCAGGGTCAGGGCAGGCAGAATGGTCAAAACTGGAAAACAGAGACTAGAACAAAACAGGAGTACGGGAAAAACGCGAGGTAAGCTTAACAAGACAAGACGAACTGGCAACAGACAAACAGAGAACACACAGGGGATAATGGGGACAAATGGGAGATGCCTGGTGGGGGGTGGAGACAAGCACAAGACAGGTGAAACCAATCAGGGTGTGACAGTACCTGGGCACATACCTGGTTGACCGGGGTGCCGGCAGTGGAACTCAGCGATGAGGCCTGGGTCCAGGATGTCCCTAGCGGTGACCCAGCACCTCTCCCCCGGGCCATAAACCTCCCTGTCAACCAGGTACTGGAATCCCCTGCCCCGCGTTCAAACCTTCAGGGGCGCCTCACCATGTACGCCGGTTGGCCGTCGATGAGACGGGCAGAGGGGTGGGCCTGGAAACAGGAGACAAAGGGCTGTGAGACATGGGTTTGATCCTAGACACATGAAAAGTGGTATGTATACAGAGGGTACGGGGCAAAAGAAGACAAACAGCAGAGGTGCTAAGGATCTTGGAGATGGGGAAAGGGCAGATAAAATGGGGGGAATGTTTGCGGGACTCCACCCAGAGGGGTAGATCCCGAGTGGACAGCCATACTCTCTGCCCGAGACGATTCTGGGGAGCCGGGGTCCGGTGGCGGTCCGCCTGTCATCAATACCTGGAGGTGGTCTTGAGAAGAGCCGACTGTGCTCTCTTCCAGGTATGGTAACAGCGATGGATGAACATCTGGGCCGACCTCTTCCTCTTGCTCCGGGAAACAATTGTTTACAGACAGACCTTTTCACTTATAATTCACAGTATCACAATTCCAGTGGGTCAGAAGTTTACAGACAATAAGTTGACTGTGCCTTTAAACATTTTGGAAAATTCCAGAAAATGATGTCATGGCTTTAGATGCTTCTGATAGGCTAATTGACATCATTTGAGTCAATTGGAGGTGTACCTGTGGATATATTTCAAGGCCTAACTTCAAACTCAGTGCCTCTTTGCTTGACATCATGGGAAAATCAAAATAAATCAGCCAAGATCTCAGAAAAAAATGTTTAGACCTCCACAAGTCTGGTTCATCCTTGGGAGCAATTTCCAAATGCCTGAAGGTACCACATTCATCTGTACAAACAATAGTACGCAAGTATAAACACCTTGTGAAGATGCTGGAGGAAACAGGTACAAAAGTATCTATATCCACAGTAAAACAAGTCCTATATCGACATAACCTGAAAGGCCGCTTAGCAAGGAAGAAAATACTGCTCCAAAACCGCCATAAAAAAGCCAGACTACGGTTTGCAACTGAACATGGGGACAAAGATCGTACTTTTTGGAGAAATGTCCTCTGGTCTGATGAAACAAAAAATAGAACTGTTTGGCCATAATGACCATCGTTATATTTGGAGGAAAAAGGGGGAAGGCTTGCAAGCCGAAGAACACCATCCCAACTGTGAAGCACGGGGGTGGCAGCATCATGCTGTGGGGGTGCTTTACTGCAGGAGGGACTGGTGCACTTCACAAAATAGATGGCATCATGAGGAAGGAAAATTATGTGAATATATTGAAGCAACATCTCAAGACATCAGTCAGGAAGTTAAAGCTTGGTTGCAAATGGGTCTTCCAAATGGACAATGACCCCAAGCATACTTCCAAAGTTGTGGCTTAAGGACACAGTCAAGGTATTGGAGTGGCCATCACAAAGCCCTGACCTCAATCCTATAGAAAATCTGTGGGCAGAACTGAAAAAGCATATGCGAGCAAGGAGGCCTACAAACCTGACTCAGATACACCAGCTCTGTCAGAAGGAATGGGCCAATATTCACCCAACTTATTGTGGGAAGCTTTTGGAAGACTACCCGAAATGTTTGACCCAAGTTAAACAATTTAAAGGCAATGCTACCCAATACTAATTGAGTGTATGTAAACTTCTGACCCACTGGGAATGTGATGAAATAAATAAAAGGTGAAATAAATCATTCTCTCTACTATTATTCTGACATTTCACATTCTTAAAATAAAGTGATGATCCTAACTGACCTAAGACAGGGAAATGTTACTCTGATTAAATGTCAGGAATTGTGGAAAAACTGAGTTTAAATGTATTTGGCTAAGGTGTATGTAAACTTCCGACTTCAACTGTAGGTCGGGGCCAATCCACCACTGCTCTCACCTTTTCGGGATCCATCTGTACATTCCTCGCAGCGATGATGTAACCAAGGAAGGGGATGGTGGAGCGATGGAATTCGCATTTTTCCGCTTTCACAAAAAGCTGGTTCTCCAGGAGGCGCTGGAGGACCTGTCAGACATGGAGCACGTGTTCTTGGGCTGAGAGGGAGAAAACAAGGATGTCGTCGAGAAGAGACAAAGACAAACCAGTTCAACATGTCGCAGAGAATGTAATTAACCAGGGCCTGGAACACAGCTGGAGCGTTGGTAAGAACAAATGGCATGATCAGATGTTCGTATTGACCGCTGGCCGTGTTGAAAGCAGTCTTCCACTCGTCCCCTTCCCGTATCCGCTAGGTGGTAGACGTTCCGCATGTCCAACTTGGAGAAAACGGTGGCCCCCTGGAGCGGCTCGGAGGCTGAGGCGATGAGTGATAGCGGGTAGCGGTTCTTAACCGTGATGTCATTGAGGCTCCGGTAGTCGATGCACGGGCACAGGGTTTTGTCCTTCTTCTCCACAAAGAAGAACCTGCGCCGGCGGGGGAGGCAGAAGTCCGGATACACCTGCAGCCATGATGGCAGTCCAGTTGATGAGGGGATTGTGTCGCTGGAGCCAAGACAATCCCAATATCACGGGAACCTGAGGGGACTTAATAAGCAGGAATTGGATAACCTTGCTGTGTTCCCTGACACTCGTAGGTTGATGGGAGTGATATTGTGGGTGACCCTGCCTATAGAGCGTCCGTCCAGCGCTCTAACGTCCATGGGAATGGAGAGGGGCTGAGTGAGATGTCCAGCTCGGAAGCCAGGGTAGCGTCCATAAAATGCTCATCGGCTCCTGAGTCAATGAGTACCCGCAGAGACTGGTTCCCCCACAGCAGAGTGGCATGGAGAGGGGTGCGGGGAGAGGGAAAGTTCTCCGTATGGCCCACCAGAGTACTCGCCCCTACCGGTGGGCCTGGTCTTTTAGTGGACAGGAGGACATGAAATGACCAGTAGTCCCACAATACAGACAACTCTTAGTGTTAAGCCTGCGTAAACGTTCGGCTGGAGACAACCTAGCTTTGCCTAGTCGGAAAGAGCCGAATCGGCAGACTTCGGAAACTCTCGGGGAAACTCCGGTAGCCTCGGATTCTCTCGGAGACAGAGATGTCGGGGACTTCCGGGATACCTCGGAGGTGAGGTGGAATCCTTGGGCGGGCGAGTGGAATCGGACCTCCTTTCCATCCTACGTTCCTGCAGCCGGCCATCGATCCAGATAGTCAAGGCGATAAACAAGTCGAGATCTGTAGGTAGTTCCCGGGCTGCTAGCTCGTGCTTAACTTCCTCCGATAACCCGCGCAGGAACGTGTTGAACAGCGATTCCGGGTTCCATGCACTCTCAGCCCCCAACGTGCGGAAATCCACCGTATAGTCTGTCACACTGCGGGAGTCTTGCCGAAGCTGGAGTAACTTCCGGACAGCCTAGTAACTCCCGGACAATTCAGAATCAAAAACCTTATTCACCTCGTCCACGAACTCCTCCAGACTGAAGCACATGGAAGACTGTTGTTCCCACACTGCCGTAGCCCAGGCGAGAGCCCTTCCGGACATCAGCGTGATGAGGTATGCTATCTTCGACCAGTCCAACGGGAAGGAGGAGGGCTGCAGCTCAAAGATGAGGGAACACTGAGCGAGAAATACCCGACAGGTTCCCAACTCTCCAGCAAAGCAGTTCCGGTAGAGGTAAGCAGGGTCTGAAAGGTACAGAAATGGCAGGCAGGCTCAGGGTCGGGGCAGGCAGAGGTCGGTAATCCAGAACAGTGTCACAAGGTACAGAACGGCCGGCAGGCTCAGGGTTAGGGCAGGCAGAATGGTCAAAACCGGAAAACAGGGACTAGAGCAAAACAGGAGTACGGGAAAACCGCGGGTAAGCTTGACGAGACGAACTGGCAACAGACAAACAGAGAACACTGGTATAAATACACAGGGGATAATGGGGACAAATGAGAGACACCTGGTGGGGGGTGGAGACAAGCACAAGACAGGTGAAACCGATCAGGGTGTGACAGCCGAGTGCATATTGATTAAGCAAATGTTAATTGCAGACCACCAACTTCACATCCCAGACTGAAAGCTAGCTTTTGATGAATGCATATCAAAATGCAATTGCAGAGCTCCTTAACATTGTCACAGCAAACAAAGACATTTGTATCTGTGGTTCACAGCTTTTAGTTTTTACTTTAAAGACAATGGGACAGAATTCAAAGTAATTCATACAGCCATTTTCCTCTAAGATACATTTTCATAAGGCAAAATGTGATATTATTTTGTTTTTAAAAAAGTCTGACAAATCAAATGCTATGAAAGCATTTGAATATACGGCAGAGTAAAATAATAATGTGCAATAACTATATTATTCTCGACTCTCAGTTGTCTTGGAGAAATCACAGTGGGGGATTTGTTTTTAAAATGCCATCCATTCTTGGTGTAAAAATAAAACAGTACTACATCATTCAGCCTTGTTGTTGCTGTGGTAAAAACAAGACTATGTCCCAAATGGTACCCTGTTCCCTATTTAGTGCATTACATGGGTCCTGGTCGAACGTATTGCACTATATAGGGAATAGGGTGCCATTGGGGACGCAATTCAAGCCTCCGTAAAAGCCCCAAAAAGAAGATCCCATCTCTTAGTTCGATGTAATCACAATGCAATCGTGGTTGTCTACTGCACCTCCATCCATGCCTAGAGCTGTTACAGTGACCGTATTACTGCCACACCGGCGGTCACGAGTCAAGACGGCAGTCAAATTCCACGTGACCATTTAGTCACGGTAATTAGGATTCTCCAAGCTCTGATGCTGCTGATGGTCATTAGTAGCATGCCACAGTTCAAAACACATCATTGTAACATTTCTTTAATGTAACATACTACTCATTTGCTGTTTGAATTGTAGGTGTCCTTGTAGTCAACGTAACATGGAGAAAAAGAACCTACGTGGGGACTCTTTTGGACTGTACCAAGCATGACTGGGCACCACCCAGGTAATATTGACGGGAGACAGTAAATATTCATAATTCTAAAAATAGTATATGATGACAATATGACTATGCTATTTTGCTGTTTCCAAGAAAGCTGTTAGTGACTGTATTACTTGCATGCCATTACCATTGTAAGTATTCAATAATGAGTAGTTATATTATTAACATTTTGTATGGTTGACTATATATACAGTAGATATATATTTTTTAAATAGATTTTGTGAGTCACCGTCCAGTGACTCTGATCTACCAGGTGGACGTGGCCGTGGTAAAAGAATGCGCCTGGCCATCCCAGATCGACCCTGTGTTGAACCTGTGCTCGCCAAGATCAGAGGGCTGCCACATAAGAGCTGCAGCGGGGGCATTCGCAGCAAGGGCAGAAGAGGGAGTCTCAATCTGATTAATAACTGCAGGACACCCCCTTTCTTCACAGTGGAGGAGATCAAGCCAAACTTCCTCCTGTCTGGGAAGAGGGAAAACAAACCACCGGCTGATCTGGATTTGACTTTAGTCGCCGAGGACATGAAGAATGGAAATGGGAAGAGGATCCGTGCCAAGTCCCAGAGTGCTCCTTCCACACCACAGGGAATGTCGGAACCTACATTTATGGAGCCGGTGTGCACCTCTCCCATACTGATAGACTGCCCCCATCCGACCTGTAACAAGAAATACAACCTTATCAATGGGCTGCGGGACCACCAGACACATGCACACTTAGATGTGGACCGAAAGCCAGAGCTTGAGGCTGAGAGTGAGGACAAACTGTCTGACTGTGAGGAGTCCCTCATTAACGTGATGTTTGACTGCTCCGAAATGACCAATAGCTTATCAAAGAAGCCCAGCCCTCTACATAAGGTTTCTACAATAGGGTCTCCAAAGAGCAGGCGATTAATGCTCAATAGTGACCATAGTCCCACTGTGAATTCTAAAGCGAGGAGGAATTTGTTGATCAAAGAGGGACTCATTGATGACTTGAGTAACTTGCCAATCATCTCGAACATGACAGTGGTGCTGGAGAATTGCCTTGTTACTGATAGGAACTCCTATGTGGAGATGCCTAAGCTTGAAGCCGAGGGTTTGATCGATAAGAAGGGAGTGTGTGATAAAGGGAAAAAGGCTAATGGGAAAGTTGAGAAGTGTTTTTCTCAATCTAGGACCAACAGGCCTATAGCTCCTGCTCCTGCTCCCCCAAAGCTGATTGCAATCCCCTGCACTGTGTTCTCAACTAACACAACAGAGGCCACTACCCAGTAGTCCCCCACATCAGCAGCTGTTAGTGTCACCACAACAAAGAACCTCTCACTTAAACCCATCAAGCCAAAATGTAATATTATGGTAGAGACAAGTCTGGTGAAAGCAACCCTAGTCACTTGCAAAGAGACCAGGAAAAAAGAAAAACAAAGATTAAAAGACAAACGTAATGAAGACACAAGGACCTCTAATGGCGATAGCATTCAGCAAAAGATGGAAGAGGCAAAGATGTTGGAAAAGGAACCTTCTGGAAGCCTTCTGAAAGAACAGTTGAGCAAACAAGATGTTGTGAACGGTCTGAAAGAGTTTCAAGAGAGTAGAATGGCCAGCATCAGAGCCGAAGCTGACAAAGTGTACACGTTCACTGACAACGCTCCTAGTCCTTTCATAGGTAGCTCTTCAAGACTGGATTGTGGCTCCCTTGGAAGTGGAGATGGCACCACCACCAAGACTACCAGTCCTGCATACTCAGACATATCGGATGCAGGTGATGATGGGGTATCAGACTGCCGTTCAGGCACTCCTCCGGCTGCATCTATTCCTGCAGGGCCTGTCAAAGACCCCCAGTCTCCTTTTTACCACAGATATGACCACTACTATATCCAAAATTACATGCAGACAGGCCAGTCAAACACAGCTGCTTTCCATATGGCCTCCACCCCTCAAGACGGTAAATACAAAAAGGAGGACTCAAAGGATGGCAACGAGAGGAGAAACACCCCGGAATTCATCGATTTGAAGAAGACCGATGTCATCAACTCAAGTTCGCAGTCCCAGATTCAGATGGCTATGACACAAACACAAACAGCTCTATCCCAGTCCTTGTACTACGGCCAGTATGCCCGCGGTCTTTACATGAACTTTACATGAACTGTAGATGTACTTTTGGATAATGTTTTCAAGAAGACAGATGAGGGAGATAAGTTTTATTTTATTGGTCACATCCAAGATGGCCATACCACTAAAGGACGTACACCAATTTTAGCTGTAAATGTAAACATTTAACATAAGTACGTAAAAAACTTTTGAAAAGAAATGTTGGTTTTGATGTTAGTGTTGAATATGCATTTGATGGATTGTCTTTCAATTCACAAATTGGGATTACTGGTATTCAATTAAATATCTTGCGAATCCCATCACAAACAACACTTTTCCTCATCGATTTAGCATGCAGAAGTTCAATTCTGGTCCCGCCTTAAGCAATCCAAATATGTGGAGCAGCAAAGTGAAGAACTTAGCCAGAGCTCAGAAGAGTTAAATGCTGAGTGGTCTAAAGAGTGAGAGATGCCCTCTGAGACAGTGACAAAGATGGGAGTAGAGTTTAAAAAGGCCCCGACTCAGGACGCCAGCACATCAGACATAGAGGACTGTGATAGGCTAGAGGAGTAGCAGCCAATGGGGGTCATGCCTGACGACTCACAGGGTGCCAGGGTGGCCGTATCACCACCGATGAGCCCCAAACAACAACCCTACATCCAGTACCTGCATTCCTACCAATACATACAGATGTGTGACCATTAACTCTTACATGGTCATGTCACATACCCTGGTGCATAACTACCCAGATAAGTCTGTATGGTTTGAGAAATTATATGAATACAATGGCAATAGAAACCTTTGCCTTTTTGCGTCATCATATTATGTGTATTCAAGATTTGGGATTATATCATATGTTCAAGATTCATGCCAAGTTTGTGTCAAGGATCCCTATTTGGCCTGACATTGTGAATGAATGTATTGAAGGACTGTTTTGTACTGTACATGTTAGGTTTCCACTATCCTCTCTATGGGAAAACAGCAGACAGAGAGGAGTCCGATTTGTCTCCAAATATCCATAGTGTGAGCAGCAAGCCAGCCAGCGAGTCTACCACAGGAGGTTGGTGGCACCTTAATTGGGGAGGACGGGCTCATGGTAAAGGCTGGTGCGGAATAAGTGAAATGTTTTCAAATACTTCAAAACACATGGTTTCCATGAGTTTGATGCCATTCTACTCCATTCCAGTCATTATTATGAGCCGTCCTCCCCTCAGCAGCCTCCACTGGTACTGCCCTTGAGCTTCTTCAGCACCACAACCTGCCATATTGCAAATCCCCTGCGGTGAGTGTCCATCAAGTATAGGCAAAATCGAGGCAGAAAATGCAAAGCAACAGGAAATCCATGAAATTAACTTCAGACTAATTGCTTGATCAGTTTATGAGAGAAGTTAATTGAATTCAGTATATGTGAGATACTAGCCCTATTGCAAGTCTGATCTGTGACATGCTGATATAATGATGATATTAATGTGCAACATATAATCCAAAGACTTATATTTGAGTGAAAATACCCCTTTTTGTTAATAGCCTGGTGAGAAAGGATCCCCTGAAGGAGAGAGAGAGACAGACAGGGAGAGGACCAATGTTCCCTTTGCCAGGCACCTTCACACACATCACCATATACATCTTGGTATGAGCTACCCACTCATGTCTGGGTAGTACAATATTTTCCCTAGGTAAACAAAACCTTTCCTGAAATATTAAAATGTAATGTGAACATTTTATATAATGTGAAAATATAATATATTTCATTTCTACAAAGGAAAAGTCAGTGATTGTGAGGAAGGCATGCTCATCATGTCCATCATATTTCATGATCTTTACCTATACTAAATCACAATAGTAAATTAGGTATAGCTAGAACTCTTGTCTCTCTTTTGAAGGTTTAAGCTTTACAGCTCTGGTTTCCAGCCAGCAGGTGTTGGCACACTCATATTCAATTAGTATGTTCTCTTGGTTGGCCAATCCACACCCTCTGTATGATAGGCCTATTGTTTGATCCTTTTGACAAAAGAGAAAAAGATCAGTACTGAATAATGATGTGAGGTAGATGTATCTGGTTGCATTCAATTCTCTTCATTGTGAGAGGTAGTTATTGTGTATGAAATCATTCTGAAATCAACCAAGATGTTTATCTCTGCTTCTACAGATAATGAAGGGAAGACCTAAAACCATGTGACTGGCTCACATGAGGATAAGAAGATTTACAGACATCAATTCCATGGTGTTCTTCATTGCCTCCATGGGAGGCAGAGTACCAATTTCATTTGCGATTTAATACATATTTTATAAGAGTCACAGAGCAGTGGTACTGGAATATTGGTGGAGATACAGTGGGGAAAAAAAGTATTTAGTCAGCCACCAATTGTGCAAGTTCTCCCACTTAAAAAGATGAGAGAGGCCTGTAATTTTCATCATAGGTACACGTCAACTATGACAGACAAAATTAGAAAAACAAATCCAGAAAATCACATTGTAGGATTTTTAATGAATTTATTTGCAAATTATGGTGGAAAATAAGTATTTGGTCAATAACACAAGTTTCTCAATACTTTGTTATATACCTTTGTTGGCAATGACACAGGTCAAACGTTTTCTGTAAGTCTTCACAAGGTTTTCACACACTGTTGCTGGTATTTTGGCCCATTCCTCCATGCAGATCTCCTCTAGAGCAGTGATGTTTTGGGGCTGTCGCTGGGCAACACAGACTTTCAACTCCCTCCAAAGATTTTCTATGGGGTTGAGATCTGGAGACTGGCTAGGCCATTCCAGGACCTTGAAATGCTTCTTACGAAGCCACTCCTTCGTTGCCCGGGCGGTGTGTTTGGGATCATTGTCATGCTGAAAGACCCAGCCACGTTTCATCTTCAATGCCCTTGCTGATGGAAGGAGGTTTTCACTCAAAATCTCACAATACATGGCCCCATTCATTCTTTCCTTTACACGGATCAGTCGTCCTGGTCCCTTTGCAGAAAAACAGCCCCAAAGCATGATGTTTCCACCCCCATGCTTCACAGTAGGTATGGTGTTCTTTGGATGCAACTCAGCATTCTTTGTCCTCCAAACACGACGAGTTGAGTTTTTACCAAAAAGTTATATTTTGGTTTCATCTGACCATATGACATTCTCCCAATCCTCTTCTGGATCATCCAAATGCACTCTAGCAAACTTCAGACGGGCCTGGACATGTACTGGCTTAAGCAGGGGGACACGTCTTGCACTGCAGGATTTGAGTCCCTGGCGGCGTAGTGTGTTACTGATGGTAGGCTTTGTTGCTTTGGTCCCAGCTCTCTGCAGGTCATTCACTAGGTCCCCCCATGTGGTTCTGGGATTTTTGCTCACCGTTCTTGTGATAATTTTGACCCCACGGGGTGAGATCTTGCGTGGAGCCCCAGATCGAGGGAGATTATCAGTGGTCTTTTATGTCTTCCATTTCCTAATAATTGCTCCCACAGTTGATTTATTCAAACCAAGCTGCTTACCTATTGCAGATTCAGTCTTCCCAGCCTGGTGCAGGTCTACCATTTTGTTTCTGGTGTCCTTTGACAGCTCTTTGGTCTTGGCCATAGTGGAGTTTGGAGTGTGACTGTTTGAGGATGTGGACAGGTGTCTTTTATACTGATAACAAGTTCAAACAGGTGCCATTAATACAGGTAACGAGTGGAGGACAGAGGAGCCTCTTAAAGAAGAAGTTACAGGTCTGTGAGAGCAAGAAATCTTGCTTGTTTGTAGGTGACCAAATACTTATTTTCCACCATAATTTGCAAATAAATTCATAAAAAATCCTACAATGTGATTTTCCGGATTTTTTTTTTCAATTTGTCTGTCATAATTTATGTGTACCTATGATGAAAATTACAGGCCTCTCTCATCTTTTTAAGTGGGAGAACTTGCACAATTGGTGGCTGACTAAATACTTTTTTTCCCCACTGTATGTATCAAGTAAAAAGTATTTTAAGTATTTTGTATTTGGATGCCTGTCTGAAAACACATGTGAGTAAAGCTATAGTGCCATAGAATCAGTCATAAATGGCCATGCTACAACGTTTATATGCACATGTATTGTAGTGTTAGCTTATGGTTGAATGTACTGAAATGTGCAATATCCCCAATGTTTTTTTCCATTGGGAAACTCAGTAGAAGTGCGAGGGTCTATAAAGCGGTCCTCCCAGTATTACTTAATTACATTTGTATACGGTACTTGGCTGTAGCCACTTCATTGTCTTATGTGAGAGTATGATTGTGTGATTGTGTGACTGTGTCATTTGCAGGGCAGAGGTTTATGAGAGAGCTCCTCACTCTGCCACTGCTTACTGGAGACTGAGCTCAGAAACAGAAATGGGGGAACCACCAGGTAAGGCATGTGATTGGCTGACCCCATGGGTAACCCTGGCAACCTGGTCCTTAACACAGCGGTGTGAAGTGCCCTGTGCCACTGGACAATGAGTCAGGCTGAGGCGGTGGATGGTAGCCTACCTCAGTAGTAAAAGGCTACATTTACATTATTTAGCAGACGCTCTTATCCAGAGCGACTTACAGGAGCAATTAGGGTTACGTGCCTTGCTCAAAGGCACATCGGCAGATTTTTCACCTAGTTGGCTCGGGGATTCGAACCAGCGACATTTTTGTTACTGGCACAACGCTCTTTTTATTATAATATTTTAACCTTTATTTAACTAGGTAAGTCATTAAAGAACAAATTCTTATTTACATTGACGGCCTACTTGTAAAGCCCCCCTGGCCAAACCCTCCTCTAACCCGGACGACGCTGGGCCAATTGTGGGTTCAATTCCCACGGGGGGCCAGTATAAAATATATATATATATATATATATATATATATATATATATATATATATATATATATATATGTATTCACTAACTGTAAGTCGCTCTGGATAAGAGCGTCTGCTAAATGACTAAAATGTAAATGTAAATGTAAGACACTACACCACCACTTCCACCTCACTAGGGAGAACCCTTTCCTGGGAACCACCATCTAGTTTGGCAAAGAATGCTTCCTCTTGTGAAACATCACAGTAGTTGAAAAATATATGGCAAATAGAAATCCAATATGTGGATAGGTGTTAAGAGATAGATGGGAGGTGTTGAATGGAGCTGAAGGATGGCGACAGTGAAATGCGGTAGGCGAAGTCATACGCAGGACACGGACGGAGCTACTGGAAACCGTACTTTTAATAAAAGTCGCCAGTGAAATATACAATACAACATAATGGGGAACAGCATAATCGGTGGCAGCTAGTACTCCGGGGACGACGAACGCCGAAGCCTGCCCGAGCAGGGAGGAGGAGCAGCCTCGGCTGAATCCGTGACATAACTAACAACAACTAATAACAACAAGATCACTAATGTAAAGCATACTGTGTCCATACTAAGTATATAGGTTATAGGTTGAGAGCTTTTGTGAAAGAGCACAGTTAGAAAGATATGGCATGTAGAGGCAGACAGGATGGAAATCATGAAGATGATCGGAGGGGTTGAGGGTAGAGGAAGTTCATGAGTAAAACCAAACAAAATATAATTATTGTAAAATTGACTATGTCCATAAAATGTATATAGCATGTACAGTTGAAGTCGGAAGTTTACATACACCTTAGCCAAATACATTTAAACTCAGTTTTTCACAATTCCTGACATTTAATCCTAGTAAAAATTCCCTGTCTTAGGTCAGTTAGGATAAACACTTTATTTTAAGAATGTGAAATGTCAGAATAATAGTAGAGAGAATTATTTATGTCAGCTTTTATTTCTTTCATCACATTCCCAGTGGGTCAGAAGTTTACATACACTCAATTAGTATTTGGTAGCATTGCCTTTAAATTGTTTAACTTGGGTCAAACGTTTCGGGTAGTCTTCCACAAGCTTCCCACAATAAGTTGGTTGAATTTTGGCCCATTCCTCCTTACTGAGCTGGTGTATCTGAGTCTGGTTTGTAGGCCTCCTTGCTCATACACGCATTTTCAGTTCTGCCCACAAATTTTCTATAGGATTGAGGTCAGGGCTTTGTGATGGCCACTCCAATACCTTGACTGTGTTGTCCTTAAGCCATTTTGCCACAACTTTGGAAGTATGCTTGGGGTCATTGTCCATTTGGAAGACCCATTTGCGACCAAGCTTTAACTACCTGACTGATGTCTTGAGATGTTGCTTCAATATATCCACATCATTTTCCTTCCTCATGATGCCATCTATTTTGTGACGTGCACCAGTCCCTCCTGCAGCAAAGCACCCCCACAGCATGATGCTGCCACCCCCGTGCTTCACGGTTGGGATGGTGTTCTTCAGCTTGCAAGCCTTCCCCCTTTTTCCTCCAAACATAACGATGGTCATTAAGGCCAAACAGTTCTATTTTTGTTTCATCAGACCAGAGGACATTTCTCCAAAAAGTACGATCTTTGTCCCCATGTGCAGTTGCAAACCGTAGTCTGGCTTTTTTATGGCGGTTTTGGAGCAGTGGCTTCTTCCTTGCTAAGCGGCCTTTCAGGTTATGTTGATATAGGACTCGTTTAACTTTTCGCACCAAAGTATGTTAATCTCTAGGAGACAGAACGCGTCTCCTTCCTGAGCGGTATGGCGGCTGCGTGGTCCCATGGTGTTTATGCTTGCGTACTATTGTTTGTACAGATGAACGTGGTACCTTCAGGTGTTTGGAAATTGCTCCCAAGGATGAACCAGACTTGTGGAGGTTTACAATTTGTTTTCTGAGGTCTTGGCTGATTTCTTTTGATTTTCCCATGATGTCTAGCAAAGAGGCACTGAGTTTGTAGGTAGGCCTTGAAATACATCCACAGGTACACCTCCAACTGACTGTGTCAATTAGCCTATCAGAAGCTTCTAAAGCCATGACATCATTTTTTGGGATTTTCCAAGCTGTTTAAAGGCACAGTCAACTTAGTGTATGTAAACTTCTGACCCACTGGAATTGTGATACAGTGAATTATAGGTGAAATAATCTGTCTGTAAACAATTGTTTGAAAAATTACTTGTGTCATGCACAAAGTAGATGTCCTAACCGACTTGCCAAAATGATAGTTTGTTAATAATACATTTTTGGAGTGGTTGAAAAACGAGTTTTAATGACTACAACCTAAGTGTATGTAAACTTCCGACTTCAACTGTATATGGGTAAGGGGACTAGGCAACAGGATATAAGATAAACAGAGTAGCAGCAGCTTGCATTGAGTGGGTGTGCGGGTGTGTAAAGTCAGTATAAATGTATTTTTATTTATTACAACCACAACAAAGGATTTGTTTTACATACGTAAAAATGTATGCACACATGACTGTAAGTCGCTTTGGATAAAAGCGTCTGCTAAATGGCATATAATAATAATAATAATAATAATAATAATAATAATAATAATAATAATAATTATTATTATTATTATTATTATTATTATTATTATTATTATTATTATTTAAGAAACAAACTTTCAAATGAAAGGAAACTTCTTGGCAGGGAAAAAACGAATTTGAATACATGTGGGTTTTTACACTCTTATGTAGGTATCATAACCAGCAATAAAATAACGCAATATATATCACAACAGGTGTAAATATATGGGTCATAACAGTGTTATGACCATATTAACAGTGTTATGACCATATTATGGCAGGTTATGACAAGTTATGTCAGCTGTTATGACATATTATGACATGGTTATGACCGCTTAATAACGTGTTTTGACACTGGGTACCAAGTAAAGTGTTACGATTTAAAGATATTTCAGTCAAGCACGTTGCCATGATGCGCAGAAGCTGTTATTGACAAAAGGCACTATTAATCATAAATACATAGAAAATGTTGTTGTTCCATGTACAATAGATTGAGGGGATTTAAATTTGAATGTAGTCCACTCCAGATCAGCTATACATTCACATTTGCAAAATAAGGATCTACAACCCCAACACAACACTCACTGTTCTTGCTACAAATGCATGACTATTGTCTCACATTAAATCAGGACAGCCCTAATCAACAGTCGCAAATTGCTTTACAGATACCCAGCCTAAAACCCAAAGGGCAAGCAATGCAGAGGCAGAAGCACAGCGGCTACACTTACATTTACATATTACATTTTAGTCATTTAGCAGACGCTCTTATCCAGAGCGACTTACAGTTAGTGCATACATATATTTATTTTTTTATACTTGCCCCCCCGTGGGAATCGAAACCCACAACCCTGGCGTTGCAAACGCCATGCTCTATCAACTGAGCTACATCCCCTGCCGGCCATTCCCTCCCCCATACCCTGGACGACGCCGGGCCAATTGTGCGCCGCCCCAATGGGTCTCCCGGTCGCGGCCGGCTGCGACAGAGCCTGGATTCGAACCAGGATCTCTAGTGGCACAGTTTGCACTGCGATGCGGCGCCTTAGACCACTGTGCCACTCGGGAACTTGATCAGCAGGGGTCTGGGACAAGGTAGAACTCACGGTGAAATCAGGCCATAGGTCCACAGCTGCAGTTGGAACAGCAGCACGACCTGGGGCTCAGGTCATCCGGGATCTGAAAGAGAGGCACAACATTATTTGAATGAGAATTCAGTCCACTTGACAATTCATACAGAAATCAATGTCTTCATGCTGATGAGTTGTACAACTTGAGAAAGATAGCGATAAAGTACAGATATATCAAAACATCATATGGAATGTAACACAGACACAGATGATGTGCATGAGGTGGTTTAAAATAATACAATACTACAGGTAGCTAGCTCTATCCATGCTTTTCCTGAAAATGTTTATCTGATACTGCAGCTAGCTAGTTGATGTTGTCCTAGATAGCTCACCCAAAGCAGGCTTTTCTCCTCCGAGCTAGTCTGCTGATGCATGACAAAATGATAATGATGTTGTGGCTGTAACATTTAACAGACAATAGAACAACAACAACTAGTTATTTCAGATATGCATTTTTAGGAAAAGCAGCTCATATTGCAAGCCAATAAAATGAATATAATTGCATTGGTTCGACATTGACATCAAGCTAGCTAATCAAGATAGAATCTGAGAGATCTCACCTTTTTATTCTGTAACACTCTAAAACACTTTCTAAACATCTAAAGTAATCTGACAATGGGTCGTTTTTGCGCACCACCATGTTTGTTTTTTCGTGTCAACCAAAGATAGTATGCATGTTGAAGAGTGTGTGTCATCAACCATCATTCACTTCTGGAAGTTCACTCGAAAGATGAGTGAACCAGCCCTTCACGTCGTTTTGTTATAACATCTGTAGTCTGACAGACATTTACGTGACAACCAGAATGCATTGTATGATGTCAACAAACACGGCGCCAAACAAAGCTGGCAATTAGCTTAGCTCATCATAATCAGTACAACCTTCAAAAAAGTATTTTACACACATCATATGTGTCCATTACAATCTATTCAAGAATCGGAATGCATGATTTGTTACTAGTACTTGAAAACGTGAATAAACAGTAAATACATTATACTCCATACATACAGTACATACGGTGCGCTACTTTAGAAATGACAACACGATATACAGAAACAATAATTATAACATAATAAAGCTGCAACAAGGTGAGTAGGACAGAGCCAGGCACAGGAGGTGTGAATCAAAGAATATGGTGTTTTGGCCAATACAGCTGTCCGCAGCAATGCGTAAACCAAATACAGTGCGACTTAAATGCGTACTGGGAAAACAAAACACACGGGTGAATATCCCGGCGATAAAAGTAACATAACAAGCTAGCAACACCTCCACATGGAACAATAACACACAAAGACTTGGGGGAGCAGAGGGAATAATTATACAGAGACTGATGAGGGGATATGTACCAGGTGTGTGTGTGAAACTGTCCTGTTGAGTAACAATCACATTTTGGAACAATGAATTCTGACATCACACGCATAAGAAAATCTCATGCTGGCGCGACCTATAGATATTTGGAACTCAAGCGTGAAAAGGTTAAGGCACTATTTTACCTTCATATATAGGGGTGTGTTTTTCAGGAGTGATATCGGTTCTTGTAGAATCCGTTTCATTTCCTTCCACATTCTTATAGTGTTCTTAACTATGAAGTTGTTAATTTTATTAGCTCCATCCTTTGAAAACACACGTAAAAATATTCTGGGGATGAGCATGCGCATCTTTAATATGTAGCCATTGTTCCTCTTTAGTGCATTTAACAATATGTCGCAAGTAAAAACCTTGCGTGGCGAGTTGATACAATTCCATGTCTGGACGTTTAAAACCACACTCAGACTTAGGTACATGTAAAACTTTCCTATTTATTCTATGAGTTATTATTATTTATACAACGGGTGGGTCTAATCATTAATTCATTAGCTCATTGTAATGGTTGTGTCCAAATAAATGTAACCAGAAAACAGCTTCAACAAATGCAAATGCAGCTACAGTTGTTATTCGGGCTGCACTGTGTGACGTGACTGTAAATTAGCTGTAGTTAGCTAGCTAGCAAGCAAGGGATAAGAATGTTGCCAGCCAGTACGGCAATTGAACATTTAGAACGAACGACTGGGTCGCGTCCATAGATACAGAACAAAAAGACTGAACGACTGGGTCGCGTTTCTGGCAACCGAACCGATAGAACGAATGACCAGCCGGCTTGGGTAGCAACCCTAGATTTGTGTTGGGACTATATCTTGTGGATGGATGAAATAGTATGAATAAATTCATAAAAATAACATTTTTAATGAAAATATGTCAATCATTATTTGAATATGTTGGTAACCCGTTGTATAAAAGTGATAATGCCCTCAAAGCCAATATATCCTCCAAATACCGACTTCTTGGTCATTATCACTTAATTGTACATACAGTATAAAGTTGTGTTATGACCGAGTATACTTTTTTAAAGAATGTCTTCGGTGGGGTAATTGGTATTACTGAAAATAAATATAAAAACATTGGTAGCCATGCAATGTTTATGGGATGATTGTTACATTTAATTATATCTACTTTCATATTGTTGAATAATGGGATAAAGTTATCTTTATATATTTGTTGTCTGTTGTCAATTAAAAGATTACAGGTGACAGGCCAAGCGACGAGGGTGCAAAAGGGGGAAATGCCCCTTAGTTGGAATGTTGTGCCCCCTCAGTTTTGTATCCCTATTCTGTCCCACAATCAGCCCACTCCATCATGCCCAACCAATTTGTTGTGTATGCTTCATTCATGCAACTCCCTTGCACGCATCATATGTACATCAAACACATATTTAATCTGATGAAGAAAAAAAAATTTTTATTGGCCTTCACAGTAGAAGGGCGGGGTCAATTTGACCGTTTAAGTTTACTTTCAAAGTTACCTACTACAAAAAAATTGGTTTCACCATGCAGCTGGATGAAATGTAGCTAATTTTAACAGTTACAGTGGCTTGCGAAAGTATTCACCCCCCTTGGCATTTTTCCTATTTTGTTGCCTTACAACCTGAAATTAAAATGGATTTTTTGGGGGTTTGTATCATTTGATTTACACAACATGCCTACCACTTTGAAGATGTAAAATATTTTTTATTGTGAAACAAACAAGAAATAAGACAAAAAAACAGAAAACTTTGTAGAGCCACCTTTTGCAGCAATTACAGCTGCAAGTCTCTTGGGGTATGTCTCTATAAGCTTGGCACATCTAGCCATTCCAAGACATTTAAATGTTTCCCCTTAAACCACTCAAGTGTTGCTTTAGCAGTATGCTTAGGGTCATTGTCCTGCTAGAAGGTGAACCTCCGTCCCAGTCTCAAATCTCTGGAAGACTGAAACAGGTCTGCAGCTCCTTCAGGGTTATCTTTGGTCTCTTTGTTGCCTCTCTGATTAATGCCCTCCTTGCCTGGTCCGTGAGTTTTGGTGGGCGACCCTCTCTTGGCAGGTTTGTTGTGGTGCCATATTCTTTCCATTTTTTAATAATGGATTTAATGGTGCTCCCTGGGATGTTCAAAGTTTCTGATATTTTTTTATAACCCAACCCTGATCTGTACTTCTCCACAACTTTGTCCCTGACCTGTTTGGAGAGCTCCTTGGTCTTCATGGTGCCGCTTACTTGGTGTTGCCCCTTACTTAGTGGTGTTGCAGACTCTGGGGCCTTTAAGAACAGGTGTATATATACTGAGATCATGTGACAGATCATGTGACACTTAGATTGCACACAGGTGGACTATTTAACTAATTATGTGACTTCTGAAGGTAATTGGTTGCACCAGATCTTATTTAGGGGCTTCATAGCAAAGGGGGTGAATACATATGCACGCACCACTTTTCCATTATTTATTTTTTTGAATTTGTTGAACGTTTTTCTTTTCATTTCACGTCACCAATTTGGACTATTTTGTGTATGTCCATTACATGAAATCTAAATAAAAATCAATTTCAATTACAGGTTGTAATGCAACAAAACAGGAAAAACACCAAGGGGGATGAATAATTTTGCAAGGCACTGTAGGTAGGTAGCTGATAGTATGATGGATATTAGAAAGTGGCTTCGCCAGGGCACAACGGCAGCATCGGATCAAAGCGGCGGGGCAGGGGAGAAGCCTGCCACAGAGGCCAAGCTAGGCCGCTGAGCCGATGCTAATCACAGAGGCCAAGGCCGCCGAGCCCAGCAGCAAAGGCACCTGCGCAATCGTCTTGCAGCCTAGTGACATAGGAGGTAACCAACCCGAGGAGAGGCCTGCAGCCACCAAGACTGAACCTAGCAGCAGTACCGCCAGGAAATTACAAGCACCGACGCCTCTGTTAGTGCCTGACGACCTCGGTGATGAGGAGCCATCGCAGGTGTGTCTGGGGAAATACCCAACCAGCCTGTATTGTGGGAGAAAAAGGGCATTTTGTAGCGCGTGGTTCAAAGGCAGAGAGTGACTGGAATATTCCTGCAAGGCAGATGCACCTTGATGAGTTATGGGAGAAATACAAGCACACGGAAATCCCGCTCCAAGCAAATGCAAAGAGTAGTGAATAGTAATCTGAAAGAATATGTGGTCGAAACAACAATGGGCCAGCAAGAAGAGGATAATGAGAGGGAGTGCGAAAAATGTATGAAAATGTATGCACTCACTAACTGTAAGTCGCTCTGGATAAGAGCATCTGCTACAGTGGGGAAAAAAAGTATTTAGTCAGCCACCAATTGTGCAAGTTCTCCCACTTAAAAAGATGAGAGAGGCCTGTAATTTTCATCATAGGTACACGTCAACTATGACAGGCAAAATGAGAATTTTTTTTCCAGAAAATCACATTGTAGGATTTTTTATGAATTTATTTGCAAATTATGGTGAAAAATAAGTATTTGGTCAATAACAAAAGTTTCTCAATACTTTGTTATATACCCTTTGTTGGCAATGACACAGGTCAAACGTTTTCTGTAAGGTTTTCACACACTGTTGCTGGTATTTTGGCCCATTCCTCCATGCAGATCTCCTCTAGAGCAGTGATGTTTTGGGGCTGTCGCTGGGCAACACGGACTTTCAACTCCCTCCAAAGATTTTCTATGGGGTTGAGATCTGGAGACTGGCTAGGCCACTCCAGGACCTTGAAATGCTTCTTACGAAGCCACTCCTTCGTTGCCCGGGCGGTGTGTTTGGGATCATTGTCATGCTGAAAGACCCAGCCACGTTTCATCTTCAATGCCCTTGCTGATGGAAGGAGGTTTTCACTCAAAATCTCACGATACATGGCCCCATTCATTCTTTCCTTTACACGGATCAGTCGTCCTGGTCCCTTTGCAGAAAAACAGCCCCAAAGCATGATGTTTCCACCCCCATGCTTCACAGTAGGTATGGTGTTCTTTGGATGCAACTCAGCATTCTTTGTCCTCCAAACACGACGAGTTGAGTTTTTACCAAAAAGTTCTATTTTGGTGTCATATGGTCAGATGAAATTCTCCCAATCCTCTTCTGGATCATCCAAATGCACTCTAGCAAACTTCAGACGGGCCTGGACATGTACTGGCTTAAGCAGGGGGACACGTCTGACACTGCAGGATTTGAGTCCCTGGCGGCGTAGTGTGTTACTGATGGTAGGCTTTGTTACTTTGGTCCCAGCTCTCTGCAGGTCATTCACTAGGTCCCCCCGTGTGGTTCTGGGATTTTTGCTCACCGTCCTTGTGATCATTTTGACCCCACAGGGTGAGATCTTGCGTGGAGCCCCAGATCGAGGGAGATTATCAGTGGTCTTGTATGTCTTCCATTTCCTAATAATTTCTCCCACAGTTGATTTCTTCAAACCAAGCTGCTTACCTATTGCAGATTCAGTCTTCCCAGCCTGGTGCAGGTCTACCATTTTGTTTCTGGTGTCCTTTGACAGCTCTTTGGTCGTGGCCATAGTGGAGTTTGGAGTGTGACTGTTTGAGGTTGTGGACAGGTGTCATTTATACTGATAACAAGTTCAAACAGGTGCCATTAATACAGGTAATGAGTGGAGGACAGAGGAGCCTCTTAAAGAAGAAGTTACAGGTCTGTGAGAGCCAGAAATCTTGCTTGTTTGTAGGTGACCAAATACTTTTTTTCCATCATAATTTGCAAATAAATTCATTAAAAATCCTACAATGTGATTTTCTGGATTTATTTTTCTCAATTTGTCTGTCATAGTTGACGTGTACCTATGATGAAAATTACAGGCCTCTCTCATCTTTTTAAGTGGGAGAACTTGCACAATTGGTGGCTGACTAAATACTTTTTTTCCCCACTGTAAATGACTAAAATGAAAATGTAAAATGAGTGCAAAATACTGTTTTTCAGCACTCTGGATGCTGTACTGGGAGAAATATCAGCATGATTTAACGAACGAAACAGCCAACTTGTTGAGGCCCTTTGTGCCTTGCACCCAGAGAATGAAACCTTTATGGATGTGGAAAAAGTTAAGTTCCACTTTGTGGAAGCTGAGTTTACTGTTGTGCTGTGATGATGGCATTGAAGCTGGGATTAACATTTGGAGCATCCACGGCAACTTGCGTGAACTCTTTTTCAACATTGAAAAACGTATTCAGTGAGCACAGACGGAGCATGTTGCAGAGGACAGAGGAAAGCGCAACTGATTCAACTGGCATTTGAGAGGGATCTTACAAGCAAATTCCATGGGGAGTGGAACGAGAGACTGCTGAGGAGGTTCAACACAGCATCAAGGCGGCTGCACATGTCCATCTGCAGCGGGCTATCAGGCGGCAAAAGGCGAGCGCCGATCGCCACCGCAGTGAGGCTCCGGTGTATGCACCGGGAGATCGGGTCTGGCTCTCGACCCGAAACCTGCCCCTTCGCCTGCCCTGCCGGAAGCTGGGTCAGTGGTTTGTGGGCCATTTAAAGTCCTGAGGAGACTGAACGAGGTATGCTATAGGTTACAACTGCCCATTAATTACCGCATTAACCCCTCGTTCCATGTGTCTCTCCTCAGCCCGGTGGTGGCTGGTCCACTCCAGAAGAGTGAGGTACGAGAGCCTCCTCCGCCCCCGTTGGACATCGAGGGGGCTCCGGCGTACTCAGTCCGTTCCATCTTGGATTCGAGGCGTCGGACGGGGGGCCTGCAGTATCTCGTGGAGTGGGAGGGGTACGGTCCGGAGGAACGGTGCTGGGTCCCCAGGAGGGACATCCTAGATCCCTCCATGTTGAGGGACTTCCACCGGAGTCATCCGACTCGCCCTGCTCCGCATCCTCCTGGACGTCCCCGGGGTCGGCGCACGGCTGGTGCCGCGCGTCAAGGGGGGGGGGGGGGGGGGGGGGTTACTGTTACGGCATCAGCCGAGGCTGCTCCTCCTCCTTGCTCGGGCTGGCTTCGGCTTTCGTCGTCCCCGGAGTACTAGCTGCCACCAATCTATGTTTCTGTGTTTTACTTGTTTTGTCTTGATTGTGTACACCTGTTTCCTATTATGTTGTATTGTATTCCCTATTTAACCCTCTGTCGTTCATTGTGTGTTGTGTGTGATTGTTCTCGTCATTTTCGGCAGTTGCTAGTGTGCGGGTATTCCCCTCCCTGTTTGGAGGTTGTTTTGTATTCTGGTTACTTTGTTAGTAAAGTATCGTTTCCAGTAGCTCGGTGTCCTGCGTTTGACTTCGCCTACCGCATTCACGTCGCACTTTGACACACATGATCTTCAGCAACACATAAAAAGGACTTCCGGGTCATGGAATTTCAGACATTTTCTAAATAAAAGTCCACCACGTAATAGTAGAAAAGTGTCAATAACCCTTCATGATATATGACAAATAATTGTCAAAAAATTAACAATTATTCATATGTGTTCATATTTAAGTGATATTTCCATAAAATGTGGGTTTTGAAACATGTTCCAATGTCAACTAAATGCAAATACATATTGACTTAGAGCAAGAACTATTCCTGGTGCCGCAGTAAAATTATTGCAGGGAATACTCAGTAGGGTCTGTATTCGTTTTCCACATTTTGTTACGTTACAGCCTTATTCTAAAATTGATTAAATTGTTTTGTTTTCTTCTCATGAATCTACACACAATACCCCATAATGACAATGCAAATGTAGAAAAAATTAAAAAACTGAAATATCATATTTACATAAGATTTCAGACCCTTTACTCAGTACTTTGTTGAAGAACCTTTGGCAGCGATCACAGCCTCAAGTCTTCTTGGGTATGACGCTACATGTTTAGCACACCTGTATTTGGGGAGTTTCTCCCATTCTTCTCTGCAGATCCTCTCAAGCTCTGTCAGGTTGGATGGGGAGTGTCGCTGCACAGCTATTTTCAGGTCTCTCCAGAGATGTTCGATCGGGTTCAAGTCCGGGCTCTGGCTGGGACATTCAAAGACTTGTCTCGAAGCCTCTCCTGCGTTGTCTTGGCTGTGTGCTTAGGGTCGTTGTCCTGTTAGAAGGTGAACCTTAGCCCCAGTCTGCGGTCCTGAGCGCTCTGGTGCAGGTTTCTCTGTACTTTGCTCAGTTCATCGTTCCCTTCATCTTGACTAGTCTCCCCGTCCCAACCAAAACGCAGATTGAGGAAGCCTTATCCAACTCAGACCGAACAATCATCTAAGAGGGACATTACCGAACAACACACTCTGCTCACTCATGACGTTGAGTTTTATCACTCCCAAAAGGGGACCCGAACCAACATTATATTGCACCCTGTGCCTTAACAAGCTTTGTCTCTTTGGACTGAACGAATTGAGAATTGAACCGAGAAAGAACGACGAGCCTATGCATCAGCCCCGATGAGGGAGTTGCTTCTTTTTACCACAAGCTCCAACGCCAGGACCAGAAACCCTTTCCCTGTCAATCACTCCATCATAACAAAAACTCAATTGAACCAGACAACACTCAGATTCACGTAAATACCTCGTTGTATTGAATTTCCCTTTTGTGTGGCACTGTGTCTGTGTAAAAGTGGTGTCAGTAACTGATTGTTGTCGGTCTTAATTACACATCATGATTAAGACTGTCACTGCATTGTCTACATTCAGACGCAAACAGATAGCTTAGCCACTCATGGTGGATGAGCCTAGAGTTTCACGGCTGTGGAAATTGACTGATGTAGCCTCTCCTTCACTCCTCCTGTTTTCACAAGTTAAGTATTTCCAACTCTCCAAAGTCATGTGTTGTCATATCTGCCGATGAGTCCGTAAGCCTGTTCCATTGATCTGTAGTGTTTCTCATGTCAATGATTGTCCTCATTTCATTTGTATCTTGTCTATTAAGACAACTTTAGCACATTTTCCACCTATGTTAGTCTAGTAATAAAACCTTGAAGTGAATCCTTTTTTGCATTGAAGTCCTTAAACAAGCAATTTGATTCTTGAAGTCTGAAAGCTCGACGACCTTTCAGAATGAGAATAGAGGAAATTGACTATTGATTGAGACTACTATTAATATAAGTATTAATAGTATAACGGTTAATGATAAATATTGATATAGTCAATTCAAGGGGCCTTTTTATTTCAAAACCCTTAATGGTGCCCCTACTTGATTAATTTGGATAGACCAAATTAATTAGGATAAATTAGATCATTTAATTTTTCTAGAAATTAATCAATAAGTGATCTGAAATATCCATAGCCAAAGTCACAACATACTGTATTTTGGTGCCCCGTGCGAGGAAACTAATAGAGAGTTGTTCCCTCGTTTTGAACTTTATGGCACAAATGGTTACACTGTAATTCATGGTTCATAACTTAGGGTTGATCAGTGAATTGAATTCCGTGGTTCCCATATAGAAAATTAAGGAGATTGTTTGTATGTGTTGCAATCTAACTGGCATAGTCAAGATTGTAGTTTGCTTGGAGAATTTAAGCAGATTTATGGTCCTAATGAGAATAGTATTTTTCATAGCTACAGTGGGGAAAAAAAGTATTTAGTCAGCCACCAATTGTGCAAGTTCTCCCACTTAAAAAGATGAGAGAGGCCTGTAATTTCCATCATAGGTACACGTCAACTATGACAGACAAATCGAGGAAAAAAAATCCAGAAAATCCCATTGTAGGATTTTTAATGAATTTATTTGCAAATTATGGTGGAAAATAAGTATTTGGTCACCTACAAACAAGCAAGATTTCTGGCTCTCACAGACCTGTAACTTCTTCTTTCAGAGGCTCCTCTGTCCTCCACTCGTTACCTGTATTAATGGCACTTGTTTGAACTTGTTATCAGTATAAAATACACCTGTCCACAACCTCAAACAGTCACACTCCAAACTTCACAATGGCCAAGACCAAAGAGCTGTCAAAGGACACCAAAAACAAAATTGTAGACCTGCACCAGGCTGGGAAGACTGAATCTGCAATAGGTAAGCAGCTTGGTTTGAAGAAATCAACTGTGGGAGCAATTATTAGGAAATGGAAGACATACAAGACCACTGATAATCTCCCTCGATCTGGGGCTCCACGCAAGATCTCACCACGTGGGGTCAAAATGATCACAAGAACGGTGAGCAAAAATCCCAGAACCACACGGGGGGACCTAGTGAATGACCTGCAGAGAGCTGGGACCAAAGTAACAAAGCCAACCATCAGTAACACACTACGCCGCCAGGGACTCAAATCCTGCAGTGCGAGACGTGTCCCCCTGCTTAAGCCAGTTCATGTCCAGGCCCGTCTGAAGTGCATTTGGATGATCCAGAAGAGGATTGGGAGAATGTCATATGGTCAGATGAAACCAAAATATAACTTTTTCGTAAAAACTCAACTCGTCATGTTTGGAGGACAAAGAATGCTGAGTTGCATCCAAAGAACACCATACCTACTGTGAAGCATGGGGTTGGAAACATCATGCTTTGGGGCTGTTTTTCTGCAAAGGGACCAGGACGACTGATCCGTGTAAAGCAAAGAATGAATGGGGCCATGTATTGTGAGATTTTGAGTGAAACCCTCCTTCCATCAGCAAGGGCATTGAAGATGAAACGTGGCTGGGTCTTTCAGCATGACAATGATCCCAAACACACCGCCCGGGCAACGAAGGAGTGGCTTCGTAAGAAGCATTTCAAGGTCCTGGAGTGGCCTAGCCAGTCTCCAGATCTCAACCCCATAGAAAATCTTTGGAGGGAGTTGAAAGTCTGTGTTGCCCAGCGACAGCCCCAAAACATCACTTTTCTAGAGGAGATCTGCATGGAGGAATGGGCCAAAATACCAGCAACAGTGTGTGAAAACCTTGTGAAGACTTACAGAAAACGTTTGACCTGTGTCATTGCCAACAAAGGGTATATAACAAAGTATTGAGAAACTTTTGTTATTGACCAAATACTTATTTTCCACCATCATATGCCAATAAATTCATTAAAAATCCTACAATGTGATTTTCTGGATTTTTTTTCCTCATTTTGTCTGTCATAGTTGACGTGTACCTATGATGAAAATTACAGGCCTCTCTCATCTTTTTAAGTGGGAGAACTTGCACAATTGGTGGCTGACTAAATACTTTTTTTCCCCACTGTATATAGCCTAGCGGTGTGGCTAGTATAATAGGACATTGACTCCCTTTCCTAAAGGCTGTAGGTAAAGGTGAAGTTTTCCCACTTTAGAACTAAGCGCTCTGACTAATACCACCATTTCCGGGAAAATCAGTCGATAGTTGATGAATCAATATATAAATTGCATTTTCCAATTTATAGTATATTGCTGGCAGATTTGAGCCAAAGTTGTTGAACGTGAGATGTCATCAGTAAACATTTACCCAGTCACATTCGCTGGAAGGGGGTGTAAACCTCCATCTTCGCTTGGGTGACTAATAAAGGGGGGCATTTCCCTATTGAATTGTTAGAATTGTGACTAAACCCTCATTTGCAGTGACAAGATAGGAAGTGCTAGACACAAGTCTGAATAAAATAATTGACCATGTCTCAAGAAACGAATTGCATTAAAGTAAACAAATGTTGATGTGAATATTGTCACCAAACAACTAAGATTTTAAGCTGAAGAAAAAGGGGACGTGTGCTCTCTATTTCAAACCGAAGCTAGATAGGCTTGATACGCCCTCTACGGCTTGGCACAGAGATATACAATAAGAAAAAGAAAAGGGGCAGCTGTGTGTACAATACCGGTAAAAAGTTTTAGAACACCAACTCATTCAAGGGTTTTTCTTTATTTGTATTATTTCCTACATTGTAAAATAATAGTGAAGACATCAAACCTATGAAATAACACATATGGAATCATGTAGTAACCAAAAAAGTGTTAAACAAATACACATATATACAAGTCTCAACGTCAGCAGTGAAGAGGCGACTCCGGGATGCTGACTTTCTAGGCAGAGTTGCAAAGAAAAAGCCATATCTCAGACTGGCCAATAAAAATAAATGATTAAGATGGGGCAGTCTGAAATATGGCTTTTTCTTTGCAACTCTGCCTAGAAGGTCAGCATCACGGAGTCACCTCTTCACTGTTGACGTTGAGACTGGTTTTGCGGGTACTATTTAATGAAGCTGCCAGTTGAGGACCTGTGAGGCGCCTGTTTCTCAAACTAGAAACTCTAATGTATTTGTCCTCTTGCTCAGTTGTGCACCGGGGCCTCCCACTCCTCTTTCTATTCTGGTTAGAGCCAGTTTGCACTGTTCTGTGAAGGGAGTAGTACACAGCGTAGTATGAGATTTTCAGTTTCTTGGCAATTTCTCGCATGGAATAGCCTTAATTTCTCAGAACAAGAATAGACTGACGAGTTTCAGATGAAAGTTATTTGTTTCTGGCCATTTTGAGCCTGTAATCGAACCCACAATTACTGATGCTCCAGATACTCAATCAATTATCCTTTTAAAATGATAAACTTGGATTAGCAAACAACGTGCCATTGGAACACAGGACTGATGGTTGCTGATAATGGGCCTCTGTATGCCTATGTAGATATTCCATAAACAATCAGCCGTTTCCAGCTACAATAACCATTTACAACATTAACAGTGTCTACACTGTATTTCTGATCAATTTGATGTTATTTTAATGGACAAAGAAAATGCTTTTCTTTTTCGAAAACAAGGACATTTCTAAGTGACCCCAAACATTTGAATGGTAGTGTACATAAAGGCTTAATGATGTAAACACAAATGTGTAAACACACTTAGGGAATTATCACTAACAGCTAAAACAAATCAACATTAAAGACATGTTTAAACTATACATTTCCTTTTATTTTTAAATTTCTAAAACAATACATTACGTTTCAAAAAGTCTAGCAATGCAATTACATTGAACATTACACAGGGCTGTGAATAGTGTAGCTTGTCCCTGAGATGGCGGACGAATGGTTCTTGCCTCTCTTCCTGCTGGAGGTACTGCATGTTGGTTCCAACCTTAAAAGTAACAACAAAGAAAGTTAGCAGGTCAGTTAGGAAATGCTTTGTAACACCATCTGGATGAGGGCATTTCTGTGCTGCGCCAGAACCTCTAGATGGGAAGATGGGAAACCATTCAATTCGTATTATTATATTCCTCTTTCATTTACAAATCTCATGACGTGACTATGCAACGTGGCTGTATCTAGGGGGATTTGTATTTAGCTGAGCCTGTTAGCTAGCTAAATTTCGGCTAGCTAACAATGGCTATGAATTCACCAAAATTATTTGACATAACTACAGTAGCTACAGTATGCAATCTAACTCAACACTTAACTACTACAAACTAATTTAAATTACAATAAATAAAGGTGAACATACTTGTTTGCTGTCCACCTGCAGCACAAGTGAGCATTTGATTTGCAAACTCATCACATTGTCACGGAATCAGCCGAGTCTGCTCCTCCTCCTTGCTCGGGCAGGCTTCGGCTTTCGTCGTCCCCGGAGTACTAGCTGCCACCGATCTATGTTTCTGTGTTTGACTTGTTTTGTCTTGATTGTGTACACCTGTTTCCTATTATGTTGTATTGTATTCCCTATTTAACCCTCTGTCGTTCATTGTGTGTTGTGTGTGATTGTTCTCGTCATTTTCGGCAGTTGCTAGTGTGCGGGTATTCCCCTCCCTGTTTGGAGGTTGTTTTGTATTCTGGTTACTTTGTTAGTAAAGTATCGTTTCCAGTAGCTCGGTGTCCTGCGTTTGACTTCGCCTACCGCATTCACGTCGCACTTTGACACACATGATCTTCAGCAACACATAAAAAGGACTTCCGGGTCATGGAATTTCAGACATTTTCTAAATAAAAGTCCACGTAATAGTAGAAAAGTGTCAATAACCCTTCATGATATATGACAAATAATAGTCAAAAAATTAACAATGATTCATATGTGTTCATATTTAAGTGATATTTGCATAAAATGTGGGTTTTGAAACATGTTCCAAGGTCAACAACATTGGCTTAGAGCAAGAACTATTCCGGGTGCCGCAGTAAAATTATTGCAGGGAATACTCAGTAAGGTCTGTATTCGGAAAGTATTCAGACCCCTTCACTTTTTCCACATTTTGTTACGTTACAGCCTTATTCTAAAATTGATTAAATTGTTTTTTTTTCTTCTCATGAATCTACACACAATACCCCATAATGACTATGCAAATGTAGAAAAAATAAAAAAACTGAAATATCATATTTACATAAGATTTCAGACCCTTTACTCAGTACTTTGTTGAAGAACCTTTGGCAGCGATCACAGCCTCAAGTCTTCTTGGGTATGACGCTACATGTTTAGCACACCTGTATTTGGGGAGTTTCTCCCATTCTTCTCTGCAGATCCTCTCAAGCTCTGTCAGGTTGGATGGGGAGTGTCGCTGCACAGCTATTTTCAGGTCTCTCCAGAGATGTTCGATCGGGTTCAAGTCCGGGCTCTGGCTGGGACATTCAAAGACTTGTCTCGAAGCCTCTCCTGCGTTGTCTTGGCTGTGTGCTTAGGGTCGTTGTCCTGTTAGAAGGTGAACCTTCGCCCCAGTCTGCGGTCCTGAACGCTCTGGTGCAGGTTTCTCTGTACTTTGCTCAGTTCATCTTTCCCTTCATCTTGACTAGTATCCCCGTCCCTGCCGCTGAAAAACATCCCCACAGCATGATGCTGCCACCACCATGCTTCACACCAGGGATGGTACCAGGTTTCCTCCAGACGTGATGCTTGGCATTCAGGCCAAATAGTTCAATCTTGGTTTCATCAGACCAGAGAATCTTGTCCTTTAGGTGCCTTTTGGAAAACTCCAAGCGGGCTGTCATGTGCCTTTTACTGAGGAGTGGCTTCTGTCTGGCCACTCTACCATAAAGGCCTGATTGGTGGAGTGCTGCAGAGATGGTTGTCCTTCTGGAAGGTTCTTCCATCTCCACAGAGGAACTCTGGAGCTCTGTCAGAGTAACCATTGGGTTCTTGGTCACCTCCCTGACCAATGCCCTTCTCCCCCGATTGCTCAGTTTGGCCGGGTGGCCAGCTCTAGGAAGATTTTAGGTGGTTCCAAACTTCTTCCATTTAAGAATGCTGCAGAAATTTTTTGGTACCCTTCCCCAGATCTGTGCCTCGACACAATCCTGTCTCGGAGCGCTACGGACAATTCCTACGACGTCATGGCTTGGTTTTTGCTCTGACACGCACTGTCAACTGTGGGACCTTATATGGACAGGTGTGTGCCTTTCCAAATCATGTCCAATCAATTGAATTTACCACAGGTGGACTCCAATCAAGTTGCAGAAACATCTCAAGCATGATCAATGGAAACAGGATGCACCCGAGCTCAATTTGGAGTCTCATAGCAAAGGGTCTGAATACTTATGTAAATAAGGTATTTCTGTTTTTTATTTTTTATAAAGGTGCAACAATTTCTAAAAACCTGTTTTCGCTTTGTCATTATCGGGTATTGTGTGTATATTGATGAGAAATATATATTTTTAATCCATTTTAGAATAAGGCTGTAAAGTAACAAAATGTGGAAAAAGTGAAGGGGTCTTTTTGCTGGCCTTTTACCCCACCCATTCCATTGGCGGCCAAATCACATCACGTGCTCTTACTGCACTACAGAAAACCCGCTAACTAAACAACAGTGCAGGGCAACTACACTCAAAAATCATTTTTTCACAGACCTCAAAAGTCATCCCCAGATGTGGTTTAAGCATTGTTATGAACACAGAAAATCTAATTTTTCTATTAAAAAAGTGTGAAAAAACTGGGGGAAACCAGAAAAAACAGGAAAAACCAAACCAAGAAAACGGAATTTGGGAAAAAAAACAGAAGTAGGCCAAAAAATAAACCGATTTTAAAAGGCCCTACCAACGTTTTTTGGGGGGGGAAGTTGAGTTCAGGTCCAATATTGACTATGCACCCAAGAGGGAAAGAGGTTGGGCCATCCTATAAATATTTTGTGAAATATAATATATCAAATTTAGCAGACGCTTTTATCCAAAGCGACTTACAGTCATGCGTGAATATATTTTTACGTATGGGTGGTCCGGGAATCAAACCCAATATCCTGGCATTGCAATGCTCTACCAAGATGCATGACAGGGTTTAAAATGCTTTGTGAAGCCTCAATTTAATATGATTCATAAGGCCTTTATTAAGCAGTGGTAATGCCCCCCTTTATAATGCACAAGTTTGTCATATTTGACATAGTGGGTTATGTCACATTTGACATTGGTGGTTATGTCACACAGTTATGCCACATTTATGAACCCTTTATAAAGCATGACATACGGTTATAGATGGTTTGTAACACATTTATGTAGTGTTTATGATGGCTTTATGAAGGCTTTATGAAGCCTCTATAAGCTGCGTGTCATTTAAAGCGGGACCTCATACAGTATTTAACCCCTTTTTTTAGGCACTAAACTACTTCCATATATACTTCCATAAACATTTTTTACTGGTACCGGGCTGCCTTCGGGTGAGTCTTGTAAGGCTTGTGGGCATCCTAGATACGTACGTGCTCGTGAGAGTCTCATCTTTCCACAGAGTGGTCATATTAGTTTTTGGCCAAACCGTTCGGACACTGAAGACGTTTTCGGGAGAAGAGTGATTTTTGGGGGATGTCTCATGGTCTGACAAACACCGCTGTAGCTCGGTCAACTTTCACCGTCTGTCATTGAAGAACCAGATAAAATATTTTAGCAGACATGTCACATGAGGGCGGTGGACATCCCATGTATATGGAAGAGCCATAGTATGTATACTTAGTTATTGTGTACATTACATATTTAGAAGGTGTGAACATGTAGGCTGAGCAAACATTTAACAGAGAACATCCCAAAAACATAAAGCAAGTACTTTGTACTTTGAGACACTATGCCTTTTTAGGGCTTTTAAGCTCCAACTCCTCTCCTAATGTACCTAAAGTCTGTGGATTATGTCATTTTAAATATATTGGAGAAAGGCCGCCACTTAAATACTTTGGTCAGTTTGTAATACCTTGTGAATTAAATTAAATTATAGTGGCTGGTGGGGCTCTACTTGGGGAGAGTGGGTCCACCTATAGACCGAAGTGAGATGAGTGAAGGCACCACACATACTTCAGGGAAGGGTTTGATGGCCTTCCAGCCCCTCCTCCCGATCCTTCGGATAGAGCCCATCTCCACTCTCACCAATAACCACCAATGGATCTTAGGTACACTAAAAAGGGTTCCAAAAGGGTTCTTCGGCTGTCCCCATAAGAGAACCTCTTTTGGTTCAAGGTAGAACCCTTTTGGGTTCCATGTAGAACCCGCTGTAGAAAGGGTTCTACCTGGAACCAAAATGGTTCTCCTATGGGGACAGCCGATGAACCCTTTAAGGTTCTAGATAGCACCTTTTTATAATGACAAACAAGGAATAACAATGACTTGACATCCTCTCCTAATTTGACCATAACTCCTCATTTTACAGCAGGTTTGCAAGTCACAAAAATAAATACAATTGCACTGTAGTATAGATAAATCCTTCCTTCCCAAGCCAAGCTTGTCCCTCTCCACCTCCCCCTTCCAGTTTTCCTCCCTCTTTTTTAACAACAGATTGTAGCAGTTTATTGGTTTTGGTGTGCATTAAGAGTATTTTAGCGATGTTTTCCTGGATAGCATTTAAATGTTAATTTCTCCCGTTTGTGTCTCCAAGATGCCCTTTCCTTTGAAGGCGGTCTGTTGGATTCGTGTCGCCGCGCTGTTTTACAAACCTCCCTGCCAGGCATTTTTATACATGACCCTAAGCATGATGGGATGTTAATTGCTTAATTAACTCAGGAACCACATCTGCATTCAATACACTTTGTATCCCTCATTTACTCAAGTGTTTCCGTTATTTAGTCAGTTACCTGTAGATGCTCAGTGTCCATTAAATTAAAACATATTTTTGCATTTAAACTACGTTTTAATATGCTTTCTTTCAGATATTTCCAAGGTTTTCAGTTCGATACTTAAAAAAAAAAAAAAAAAAAACTTTTTTGATTTTCGGTAACGGAGGTACCACACACCCAATTCTAAAACCTGATTTACATTAATTAAATCCATGAACAAATAATATTTACACATTAAACCTTTTAAAGTACTGTCCAATCATTAACTAAAAATAATTTTTAATGTACATACTGGAGATTGCTGTGGAAAACAATTAAAACTTGCAACACAGTCATGCTTGATGTTGTACTAAGTAACACTATGTTTAAATTATCATAACATTTGATAGGATACAGTTACAAACATAATGAAGTGTACTCCAGAAACTACAAAACGCCCTTTCTCATTGTACTGTAGATATACTGTAGCATGACCTGGCCCGACTATTAGAACAAACTGGAATTCCAAATAGTTAACAGATGTAGAAAGTCATCAATTAATGTTATATAACTCAACAGCAACACAAACTTTGTACTGGTTAAAGTAGTAGTAATTAGCTCATTTTCAATTCCTGTTGAAGAAGGTTTTGCTATGATGTGCCCTAATAAACATGACACTGGTGTGTGATCAGTCTAAATCTTCTACAGCTACATCTCTCTTCCCAGCGGTCCGAGGTCTCCTCCTCCTCCTCTTCTGGGTCAAAGTCTGAGTCACTGCAGCTGCTACTCTTCCCCTGCTCCCTCTCTCACCTGCTCTGTCCCAGAGTTTGGCACCTGACTCTCCAGTTCCTTCTCTCTCTCTCCCTGCACCTCAGAGCCGGGGCCATGATGGCGTTGGACGTGGTTCTTCAGACTGACGTGATTGAAGCACTTCTCACACTGCTGGCACTTGAAGGGCCACTCCCATGTGTGGAGGTGCATGTGAAACTTGAGGTGGCTCTTCTGGTTGAAGGACTGTTGGCACACCTGGCACATGTGGGGCTTCTGCCTTGTGTGAATAAGCATGTGCCTCTCGAGATGGTTGTTAGAAAATTATTTGTAACAAGTGGCAGATGTTTCTATTCAGGTTGCTGTGGGTTCTTAGGTGGCTCACACACTACGAAATGTTTATGCCTTTCCACCGGTAAATTGACATCCTTTTGTATAGCTGCTAACCATTATCTGCATCTTTGCATATCATACGCTGGAAAGCAATGATAAAGAATATCTTCATCATCTTGTGTGTTACAACCCGGTATAGGACCCAACCCACCATCACTGTGTTACCAAGTCAGTTTGTCCTCTTTCTTTGGTAAACCTTATGTTAGTGAGCAGACTTTAGGTAGTCTTCCTAAGCACACGTGTTGCCTCCCGCATTAACAATGTTCTACAGATACTGCACAGATACAACAGAAATATATTCTAAGAAGGGATATAAATATCTCTGGATGCAAACATCCGTTTGGTATACACAGACGGAAATGGGCGCGCAGGATATCCAGCTGTCTTACGTCCCCACCTTATCCACTTGTTGCCCTGGTGTAAACTTCAATAAATATATTATTAGCAACAATAATACAATAATAATATAACAATAGTACATTTCAAAACAGGGACAATCCAGGATACACAATTAAAAATAAATTCAACTCCAGGGGGCAGATTCAGACTTAGTAGTACGCCTATCCTACACACACCTTTCCTACGCATTTCTCAGTATTTGGTTTTCATACTTACCTTATTCAGTAGTGTAAGGCGCTCTGCAGATGTGGCTACCTTGCGTCATAGGCGAAATTACCACAGAGGATGGAGGGGCATGTCCCCCCCAATATTCAGAACAGGTCAATTCGTACCCCCAATAATTTCTTTTTTGTGGGGTTGGGGGCACCCTCAGATAGCATATGAACACGTCATAAGCAATGGCAAAATGTGTAGAATTGCTGGAAATTAGCCTTAACGGTCGACTTTGGGCACAAAAAACGGTCCAACTCCTCCTCTTTCTATATTTTCAAACAGAAATGGGGTGTGCCTTTGGTGGTTCATCGACGTGTCATTCTGGTCATGCACTCCGCGACCGACGTAGCTATTTCGTTAGCTAAGCTAGCCACTTGTAGCTAGCCAGCAATTCCTCCAGTATGTGTTGACGTTATTTCACAGGATTTGTTTTTCGACAGAAGCTGTAGAGATCGGTAAGAAATGGCACATTTGTAGCCAAATATCTTATTCATCCATTTATTAAAAAAAATATGCATTAAATGACCTGGTATGATGGCGCATTGATCAGTTATACAGTTTAAAGCTGTTATTTTTGCATTTTGGCCCAAAGTCGCCCTTTAAAGTAACTGTCCAGTGTTTCAAGATATCTATGAAATATGACCTATAAGTAATTACAATATGAGTGAAATAGTTTTACTTCCAAAAAATTGTAATTAATTATGTTAAAAAGCAGCTTTTCTGGTGAGGGTGAAACTGCTAAATGTTCTCTCATCCTCATAGCAAAATGTGAAGAATAGCATGACGAGCTATAAAACAGCATTCTTTTCTTTTTGTTCCAATACAAAATGTGTAGAATTGCAGGAAATTTGCTTTAAAGCTGCATGTGTAGAATAGCATTATAAAACTGTACATTTTTCCTTTGACCCATGGCAAAATGCGTTGAAATGCAGGAAGTTAACTGTTTTCCTGGGGGATTGGGGGCTTCCACTTATCCTTCCACGTATACTGTGTAAAAATAAATAAATAAACTCCATATACCCCTTAAAATACCCCTCAAGAGAGTCATAATAAGTAATGTGTAGAATTGCAGGAACAGCGTTAGGCATGCGTCAGGTTCAAACTGTTATGTCTTGGTCTGCGCTTCGCTCCATAACGATTTCATTAGCCTATACTTTATAAAATATATTATCAACTGTTACTAATGATCCTCGGCAACAACCACACGGCCGTGATGGTGTTTACAGAGGAAGCAAATGAAGGTAAACGAAACAATGTAATGACAGAGCGGCATGGACTAAGTAGAATATTATAGAATAGAATACAGTATATACATATGAGATGAGTAATGCAAGATATGTAAACATTATTAAAGTGACTAGTGTTCCATTTCTTAAAGTGGCCAGTGAATTCAATAGGCAGCAGCAGCCTCTAGTGTGCTAGTGATGGCTTTTTAACAGTCTGATGGCCTTGAGAGAGAAGCTGTTTTTCATTCTCTCGGTCCCAGCTTTGATGCACCTGTACTGACCTCGCCTTCTGGATGATAGCGGGGTGAACAGGCAGTGGCTCGGTGGTTGATGTCCTTGATTATCTTTTTGGCCTTCCTGTGACATCGGGTGCTGTAGGTGTTCTGGAGGGCGGGTAGTTTGCCCCTGGTAATGCGTTCGGCAGACCGCACCACCCTCTGAAGAGCCCTGCGTTTGCGGGCGGTGCAGTTGCCGTACCAGGCGGTGATACAGTCCGACAGGATGCTCTCAATTGTGCATCTGTAAAAGTTTGTGAGGGTTTTAGGTGCCAAGCCAAATTTCTTCAGCCTCCTGAGGTTGAAGAGGCTCTGTTGCGCCTTCTTCACCACACTGTCTGCGTGGGTGTACCATTTAAGTTTGTTAGTGATGTGTACGCCAAGGAACTTGAAGCTTTCCACCTTCTCCACTGCGGTCCCGTCGATGTGGATAGGGGGGGTGCATCCTCTGCTGTTTCCTGAAGTCCACGATCATCTCCTTTGTTTTGTTGACGTTGACTGAGAGGTTACTTTCCTGGCACCACACTCCCAGAGCCCTCACCTCCTCCCTGTAGGCTGTCTCGTAATTGTTGGTAATCAAGCCTACTACTATTGTGTCGTCTGCAAACTTGATGATTGAGTTGGAGGCGTGCTTGGCCACGCAGTCATGGGTGAACAGGGAGTACAGGAGGGGGCTGAGCACGCACCCTTGTGGGGCCCCAGTGTTGAGGATCAGCGAAGTGGAGATGTTGTTTCCTACCTTCACCACCTGGGGGCGGCCCATCAGGAAGTCCAGGACCCAGTTGCATAGGGCGGGGTTCAGACCCAGGGCCTCGAGCTTATTGATGATCTTGGAGGGTACTATGGTATTGAATGCTGAACTATAGTCAATGAACAGCATTCTTACATAGGTATTCCTCTTGTCCAGATGGGATAGGGCAGTGTGCAGTGTGATGGCGATTGCATCGTCTATGGATCTATTGGGGCGGTAAGCAAATTGAAGTGGGTCTAGGGTGACAGGTAAGGTAGAGGTGATATGATACTTGACTAGTCTCTCAAAGCACTTCATGATGACAGAGGTGAGTGCTACGGGGCGATAGTCATTTTGTTCAGTTACCTTTGCTTTCTTGGGTACAGGAACAATTGTGGCCATCTTGAAGTATGTGGGGACAGCAGACTGGGATAGGGAGAGATTGAATATGTGTATTCGTCTAAATTATTTTCGCAAGCTACCCGGAACATATCCCAGTCCGCGTGATCAACAGCAATGGTCGAGGATTTTAGCAGCCCGAGTACAACAGTCGATATGTAACAGCATCAACGTAACAGTTTTGCTTCCGTCCCTCTCCTCGCCCCAACCTGGGCTTGAACCAGGGACCCTCTGCACCCATCGACAACAGTCACCCTCGAAGCACCCGTTACCCATCGCTCCACAAAAGCCACAGCCCTTGCAGAGCAAGGGGAACAACTACTTCGAGGGCTCAGAGTGAGTGACGTCACCGGTTGAAACGCTACTAGCGCGCACCGCTAACTAGCTAGCCATTTCACACCAGTTAAACTCGTACGTTAAAGGTGGTGGAATTATTAAGGAATTAAGTCAAGGTCAGAATACAGCATATCTGTAGACACACCACCACCACACCTTCATTTATTCTATCTCCACCAAAAACGAATAGCGGGTAAATAGCATGTTATTCTCATTCTGACCTTGAATTTAAGCATATACAGCACCAGTCAAAAGTTTGGACACACCTACTCATTCAAGGATTTTTCTTTATTTTTACTATTTTCTACATTGTAGAATAATAGTGAAGATATCAAAACGATGAAATAACACATATGGAATCATGTAGTAACCAAAAAAGTGTTAAACAAATCAAAATATATTTTATATTTGAGATTCTTCATAGTAGCCAGCTTTTGCCTTGATGACAGCTTTGCACACTCTTGGCAACCAGCTTCATGAGGAATGCTTTTCCAACAGTCTTGAAGGAGTTCCCACATATGCTGAGCACTTGTTGGCTGCTTTTCCCTTCACTCTGCGGTCCAACTCATCCCAAACCATCTCAATTGGGTTGAGGTCGATTGATTGTGGAGCCAGGTCATCTGATGCAGCACTCCATCACTCTCCTTCTTGGTCAAATAGCCCTTACACAGCCTGGAGGTGTGTTTTGGGTCATTGTCCTGTTGAAAAACAAATGACACTCCCACTAAGCGCATACAAGATGGGATGGCGTATCGCTGCAGAATGCTGTGGTAGCCATGCTGGTTAAGTGTGCCTTGAATTCTAAATAAATCACTGACAGTGTCACCAGCAAAGCACCCCCCCACCATCACACCTCCTCCTTCATGCTTCACGGTGGGAACAACACATGCGAAGTTCATCCGTTCACCTACTCTGCATCTCACCAAGACACGACGATTGGAACCAAAAATCTCACATTTTGACTCGACCAAAGGACAGATTTCCACCGGTCTAATGTCCATTGCTCATGTTTCTTGGCCCAAGCAAGTCTCTTCTTATTATTGGTGTCCTTTAGTAGTGGTTTCTTCAATGAAGGCCTGATTCATGCAGTCTCCTCTGAACAGTTGATGTTGAGATGTGTCTGTTACCTGAACTCTGTGAAGCATTTATTTGGGCTGCAATTTCTGAGGCTGGTAACTCTACTGAACGTATCCTCTGCAGCAGAGGTAACTCTGAGTCTTCCTTTCCTGTGGCGGTCCTCATGAGAGCCAGTTTCATCATAGCACTAGATGATTTTTGCGACTGTACTTTACTAAGTTTTTGAAATGTTCCGGATTGACTGACCTTCACGTCTTAAAGTAATGATGGACTGTCGTTTCTCTTTGCTTATTTGAGCTGTTCTTGCCATAATATGGACTTGGTCTTTCACCAAATAGGGCTATCTTCTGTATACCACCCCTACCTTGTCACAACACAACTGATTGGCTCAAACACATTAAGAAATTCCACAAATTAACTTTTGACAAGGCACACCTGTTAATTGAAATACATTCCAGGTGAATACCTCATGAACCTGGTTGAGAGAATGCCAAGAGTGTGCAAAGCTGTCATCAAGGCAAAGGGTGGCTACTTTGAAGAATCTGAAATATATTTAGATTTTTTAAACACTTTTTTGGTTACTACGATTCCATGTGTTATTTCATAGTTTTGATGTCTTCACTATTATTCTACAATGTAGAAAATAAATAATAACCCTAGAATGAGTAGGGGTGTCCAAACTTTTGACTGGTAATGTATGTGCATAAAAAAGGAAACTACATTATATTTACGCGGGCTTAACTTGGGTCGGAATTCCCACCTAAAATATATTAAGATGCCCTGGTGTGAACATTCCCACCGGACACAATGTGTGTGTATAGTAGTAGTCGTCCTCACAGATTACTTACAGTGTACTAACAACCAATTATATCTCACCAAAAGCGAGATTTCAGTTTGAACCAAAAAACAATTGAACACAAACTTCTGTCAAATTAGTGGAAACTTCTCAACCTTCCTTCCCACTGCCCGTTGTGAATGAATGTCATTGCAAGTGTAGTAAATTGAATCTAAAGTCCCTATTTCAGCTCTTTTAAATCTGGGAAAATTGATTAGAGCATTTAATGAAGGATCAAAGGTTTCATAATGGAAAATACAAAAGTCAGTCCAAATTGTTTTATTTTGTAAAGAGGGAGTGGAGTTGAGAAACATTGTGTTCTACTAAAGGTTAATATATTCAAATGTACATGCGGTTCAAGGGTAGCACGGTTGTTTGAACGCACACAAAAAAAACAACTAAATAAATCTTCATTCCAACATTCTTTTTTTCCTCAAATGACAATTGATAAAATATTCATATAATATCAAATAAAAAAATATGTTATAATCACAATATAAATCCTCAAGATGTCAGAAATGAAAACCATGACATGCAGAATGTATACTGAACAAAAATATAAATGCAAAACGTAAAGTGTTGGTCCCATGTTTCATGAGCTGAAATAAATGATCATAAGCACAAAAAGCTTATTTCTCTCAAATGCTGTGCACAAATTTGTTTACATCCCTGTTAGTGAGCATTTCTCCTTTGCCAAGATCATCTATCCACCTGACAGATGTGGCATATCAAGAAGCTGATTAAACAGTATGATCATTACACAGGTGCAACTTGTGCTGGGGACAATAAAAGGCCACTCTAAAATGTGCAGTTTTGTCACACAACACAATGCCACAAGATGTCTCAAGTTGAGGGAGCTTGTCATCGGCATGCTGACTGCAGGAATGTCCACCAGAGCTGTTGCCAGAGAATTTCTCTACCGAAAGCCACATCCAACGTTGCTTTACATCCAACAGTCCTCACAACCGCAGACCACGTGTATGGCGTCGTGTGGGCGAGCGGTTTGCTGATGTCAACGTTGTGAACAGAGTGCCCCATGGTGGTGGTGGGGTTATGGTAAGGGAAGGCATAAGCTACGGACAATGAACACAATTGCATTTTATCGATGGCAATTTGAATGAAATGAAATGATAAAGTAGGCTACACCAACTAAAGGGAACAGTAAATTGGCAGAACAAATATGTAAGGGATAATCAACGAGGGGCTATGCGTTCTATGGAAAATAATGAACGACGTGGAAGGTATGTTCCACGACGCACTAGCGTAATGGAACTAACCTTCCACCAAGTTGCATTATTTCCCAGAGATCGCATAGAGCCCCAAGTTGAATATACCTTTTATACCATGGCAATAATTTAACACATTTGCCTCTAGAAATGTGTTCAACATCCACTAAGGTAGCTAGCAACTTAACTAGATAGCAACAGTAGTTACCTTTGTAACCAAACAAACAGACTTGCTAGTTTAGCTAACCAAACCATCAGACCTTGCTTGCGATTATGAACATCGAATTCAACAATGCCAATAATGTTTTCAATTCGACACTTTCAATGCAGCTCAAACATAGAACATGTAAGGATGAACTATAGCCATTGTGCTGATATACCGTGCGTTATAAGGAAATAATGCACGCTCTAGAATGCCCTTCAAGCCAATCAGAAATGGGTTTAACAATGCCATGGTATAAGTGTGGTTATTAGGCCTACTGACGGTCGATACTGATAGTGGCTAATATTTAACATGATAGAAATAGGAAACAGAGAAAGTAGGGGTAGCCTATAATTAAGACATTCGAGAGTGCCCATCCCTGCAAGTTAAAAGGCCGTACAATTTACATTTTGCATAATGACACAGCATTTCATAAACTTTACTGTGGGAAATTTGTATCTGCTTCAGTTTGCTGCCATATTCATGGTTTCCTCACGCGTAAAGGCGGTGGAATTATTAGGGGATTAAGTTCAAGGTCAGAGAGAAAAGTGCATAAAAAGGGAATTACGTTCCATTTACGCACGCTTAACTCGGGTCGGAATCAGCCCCCATGTGAGAGCTGAATAGATGGGGATGATGTAGAAACCAGTCAAACAACTGACCATAAGACAGGTCAGTATATGGTGACAGACAGGAGTTCCTCTGGAGCCTGGGGTGGTTGGTTGGGTCCCAGAGGTGTGGTGGTGGTCTGGTGAGTAAAAAAGTCCCAAGGTAGAAACTGCAGTCTTAAACATGTGCCATACCTTAAAATGTTGGAGAGGAAAACACCCTCACACTCATCAATATGATGAGCAGCCAAGTCCCTAACCAAAAAAGCTGTCTCGGCTGCAACAATAAGTATTTATTTTTGCAGCTGAGAGAACAAAATATAGAAAACACGAAAATGTAACAAAACGAAAAGAGAAAAATACAACTCCAGATGTTTTTATGTTGATTGAATGCAAAGAAAAAATTAACTGGAGCTAGACTTCTAGATACCCCAAAGTACTGGTCTGAAGGACCCATGTTGGTCAGGGTAGGGTGTTCGTTGGGATGCCTGCAGTAAAATGCCCAAACATCAGTAGCAGTATCCTAGCAGGCAATCCTTTAGGGGGACTAACGCTATGTGCTTCCAGCAGCTTGAGCCTCTCCTCCCTCTGAGTTAACTGTGGGTCAGAGCAACAACAAATGTTAATACCTGTATTACTATATGGTGGACAGGAAGACTAGTAGTACAGAAATAGTGATTGGAAAGATACATGAAGACATGCTACTAACTGCAGGGAGAAGACTACAACGATTAGATCAATGGGCACCGTTGGGAATAATTATTCACAATATACCACAGAGGCAGTTGAACCTTGAAGTCACACTAATAGTGCTGGAATGCCACAGACGCATACCAAAGCCACTCACACACATCAATCTCTGGTCTAAACCAGAGACTGATGCACTTGCGCACACACACACACACACACAGTAATCCCACTAGAGATCTAGTTATTGACCAGACCTGCAGCTGCTGCATTGTTGACCTGATCTTCCTCATCGCTGTCCCCTTCAGAGTGGGGCAAGTCAGCCTCGGGGGCGCAGTCTGCAGCCGGGGCCTCCTGGGGCTCCTGGTCTGCCCGGCTCTTCAGGGCCAGGATACGATGGTGCAGCGCTGCAGCCAGCTGACCTGTGTCCTCCCTAGAACTAGCCTGGAGATCATGACAATAACAGTAGGGACGGAGAGAGGGAAGTCGTTAAAAACACCACAACAATAATAATAGGGATAAACAACACATCACAGACAACTGCTGCACTGTCCTAAAAACTAGCCTCAACTGAACCACAATGACAGGGACACAGAAGTCATCAGAAACACTGTTGTCTGATGAGACGTTTATTTCAAGCACCTGTCTACTTCCTTATCCCTGTACTCCCTCTAGTGTCTCTACTGAGTACTACACCACATTTCAAACCAATTTATTTGAATAGGGACAGGTACAAACACAGGGGTATACTAATTTAGACAAAGATCGTAGCAAGCGGTTGCAAACAGTTACAAAACGTTTTGCAACAGAAACTGGTTACTCCAAACAGAAAATGTTCTGTAACGAAATCAAGAGTCTATTGGAAAAATTCAGGTAGGTCCCTCCCCATTTCGTTCTGTTGGCTTCCCCCCAAGGTGTGACAGATGTGTATAGCTCTATAGTTTTTTTTCAACACCCATCCTCAGATAAAAGGTAAAAACTATACACAAAGCGTGTAATACGACTATAACATGAAGCAGGCTAAACGCTGGGCGATGGTGATGTCATACCGATATTAGGAAGACCTTGACCCCCTGGTCCTCTGTGTCCATGGCGGTGACACGGACGCTCTTCTCGCTGGCCTTGTCCACCTGCATTTGAGGCCACAGCTTGGTGTTCAGGATCAACCTAAGGCTGCCCTGGGTCCGCATCACTGTGGGAACACACAGAGGTATATGGGTCAAGGACGTTAGATAAAAATTGTAAACAGAAAAAAATAGGTACATTTGTGTACCCATTGCAAAAACGCTTTTGCACACATTCTACATGAAATCAGTTAGGCATACAGTGGGACTGGATCAAACTGTTTCTGACAGAGAAGGTAAAGGTCTATAACCACTGCTAAAAAAACTTGTTCAATACATTTTGGACCATTCAATCGACATAAACCTGTCAAGCCAGGTCTGTTCTTAGTTTGAGCTTGTGAGTTAACCTACACTGAACAAAAATATAAACACAACATGTAAAGTGTTGGTCCTATGTTTCATGAGCTGAAATAAAATATACCTGAAACTTTCCATATGCACAAAAAGCTTATTTCTCTCAAATTTTGTGGACACATTTTTATTACATCCCTGTTAGTGAGCATTTCTCCTATGCCAAGATAATCCATCTACCTGACATGTATGGAATTTCAAGAAGCTGATTAAACAGCATGATGCTCACTAACAGGTGCACATTTTGCTGGGGACAATAAAAGGCCACTCTAAAATGTGCAGTTTTGTCACATAACACAATGTCACAGATGTGTCGAGTTTTGAGGGAGCTAGCAATTGGCATGCTGAATGCAGGAATTTCCACCAGAGCTGTTATCAGAGAATTTAATGTTAATTTCTCTACCATAAGCCACCTCCAATGTTGTTTTAGGGAATTTATAACCTGCCTCACAACCGCAGACCACGTGTATGGTGTAGTGTGGGCGCGGTTTGCTGATGTCAACGTTGTGAACAAAGTGCCCCATGGTGGCGTTGGGGTTATTGTATGGGCAGGCATAAGCTACGAACGAACACCATTTTATCAATGGCAATTTAAATGCACAGAGATACCGCGACGAGATCCTGAGGCCCATTGCCGTGCCATTCATCCGCAGCCATCATCTCATGTTCCAGCATGATAATTTACAGCCCCATGTCGCAAGGATCTGTACACAATTCCTGGAAGCTGAAAATGTCCATAGCCTGCATACTCACCAGACGTCACCCATTGAGCATGTTTGGGATGCTCTGGATTGATGTTTACGACAGCTTATTCCAGTTCCCGCCAATATCCAGCAACTTCGCACAGCCATTGAAGAGGAGTGGGACAACATTCCACAGGCCACAATCAACAGCCATCAACTCTATGCGAAGGAGATGCTGACTGGTTTTCTGATCCATGCCCCTACCTTTTTTTAAGGTACATGTGACCAACAGATGCATATCTGTATTCCCAGTCATGTGAAATCCATTGATTAGAGCCTAATTTATTTATTTCAATTGACTGATTTCCTTATATGAACTGTAACTCAGCAAAATCTTTGAAATTGTTGAATGTTGCGTTTATATATTTTTTCAGTATATTAGTTACTGAGACAAACAATCAGTCAAAATGTGTACAGGTGAGTATACAGGCCAGTGTGTACCTACCTAGACGTGATTGTAGTGATCCGTCATCTGCGGATGCCATGTCATTAAGCCTGAGCAGCCCTCGACCCCGCTCTATCCACGACTGGGCTGTCTTGTCAAACACAAACAACTTGCACTGGACCTGAGGGGGGAGACACACACACACACATTACTTATTGGGGGGGGGGGGGGGGGATCAGTAGGATTGCTGATGTAGGATTAGTTTTAAATATTACTATTACATGGATCCCCCCCATCCAATAGTAATATTTAAAACTAATCCTACATCAGAAATCCTACTCTGAGACGCTAGTTGAATATGGGCCCTGATGTATTCGTATATCGTCAGCCACAGAGACCAGCCACCGACCTGCAAAACGTTACTTTCTGATTCTTCTCCAGTTTTGACGTCTACCTTCTCCAAGATGCACTTCTTGGCTGTGGCTTTGGTGTACGCTGCTGCAGACTCCTCCAGTGACTCTGTCACGTTGTTACCTGTGATTAAACACACACACACACACACACACACGTAACAAGTTAATGACACTAGTTGTTAACTAGAAATATACACAGGGATCAGCACTGGGCTGTGGGTTGTGTGTGTTTACGTCTTACCCTTCCCTGGTATGTTATCCTTTGAAGAGGGTTCAGACACAGAAGGAGCTGGTAAGACTGTACAGTCCTCCACTGATGCCTCCCCTCCCTTGGGAGGGCTCTGAAAACACACAGTACACTGTCAGCCAACCATGCATTGTCTCTACAGTTGTCATGACTTGCCCTCATGGGTTGAGGATCAAACATGCCGGCAAAGCAAAGGTTTGAACACCCCTTTTCCTGGGGGCCAGTTTTATGACCGGTCGTAAATACCGTGTAGACTTTCTCTTCCTTGCCATGAAGTATTGGGAGAAAGGACCCCTTTGTTAACAAAAGGAAGTATTCCTGCGAAAACTCAAAAATCCAAAAGTGGATAATGAAACACTATTCCTACTTAAAAGAATGTGGGAAATGGTTGGAAGGGACTTAAAGAACAATCATGTCAAATGCATTACTATGTGATGTCATTAAAGACTGTGGAACAACATAACTGTATCTCTGGGGGGGTACACTTCCCAGTTATGAGGTTTGCATCTAATTGTTATGAGTCGCCTCTTCACTGTTGACGTTGAGACTGGTATTTTGCGGGTACTACGTTGAGACTGGTGTTTTGCGGGTACTATTTAATGAAGCTGCCAGTTAAGGACCTGTGAGGCGTCTGTTTCTCAAACTAGACACTAATGTACTTGTCCTCTTGCTCAGTTGTGCACCGGGGCCTCCCACTCCTCTTTCTATTCTGGTTAGAGCCAGTTTGCGCTGTTCTGTGAAGGGAGTAGTACACAGCGTTGTACGAGATCTTCAGTTTCTTGGCAATTTCTCGCATGGAATAGCCTTCATTTCTCAGAACAAGAATAGACTGACGAGTTTCAGAAGAAAGTTATTTGTTTCTGGCCATTTTGAGCCTGTAATCGAACCCACAATTGCTGATGCTCCAGATACTCAACTAGTCTCAAGAAGGCCAGTTTTATTGCTTCTTTAAAATCAGCACAAGTGTTCAGCTGTGCTAACATAATTGCTAAATAGTTTTCTAATGATCAATTAGCCTTTTAAAATGATAAACTTGGATTAGCAAACACAACGTGCCATTGGAACACAGGACTGACAGTTGCTGATAATGGGCCTCTGTACGCCTATGTAGATGTTCCATTAAAAATCAGCCGTTTCCAGCTACAATAGCCATTTACAACATTAACAATGTCTACACTGTATTTCTGATCAATTTGATGTTATTTTAACGGACAAAAAAATTGCTTTTCTTTCGAAAACAAGGACATTTCTAAGTGACCCCAAACTTTTGAACGGTAGTGTATATTCGTTGACCGGGCCGGAGTTATTATCTACAGTTGAAGTCGGAAGTTTACATACACCTTAGCCAAAAACATTTAAACTCAGTTTTTCACAATTCCTGACATTTAATCCTAGTAACAATTCCCTGTCTTAGGTCAGTTAGGATCACCAATTTATTTTAAGAATGTGAAATGTCAGAATAATAGTAGAGAGAAAGATTTATTTCAGCTTTTATTTATTTCATCACATTCCCAGTGGGTCAGAAGTTTACATACACTCAATTAGTATTTGGTAGCATTGCCTTTAAATTGTTTAACTTGGGTCAAACGTTTCAGGTTGCCTTCCACAAGCTTCTCAAAATAAGTTGGGTCATTATGGCCAAACACTTCTATTTTTGTTTCATCAGACCAGAGGAAATTTCTCCAAAAAGTACAATCTTTGTCTCCATGTGCAGTTGCAAACCGTAGTCTGGCTTTTTTATGGCGGTTTTGGAGCGGTGGCTTCTTCCTTGCTGAGCCGCCTTTCAGGTTATGTCGATATAGGACTTGTGTTAATGTGGATATAGATAATTTTGTACCCGTTTCCTCCAGCATCTTCACAAGGTCCTTTAGTATTGTTCTGGGATTGATTTGCACTTATCGCACCAATGTACGTTCATCTCTAGGAGACAGAACGTGTCTCCTTCCTGAGCGGTATGAAGGCTGCATGATCCCATGTTGTTTATACTTGCGTACTATTGTTTGTACAGATGAACGTGGTAACTTCAGGCATTTGGAAATTGCTCCCAAGGATGAACCAGACTTGTGGAGGTCTACAAAAACAATTCTGAGGTCTTGGCTGATTTCTTTTGATTTTCCCATGATGTCAAGCAAAGAGGCACTGAGTTTGAAGGTAGGCCTTGAAATACATCCACAGGTACACCTCCAATTGACTCAAATGACGTCAATTAACCTATCAGAAGCTTCTAAAGCCATAACATCATTTTCTGGAATTTTCCAAGCTGTTTAAAGGCACAGTCAACTTAGTGTATGTAAACTTCTGACCCATTTGAATTGTGATACATGCATATACATATATACACTGCTCAAAAAAATTAAGGGAACACTAAAATAACACATCATAGATCTGAATGAATGAAATAATCTTATTAAATACTTTTTTCTTTACATAGTTGAATGTGCTGACAACAAAATCACACAAAAATTATCAATGGAAATCAAATTTATCAACCCATGGAGGTCTGGATTTGGAGTCACCCTCAAAATTAAAGTGGAAAACCACACTACAGGCTGATCCAACTTTGATGTAATGTCCTTAAAACAAGTCAAAATGAGGCTCAGTAGTGTGTGTGGCCTCCACGTGCCTGTATGACCTCCCTACAACGCCTGGGCATGCTCCTGATGAGGTGGCGGATGGTCTCCTGAGGGATCTCCTCCCAGACCTGGACTAAAGCATCCGCCAACTCCTGGACAGTCTGTGGTGCAACGTGGCGTTGGTGGATGGAGCGAGACATGATGTCCCAGATGTGCTCAATTGGATTCAGGTCTGGGGAACGGGCGGGCCAGTCCATAGCATCAATGCCTTCCTCTTGCAGGAACTGCTGACACACTCCAGCCACATGAGGTCTAGCATTGTCTTGCATTAGGAGGAACCCAGGGCCAACCGCACCAGCATATGGTCTCACAAGGGGTCTGAGGATCTCATCTCGGTACATAATGGCAGTCAGGCTACCTCTGGCGAGCACATGGAGGGCTGTGCAGCCCCCCAAAGAAATGCCACCCCACACCATGACTGACCCACCGCCAAACCGGTCATGCTGGAGGATGTTGCAGGCAGCAGAACGTTCTCCACGGCGTCTCTAGACTCTGTCACGTCTGTCACATGTGCTCAGTGTGAACCTGCTTTCATCTGTGAAGAGCACAGGGCGCAGTGGCAAATTTGCTAATCTTGGTGTTCTCTGGCAAATGCCAAACGTCCTGCACGGTGTTGGGCTGTAAGCACAACCCCCACCTGTGGACGTCGGGCCCTCATACCACCCTCATGGAGTCTGTTTCTGACCGTTTGAGCAGACACATGCACATTTGTGGCCTGCTGAAGGTCATTTTGCAGGGCTCTGGCAGTGCTCCTCCTGCTCCTCCTTGCACAAAGGCGGAGGTAGCAGTCCTGCTGCTGGGTTGTTGCCCTCCTACGGCCTCCTCCACGTCTCCTGATGCACTGGCCTGTCTCCTGGTAGCGCCTCCATGCTCTGGACACTACGCTGACAGACACAGCAAACCTTCTTGCCACAGCTCGCATTGATGTGCCATCCTGGATGAGCTGCACTACCTGAGCCACTTGTGTGGGTTGTAGACTCCGTCTCATGCTACCACTAGAGTGAAAGCACCGCCAGCATTCAAAAGTGACCAAAACATCAGCCAGGAAGCATAGGAACTGAGAAGTGGTCTGTGGTCACCACCTGCAAAACCAGTCCTTTATTGGAGGTGTCTTGCTACTTGCCTATAATTTCCACCTGTTGTCTATTCCATTTGCACAACAGCATGTGAAATGTATTGTCAATCAGTGTTGCTTCCTAAGTGGACAGTTTGATTTCGCAGAAGTGTGATTGACTTGGAGTTACATTGTGTTGTTTAAGTGTTCCCTTTATTTGTTTGAGCAGTGTTTTTTGCAAAATATTCATCCCCCTTGGCGTTTTTCCTATTTTGTTGCATTACAACCTGTAATTGAAATTGATTTTTATTTGGATTTCATGTAATGGACATACACAAAATAGTTCAAATTGGTGAAGTGAAATGAAATAAAATTATAACGGAAAAGTGGTGCGTGCATTTGTATTTCACCCCATTTGCTATGAAGCCCCTAAATAAGATCTGGTACAACCAATTACCTTCAGAAGTCACATAATTAGTTAAATAAAGTCCACCTGTGTGCAATCTAAGTGTCACATGATCTCAATATATATACACCTGTTCTGAAAGGCCCCAGAGTCTGCAACACCACTAAGCAAGAGGCACCATGAAGACCAACGAGCTCGCCAAACAGGTCAGGGACAAAGTTGTGGAGAAGTACAATTATCATTCCTTGCCATGTGTAGTTTAAACTACAATGCAACTAAAAACATGCTCTAAATCACTACAGGTTCCCTCGACATCAATTCTTACTGACCTCCAGGCATTGACATGAAAATTATCTGATTACGTCAGACTCATTCTGAACAGGTTGCAGCCTACCAGGATACCTGGTTTTCTTACCCTTGGCATGCGCGCTTGTGTAAGCATAAGCGCACATGTACAACGGAACATTCAATGAGGATTTATGCTAGGATCACCTAAGGGTTCGAGCAAAACACCAGCCTTGGTAAAGTTAAATTTACCCTGAGGCCTTTGATTCTACAGCTACCGTTCTCACCAGTTTCTCCCCAGAAATCCATAGGTCATCCCTGTAGACTGTCTGAAGCTAGTGCCTTACAAACTGTACACGTATCATAGTTATCAACTTAGGATAGTGCCTAAGAAACACACCACTAAGTGGGAAAACCCTAGACATGACCATTAGAGACAATGTCATGATAGATTCATTTAGTCAAGACTGTGGACGTATATAGAATACAGTCCAATTAGATGATTAAGGTGTGGTAACTATATTTTGTATCTCTTTTGTTTATGCTTTTATTCATTTTGTTTCATTTTCTCTGACGCGAAGTGATAGAGCCATAAACAAGTTCCCCATACAACAATAATTTAGTGCCACAACACCGCTCATTTGGGAAAGAAATTTAATTATGTATTTCATGAGTGTGTGCGTTGTTAACATCTGCGTAAGTTACTGCCCAGATCTACCAGCCTGGACGACGGGTCCGGAACGGCGATGCCCAACCAGTACACTCGCTGGCCATTCTTGTGGTGGACTGCTCCGTTGGAAGAAAGCTTAACAGAGTAAACCACCAGAGGGGGACCGCAACGGCGATCCCCAACCAGGACATCCCCTGGTCATTTTTATGGTGGCTTGAAACTTGCATAATAATACCAAGATTGAACCACCAGAGGGGGATTGTCATGACTTGCCCTCATGGGTTGAGAATCAAACATGCCAGCTAGGCAAAGGTTTGAACACCCCCTTTCCTGGAGGCCAATTTTATGACCGGTCGTAAATACCGTGCAGACTCTCTCTTCCTTGCCATGAAGTATTGGGAGAAAGGACCCCTTTGTTAACAACGGAAGTCTTCCTGCCAAAACTCCAACATCCAAAAGTGGATAATGAAACAATATTCCTACTTAAAAGTATGTGGGAAATGGTTGGTGGGGACTTAAAGAACAATCATGTCAAGTTTGTTACTATGTTGTGATGTCATTAAAGATGGTGGAACAACATAACTATCTCTGGGGGGGTACACTTCCCAGTTATGAGGTTTGCATCTAATTGTTGTATAAAAACAAATGATTAAGTATAATAATACTTTTATGAAGATAACAATGTGATTTTAGCATTCTAGATGAGATTATTGTTTTCCATATTGATTTGTTCTCAGTCAGTGGCCACGCCCAGAGGAGCACAAACATGATGGAACGCCCCTTTTACCCAGAGTGCATTAAAAGCCTTGAAAAACATTTTAATATTAGACCAGCAGACGTGAAGCGTGCGCTAAACGTTGCAAATGGTTGAATTTCTTCAAGAAGACCAGCAGACGTGAAGCGTGAGCTAAACGTTGCAAATGGCTGAATTTCTACCAGACCAGGAAGCCCAGAAAACGTGACGTTAGTCCACACGTTTGAAATGGAGAAACTCTGAAACTCTCAACCTCTACACGAGGTGAAGAAGAAGACAATGCACTAGACCTTATCATTTCAGTTTGCAGCTGGCATGTATAGTCGTCTAGAGAACTTTCACTAAAGACACGAGAGGAGAGGACAATCCCTTCCAGACAACCGCTGGTACATCTGAAGTATCCATTCTAACCACTAATAGGACATTGGGATCTCTGGTGGGCAAACCAGAGTCCTACATCATCAACTCAACTATCTAGGACAGCTACACGTAAATACATGTTGCATTTCTAATCCGAATGAGCGTTTAGTGGGGTTTTAAGCATTTTTGTATTTCCGTGAGCATAGTTTCCAAAGTAACCACGATAGTTTGAATCTCTGTCTTTCCCTTCCACTCTGACCCTCCTTCTACCCAAGCAGTCATGCTATTGTTAGTTCAGTCCACTAGGGACCTGTTTTCATTGTATTACGTTAGTAATCAATAACCTGTGTGTTTGTATTGTGTTATTATTTAGTTAGTAAATAAATAATTAAGGCAATTTGTGTATTTGCTGATTCATCAATAAGGTTAGGGTTCATCCAGGTTCAAGGATTATGCGACATTCAGAATGAGACTGATAAGAGGTAAAAATTTAATAAGTGACTGTTATCGATATATAACATATCTTCTAAGAGTTTAATTCGGGAGATGGTAACTCGTTAAACAACTTCTTCCGTGGTGCCCCAAATTCCAAATGAGTTAATTGTTACATGATAAATTTAATAGAGTGACAATTAAACATAGATAGGTGATTCGATAAATAACAGTCATAAATTAAAGTAAGTGACATCACGACACAGTGCAATAATAAAGTCCATTCATTCAGTTCACTCCTGATATAGTGCATTCGGAAAGTATTCTAAAATGGATTTTTTTAAAATAACATCTCATCAATCTACACACAATACCCCATAATGACAAAGCAAAAACAGGTTTTTAGACATTTTTGCAAATGTATTAAAAATTAAAAACAACTATTACATTTAGATACGTATTCAGGCCCTTTACTCAGTACTTTGTTTTAGCACCTTTGGCAGCGATTACAGCCTCAAGTCTTCTTGGGTATACGCTACAAGCTTGGCACACCTGTATTTGGGGAGTTTCTCCCATTCGTCTATGCAGATCCTCTCAAGCTCTGTCATGTTGGATGGGGAGCGTCGCTGCACAGCTATTTTCAGGTCTCTCCAGAGATGTTCGATTGGGTTCATGTCCGGGCTCTGGCTGGGCCACTCAAGGACATTCGTAGACTTGTAACGAAGCCACTCCTGCGTTGTCTTGGCTGTGTGCTTGGGGTCGTTGTACTGTTGGAAGGTGAACCTTCGCCCCAGTGTGAGGTCCTGAGTGCTCTGGAGCAGGTTTTCATCAAGGATCTCTCTGGACTTTTCTCCATTCATCCTTCCCTCAATCCTGTCTCCCAGTCCCTGCCACTGAAAAACATCCCAACAGCATGATGCTGCCACCACCATGCTTCACCATAGGGATGGTATTGGCCAGGTGGCCACCTCTAGGAAGAGTCTTGGTAGTTCCAAACTTCTTCCATTTCAGAATGATGGAGGCCACTGTGCCTCGACACAATCCTGTCTCGGAGCTTTACGGACAATTCCTTCAACCTCATGGCTTGGTTTTTTTTTCTGACATGCACTGTCAACTGTGGGATCTTATATAGACAGGTGTGTGCCTTTCCAAATCATGTCCAATCAATTGAATTTACCACAGGTGGACTCCAATCAAGTTGTAGAAACATCTCAAGGATGATCAATGTAAACAGGATGCACCAGAGCTCAATTTCAAGTCTCATAGCAAAGGGACTGAATACTTATGTAAATAAGGTATGTTTTTTATTTTTAATACATTTGCAAAATTTCTAAAAACCTGTTTTCGCTTTGTCATTATGGGGTATTGTGTGTAGATTTATTAGGATTTTTATTTAATAAATGTTAGAATAAGTCTGTAACGTTACAAAATGTGGAAAAAGTGAAGGGGTCTGAATACTTTCCGAATGCACTGCAAGTCTGACCATGTGTTCTCGCATACCCCGAGAGCATCTGGTCAGCGGGGTGGTGGCACAGGAATCCTCATCCCTCCAAAATGGACATTCTCTATTTTTCCCCTGACCCATCTGTCTATCTCCTCATTTGAATTCCATGCTGTCACAGTCACTAGCCCATTTAAGCTTAATATCCTTGTCATCTATCGCCCTCCAGGTTCCCTTGGAGAGTTCATCAATGAGCTTGACGCCTTGATAAGTTCCTTTCCTGAGGATGGCTCACCCCTCACAGTTCTGGGGGACTTCAACCTCCCTACGTCTACCTTTGACTCATTTCTCTCTGCCTCCTTCTTTCCACTCCTCTCTTCTTTTGACCTCACCCTCTCACCATCCACCCCTACTCACAAGACAGGCAATACGCTTGACCTCATCTTTACTAGATGCTGTTCTTTTACTAATCTCACTGCAACTCCCCTCCATGTCTCCGACCACTACTTTGTATCCTTTTCTCTCTCGCTTTCCTCCAACACTACTCACTCTGCCCCTACTCAGATGGTAATGCGCCGTCGCAACCTTCGCTCTCTCTCCTCTTCCATCCTATCATCTCTTCCCTCTGCTCCATCCTTCTCCCTCCAATCTCCTGATTCTGCCTCCTCAACCCTCCTCTCCTCCCTTTCTGCATCCTTTGACTCTATGTCCCCTATCCTCCCGGCCGGCTCGGTCCTCCCCTCCAGCTCCGTGGCTTGATGACTCATTGCGAGCTTACAGAACAGGGCTCCGGGCAGCCGAGCGGAAATGGAGGAAAACTAGACTCCCTGCGGACCTGGCATCTTTTCACTCCCTCCTCTCTACATTTTCTTCATCTGTTTCTGCTGCTAAGGCCACTTTCTACCACTCTAAATTCCAAGCATCTGCCTCTAACCCTAGGAAGCTCTTTGCCACCTTCTCCTCCCTGCTGAATCCTCCCCCCCCCCCCAACCATTTTGAAAAGAAGGTTGACGACATCCGATCCTCGTTTGTTAAGTCAAATGACACTGCTGGTCCTGCTCACACTGCCCTACCCTATGCTTTGACTTCTATCTCCCCAGATAAAATCTTGCGACTTGTGACGGCCGGCCGCCCAACAACCTGCCCATTTGACCCTATCCCCTCCTATCTTCTCCAGACCATCTCCGGTGACCTTCTCCCTTACCTCACCTCGCTGATCAACTCATCCTTGACCGCTGGCTATGTCCCTTCCGTCTTCAAGAGAGCGAGAGTTGCACCCCTTCTCAAAAAAACAACACTCGATCCCTCTGATGTCAACAACTACAGACCAGTATCCCTTCTTTCTTTTCTCTCCAAAACTATTGAGCGTGCCATCTTTAGCCAACTCTCTTGCTATCTCTCTCAGAATGACCTTCTTGATCCAAACCAGTCAGGTTTCAAGACTGGTCATTCAACGGAGACTGCTCTTCTCTGTGTCACGGAGCCTCTCCGCACTGCTAAAGCTAACTCTCTCTCCTCTGCTCTTGTCCTTCTAGACCTGTCTGCTGCCTTTGATACTGTGAACCATCAGATCCTCCTCTCCACCCTCTCCGAGCTGGGCATCTCCGGCGCGGCTCACTCTTGGATTGCGTCCTACCTGACCGGTCGCTCCTACCAAGTGGCGTGGCGAGAAGCTGTCTCCGCACCACGTGCTCTCACCACTGGTGTCCCCCAGGGCTCAGTTCTAGGCCCTCTCCTATTCTCGCTATACACCAAGTCACTTGGCTCGGTCATATCCTCACATGGCCTCTCCTATCATTGCTACGCAGACGACACACAACTAATCTTCTCCTTTCCCCCTTCTGATAACCAGGTGGCGAATCGCATCTCTGCATGTCTGGCAGACATATCAGTATGGATGACGGATCACCACCTCAAGCTGAACCTTGGCAAGACGGAGCTGCTCTTCCTCCCGGGGAAGGACTGCCCGTTCCATGATCTCGCCATCACGGTTGACAACTCCGTTGTGTCCTCCTCCCAGAGTGCGAAGAGCCTTGGCGTGACCCTGGACAACACCCTGTCGTTCTCCGCTAACATCAAGGCGGTGACCCGATCCTGTAGGTTCATGCTCTACAACATTCGGAGAGTACGACCCTGCCTTACACAGGAAGCGGCATAGGTCCTAATCCAGGCACTTGTCATCTCCCGTCTGGATTACTGCAACTCGCTGTTGGCTGGGCTCCCTGCCTGTGCCATTAAACCCCTACAACTCATCCAGAATGCCGCAGCCCGTCTGGTGTTCAACCTTCCCAAGTTCTCTCACGTCACCCCGCTCCTCCGCACACTACACTGGCTTCCAGTTGAAGCTCGCATCTGCTACAAGACCATGGTGCTTGCCTACGGAGCTGTGAGGGGAACGGCACCTCCGTACCTTCAGGCTCTGATCAGTCCCTACACCCAAACGAGGGCATTGCGTTCATCCACCTCTGGCCTGCTGGCTCCCCTACCTCTGCTGAAGCACAGTTCCCGCTCAGCCCAGTCAAAACTGTTCGCTGCTCTGGCACCCCAATGGTGGAACAATCTCCCTCACGACGCCAGGACAGCGGAGTCACTCACCACCTTCCGGAGACATTTGAAACCCCACCTCTTTAAGGAACACCTGGGATAGGATAAAGTAATCCTTCTAACCCCCCCCTTACCCCACCCCCCCAAAAAAAAAAGTTATCCCACTGGCTATAAGGTGAATGCACCAATTTGTAAGTCGCTCTGGATAAGAGCGTCTGCTAAATGACGTAAATGTAAAGTCAAAATAAGTGCACACACAGTTTTCTAGTCTCCATTCAATCACATTCTCTTTGCATTGTCCTGACAACTGCATGCTTGGATTTACTGTATGCTATCATAACAGTCCCAGGCTGTTGCATTTCTCAGGAGCCATCTCTATTTGGGTTCAACTGGGTTTGCTCAATCACCATCGCTACGGTCTATGTCATGGCCTAAAGGGCAACGCCCTCACTAATCAAACGGACAGTCTCTACTCACAAGGACTCTCTCTGACATGTTCTGTCCAAAGACAAATTTGGCCTCCTTGTCGGTATTGTGTATGGCGTTCTTTGAACTGAAAGGAATCGAGAAGAACAAGAAGATATTAGTACATTTTTGTCATTTAGCAGACACTGTTATCCAGAGCAACTTACAATTAATGCATTCAACTAAGGTAGCTAAAACAATCATATTGCGATCACTGCATGTAAAACCTTAAAAATAGTGGAAAAAACACAAGTCTGATCTGGACTCAAAGAAGCAGATTCTCTGCCAGAGGAAAGGTCTGAAAAGCCAGTGACATAAAATGTTACCTGGGGGTGGCGATGTACTGTAAGAAATAGTTTGTTCCCTCCTGAGAATCCATGGGTAACAACTTGCCATCTTTAGTATTCTCTTCCAACTAGAAAGAGAGAGAGAGGCGGACAGAGAGAGAAAGAGAACCGTTCGCAAGAAACGTCAGAATATATATATTTTTTAAATAAATTGGATATTTAAACATCACCCTTGAACAATTCGAAGTGATAATTTAAAGGGGAAATAACCACCTTTGCTCTGTCTTTGATATTTTGCCCAAACACGAAAGAGGACTCTGCAGAACAATCGTTCTTCTCTCTGCTCGCTCCATCCTCCCTTTCATGTTTCTACAGGAGACAAGATACAGCAGTCAGTCATCATGATGGGTTTGGAGAATTCAGCTTTCATTTATATGTGGTCCTCTGTAGCTCAATTGGTAGAGCATGGCGCTTGTAACGCCAGGGTAGTGGGTTCGATCCCCGGGACCACCCATACGTAAAAATGTATGCACACATGACTGTAAGTCGCTTTGGATAAAAGCGTCAGCTAAATGGCATATTATATAAATAAATAAATAAATAAATAATTGGGCAACCGAAAATAAACAACAACTGCAGTATTCTGACAGTAATATGATGGCCTAAATGATTTCCAAAAAGTAGGTCTATGCAATTACAAGCTAATCAAATCTCAAGTGACGCCATGTAGTCCTCACCGGTGACTTAGCGAGGCCGTCTGAGTGCTCAGTGTTGTTCTGGAAGAGGGTCGACCCTTCTGATGATCCGTCGGACGACTTCTTCACCCCGTTAGTGGACTCTGAGTTGGTCTTGGCTGGTGGGGCCTGGAGCAAGGCTGGCCGGAGCACACTGCGCTGCTGCTCCTTGGGTTTCTGACTGGGGACGCCTGGAACACAATCTGCTAATGGATTGGATCTGAATGCCTTACAGAACTACCCCATGCACAACCATGTACTATACTACATCATGCACCACCATGCCATGTACTATATCACAACTACCATGCACCACCATTTACTATATTACAACTATCATGCACCACCATGTACTATATCAACACTATGTCACAACTACCATGCACCACCATGTACTATATCACAACCACCATTTACTATATTACAACTATCATGCACCACCATGTACTATATCAACACTATGTCACAACTACCATGCACCACCATGTACTATATCACAACTAACATGCACCACCATGTACTATATCAGAACTACCACACACCACCATGTACTATATCCACACTATGTCACAACTACCATGTACTATATCACAACTATCATGCACCATCATGTACTATATAAGCACTATATCACAACTATCATGCACCACCATGTACTATATCAGCACTATATCACAACTATCATGCACCACCATGTACTATATCAGAACTACCACCATGCACGTCCATCCATATTAACATGCTGTACTGCCATCTACGTTTATAATTTACAAGGGCAAGGAGTTTTTCCTGAAAACTTCTGGGGCCTAATCATGGGCTATAACAAGGGCCCAGTTTTTCTCCTTCTAGTCAGGTCAGCACACCACATACCAGACCACACCAGTGGAGGCTGGTGGGAGGAGCTATAGGAGGATGGGCTCATTGTAATGGCTGGAATGGAATACATGGAGCGGTATCAAATATATGGAAACCACGTTTGACTCAGTTCCATTTATTCCATTTCAGCCATTACAATGAGGCCGTCCACCTATAGCTCCTCCCACCAGCCTCCACTGAACCACACATACACAGGCATCAATACCCACCTGAACTAGGTGCCTGGCCGTGGATGAGAGTTGGTGGTTTTAAACGAAACCCTACAGGCTTCTCTTCTGGCGAGAGGAAGAAAAAACAGAACAGGTAGAATTGTTAAAAAGATCAATCACTAATGGCAGCTGTCACTAGTATTTTTGTATCCTCACTACATATTATCATTAAATAAACACATTAAATAAACACGGCTGGACTACAGTTTACAAGCATACAATCCATCTTACATACAAGTCAACCACTGGAGACTTCATGAGTAAGCCTTTATGATGAGGAGTTACTAGAAGAAGTAGACAAGTCTCACCTGGCTCTGAGTCCTCTGAATTCCCAGTTGGAGACTGGCAGAAACTTGAGGGCATGAAGACATTGTTCTTACTAGACCCTGCAGAGAGCATGAGAGAGACTGCATTACACACAATACCAAATCTAGACAATATTATATTATTTTCCCAAAATAAAGGAAAAATAAAGGAAAATACAGTCAGCAGGGAAAGACTTCTCTAATGTGTTTCATTACCAGAATGTGAAGGTGGGAACTGTGTTAAAGATGAAGTCCTCTCTCTTTTCACTGGAGGACAGTAGCCACCATCGTCTTTGTCTGAACCTGGAAATGAGCAAATTGTCCTATTTTAGCCTTCCGTTCAAAAATCCCATTAAAATGCTCTAGCTGGGCTCTTAGATATGCAGTAGGGCTGTCCTACTGGTCGGCTGAGAGTCTGTTCTTTCGACTAATCGATTGGCTGACATTTTTAAACGTGTATTTTTCCATATATAGTTGAAGTCGGAAGTTTACATACACCTTAGCCAAATACATTTAAACTCAGTTTTTCACAATTCCTGACATTTAATCCTAGTAAAAATGCCCTGTCTTAGGTCAGTTAGGATCACCACTTTATTTTAAGAATGTGAAATGTCAGAATAATAGTAGAGAATTATTTATTTCAGCTTTTATTTCTTTCATCACATTCCCAGTGGGTCAGAAGTTTACATACACTCAATTAGTATTTGGTAGCATTGCCTTTAAATTGTTTAACTTGGGTCAAACGTTTCAGGTTGCCTTCCACAAGCTTCCCACAATAAGTTGGGTGAATTTTGGCCCATTCCTCCTGACAGAGCTGGTGTAACTGAGTTAGGTTTGTAGGCCTCCTTCCTCGCACACGCTTTTTAAGTTCTGCCCACACATTTTCTATAGGATTGAGGTCAGGGCTTTGTGATGGCCACTCCAATACCTTGACTTTGTTGTCCCTCCTGCAGCAAAGCACCCCCACAGCATGATGCTGCCACCCCCGTGCTACACAGTTGGGATGGTGTTCTTTGGCTTTAAGCACACTGTTTGATTAAATAATTAAGACAAATTACTCAAGAGGGAGCCAGAGATCAAGATGGACTAACCAGAAGAAAAAAACCTGTTCCTGACCCCCCTCCTCCTGCTGCTTCTCCTGAAGTTGCTGGTAATAGGCTACACCATGGGTCAGCAAACTTTCCCATTGGGAGTGCCAATTTATCTTACCATTTCTACCGATCTGCGTGTCAGTTATGATTTTCATATGCACATTTTTGTGGAACTGTTTCATTTAATTTATAATAAAATGTTTGTATTTCAAAATCATTGTCATATGGTTAATCAACGTTTTATCTAAATCAACAACCTCTCCCTCAACGTGCTCAAGACAAAGGAGATGATTGTGGACTACAGGGGAAAAAAAGAGGACTGAGCACGCCCCCATTCTCATCGACGGGGCTGTAGTGGAACAGGTTGAGAGCTTCAAGTTCCTTGGTGTCCACATCACCAACAAACTATCATGCTCCAAACACACCAAGACAGTCGTGAAGAGGGCACAACAAAGCCTATTCCCCCTCAGGAGACTGAAAAGATTTGGCATGGGTACTCAGATCCTCAAAAAAGTTATACAGCTGCACCATCGAGAGCATCCTGACTGGTTGCATCACCGCCTGGTATGGCTACTGCTCGACCTTCAACCGCAAGGCACTACAGAGGGTAGTGCGTACGGCCCAGTACATCACTGCGGCCAAGCCTCCTGCCATCCAGGACCTCTATACCAGGCGGTGTCAAGGGAAGGCCCTAAAAATTATCAAAGACTCCATCCACCCTAGTCATAGACTGTTCTCTCTGCTACCGCACGGCAAGCGGTACCGGAGCGCCAAGTCTAGGTCCAAAAGGCTTCTTAACAGCTTCTACCCCCAAGCCATAAGACTCCTGAACAGCTAATCATGGCTACCCGGACTATTTGCTATTTTTTTCTTAAACTGCATTGTTGGTTATGGGCTTGTAAGTAAGCATTTGACTGTAATGTCTACACCTGTTGTATTCGGCGCATGTGGCAAATACATTTTTGATTTGATTTAATGACAATGATACAAATCTAAAAGTAACTTCTATTGCCATTGCCAACTACGTACATATAGCCTTCATAAAGTCAACAAATAAAAACACTGCAGCTTGCAGGTAGAAAATATCCTGATAAAAATGAATATCCTATAAATCACATTGGATACGCATGGCCTGTTAGCAATGAACTTGAAACATTGTATAAACTGGGTCTGGCCCGAAGCTCGCACTAGCAAACTTGCAAAATTGTATACAATATTCTGCGCCCTCAGAGTTTCCTGCTCCAGTGAGCTCGGGACAGACACAGCTGTAGGCTATTTGTGCAATGGATAAGAAGTAATCAAGTTTTGGTTTATTTTGAAATAAATCAAAACTTGTTTCTCACAAGTGTAGCATAGATTTTGAGCTTTGCAAACAACGTGTCCACTCCAACAATGAGACTATAATAATAATAATAATAATAATAATAATAATAATAATAATAATAATATATTGAATGCATTAACATAAATAACCATAACCAAACAAGCATTGTAAATGAGAAATTATGGGAATTAACAGTACTACTGGTGATATATGTAATGGGGAATTGATAAGACACTAACAATCAAAAGGCAAACAATTCACACAATGAAGTTATGAAACAATGAATGCGCACGAAATGGTGGGAGAGAGCGCATTCTGGAGAGAGACGTGCCTTGTGCATCTTAGCCACACTCCCCTTCTTCTTGGACCATGGCATCCCCGCGGCCTCCGCAATGGATTAGTCCACTGAGACAGGTGTGAATCAGACAGGTGTCTTGTGTGCCATGAAAAAAATAAAATCTATTTGCGACTGCTCGGCTAAAACAATCTAGGTCGATCAACAGCCTATCAACCAGTGGACTAAATGGGGTCTGCCCTACTATGCAGTATAATTTTATCCCTGGTAAATTAACTACAATATTATTAAGGACATTATAAGATTAGATGGAAATCATATGATGAAATAGGCTGATAGTCAGATCAGATGTAAGTTTAGCCTACCTTCTCCATCTTCTGCACTCGATCCATCTGCTGATCGCTGTAATAGAGAGCAGCACTAGGTCAACTGTGTTTCTCAGACTAGAAACAACAGAGTCAAATTATGAAGCTTTACAGTGAATTTCCATGAAGAAGGCCCATTGATTTCCATGAATGTGAGGGGATCGAAAGAATAGATTACCATCTGGCTTACCTTTTGTGCTTTCTCTTTTTGGAACAGAAACACTGGTGGCGCTATGGCAGGCTTCTCTGTTTAATGAAGAAGAGGGAAATCATGCTTTACCATACCGAAGAGTACACTTAGGTGACGTGTGTGAAGTGTAGGCCTAATATCAAGACATCACAGCCTGTGAATCAGTTGTTTGTTTCAACAATGAAAACCATCTTGTCACAGTGACTGTCAAAATCAACTGTCATGAGCAAACGCCCTGCCCCGATCTTATACAGGTGTTTTCCCTTACTCTCCCTGTTCCACAACTCTTGCCACTTATTTTTAACCACTGTTCTTATTAATCCCTTGCCTTCTGTTTTACTGATTGACAATTCCATCTCAACATTATGATGTTTAAGAGCTTGGCAATAATATCCACTCATTCCCCTCTACTCCCACATGAGCTGGTACCCAGAGGAACATAACAAATATCCCCATCTGTTTCACCATGTACAAGCACAGCAAAACCTCATACAATACATCCTGTCTGCTCTGAGACACACATGCATTTAAGCTCATCAGTGCTGCACAAGAGTAAAGCAGATGACTAGCAGTTTAGAGTTGACACAGGTTCTGCCATAATGTTTTTGCAGAAAGCCTACATCTGTGCAATTCCATGTCAGGCACACTTGATTCTCTGTTTAACATAGGCATGTGCTTCTAATTCCACAAAGATGCTGAAAGTGCCACTTGAGGAAATGCAGGAATATTTAGCTAAGGCTAAACCATACACCTAGACAGACAAAGTATTTCTGCCAAAAATAATCCCAACACATGGATTCAGACTGTTTGTTTTGTCCTTCCTCCAACTTTCTGCTAACTGGGTCTAGCACACAGAGTACCAACTCTCCCCATTCAGTTGAGATACTTCTGAATACATGCCAAATGGCCATGATGCAAGGTTTGAGAATAAACAACTTGCATTACACAATCCTTTATTCCATTCAGCGGTCAAAGTAAACAACACCAATCAGTTCAGTCAACAAAAACTACCATACTAGCCTAAAATAGAGACATTATATTTACTAAAAAAAAATGTGTATCTAAATCAAATTAGCCATTTCAAAAAGGTCAATCGGTTCATCAAACAAAAGCTTCTTTAAACGTAGGCTACATGTATGGACACCACATTGACAAGCGCATTGGATTTATACCATCAAAACTCATGGCGTAGCCAACGGAAACTGCCAGGACAACTAGCACCTCTACAGGCCAGGATCAGAGAAAGGACTGTCATGCTTTGTAAATAAATATAAGCATATGATCCAGCTCAACTCACACAATTTGAGTAGCTTGATTGAAACAACTGTTGTCATAACAGTGATTAAAAGTAGTAGTAGTTGTGTACGGCAGTGACATCATGACCTAGCTTCCAATCCATATATCCAACCTTAACTAGCTAGTTAACTACACAATTAGGATGGTTTGGGTAATATAAATGCGGTCACAATATAGCGTTGGCCAACTACAAGCCACAAAGCTAGTTAGCTAACAGGATTTGTCGTAAGATTAGGCGCACCCAGCAGACTTGCTAAATTAGCCACCCAGTTCAGAATGTGCAACATTCATTAGCTAAGATTGCTAGCAACATTTGCTATCTTGGCTAAAGGTACATTGCGGGCAAGTGGAGTGACCACATAGCTAGCTACCTTTCAAGAGTGTTCGTGATTTTATTAGCTAACTAAACGTCCTTGACAAATAGCTAGTTAGCACTAATGCCAATGCATGATAAAGAAAGTTAGCCTTAAATGGTAGCTAGCTAACTAAGTTCGCCATAGCCCATGAAGTGAGTCATATCCCCGGCTAACGGTAGTTAGCTGAGGAAATTGTTAGCAACCTAGCTGACTGTCACAAATGAACAACCCGTATAGCTAACAAGGTAGCAAACGTGCGTTAATGTGCATTTACTAGCTAACTGATTAGCTACAATATACCTTGCTAAATATAGTTAAAAGTAACATTACCAAAAATATCTGATTAGCTAACGTTAGCCAGCTTCCCATCCCCGCCTAAATAGTCGAAGTTAGATGTGGCTGGCTGGCTTTCTATGGTAGCTAGCTACCTGTATAGTGAAAGCTAACGTTTGCTTTCTTATGTAGCCGGACTGAAACAAAATGAGTTTCACTATTTTATTGAAAGGCTGTAACCCACTACTTTTATTACACAATATTTTATTGAAAGGCTGTGACCCACTACTTTTATTACACAGTAATGTAAAAATATATAAGTCAACGGCCATGCAAATAATTCAACAGTTTTGCTTCACACGGACACTGCTCACCTTCGTTTGCCAATTCCGCCATTTTCCTTCTTCTTCTTCTTCTACTGTGGAGTTTATATATTGCGGTTGGCAACCAACTTTAAGGTGCCTTACCGCCACCAACTGGACTGGAGTGTCGACCAGAGACAGTGAAGGTCTAAATCCTACCCAATAATCTCACCTCCCTAAGGAAACGAAATACATAATAAATACTACATCCCCTGAAGATTTCCCCAGCAGTTCACTTAATCCAGGCTCTTTACTCCTCAAATCTAATAACAATCGCTCCCTTTCTCTCACATATTTCTGGCACTGAAATAGAACATGTTCCACTGTCTCCATCTCCTCCTGACAATGATCACACCTCCCAGTCGGTGTGATTTCCCCACCAATTTCTATGTATTATTTAGCCTTGTGTGTCCCAGTCTCAGCCTTGTGACTACGCTTTCCTTCCTTCCCTCTCGGCCTGAGGACCTCCCTGCCCCGATCTTATACAGGTGTTTTCCCTTACTCTCCCTGTTCCACAACTCTTGCCACTTATTTTTAACCACTGTTCTTATTAATCCCTTGCCTTCTGTTTTACTGATTGACAATTCCATCTCAACATTATGATGTTTAAGAGCTTGGCAATAATATCCACTCATTCCCCTCTACTGCCACATGAGCTGGTACCCAGAGGAACATAACAAATATCCCCTTCTGTTTCACCATGTACAAGCACAGCAAAACCTCATACAATACATCCTGTCTGCTCTGAGACACACATGCATTTAAGCTCATCAGTGCTGCACAAGAGTAAAGCAGATGACTACCCTATCTGGCCTCACCTCCTCCACTCACTTTGCACCCAATACTATGGCCAACAACTCCATTGTGTAAACAGATAAATGATCCGTTGCTCTTTTCAACACTGTCACCTTAAACTCAGGAACACTAAAAGCTGCTCCTGTCCTCCCTGTTTTAGGGTCCTTAGATCCACCTGTGAATATTATATACAGTATAATAATATATACAGTATATATATTCAAGAAAGCATAGCATTGTGTTCTTAAATGTTCACTTACAACTGAATCTACTCCTTCCTCAACATCCCTTACCCTCTCAAGCAACCCTAGATATACAGTGGGGGAAAAAAGTATTTAGTCAGCCACCAATTGTGCAAGTTCTCCCACTTAAAAAGATGAGAGAGGCCTGTAATTTTCATCATAGGTACACGTCAACTATGACAGACAAAATGAGATTTTTTTTCTCCAGAAAATCACATTGTAGGATTTTAAATGAATTTATTTGCAAATGATGGTGGAAAATAAGTATTTGGTCAATAACAAAAGTTTCTTTGTTATATACCCTTTGTTGGCAATGACACACGTCAAACATTTTCTGTAAGTCTTCACAAGGTTTTCACACACTGTTGCTGGTATTTTGGCCCATTCCTCCATGCAGATCTCCTCTAGAGCAGTGATGTTTTGGGGCTGTCGCTGGGCAACATGGACTTTCAACTCCCTCCAAAGATTTTCTATGGGGTTGAGATCTAGAGACTGGCTAGGCCACTCCAGGACCTTGAAATGCTTCTTGCGAAGCCACTCCTTCGTTGCCCGGGCGGTGTGTTTGGGATCATTGTCATGCTGAAAGACCCTGCCACGTTTCATCTTCAATGCCCTTGCTGATGGAAGGAGGTTTTCACTGAAAATCTCACGATACATGGCCCCATTCATTCTTTCCTTTACACGGATCAGTCGTCCTGGTCCCTTTGCAGAAAAACAGCTCCAAAGCATGATGTTTCCACCCCCATGATTCACAGTAGGTATGGTGTTCTTTGGATGCAACTCAGCATTCTTTGTCCTCCAAACACGACGAGTTGAGTTTTTACCAAAAAGTTCTATTTTGGTTTCATCTGACCATATGACATTCTCCCAATCCTCTTCTGGATCATCCAAATGCACTCTAGCAAACTTCAGACGGGCCTGGACATGTACTGGCTTAAGCAGGGGGACACGTCTGGCACTGCAGGATTTGAGTCCCTGGCGGCGTAGTGTGTTACTGATGGTAGGCTTTGTTACTTTGGTCCCAGCTCTCTGCAGGTCATTCACTAGGTCCCCCCGTGTGGTTCTGGGATTTTTGCTCACCGTTGTTGTGATCATTTGGCGTGGAGCCCCAGATCGAGGGAGATTATCAGTGGTCTTGTATGTCTTCCATTTCCTAATAATTGCTCCCACAGTTGATTTCTTCAAACCAAGCTGCTAACCTATTGCAGATTCAGTCTTCCCAGCCTGGTGCAGGTCTACAATTTTGTTTCTGGTGTCCTTTGACAGCTCTTCAGTCTTGGCCATAGTGGAGTTTGGAGTATGACTGTTTGAGGTTGTGGACAGGTGTCTTTTATACTGATAACAAGTTCAAACAGGTGCCATTAATACAGGTAACGAGTGGAGGACAGAGGAGCCTCTTAAAGAAGAAGTTACAGGTCTGTGAGAGCCAGAAATCTTGCTTGTTTGTAGGTGACCAAATACTTATTTTCCACCATAATTTGCAAATAAATTCATAAAAAATCCTACAATGTGATTTTCTGGAGAAAAAAAATCTCAATTTGTCTGTCATAGTTGACGTGTGCCTATGATGAAAATTACAGGCCTCTCTCATCTTTTTAAGTGGGAGAACTTGCACAATTGGTGGCTGACTAAATACTTTTTCCCCCCACTGTATCACTGGTTGAGGGAGAAACCAAGGTGGGATAGCAGGAAGAACCACAGAGGGGCTCCATTTTACTTCTCTGCTCACACCCATAACCCACAGCGCAAAATACATAAACCCCGCCCATTTCTACAGTTTATCTTCTTAAAATCTGATTTTAAACCTAACCTTAACCTAAACCACACTGCTAACCTTCTGCCTAACTCTAACCATAACACGTTTTTGTTTTCATGAATCTTTACTACAGCCAATTCTGACTGTGGCTGTGCTACAGTGAGGGAAAAAAGTATTTGATCCCCTGCTGATTTTGTATGTTTGCGCACTGACAAAGAAATTATCAGTCTATAATTTTAAACCTACCATTAAAATTATAGACTGATCATGTCTTTGTCATTGAGCAAATGTACAAAATCAGCAGGGGATCAAATTCATTTTTCCCTCACTGTATAGCTGGGCCCCAATCACAGAGTACTGTCCATATAATTCGGAATTAGAATACTGAATAAATAAATAAATAAATAATAAGCCATTTCGCAGACGCTTTTATCCAAGTGACTTACAGTCATGTGTGCATACATTTTTACGTATGGGTGGTCCCGGGATTTCTCTACCATAAGCCACGTCGTTTTAGAGAATTTGGCAGTACGTCCAACTGGCCTCACAACCACAGACCATGTGTATGGCGTCGTGTGGCCGAGCGGCTCCCTGATGTCAACGCTGTGAACAGAGTGTCCCATGGTGGTGGTGGGGTTATGGTATGGGCAGGCATAAGCTACGGACAACGAACACAATAGCGTTTTATTTCCTGGCAATTTGAATGCACAAAAAAAACGTGACAAGATCCTGAGGCCCATCTTAACAGCTTCTATCCCCAAGCCATAAGACTCCTGAGCAGCTAACCAAATGGCTACCCAGACTATTTGCATTGACCCCCTCCATTTTTACACTGCTGCTGCTACTACTCTCTGTTTATTATCTATGAATAGACACTTTACCTACATGTACATATTACCTTGACTATCTCGACTAACCTGTGCCCCCACATATTGACTCTGTACCAGTACCCCCTGTATAGCCTCATCACTGTTATTTTATTACTATTTTTTTTGTTTTACCTTTATTTAACTAGGCAACTCAATTAAGAACAAATTCTTATTTACAATGACGGCCTACCCCTACCAAACCCGGACGATGCTGGGCCAATTGTGCACCGCCCTATGTGCCTCCCAATCAAGACCGGATTGTGATACAGCCTGGAATTGAACCAGGGTCTGTAGCAATGAGATGCAGTGCCTTAGACCACTGTGCCACTCGGGAGCCCCTTCTTAACACTTATTTTGTTTTAAAACTACATTGTTGGTTAAGGGCTTTTAAGTAAGCGTTTCACTGTAAGGTCTACACCTGTTGTATTTGGCGCATGTGACAAATACAATTTGATTTGATTTTGATTTGATTTTGATGTTGAGTTTTTATTTTTGTTCAGTATAAATTTGCCTATCTCAATTACCAGTAGGACTGCTACTGGTAATGTAGAACATTATTCAATATGTTCAATATTAACTTATGATTTTTAGTTTATTAGCACCAGTTCAAAGTGTCAATTTCACTGTTATGGGAGATAGGCCCTAGCCTGATGTTGTGAAAATATTCAAACATTAAACAGTAGGCCTACCTACATACAATTTTATTTTATTTTTTTACAATGCTTGTTGACTGTGTGATGTACGACTACTGTAACATGTTTCAGGACAGGCACTGTATTTCTGCATGTGTCATTATCCATCATACCTGTCCCGGCATTTTCAGTAGGAGAATCCAAACAGTACATCAAGAACAGTGAAAACATTTCATATTTACTTTTTCATATTTCACGCTGTTTTGCAATGTTTTGGAGTGTCAATCAAGACATGCTTGTAAATTCAAGGCCAAACTTGATGCTTCACTGATGTCATGAAGAGTAACAGACAGTTTATTCTTTAATACAAAGGTCAGTATGTGAACCTATACTGAGGCTTATCTCTGTGCCAAAATAAAGGTTTAATTAATGGCTTTGGATATTGCTTTTCTCAAATGCATGCAACATGACGACAACTCGGCTATACAGGACTAAGATAACAGACCACATTGTCTTTGGGAATGTTGGAGAGAAACATAAAGCACATATTGTTCATGCAACCCGAGTCCAGGTGTGCATCCCAAATGGCACCCTATTGTGGGCTCTGGTCAAAAGTAGTGCACTATATAGGGAATAGGGTGCCATATGGGATGCAGTCCATGTCCTCTTGGCAGTGGACTATCATCTTTTGGAAATCTTTTTCTCAGCTATTGTTAGAGTTCAGTGCCATTAATCTGCCAGGATCAATAACTATGAAACCATTACCAGGAAATGGGACAATTCAGCCAACTTTGTACCCCATTATTTGTATTTGTGCCCAGACGACTGCCTTAACTATGGCAGGTGATCATGAAATAAGCAAACAGTTGTGTTTGACAAGGAAAATAGAGCGGTGTGTCCAACATTTAAAAGTGAACGAAAACAATGTGTAAGTAAATCATTTCAAATCAGATGCATCTTATTTTATAGTAACTATTGTTTCGCGAGGAAAAATGTTTGACAACTCCTTGGCATTTCAACAACTGAACTTCAAGCTCTCTCATCTCCTGCTATCTCTTCTCCTGCCACCCAGGCAACAGAAAGGGGAAATGTGGGTTTTGTTCAACTTAAAGTGAGACCACAGTAGTATTAGTAACCTGACTTGCATGCAGGAGCAAAACACCAAAACCATTGACAAGAACTATGTCCCTGAGGGCAACCACAACAGAAAGGGCAGGCTGTTGACATGGCTCACTGGGTCATGATGGGATGGTTTTGTCCCAAATGGCACCCTATTCCCTGTGTAGCACACTACTTTTGACCAGGGTCCATAGAGCTCTGGTCAGAATTAGTGCACTATATAGGGAATATTGTGACATTTGGGACACAACCATGGTTGTGAAAATTACAGAGCATCAACACTGAACAACGCTATCAGGTGTCCTGTCCACTCAGGGCTGACACTTTCCCATCGATATATGTAGGTGTTTTTAAAGCTTTAAATAACCAATGGAAATCAGATGGAAAGAGGAGCTGAGAGGCCAAATGCTGAATAAGACTATGCTGACAGAGGCTCTTTGATGTCAGAGTTAGACTTAAGTGTGCATCACAAAAGGCACCTTATTCCCTATACAGTGCACTACTGGTCAAAAGTAGTGCACGCTAAAGGGAATAGGGTACCATTTGGGATGCAAGCATAGCTCTGCTTTAGGCATAGCTCTGCTTAATGTATAAGAGCCTTGTGCAACTGTCAGAACATGATATGGCCAGAGGGAAAATGGTTTGTGAGCACAAAACACTATTTCTGTCGATATACCATGTTGGGGCTAATGTAGTTATTCTCACTAAATCACTATATCACTCTAAAAGTTGATTAGGTTGAGTTTATAGAGAGAAAGGATAGGATGCCTACATGCTGGCATGTCTGTGCATTCCTGTTTCTATGAAAAGGATGGGGGGAATAATCAATCTTTGTGTAGCATGTTATAGCAACCTATGGATACTTGATTTATTTTCTTATGGATAGTTCTGCATGGATGGATTGAGATCAGGTTGTATGGTGAGATTGTCTGGTCTGAATCCGATCATTTCAATCATACAGTGCCTGTATCTTGTAGTCTTCCCAGCATCAGAAAGGAGCCACATGATTTTACAATGGAGAGGTCAGGTCAGGCTCACTATCTTGACAACACTGAGATAGGTGTTGCTTGATAAAGGGAAGATTATTGCTCTGTATGACATGCTTATATCATATCTGTTAGAGTAAAAAGTGGAGACTTTCACTGACAATAAAACAAATTAAAGGAGAAATAAAAACAGTGACCGTCCACACTGTTGCTACCATTTAGCAGTAGTAAAAGAGTCATAGAGAAGAGCCTCAAATATGAATTTGACTGAAATAAATAATCTGCGGTTACAACAGACAAATATGATGGTGGGATGTACACTATATATACTATATAAAGGCATCAGGAATTTTGATCTCAGTGTCCAGTCTGTCCCTTGGGAGGTGGTCTAGGTAGTCTATGTGGACAATTGCTCCCTCAGGCACACTGACAAAGACTATTTGTTTAGGAATGGCAATTTGGGTGACTGAGTCATGACATACACTATATATACAGAAGTATGTGAACACCCCTTCAAATTAGTGGATTTGGCTATTTCAGCCACACCCGTTGCTGACAGGTGTATAAAATTGAGCACACAGCAATGCAATCTCCATAGACAAACACTGGCATATGGAGTGTGGTTCGGGCTAGGCCGCTTAGTTCCAGTGAAGGGAAATCTTGTACGCTGCAGCATACAATGACATTCTAGACGATTCTGACTGCTTCCAGCTTTGTGGCAACAGTTTGGTGAAGGCCCTTTCCTGTTTCAGCATGACAATGCCCCCGTGCACAAAGCGAGGTCCATACAGAAATGGTTTGTCGAGATCGGTGTAGAAGAACTTGACTGGCGTGCACAGAGCCCTGACCTCAACCCCATTGAACACCTTTGGGATGAATTGGAACGTTGACTGCGAGCCAGGCCTATCGCCCAACATCAGTGCCCGAACTCACTAATGCTTGTGGCTGAATAGAAGCAAGTCCTCGCAGCAATGTTCCAACATCTAGTGGAAAGCCTTCCCAGAAGAGTGGAGGCTGTTATAGCAGCAAAGGGGGAACCAACTCCATATTAATGCCCATGATTTTGGAATGAGATGTTCGACGAGCAGGTGACCACATACTTTTGGTCATGTAGTGTATTTCCTGCGTTACATGTGCATATTTTTGTGCTTCACACAACTTGCCTAAAAGCATTTAAGTAGCGAAGACCATGGCAAGTTTCAACAAAGGCTTTTGTGTGGGTTTTGAAGAAGCAGACAAGATGTAGTCTTTTTTTCCATCATTTATGTGGTTTGTCACATAAGACTTGGGTTTGGTGAAAAGTGCTTTAACATTTGGGCATGAACCAAGTACACATTATGTAAGAAATAAATACTGATACTTATCATAGGTAAGCCCTTTAATTTTAGGCCTAATCGCCAAAGCCATTGGTAAATGAAGATTATTTCAAAACCTTAATGTCAAATAGTCAATTTGAAATGCACGTCAAACACTTGCACTGGATTAATAGTTCTATATGATTGGGTAATGTTATTTTCAGTTCAATGTCTCAGAGATGGCCCTATTCAAAGACAAGTAAACTGTGTGAACCGAAAGTATAACCATCATTTGGGAGGAGATTTAGCAAGATCCCATAAATGCTTTGGCAAGAATGTGAGCAAAATGCTCCATGTATCAATCATCGTAATGCATCAATAAAAAGTAAAGGTCAGAGTATCTCAGGTGCACAGGGGGTGTGGCATACTCAGGTAATATAACCTGAGCTCTGTCTGTGTGGTGCTAACTACATAAGAGTACCTTCCCTGCACAACCAGCAGAATCAAGGAAACAGCAGCACTAAAGACAGCATATTCTCCAGAATTGTGTGAGTAGTCTTAATAGCTGTGATTGTAGATGATAGCATTCTAAAATGTAAAGGTTATGCTGTTTCACTATCATTTGGTATTTTGCACTCTTGTTTAAAATGTTTTATATAGTTGCTATATAATTATGAAAAGTGTTATCTGTTAAATATCCATTGATTTTTAAATGTACATTTTATAAATCATTATAGAGTAGTTGGCTACATACCTGGACTTATTAAACAAGTCCATATTTATATTAGTTTACTAAGGGCTCTGTTTGAAAATGAAAATGAAAATAATGTTTTAAATGTATATCAGTATCAGAATACAATCGTTATCATGAAGCTACAATTACAAAGTGTACCCGTACATAGAGTACCAGTCAAAAGTTTGGACACACCGACTCATTCCAGGGTTTCTACAATGTAGAATAATAGTGAAGACATCAAAACTATGAAATAACACATATGGAATCATGTAGTAACCAAAAAAGTATTAAACAAATCAAAATATATTTTCTATTTGAGATTCTTCAAATAGCCACCCTTTGCCTTGATGACAGCTTTGCACACTCTTGGCATTCTCTCAACCAGCTTCACCTGGAATGCTTTTCCAACAGTCTTGAAGGAGTTCCCACATATGCTGAGCACTTGTTGGCTGCTTTTCCTACACTCTGCCGTCCGACTCATTCCAAACCATCTCAATTGGGTTGAGGTCGGGGGATTGTGGAGGCCAGGTCATCTGATGCAGCATTACTCTCCTTATTGGTAAAATAACCCTTACACAGCCTGAAGGTGTGTTAGGTCATTGTCCTGTTGAAAAACAAATGATAGTCCCACTAAGCCCAAACCAGATGGGATGGCGTATCGCTCCAGAATGCTGTGGTAGCCATGCTGTTTAAGTGCGCCTTGAATTCTAAATAAATCACAGACAGTCACCAACAAAGCACCCCCACACCATAACACCTCCTCCTCCATGCTTTACGGTGAGAACTACACATGCGGAGATCATCAGTTCACCCACACCTCGTCTCACAAAGACACAGCGGTTGGAACCAAAAATCTCCAATTTGGACTCCAGACCAAAGGACACATTTCCACCGGTCTAATGTCCATTGCTTGTGTTTCCTGGCCCAAGCAAGTCTCTTCTTATTATTGGTGTCCTTTAGTAGTGGTTTATTTGCAGCAATTCGACCATGAAGGCCTGACTCACGCAGTCTCCTCTGAACAGTTGATGTTGAGATGTGTCTGTTACCTGAACTCTGTGAAGCATTTATTTGGGCTACAATTTCTGAGGTGCAGTAAACTCTAATGAACTTATTCTCTGTAGCAGAGTTAACTCTGGGTCTTCCTTTCCTATGGCGGTCCTCATGAGAGCCAGTTTCATCATAGTGCTTGTTGGTTTTTGTGACTGCACTTGAAGAAACTTTCAAAGTTTCTTAAAGTAATGATGGACTGTCGTTTCCCTTTGCTTATTTGAGCTGTTCTTGCCATAATATGGACTTGGTCTTTTACCAAATAGGGCTATCTTCTGTATACCACCCCTACCTTGTCACAACACAACTGATTGGCTCAAAAGCATTTATTAGGAAAGAAATTCCACAAATGATCTTTTAACCTGTTAATTGAAATGCATTCCAGGTGACTACCTCATGAAGCTGGTTGAGAGAATGCCAAGAGTGTGCAAAGTTGTCATCATGGCAAAGGGTGGCGACTTTGAAGAGTCTCAAATATAAATATATTTTGATTTGTTTAACACTTTTTTGGTTACTACATGATTCCATATGTGTTATTTCATAGTTTTGATATCTTCACTATTATTCTACAATGTAGAAAATAGTTAAAATAAAGAAAAACCCTGGAATGAGTAGGTGTGTCCAAACTTTTGACTGGTACTGTATATGTCCTCAACAAAGGGAGAGTTTAGCAAGATGTGCTGAAGTTTCAAGGTTCAAGACTTGAAAGCAGATAGTGTGGGAGTAAGACATGGGAAGATGTTTGAAGCAGAGACAGATTGATAAGGTTTATGGTTATTACTGCAGGGTTTGATTCCACTCTGCAGCACCAGGACCTCTTCACAGAGACACGACCACACATCCAGCCATGCGGTTTAGCATTCTGTTCTTTCTCCTCCTCGCATGTCTATATGTCACCCTGGCACAAGGTATATGGTTTTGAATATGATGAACATGGCATGAGTTGATCATGGCTTTGATGCATTTTACAGGGAAATATAAATAAAAGGACATCTTTGATACTGCCAACTGACACCTGTTCCCAGAAAGATAAGCCCCACCCTGTATTCTATTCTGTTTTTATTTGGTCACTGATTGTTGGATAGCCTTTCAATAAATGGTGCTGTGTTAGCTTTGCTTTACTGACAGTAACATAGGGGTCAAAGGCTTTCAGCCATGTCTACATGCTGTTCTTCATTGATGCTGAAAAAACCTGTACACTTAAAAACTTGCACACTTAAAAACCTGCACACCTTTGTGATTACATTTGAATAGGTGGTACATAGACCTAAAGTGATCAATTATGACAAAAAAGAGAAGATCTGCATTCAAATGGAATACACAGATTCATTTGTGTCAATAAGACCTTGCCTTATTCATCTTAAACACCGATGTTGAGCTATGATCCTCTCTGTGGCCTCAGGCTCATATGAGGACTGCTGTTTGGAGTACGTCAGAGGGTTGAAGAAAGCTGCTAGGAGGATGGTGACGAGCTACAGGAGGCAGGAGACGGATGGGGGCTGCAACATCCCTGCTATAGTGTAAGTCTGTCTTATATGAGCCTTAGACAGGCTGCTCCATGTCTTGCAGAAAATGTAAACAGTTAAAGAGATATTGACATTCAATGTTGGTATAAGCGCACTGCAGAGTATCAGATAAATCCAACCGCTGCACGGCCCAAGATTCAGTTACTTCGTGAAATTAAAAGTACAGTATATAAGCAGTAGGCTACACTAGTGTTCGTCCTTGTATTTTGGAGTTAGTCAGTCTAACCTTTCCTTTCCAAATCCTTTCCCCATCAGTTTCTCCATGAAGAGAGGCAGGTTGTTCTGTGCCGACCCCAGAGAGAAGTGGGTGAATGAACTGATGCTGGAAGTTGAATCCAAGAAAAATAAAAAGGTAAGAATTTCTACTAGTACTGGATTGATTGATTGATCTTACTGAAACCAATATCCTTGTTTTACAGCACATGCGGGGGCCAAAGAGGCTGAAAGGCTAGAAGTGCTGCTTTTGAGACCATGTCTTCTATAACCATTTACTCAACCACCCTGCAGTGACAAGTCCTGTTTTTAAATCAAAAAGATTTTTAATGATGTCTGGTCATTTGAGGGGACATTTTTGCTTTTCTACTGCAAAAATAATCTGCTGCTTTAACAGAGACCTGCCTGGTATGATGCATACTTTCTGGTACAGTATAGTTCTGTAGTACCTGTTGAAGCCAGCCCAGCCATTCAGTATATCTGTATTTTACTGTATAGCAACTAGCCTGTCGGAGTCAGTGCCTGTATGAAGGGATGTATGTGTGTGTGTTTGTTTGCGTGTGTGTGCGTGTGTGTGTGCGAGAGTGTATGTGTAATTGTGTTTAGCATAAAACCTGTATTGAAGATAGAGGCACCAACCCAAAAATTATAAGAGCCTACAACTTTTGAATGAACTCTGTTTGTATTTTGTTTTCTTTGAATGTTTTGATATTGTAGATTTTTTTCTTCAAATTATGTATATTTTCTGTGCTTTTTAATACTTGTTTTCACAAACAAAGTTTAATAAAGTTGTTTACTGCGTTTCACTCTACAGAAGAAAAATGGCACATATTAGATTAACAGAATCTATTGGCATTGAAACCAACCAATGTACTTACATAGCGGCTTTTCTATAACACACGATAATGTCAATGTCTCCCTAATATTCCAATTAAGACATGTTTGTGACAGAAGTTAAATTTTTCTCTGTCTCTTTTATGGTTCTGGCACAATAAACAATAGAATACAACGTAGTGGATATACAGTGCATTCTGAAAGTTTTCAGACCCCTTGACTTTTTCCACATTTTGTTACGTTCCAGCCTTATTCTAAAATTGATTAAATAAAATAAAATCCTCATCAATCTATGTACAATACCCCGTAATGACAAAGCGAAAACAGGTTTTAGAAAGTTTAGCACATTTTGTAAAAATAAAAAACAGAAATACCTTATTTACATAGGTATTCAGACCCTTTGCTATGAGACTCGAAATTGAGCTGAGGTGCATCCTGTTTCCATTGATCATCCTTGAGATGCTTCTACAACTTCATTGGAGTCAACCTGTGGTAAATTCAATTGATTGGACATGATTTGAAAAGGCACACACCTGTCTAAATAAGGTCCCAAAGCGAAGGTTCAACTTCCAACAGGACAACGACTCTAAGAACACAGCAAAGACAATGCAGGAGTGGCTTTGGGACAAGTCTCTGAATATCCTTGAGTGGCCCAGCCAGAGCCAGGACTTGAACCCAATTGAACATCTCTGGAGAGACCTGGAAATAGCTGTGCAGCCACGCTCCCCATCCAGCTAGACTGAGCTTGAGAGGATCTGCAGAGAAGAATGGGAGAAACTCCCCAAATACAGGTGTGCCACGCTTGTAGCGTCATACTCAAGAAGACTCAAGGCTGTAATCACTGCCAAAGGTGCTTCAACAAATTACTGAGTAAAGGGTCTGAATACTTATGTACAGTGGGGGAAAAAAGTATTTAGTCAGCCACCAATTGTGCAAGTTCTCCCACTTAAAACGATGAGAGAGGCCTGTAATTTTCATCATAGGTACACGTCAACTATGTCAGACAAAATGAGAGAAAAAATATCCAGAAAATCACATTGTAGGATTTTTAATGAATTTATTTGCAAATTATGGTGGAAAATAAGTATTTGGTCAATAACAAAAGTTTCTCAATACTTTGTTATATACCATTTGTTGGCAATGATACAGGTCAAACGTTTTCTGTAAGTCTTCACAAGGTTTTCACACACTGTTGCTGGTATTTTGGCACTTTTTCACTCAAAATCTCACGATACATGGCCCCATTCATTCTTTCCTTCACACGGATCAGTCGTCCTGGTCCCTTTGCAGAAAAACAGCCCCAAAGCATGATGTTTCCACCCCCATGCTTCACAGTAGGTATGGTGTTCTTTGGATGCAACTCAGCATTCTTTGTCCTCCAAACACGACGAGTTGAGTTTTTACCAAAAAGTTCTATTTTGGTTTCATCTGACCATATGACATTCTCCCAATCCTCTTCTGGATCATCCAAATGCACTCTAGCAAACTTCAGACGGGCCTGGACATGTACTGGCTTAAGCAGGGGGACACGTCTGGCACTGCAGGATTTGAGTCCCTGACGGCGTAGTGTGTTACTGATGGTAGGCTTTGTTACTTTGGTCCCAGCTCTCTGCAGGTCATTCACTAGGTCCCCCCGTGTGGTTCTGGGATTTTTGCTCACCGTTCTTGTGATCATTTTGACCCCACGGGGTGAGATCTTGCGTGGAGCCCCAGATCGAGGGAGATTATCAGTGGTCTTGTATGTCTTCCATTTCCTAATAATTGCTCCCACAGTTGATTTCTTCAAACCAAGCTGCTTACCTATTGCAGATTCAGTCTTCCCAGCCTGGTGCAGGTCTACAATTTTGTTTCTGGTGTCCTTTGACAGCTCTTTGGTCTTGGCCATAGTGGAGTTTGGAGTGTGACTGTTTGAGGTTGTGGACAGGTGTCTTTTATACTGATAACAAGTTCAAACAGGTGCCATTAATACAGGTAACGAGTGGAGGACAGAGGAGCCTCTTAAAGAAGAAGTTACATGTCTGTGAGAGCCAGAAATCTTGCTTGTTTGTAGGTGACCAAATACTTATTTTTTTACTTTGGAAGACCCATTTGCGACGAAGCTTTAACTTCCTGACTGATGTCTTGAGATGTTGCTTCTATACAGTGGGGAGAACAAGTATTTGATACACTGCTGATTTTTCAGGTTTTCCTACTTACAAAGCATGTAGAGGTCTGTACTTTTTATCATAGGTACACTTCAACAGTGAGAGACGGAATCTAAAACAAAAATCCAGAAAATCACATTGTATGATTTTTAAGTAATTAATTTGCATTTTATTGCATGACATAAGTATTTGATACATCAGAAAAGCAGAACTTAATATTTGGTACAGAAACCTTTGTTTGCAATTACAGAGATCATATGTTTCCTGTAGGTCTTGACCAGGTTTGCACACACTGCAGCAGGGATTTTGGCCCACTCCTCCATACAGACCTTCTCCAGATCCTTCAGGTTTCGGGACTGTCGCTGGGCAACACGGACTTTCAGCTCCCTCCAAAGATTTTCTATTGGGTTCAGGTCTGGAGACTGGCTAGGCCACTCCAGGACCTTGAGATGCTTCTTACGGAGCCACTCCTTAGTTGCCCTGGCTGTGTGTTTTGGGTCATTGTCATGCTGGAAGACCCAGCTACGACCCATCTTCAATGCTCTTACTGAGGGAAGGAGGTTGTTGGCCAAGATCTCGCGATACATGGCCCCATCCATCCTCCCCTCAATACGGTGCAGTCGTCCTGTCCCCTTTGCAGAAAAGCATCCCCAAAGAATGATGTTTCCACCTCCATGCTTGACGGTTGGGATGGTGTTCTTGGGGTTGTACTCATCCTTCTTCTTCCTCCAAACACGGCGAGTGGAGTTTAGACCAAAAAGCTCTATTTTTGTCTCATCATACCACATGACCTTCTCCCATTCCTCTTCTGGATGGTCATTGTCAAACTTCAGACAGGCCTGGACATTCGCTGGCTTGAGCAGGGGGACCTTGCGTGCGCTGCAGGATTTTAATCCATGACGGCGTAGTGTGTTACTAATGGTTTTCTTTGAGACTGTGGTCCCAGCTCTCTTCAGGTCATTGACCTGAAGAGGTACACCTCCAATTGACTCAAACTATGTCAATTAGCCTATCAGGCTCTTCTAAAGCCATGACATCATTTTTTTGAATTTTCCAAGCTGTTTAAAGCCACTGTCAACTTAGTGTATGTAAACTTCTGACCCACTGGAATTGTGATACAGTGAATAAAGTGAAATAATCTGTCTGTAAACAATTGTTGGAAAAATTAGATGTCCTAACCGACTTGCCAAAACTATAGTTTTTTATCAAGAAATTTGTGGAGTGGTTGAAAAATGAGTTTCAATGACTCCAACCTAAGTGTATGTAAACTTCCGACTTCAACTGTATATATATATATATACAGTTGAAGTTGGAAGTTTATATATACACACACACAAACAATATATGACCAAAAGTATGTGGACACCTGCTCGTCGAACATCTCATTCCAAAGTCATAGGCATTAATATGGAGTTGGTACCCCCTTTGCTGCTATAACAGCCTCCACTCTTCTGGGAAGGCTTTCAACTAGCTGTTGGAACATTTCTGCAGGGACTTGCTTCCATTCAGCCACAAGAGCATTAGTGAGGTCGGGCACTGATGTTGGGTGGTTAGGCCCGCAGTCGGCGTTCCAATTCATCCCAAAGGCGTTCGATGGGGTTGAGGTGTGGGCTATGTGCAGGCCAGTCAAATTCTTCCACACTGATCTCGACAAACCATTTCTGTTTGGACCTCGCTTTGTTCACGGGGGCATTGTTCCTGAGTGGCGCAGTGGTCTAAGGCACTGCATCGCAGTGCTAACTGTGCCACTAGAGATCCTGGTTCGAATCCAGGCTCTGTCGCAGCCGGCCGCGACCGGGAGACTCATGGGCGGCGCACAATTGGCCCAGCGTCGTCCAGGGTAGGGGAGGGAATGGCCGGCAGGGATGTAGCTCAGTTGATAGAGCATGGCGTTTGCAACGCCAGGGTTGTGGGTTTGATTCCCACGGGGGGCCAGTATAAAAAAATATATATCTGTATTCACTAACTGTAAGTCGCTCTGGATAAGAGCGTCTGCTAAATGACTAAAATGTAAATGTAAATGCATTGTCATGCTGAAACAGGAAAGGGCCTTCCCCAAACTGTTGCCACAAAGTTGGAAGCACAGAATCGTCTAGAATGTCATTGTATGCTGCGGCGTTAAGATTTCCCTTCACTGGAACTAAGGGCTCTAGCCTGAACCATGAAAAAAAGCCCCAGACCATTATGCCTCCTCCACCAAACTTTACAGTTGGCACTATGCATTGGGGCTGGTAGCATTTTCCTGGCATCCACCAAACCCAGATTCGTCCATCGGACTGCCAGATGGTGAAGTGTGATTCATCACTCCAGAGAACGCGTTTCCACCGCTCCAGAGTCAGTTCTTATGCTGACGCTATTTCCAGAGGCAGTTTGGAACTCGATAGTGAGTGTTGCAACCGAGGACAGAAGATTTTTACGGGCTACGTGCTTCAGCACTTGGCGGTCCCGTTTTGTGAGCTTGTGTGGCCTACCATGGCTGAGCTGTTGTTGCTCTTAGATGTTTCCACTTCATAATAACAGCACTTACAGTTGACCGGGGCAGCTCCAGCAGGGCAGAAACTGACTTGTTGGAAAGGTGGCATCCTATGACTGTGTCACGTTGAAAGTCACTGAGCTCTTCAGTAAGCCCATTCTACTGCCAATGTTTGTCTATGGAGATTGCATGACTGTGTGCTCGATTTTACACACCTGTCAGCAACGAGTGTGGCTGAAATAGCTGAATCCACTAATTTGAAGGGGTGTCCACATACTTTTGTATATACAGTGTATATATATATATATATATATATATATATATATATATATATATATATATATATATATATATATATACAGCTGTGGAAAAAATTAAGAGACCACTGCAACATTTTCTTAAATCAGCATCTCTACATGTATGACAGCCATTCCATTCCAGTGTCTGTTGAATTCCAACACAGGCACACCTCATTCTACTGAATTAGGTACTGATTAGGTGATCACCTGAACCAAATCTTATTTAACGAGGAAAAGTATAAAAAACACTGCTGTGGTCATCACTATCCTCTTGCAATAGGACCAGCTGGACGGCAAAACAGTGCTAATAGTACCTCAAAAGTAATAATAATAAAAAAATAACTATTGACCATGCCAAAAGAGTTGAAAAGGAACGTTTTGAGTGAGGAAAAGAAGGGTTCAATTCTGACTTTACTGGCAGAGGGATACAGTGAGCGTCAGGTTGCTTCCATCCTTAAAATTTCAAAGACGGCGGTTCATAAGAACAAGGTCAAGCAGCAGACATTGGGGACAACAAAGCTACAGACCGGCAGAGGGCGAAAACGACTCTCTACTGACCGGGATGACCGCCAACTAATTTGAATGTCACTCAACAACCATAGGATGACATCAAGTGACCTACAAAAAGAATGGCAAACGGCAGCTGGGGTCAAGTGCACGGAAAGGCGAGTTCGAAACAAGCTCCTAGGGGCAAGGCTGAAGTCGTGCAAAGCTAGAAAAAAGCCCTTCATTAATGAGAAGCAAAGAAGAGCCAGGCTGAGGTTTGCAAAAGACCATAAGGATTGGACCGTAGAGGACTGGAGTAAGGTCATCTTCTCTGATGAGTCCAATTTTCAGCTTTGCCCAACACCTGGTCGTCTAATGGTTAGACAGAGACCTGGAGAGGCCTACAAGCCACAGTGTCTCGCACCCACTGTGAAATTTGGTGGAGGATCTGGGGGTGCTTCAGCAAGGCTGGAATCGGGCAGATTTGTCTTTGTGAAGGACGCATGAATCAAGCCACGTACAAGGTTGTCCTGGAAGAAAACTTGCTTCCTTTTGCTCTGACATTGTTCCCCAACTCTGAGGATTGGTTTTTCCAGCAGGACAATGTGCCATGCCACACAGCCAGGTCGATCAAGGTGTGGATGGAGGACCACCAGATCAAGACCCTGTCATGGCCAGTCCAATCTCCAGACCTGAACCCCATTGAAAACTTCTGGAATGTGATCAAGAGGAAGATGGATGGTCACAAGCCATCAAACAAAGCCGAGCTGCTTGAATTTTTGCGCCAGGAGTGGCATAAAGACACCCAACATCAATGTGAAAGACTGGTGGAGAGCATGCCAAGACGCATGAAAGCTGTGATTGAAAATCAGGGTTATTCCACCAAATATAGATTTCTGAACTCTTCCTAAGTTAAAACAATAGTATTGTGTTGTTTAAAAATTAACATGAACTTATTTTCTTTGCATTATTCGAGTTCTGACAACACTGCATCTTTTTTGTTATTTTGACCAGTTGTCATTTTCTGCAAAGAAATGCTCTAAATGACAATATTTTTATTTGGAATTTGGGAGGAATGTTGTCAGTAGTTTATAGATTAAAACAAAAAAATTATTTTTACCCAAACACATACCTATAAATAGTAAAACCAGAGAAACTGATACTTTTGCAGTGGTCTCTTACTTTTTTTCCAGAGCTGTATATATATATATATATATATATATATATATATATATATATATATATATATATATATATATACATTCCTACCCCAGAGTGTAATGGGGATTTTAGAAAACAACAGCTTACAAAAGCTTACCCAGTCACATCAAACTCTGAAATGACAGCTAACATTCCCTTTTACATTTTTTCAGCTGTTTTGCATTGACATTTATATCCATATTAATTTTGCTGCCGCATGATTTCGCCTGGTCAGAAAAATTGCTAGCTGATGTGTCCTCTTTATGGCAGGGGGAAGACCGAATTCATATTTTGAAATGTTTTTGCCGAGGTCTGAGTGGCAAACAACAAAGTTCATACAAACCTGTTCTGTTGCAAACTAAATGGTAGCTAGAAACAAGAGGAAATAATGTGTTAAATAAAAGAATAGTCTTTTTTTATAAAGAAAAAGGGCTTCTATATAGATCCTTTTGGTCAATTCAAAATGTAAATGCCATTCCGATTCAAAAACCAACTGCCATTCTAGCATGACCACGCAAGAGAACGGTGGTTGAACCAACTCGCAAGTAGCCTACCAATAAACACATTATTTTTCAGTGCATTAAGGTAAGCAAAGTTGATTATTTAATCAAAGTTGATTATTTAATTCAATACAGTATATAAAGGTACAAATTCATATGATAAACTATAGGCTAGATAAATAAAGTTACAACTTTATTAGAATTTGAGCACATTTGTAAGCTAGATAGCTAGCTAGTTAGCTAGCTAACTTAGCTAGCTAAACAGAAAAAGCTAGGCTACTTTAATTTGCCACTTTACAAGCTAGCCAGCTAACTCTTTCAAATAAACAATATGTTTTATTATAGGATATGCCAAATAGAGCTACAGACATTAGCAATTACCTAATTGTTACTTTTATTTCTGTATTTCAGTGTGGAGTCAAGTGAGGGGACTATGTTTCATGAAAGGGAAAGGGAAAGGGTATTGCTGACTGAGAACAGGACAGGGGGTATGTATAAATGATTTATAATAAATTATGTGTAACAACTCTTGGTGATTCAATAGCCTAGTCAATCATTACATGACTTTTCACACCCTATATATGTTTTGCTCAGTCTGGCACTAACCCAACTATCAGAGACTCTTTCGGCTGCTGCTGACAACTGCATGTAAGTTGTTCTTCTACATCATAATAATTATATGTCTGCATTGCATTTTGTATTCATTTTGGCAGATTATTTCTGAAGATTAACTCGTGTTTTTGCTCCTTTTTTCTTATTCTCTGGAACCAGTCACACAACAACTCATGCTGTACTGGCGGTAGGTAGCCCAGCGGCTAAGGAGTTGGACCTGTGGCAGGAGTTGGACCTGTGGCAGGAGTTGGACCTGTGGCAGGAGTTGGACCTGTGGCCGAAATGTGGCCAGTTCGAATCCTGGGCAGGGCGCTGAAAAAGATAGGCGGAATTGATCTGACAACTGGAGGGCTGCTGGGTTCACGTCCTCAAAACATTCCCCTACTGTTGGGCCCTTGAGCAAGGCCCTTAACCCCACAACATGCTCACCATCCAGGGGTGCTGCACTGCAGCTTGAACCTGTGCTCGTCTCAACTGTATGTGTGAGGTCTTGTGTTCGGGGGGGTTGTGGACGGAGCAGAAGACACATTTTTGTTGTTCACCGTAATGGACAAAGTTCTATTGTATTGTAAAGAAGTCAGCCAGAGTTGACGTGGGCCATCATTCAGACAAAGAGATGCCTCCTTGGCCACCAGTGCATATATAAAAAAACTATGCAGGTATTCTTTTGTCCATTATTTAATAGCTTATTAAATTATTATCTTAGCTAAAAATATTACTATTTAATAGTAGTAGCCATGCTTCATAAATTGCACTATGCCAGCTTCTATATATAACCATTTTGGTTCAGTGAAGAAGAACCTCTAGGGTTCTGATCAAAGAGCCATATAAAAGGGATCTATATCGAACTTTTAGGGGTCTCATATACGAAGCAACAAATATATATTTATTTTTGGTTCTATAAGGAACCTTTTTTTCTAAGAGTCTAGAATACCGACAAAACTGCGAATGCGAACAGAACAAAATAGTGGTACCAAGTAGTAGGCCTAGAAAACAAAATATCAGATCAATAAAAGCATGACACAATCTATATTTAGGCTAGTTACATTAACAGTAAACAAATGCAGTAAACAAAAGGTGAATTTCAAGCAGACCACCATAGTCCCTGTGCCCAAGGACACTAAGATAACCTGTCTAAATGACTACCGACCCGTAGCACTCACGTCTGTAGCCATGAAGTGCTTTGAAAGGCTGGTCATGGCTCACATCAACAACATTATCCCAGAAACCCTAGACCCACTCCAATTTGCATACCGCCCCAACAGATCCACAGATTATGCAATCTCTATTGCACTCCACACTGCCCTTTCCCACCTGGACAAGAGGAACACCTACGTGAGAATGCTGTTCATTGACTACAGCTCAGCGTTCAACACCATAGTGCCCTCAAAGCTCATCACTAAGCTAAGGATCCTGGGACTAAACACCTCCCTCTGCAACTGGATCCTGGACTTCCTGATGGACCACCCCCAGGTGGTAAGGGTAGGTAACAACACAACTGCCACGCGGATCCTCAACACAGGGGCCTCTCAGGGGTGCGTGCTCAGTCCCCTCCTGTACTCCCTGTTCACCCATGACTGCATGGCCAGGCACAACTCCAACACCATCATTAAGGTCAGAGACCTGGCCGTGTGGTGCCAGGTTAACCTCTCCCTCAACGTGATCAAGACAAAGGAGATGATTGTGGACTACAGGAAAAAAAAGAGGACTGAGCACGCCCCCATTCTCATCGACGGGGCTGTAGTGGAACAGGTTGAGAGCTTCAAGTTCCTTGGTGTCCACATCACCAACGAACTATCAAGGTCCAAACACACCAAGACAGTCGTGAAGAGGGCACGACAAAGCCTATTCCCCCTCAGGAGACTGAAAAGATTTGGCATGGGTCCTCAGATCCTCAAAAAGTTATACAGATGCACCATCGAGAGCATCCTGACTGGTTGCATCACCACCTGGTATGGCAACTGCTCGGCCTCCAACCGCAAGGCACTACAGAGGGTAATGCGTACGGCCCAGTACATCACTGGGGCCAAGCTTCCTGCCATCCAGGACCTCTATACCAGGTGGTGTCAGAGGAAGGTCCTAAAAATTATCAAAGACTCCAGCCACCCTAGTCATAGACTGTTCTCTCTGCTACCGCACGGCAAGCTGTACCGGAGTGCCAAGTCTAGGTCCAAAAAGCTTCTCAACAGCTTCTACCCCCGAGCCATAAGACTCCTGAACAGCTAATCATTGCTACCTGGACTATTTGCACTGCCCCCCCTGCTATTATTTTACTCCTGCTCTTTAGTTATTTGCTTTTTTTTTTTTTTACTTAACACTTCAAAAAAGAAGGGAAAAAAGGCATTGTTGGTTAAGGGCTTGTAAGTAAGCATTTCACTGTAATGTCTACACCTGTTGTATTCGGCGCATGTGGCAAATAAAATTTGATTTGAATGGAAATCCAAATAACCAAAACACAACCTACTACAGTAAGATGGAGCCATGTACAGTTGTCATGCCAAATAAATAGGCCTATACAGGCCCGCTTCAAACATGGAAAATCATGCCACTCGCTCATGAGTTCAGCAACACGTTGTGATATGGCACAATACACTTCTGTGAATCAAATTCGACCCACCTAATCAATTAAGCAATGCCAGCATACCATAAACAAGTTTCCAATACGTACAGTTTCATTTACAGCAACGGAAACCAATAGTCTACCAAGAACCATAACAGCATCTGCAGTAACAGAGTATTCCAACCACTCTCTTCCTATGAAGCAGTTGCTATTAAATGAAAATGTTTGGACAGAAAACCTGCAGCTAGGGTAGGATTCTAGGATAACCTGGACTGGCTCCTCTGTTCCAAGACCATCAGGAACAGTCAGAGGTGGAGGCGGCTGTGGAGGCATTATCCTGGCAACGCTTGTGGAAGGGTGGGTTGGCTCTGCACATGGAGCTAGCTGGAGCTCAGCAGCATCATTGTGGCGGCCTCAGTGTTTTGATGCTGCTGCTGCTCAACACTCTGCTTCTCTTTCTCCTTTCTTTGGGTGCTTTAGCGAAGCCAATTTCTGAAATCCATCGAGGCAGATAAGCTGGTGGGGTCAAGTTTACAGTTGAAGCTGCTTCACTCTTAGCTAGCTAGCTGTAAAAAAAACATTAGTGTTATTAGCCTTAGTCTATTTAGACTAAGGCTAATAACACTAATGTTTTTTTTACAGCTAGCTAGCTAAGAGTGAAGCAGCTTCAACTGTAAACTTGACCCCACCTTTATAAATCAAAATCAAATATTACAGGCGGAGGTGTATCACATTAGAGCCACACTGAACCTTCAGCATAGAAATGCAACCAAAAAGAACCTACAGAAAATAGCTACAAATGATGGAGAAAACATTGTCTCAAAGGACATTTTGAATGAAGAAGCAAAATATTTGTAGAAAATGTTTTCCTTTCAATTCCTCCAACTTCACTTGATGGCCTCCTGTAGCTCAGTTGGTAGAGCATGGCTCTTGCAACGCCAGGGTTGTGGGTTCGATTCCAGTATATCAAACATTTTATGAATTATTGAAAGATCCACTACTAGCATGTTTTAATTATTTATACATAAATAGTAAACTGTCTGACACACAAAAATAAGTTTGATTACTCTCTTACTGTAGCAGGAGCCGGGGGAACAGTATAAAGACCCAGTCTCACTAATAAATTGGAGGCTAAATGTATTGCTCATAGATTTTTAAAAAATCTTACTGGATATTATTCATCATGATCAGACAGGATTCTTAAAAGGAACATATATTGGAGCTAGCTTTCAATTATTTATAATAATTGTCAAATGCTATGAGAATGCAGGGAAACCAGGCATAATCTTTATAGCATATTTTGAGAAAGCCTTTGATAAAGTACGGCTAGAATTTATTTATAAATAAGATGGATAAAAGTAATGTATAACACTACTTTATATACAATTAGAAATAATGGTTATTTCTCTGAGAATTTTGAAATGTTAAGAGGTGTAAAACAGGGTTGTCTTCGTTCACCATACTTGTTTGTTATGACCAATGAACTGTTAGCTATACACATTTGGTCCAATGACCAAATTAAGGGGTTAGAAATTAATGGATTACAAACAAAGGTATCAATGTATGTCGATGATTCAAGTTCTTTCTATTTTCTTTTTTCTTTTTCTTTTTCTTCTTCTTTTTTTTTTTTGGGGGGGGGGGGGTGGATCAGCTTAATATTGCAGATAGATTGTATCTTCTATCAATGTAATTGTCTGCATCACTTCCAATCCCCCATGTTTTTTATATATATTCCCCTTTAATACTTTTCAACCCCGCCATCCTTTCCCTACTTGGAGTAAATTAGTGAACAACAATGCCCAGGCCTCTACTTCCGGTCTATACTTACTATCTACACCTTATGGACACAGTTAATTTTACAATAATTATATTATATATATATTTATATGTATTTTTTACTCCTGAACTTCTTCTACTCTCAACCTCTCCGATCATTTTCATGATGTCCATCCGGTTTGCTTCTATATGCCATATCTTTCTAACTGTGCTCTTTCCCAAAAGCTCCCAACATACAACCTATATACTTATTATGGACACAGTATGCTTACATTATTAGCTATCTTTGTTATTATTTGTTGTTATTTGTTATTAGTCCCATCCTTCAACTCTATTCAATACCTCCCATCTATCTCTTAACACCATCCATATAGGATTTCTATTTGCCATATATATTTCAACCGTACTGTGTTGTTTTACAAAAGTTCTGAACCTTTCTATTCTCATTGCTTCTACAGATTGTGAATGAAAAATAAACATTTTTGCTAAAAGTATTATTATATTATTGATCAATTGACTATGACTTTTCAGATCACCCAGTAATGCTATCTGCAAGGTTAGCTCCAGGTAAATATTGCAATCCTTTAGCCATTCCGGGACCTGTGTCCAAAAACAAGCTACAAATGGACAGAACCAAAACAAATGATCTAATGATTCTGTCTCTTCACAGCAAAATCTGCAGAGCTGGGAAGATTGTATCCCCCATATAAATAACATTCTATTGGTAGCAATAATTTTATATAATTGCTTTAAATTAAAGGTATCAATACCAATTTAAGTTTAAATTGAAAGATTCTAATTTTTGAATCCGGTGTCGTTTTGCGTGTCAGTTCATAAACACTATGCCATGGGATCGGTACGTCAAAGATCTCTTCCCAACTATTTTGCAATCTATATGGGACGGCTGTCAATCCTTTGTTCCTTAAGTGAAACTGATATACTTTTTTATTTATCACAGTTTTCCTTAACCAATTATGTTCTTTAATGCAAGGCCGACAGACAAGTTCCTTACTTTCTCCCCCTTCCACTTTCCTCTTCCACTTTTGAGGTAAGGCTGCAATTATTTGGTTGTAATTTTAGGTAGAGCAGACATTGCCATATGTTTTTGTTAGCTGCATGTGCGACATAACTCCACCAGTCCTACCGATGATATAATTTACGAAGATTATACCTTTTTTAAACATTCTGTCAATGTCCGGAGACATTTGAAACCCCACCTCTTTAAGGAATACCTGGGATAGGATAAAGTAATCCTTCTACCCCCCCCCCCCCCCCTCCACACACAGCGGAGTCGCTCACCACCTTCCGGAGACATTTGAAACCCCACCTCTTTAAGGAATACCTGGGATAGGATAAATTAATCCTTCTACCCCCCCAAACAAAAAAAAAATAAAAAAAATTGTAAAGTGGTTATCCCACTGGCTATAGGGTGAATGCATCAATTTGTGAGACGCTCTGGTCTAGAGCGTCTGCTAAATGACGTAAATGTGCCCTTGAGCAAGGCACTTAACCCTAATTGCTCCTGTAAGTCGCTCTGGATAAGAGCGTCTGCTAAATGACTAAAATGTAAATGTAAATGTCAAAAAATAAAGGTTTTTTGTCAATTAGTATATTTGAATTTAACCACACTATTTGTTGCATTATTTGTTCTGTCGTTTCTGGAGGATTAAATTGAAATTGCAACCAACTTTCTATGGTTTGTTTTAGAAATAGTGATATTTGGGAGATGATTTCCTTTTCAAATAACTGCAAATGAGTTGTTGTAATCTGAATAAAGGGAAAAAGGCCTTTCTTGAACATTGGGTGAGACAATTTTACTAATTTGCTTGAGAACCAGTTTGGATTTAAGTATAACTTTTGTATGACTGAAGCTTTTAGTGATAGGTCTAATGCTTTAATATTTAATAATTTCTGTCCTCCGAATTCATATTCATTATATAATAATATGATTAAAGTTCTTTCTTGAGTCCACAATCTTCAACCCTGAACGGTATTATTGAGGACCTGGATAATTTCTCCAGTTTATCTGGATTAAAACCCAACTATGATAAGTGTACTATATTACGGACTGGGTCTCTAAAATATTATTTTGTGCCCAATAGAAATTAATGGCAAATAATGTATTCTATCATTTTGGAGTCACTTTTACTGTAAATAAGAAAATAATATGTTTTTAAACACTTCTACAGTCATGTGATGTGGATGCTACCATGATTACAGATAATCCTGAATGAATGGTGAATAATGACGAGTGAGAAAGTTACAGATGAAGAAATATCATACCCCCCCCCCCCCCCCATAAATGCTAACCTCCCCTGTTATTGTAATGGTGAGAGATTAGCATGTCTTGGGGGTATGATATGTGTGTGTCTATAACTTTCTCACTCATCATTATTCACGATTCATTCAGGATTATCCGTAATCATGGTAGCATCCACATTAATGTAGAAGAGTTTCGAAAACATATTATATTCGTATTTACAATAAAAGTGACTCCAAAATGATACAATACATTGTTTGCAATTAATTTCTATTGGGCACAAAATAATCTGAAACACAAGCTTGATGTAATCATTGTGTGCTAGAAATATGGGACCAAATGCTAAACTTTTCACAACTTTAATACACATACAGTAAGTGAATTTGTCCCAATACTTTTGCTCCCCTAAAATGGGGGGGACTATTTCTAAACGGTTCACCCAAAATGGATGAAAATACCCTCATATTAAAGCTGCCAGTCTGCACTTTAACCTCATAGTCATTGTTTGAGTATAGCGCAAAAATAAGAAAAATGCTTCACTGTCCCAATAATTACAGAGGGCACTATCTTTCTACTCTATCTATCTATCTATCTATCTATCTATCTATCTATCTATCTATCTATCTATCTATCTATCTATCTATCTATCTATCTATCTATCTATCTATCTATCTATCTATCTATCTATCTATCTATCTATCTATCTATCTATCTATCTATCTATCTATCTATACACACACACATATACACATTATATACTAAATACAATTTCCAGTGTTTCGGAGGACGCATGTCTCTCAAACTTCGCCTCTCCCGAGTCCGTACGGGAGTTGCAGCGATGGGACAAGACTGTAACTACCAATTGGATATCACGAAGTTGGAGAGAAAATCTCATTCCAAAATCATGGGCATTAATATTGAGTTGGTCCCCCCCTTTGCTGCTATAACAGCCTCCACTCTTCTGGGAAGGCTTTCCACAATTGGCCCAGCGTTGTCCGGGTTTGGCCAGTGTAGAACGTCATTGTAAATAAGAATTTGTTCTTAACTGACTTGCCTAGTTAAATAAAGGTAAAATAGAAAAAAGAAAAAATGAAATTGCTGCGGGGACTTGCTTCCATTCAGCCACAAGAGCATTAGTGAGGTCGTGCACTGATGTTGAGCGATTAGGCCTGGCACGCAGTCGGCGTTCCAATTCATCCCACAGGTGTTCGATGGGGTTGAGGTCAGGGATCTGTGCAGGCCAGTCAAGTTCTTCCACACAGATCTCGACAAACTATTTCTGTATGGACCTCACTTTGTGCACGGGGGCATTGTCATGGTGAAACAGGAAAGGGCCTTCCGCAAACTATTGCCACAAAGTTGGAAGCACAGAATCGTCTAGAATTTCATTGTATGCTGTAGCATTAAGATTTGCATTCACTGGAACTAAGGGGCCTAGCCTGAACCATGAAAAAAAGCCCCAGACCATTATTCCTCCTCCACTAAACTTTACAGTTGGGACTATGCATTCGGGCAGGTACTGTTCGGGCAGGTAGCCAAACCCAGATTAGTCCATCGGACTGCCAGATGGTCAAGCGTGATTCATCACTCCAGAGAACGCGTGTCCACTGCTCCAGAGTCCAATGGTGGCGAGCTTTACACCACTCCAGCCGACGCTTGGCATTGTGCATGGTGATCTTAGGCTTGTGTGCGGCTGCTCGGCCATGGAAACCCATTTCATGAAGCTCCCGACGAACAGTTATTGTGCTAAATTTGCTTCCAGAGGCAGTTTTGAAGTCGATAGTGAGTGTTGCAACCGAGGACAGACGATTTTTACGCGCTTCAGCACTTGGCGGTCCCGTTCTGTGAGCTTGTGTGGCCTACCAATTCGCAGCTGGGCTGTTGATGATCCTTGAGATGTTTCTACAACTTGATTGGAGTCCAGCTGTGGTGAATTCAATTGATTGGACATAATTTGGAAAGGCACACACCTGTCCATATAAGGTCCCACGGTTGACAGTGCATGTCAGAGCAAAAACCAAGCCATGAGGTCGAAGGAATTGTCCGTAGAGCTCCGAGACAGGATTGTGTCAAGGCACAGATCTGGGGAAATCATGTTTTAGCATTGAAGGTCCCCAAGAACACAGTGGCCTCCATCATTTTTAAATGGAAGAAGTTTGGAACCACCAAGACTCTTCCTAGAGCTGGCCGCCCAGCCAAACTGAGCAATCGGGGGAGAAGGGCCTTGGTGAGGGAGGTGACCAAGAACCCGATGGTCACTCTGACAGAGCTCCAGAGTTCCTCTGTGGAGATGGGAGAACCTTCCAGAAGGACAATGATCTCTGCAGCACTCCAACAATCAGGCCTTTATGGTAGAGTGGCCAGACGGAACCCACTCCTCAGTAAAAGGCACAGCCCGCTTGGAGTTTGCCAAAAGGCACCTGAAGGGCTCTCAGACCATGAGAAACAAGATTCTCTGGTCAGATGAAACCAACATTGAACTCTTTGACCTGAATGCCAAGCGTCACATCTGGAGAAAACCTGGAACGATCCCTACGGTGAAGCATGGTGGTGGCAGCATCATGCTGTGGGGATGTTTTTCAGCGGCAGGGACTGGGAGACTAGTCAGGATCGAGGGAAAATAAACTGAACAAAGTAGAGAGAGATCCTTGATGAAAACCTGCCTAGAGCGCTTAGAACCTCAGACTGGGGCGAAGGTTCACCTACCAACAGGACAACGACCCTAAGCACACAGCCAAGACAACATAGGAGTGGCTTCGGGACAAGTCTCTGAATGTCCTTGAGTAGCCCAGCCAGAGCCTGGACTTGAACCCGATCGAACATCTCTGGAGAGACCTGAAAATAGCTGTGCAGCGACGCTCCCCATCCAACCTGACAGATCTTGAGAGGATCTGCGGAGAAGAATGGGAGAAAATCCCTAAATACAGGTGTGCCAAGCTTGTAGCGTCATACCCAAGAAGACTCGATGCTGTAATCGCTGCCAAAGGTGCTTCAACAAAGTACTGAGTAAATGGTCTAAATGTGATATCAGTTTTTATTTTTAATATATTTGCATGTGTAGATTGATGAGGGGAAAAAACGATTTATTCAATTTTAGAATGAGGCTGTAACGAAACAAAATGTGGAAAAAGTCAAGGGGTCTGAATACTTTCCGAATGCACTGTAGGTATGGTTAAATTGACTAGGCAACATGATAGATAATAGACTGAGCTGTAGCAACATCGTATGTGGAGCAGTAGCAGCAGCGTATGTTGTAATGAGTGTGAAATGTTGTGTGTGTGTGGCTTGTGTATGCATGTGTGCACATGTTATGTGTGTGGGTGTATGTAGTGTGTGTGTGTGTGTATGTGTGTGTGTTGTTGTATCAGTGTAAGTATGTGTGAGTGTGTGGGTAGAGTCCAGTGTGTGTGCATATAGTCAATGTAAGAGACAGACAGCGAGAGACAGACAAAAGTAGGAATGCAAGGCTTTATCATTGGGATTTTTATATAAATGTTTCACAATCAACTAGTTTGATAAGGTTATCCCCTACCTTTTTACTAGACCCGATTACCCCATCAAAACCAGGCATTCCAAACATTCTAAACTTTACTACGAGCCCGCCTAGATGTTAGCTTACTCACCACTGGTATATGGAGAGGTATATACTGTATGTGTGATGTCTGCTACATTGGTCAGAAACTCTGTATGAATCATACTGTATATAAGGCATGAATACACGTGTGACCAGACAGGTGAGAGGGCCAGAGCTGTCCAGAGAAGTTACTCTCCAATGGGATACAGTGGGGGGAAAAAGTATTTAGTCAGCCACCAATTGTGCAAGTTCTCCCACTTAAAAACATGAGAGAGGCCTGTAATTTCAATCATAGGTACACGTCAACTATGACAGATAAAATGAGAAGATAAAATCCAGAAAATCACATTGTAGGATTTTTTATGAATTTATATGCAAATGATGGTAGAAAATAAGTATTTGGTCAATAACAAAAGTTTCTCAATACTTTGTTATATACCCTTTGTTGGCAATGACACAGGTCAAACATTTTCTGTAAGTATTCACAAGGTTTTCACACACTGTTGCTGGTATTTTGGCCCATTCCTCCATGCAGATCTCCTCTAGAGCAGTGATATTTTGGGGCTGTCGCTGGGCAACATGGACTTTCAACTCCCTCCAAAGATTTTCTATGGGGTTGAGATCTGGAGACTGGCTAGGCCACTCCAGGACCTTGAAATGCTTCTTACGAAGCCACTCCTTCGTTGCCCGGGCGGTGTGTTTGGGATCATTGTCATGCTGAAAGACCCAGCCACGTTTCATCTTCAATGCCCTTGCTGATGGAAGGAGGTTTTCACTCAAAATCTCACGATACATGGCCCCATTCATTCTTTCCTTTACACGGATCAGTCGTCCTGGTCCCTTTGCAGAAAAACAGCCCCAAAGCATGATGTTTCCACCCCCATGCTTCACAGTAGGTATGGTGTTCTTTGGATGCAACTCAGCATTCTTTGTCCTCCAAACACGACGAGTTGAGTTTTTACCAAAAAGTTCTATTTTGGTTTCATCTGACCATATGAGACATTCTCCCAATCCTCTTCTGGATCATCCAAATGCACTCTAGCAAACTTCAGACGGGCCTGGACATGTACTGGCTTAAGCAGGGGGACACGTCTGGCACTGCAGGATTTGAGTCTCTGGCGGCGTAGTGTGTTACTGATGGTAGGCTTTGTTACTTTGGTCCCAGCTCTCTGCAGGTCATTCACTAGGTCCCCCCGTGTGGTTCTGGGATTTTTGCTCACCGTTCTTGTGATCATTTTGACCTCACGGGGTGAGATCTTGCGTGGAGCCCCAGATCGAGGGAGATTATCAGTGGTCTTGTATGTCTTCCATTTCCTAATAATTGCTCCCACAGTTGATTTCTTCAAACCAAGCTGCTTACCTATCGCAGATTCAGTCTTCCCAGCCTGGTGCAGGTCTACAATTTTGTTTCTGGTGTCCTTTGACAGCTCTTTGGTCTTGGCCATAGTGGAGTTTGGAGTGTGACTGTTTGAGGTTGTGGACAGGTGTCTTTTATACTGATAACAAGTTCAAACAGGTGCCATTAATACAGGTAACGAGTGGAGGACAGAGGAGCCTCTTAAAGAAGAAGTTACAGGTCTGTGAGAGCCAGAAATCTTGCTTGTTTGTAGGTGACCAAATACTTATTTTCCACCATAATTTGCAAATAAATTCAATAAAAATCCTACAATGTGATTTTCTGGATTTATTTTTCTCAATTTGTCTGTCATAGTTGACGTGTACCTATGCTGAAAATTACAGGCCTCTCTCATCTTTTTAAGTGGGAGAACTTGCACAATTGGTGGCTGACTAAATACTTTTTTTCCCCACTGTACGTATAGCCTACTGTGCGACCTATGCTACTTTAGCCACACAGGCTCTACGAATCATAGACCGTACTGGTATATAAGGTATGAATACATGTGAGGCCAGACAGACAGGTGACAGGGCTGAACTGTCCAGAGCAGTTAGCCTACTCTCCACTCAATTACCTCTGCTGGTGAGATAGGCTGTATGAATCATAGGCCGTACATAAGGCATGAATACATGTGTAGCCAGACAGACAGTGACTGGATGACGGGTTGGGCCAGAGATGTCCAGGGAAGTTACTCTCTAATGGGATACATACGACCTCTGTTGGACAGATGGCCTGTATGAGTAGGCCTACACGTGAGGCTTGACAGGTGACAAGGCGTTGGGGCAAGAGCCGTCCAGAGATGTTAGCCTACTCTCCATCCGGCTGTGACTGAGCTCTCCAAGATAGCCAAGGCTGTATGAATCATAGACTGTACATAAGGTTAGGTATGAATATATGTGCAGCCAGACAGGTGATGAGGTGACAGGGCCAGAGCTGTCCAGAGAAGTTAGCTACTCACTTTCAAGAGGATTGTGACTGAACTCTGCTAGCCAGACGGCTGAGACTGGGTCAGTAGTGCTAGTCAGTGGTCAGTCAGTCCATAGATGAGCTGCATGTGATGGAACCCATATTGAAGTAGAGGCTCAGTGATAATCCTGAATATCTCAACAGAGACATAATCCCAAGGCCAGTCATACACCAAATCATCCAGTACGTGCAGTAGGTTTATACAGGAGCAGACACGCCAGGCCAGGACATATTCATCATCAGTAATCAAGGGTCGACACAGAACAGCGCCGGAGAAGATGACTGCCGTTTTACAGCCCTCTAACCAATTGTACTATTATGTGTGTTTTTCCGCGATATTTGTAACTTATTTTGTACATAATGTTTCTGCCATCGTCTCTTATAACCAAAAAGACCTTCTGGATATCAGGACAGTGATTACTCACTACTGTTATTTTATTTTACTTCTGCTCTTTTTTTCTCAACACTTTTTTTGTTGTTGTTTTATTTTTACTTTTTTGTTAAAAATAAATGCACTGTTGGTTAAGGGCTGTAAGTAAGCATTTCACTGTAATGTCTGCACCTGTTGTATTCGGCGCATGTGGCCAATACAATTTGATTTGATTTGATTTGAAATAGAAACACGGACTTGATGAATGACTAAGAGAGTGGGATGAATCATGGATGGAATGGAGTAAATTGAATGGATTTAGGATATGGGGGATTTGAGGTAAGGAGATCTTAATTTACATTTTCTACCATAACAAATATAATTATTTTATAATTACAACATTTTATATCATGGGAGTTTTATACCATGGAAGGAAAATCCCTCAAATTATTTTTTGGGTTATTTGACGGCAGGCAAAGAAAAGCTGGAAGCCGTGCTTGTTAGTTCAATGCCATTTCATAGCATTTGCAAATGCAGAATTCTTCATTTTCTCTAACACTGACATTACATTAACATGTATAGTATAACTTTGATGTCTGAAAACCACTAAACATTCTGGTATAGCTCACATTACAGATAATTTGTTATCACATTGCTTATCTACAGACATAAATGCCTTGTCCATTGCTTGTTTGAGCTACAATTACCAGTTATTCATACATTTTGTCTTTATTTGACTTCCCTTTGAATTCCCCTTACAAACCCAGCCAGAGAAAGGCCTTCCGGTTGAGGATTCAGGCCAATATAATGGAAAATATGTTTTGAGACGCACATCATGCAATGCCTTGTGTATCTATCGATCTTAGTAAATTGTGTAATCTTGAGGATGTCACACCCTGGCTCTGGGACTCTATATGTTGAGCCAGGGTGTGTTCATTCTATGTGTTCTGTTTCTATGTTGGGTGTTCTAGGTTGTGTTTTTCTATGTTGGCCTGAGTGACTCCCAATCAGAGGCAACGAGTGTCAGCTGTTGGCTGGTTGTATCTGATTGGGAGCCATATTTATACTGTCTGTTTTCCTTTTGTGTTTGTGGGTTCTTGTTCCGTGTTCGGTCATTATCACCGTGGACTTCACGAGTCGTTTATTGTTTTTGTTCGTGCTTTAATATAATAAAGTAACATGTTCATTCATCACGCTGCGCATTGGTCTACTTCTCTCCCTGACGATCGTGACAGAGGACAATAGTAAAGGCACTGTTAATATAGTAAATCATTGCTCACTATCTTTTTTTTTTTATTCAAGAGAAAAAGCTTTTGTTCATAGTACATGTAACCTAATCTTTAATGTAAAATGACAAATACATAGTCCCAGGTCCAGTGATACTGATGTTGCCATGTTCCATTTATTTAAAAAAAAATCCTGTGATAATTTCATAAAATGAGTGGGATTAGGGTAAAAAATAAACCATAATTTTGATTAAACATGAAACTGCATTATTCACTGTAACCTGATGAAGGGAGGTCCAATAGATACTCTAGCTGGGTGTTGTCCTAATCAGAGTGTCTGATCAGTGGTTAGGTGTGACCCCAGTCACCTGATGTTGATCCAATGATTCAGGTGAGACAGGGGAGGATCAAGACAACACATCAAGCACATCAAAGACTAATTATTACCTTATTATACAGGCTTACAGGATCAACATCAAGATAACAAATTAGAGCATCCACAATATACACAAAGGTTGTTTGTATTTATGTATTATCATAGATAATTTGAAGCACACTTTTAAAATAAAGATACAAATGGACCAAGGCGAACTCATGAGCATTGCTATGGAGTTCTAGAATGTTTTACTTAATTCCAAAATAGCCAAACTTCTCTTTCACATTTTGGAATGTCTGGGCTTGAATCAAATAATTTTCTGAAATATATTCAGGTTCAACCTTGATCTAACATAACATGTTTGGCGAAATCTTATCAGTTTTTCTACATCGAAAACTTTCCCTCTCTTGCTCTGAGAGAAAACAAGAGTGAAAACAGAGAGAGCAGCATGGGGACATGGAAGGCTGGCCTGAGAGTCAAACCCGTGGGAGCACTCTGACCATTTGGCTTGATGTTGAATAAACACAAAGGTGTCTCCTCCCTCTAAAAACGGGCTCTGCTCTGCCCCATGCTGATCCTGTTTACGTGCTTTAGCCAGGTTTCTGTTTTAAGTCCAGGTGCTAAACACCTTCCCCCTGAGATAAGAGATGATTAATTCCTTTGAATGAGCAACGATTTAATGGCTCAAAGCTTAATTAAGCTGTGGATGGACACACTCACCTATGGGATCCCACGGCATATATACAAGGGCCAGCCCAGCCAGCCAGCTGAGGTGAAAAGAAAACTCCATACTTTGTAGATCATCCCTTTGATGTGAATGATGACCCCCGCCTTCTATGCCCCATCCCTGTCCTGTCCCACCATGGTCATTTCAGCATGGAAATGTGATTAGTTGACCCTTTTTAGCTCCACACCACTGGCAGAGAGGGTCCTTGGGTTGGTGGTGACATTTGTGACCAAAGCCTGATTCCATATAAATATCAGAGGGTGTGGAGACCAAAAGGTCACTCGGTCAGGAACTAGCTATCAGGGAAGCTGTGCTTTGAGGAGGAATCATAAGGGAGTATAAGGAGTATATACCATGGATATCCTGCAGCCCTGCCTACTGCTCATTCTGTGGGCTCTCAACATAGCCTGTAAGTACTGTTGTTTGTTTGTCTTTCTCTATTTGACCATAAAGCTCAATGATGTACAGTGATGATACCTACTGATGGACTTCAATCAACATTAAGACTTTATAATCCTTTTTGATACACAGGAGAGCACAGGCACTGGTACAGAGTGTGAACAGAACAGCCATGTGACATGTACTGATGTGTATCTGAGTCTGATACTGGTTGTTTGATTTCAACTGTTTGATTTTTAGAACCTTGTTGTGTGATGTGCTATATTATAGATAGTGCATATGATGTGGTTATTAGAAGAATATCAAAGGATTATACTAGTTTTATAGCAGATCAAATCAGCCAAACCACTTTGTGCATACATACATGCTATAAGTGAGCATACTATATGTCACTTTATAATTAGGTAGTGTCCTGGAACTGGCCATGACCACTAAGGTCCGGGCCTGCATGTAGGAGTGCTGATCTAGGATCAGTTTTGTCTTTCAAATGATAATTAATGGAAAGGGAGGACCTGATCCTAGAGCCGCACTCCTACTCTGAGACGATATTATACTTGACCAAGGAATCAGAGCTCTGACAGTTCAGGAATGCTGCTGTCACCTTGGACTGCTATACAAGGTGTTGATGTGTCTGTGTTAATCTTATCCAGCAGCTGCCTTGTTGAACAAACACGTGGAGCACAGGAACCTGTTTGCACTGAGAGCCTGCTGCAAGAGACAGAGCCACTTTGTTTACATCGGCCAAGGTAAAGCATTGGTAAAGCACCATGCGAGGGCAGCACTGTCTCATTCCACATACATTACTTCTATTCCACATACATTACTTCTAATGGTACTATCAAAGTCTAGTCCCATATTGTAGCCAACTATTCCCTTAGGGCTAGGCTACTACAATGCAAAGTCTTCCAAAAACCCTTGAATATAAATTCCCTTGTTTTATCATAGACTTATCTCCTCCTATTCAACAATATTTGTCAGCAGAATTATGTGGCTTGATAAATGCAAACAAAACTATATATTCATGTAAATTGGTGCAAGATACATGCATCCATATAGATGTTTAGGGGTTTAGAGAATTTGGGGGATAATGGATAATGTATATTATTGTAATGAACTCATTGTTTAACTTGTGTCCTCAGACATCTCTGGTAGTCCTGTGAGTGTGGATGTGGGGATGTGCAGGACGCATTGTGGGGGAGAACAAAGCAGGACATCATATGAGGCTGGACTACAGCAGGGCTTTTCCAAACACTCCTCCATGTTGGAATACCTCAGGAGCAAAAAGGTAAGTGAGCAGTTCCTCAAATAACCAAAAGAAAGCACTACAACTTCAGGATTGTAAAGAGTTTAGGAATTTTAAGGAATTAAATTAGGCCTCCTTATTTAAGAATTTGATCAATAAAATAACATATACCTATATTCGATGAAGACAAAATAAAAATGTTTTTCTTAGTTAAATATGGTTATTATATTGTTGCATTATTAGGGACATTATTATCTCAACATTAGAGTGCTGAGACCCAAGATAAGAACACCATTACAACTTAATGGGCATATAGTCTTCACTAAAAATATCTCTTGACATGTCTTCTATTTTTCCCTTTATAAAAGGTAAGGGTTCGCAAACCTGCCACTCCAATCAGTGCCGAGGGTTCTGGTCAGGTTACATCCTGCGGGGTGAACCATAACTGTGAGCCGACCGGGGTGAGGGTGGACCGGATACTGCTGTTCAAGGGTCCCCGGGAGGTGGAGGTCATAGAGGAATGCCATTGTGAAAACAAACTGACCCAATGTGTCCGGGTTCCGGCGCTCAAAACCTACTTCTTTGAGACCCCATACGAGACTGTCATTGATGTGGGAAGCTGTTCAGGATCGAAAGGTTCTCCAGGTGTGTAGGCTTATCTTTGACTACAAAAATGACTACAAAAACAGCCAACATTTAGAGAAGGGTCTGACCGCGTCCAGGGAAGAAGCGCCTTCTCTTTCTATTGGCTCACATCTACTTCCTCGTTCTATGGGTCGACTGTAGCATTGTAGCTAAACCTAACCCTATCCCTTTTCCTAACCTTAACCTCATTCGCCTAACCTGCTACCTTAATTCACCCAACCTGTTGTGTTAGTTCTCCTAACCTGCTATGCTAATTATCCTTACCTTATACATTAATTATCCTAACTTGCTACGTTAGATCTCCTAACCGGCTACGTTAATTATCTTTACCTGCTACGTTAATTATCCTAACCTGACAAAAAGGGGGCTTGGTTTCCCTGGGCTGTTCTTCCCTGAGCGGTTCTTCGCTGGAGTTTCCCTGGAGTTTCCCTGGATGCGGGCCACAGTCAGACCTTATTGAAACTTTATGGTCGCAAAAACGTAATGCTTAAAAAAAACAGGTATCGATGCCAATGGGAGATAATGGACAAATGTACAATGTGCATAAAAGTGTTGCTCGCATAGGGGTTAGGATTGAAACCAGAGAGAGTAGATTTGTTTTTGTTGTTGTCTCCCACAACCACTGATACATACATGTCCTCGTGTTCTTAAAATTCAAACCTTATTTTTGGTGTGTCATTGCTGTAATATATGGTATAATATTTTTCATAGCACTCATTGCTGTACGAACAATCTTAATTAATTTGCACAAAAAAATAAGAAAAAGATCCTAATGGTAAAGTTCTATTGATAATTCAGTGGTAGCATAATTACAAAGGCCATTTCACAGGGCCCATGGAAGACCATAGCATTTCAATAAGAAATAACATCAGACTGAAACAGTTAATGGACACAGAGGACATGAAACAAACAATCATCATAGTTCATGATCATGTTCAGAATGTAAGTAACCCTAATAATATGTTATAACTATTTCCTTCTCAGATGGTTTCTCCTGCGTGCCCACTAAATTTGTCTCGGCCTTGGTGGAGACCCCTAACAAGGTAGACCTGGTCCAGACGGTGGAGGCCTGTGAGCTGAGTGAGAGCTGCTACAGAGTTCCCTACATGGAGTACTACTATGAAATAGTCTATGATGCTGACGGAGTCAAAGAGGAGAAACTCAAGGTGAGCTCACGTTTCAGTATCCTGTATTTTTATTAACAAAGTTAGAAAGCCACTGCCCCATCAATACGCCAACTTTACCTGTGCTACACTCTAGCAATGCATCATTTTCTTTTTCATAAAAAAATAGCAAAAAGAAAAGCCTGCAGTAACACATATGCTTTTTTTTTTTACTTGTCTTTTGGTCTCATTCTTTATAGAAACTATTTTGCCACTCTTCTTTTTTTAATAATGAACTTTAAAGCCATGCACAGACTACATAAGATTAACCCTTATCTGATCTTATTCATTTATCAGCTAGGCAGCTTCACACCAATCAGATGTTTGATCAGAGAGCAGAGGAAGTTAGTGATTCCATCTGAGTGTCAGACACACTAAAAAGGCACCTCCATTTGTCAGATAGATCTGCAAGTAAAAGGTTATTGGTCCACTTTAATAAATTTCCCCTGCACAGAATCCTGGGAGATAAAGAGATGGCATATCTTCAATGGGTTCAGCCCAAAAATGTTTAAAATTTTAACTGGATGGATGCTATAGTATGCACAGAGTGGCTTTTTATGGGGCACATTGGGAACAAAACACTTTTCAGGGGTACAGTGCCTTCATAAAGTATTCACAGCCCTTGACTTTTCCACATTTTATTGGGTTACAGCCTGAATTTTAAATGGATTAAATGTAAAATTTTTGTCACTACACACATAATGTCAAAGTGGAATTATGTGTTTAGAAAATTTTACAAATTAATTACACATGAAAAGCTGAAATGTCTTGAGTCAATAAGTATTCAACCCCTTTGTTATGGCAAGCCTAAATAACTTTAGGAGTAAACATTTGCTTAACAAGTGACATAATAAGTTGCATGTACTCACTCTGTGTGTAATAATAGTGTTCAACATTATTTTTGAATGACTACCTCATCTCTGTACCCCACACATAACAATTATCTATAAGGTCCCTCAGTCGAGCAGTGAATTTCAAACAGAGATTCAACCACAAAGACCAGGGAGGTTTTCCAATGCCTCACAAAAAAGGGCACCTATTGGTAGATGGGTAAAAAAAAGAAAAAGCAGACAATGAGAATTACTTTGAGCATGGTGAAGTTATTAATTACACGTTGGATGGTGTATTAATACTCCCAGTCACTACAAAGTTACAGGTGTCCTTCCTAACTCAGTTGCCGGAGAGGAAGGATAATGCTCAGGGATTTCACCATGAGGCCAATGGTGACTTTAAAACAGTTTAATGGCTGTGATAGGAGAAAACTGAGGATGGATCAATGACATTGTAGTTACTCCACAATACTAACCTAATTGACAGAGTGAAAAGAAGGAAGCCTGTACAGAATAAAAATATTTCAAAACATGCATCCTGTTTGCAATAAGGCACTTAAGTTAAACTGCAAAAAATGTGGCAAAGAAATTAACTTTATGTCCTGAATACAAAGCGTTATGTTTGGGGCAAATCCAATACAACACGTCACTGAGTACCACTCTCCATATTTTGAAGCATGGTGGTGGCTGCATCATGTTATGGGTATGCTTGTCATCGGCAAGGACTAGAGAGTTTTTTACGATAAAAAGAAACGGAATAGAGCTAAGCACAGGCAAAGTCCTAGAAGAAAACCTGGTTCAGTTTGCTTTGCAGCAGACACTGGGACAACAAATCACCTTTCAGCAGGACCATAACCTAAAACACAAGGCCAAATATACACTGGAGGTGCTTACCAAGACGACATTGAATGTTCCTGCAAGACGACATTGAATGTTCCTGAGGAGCCTAGTTACAGTATTGACTTAAATCGGCTTTAAAATCTATGGCATGACTTGAAAATGGCTGTCTAGCAATGATCAACAACCAACTTGACAGAGCTTGAAGAATTTTCAAAAGAATAATGTGCAAATATTGTACAATCCAGGTGTGCAAAGCTCTTAGAGACTTTCCCAGAAAGATTCACTGCTGTAATCGCTGCCAAAGGTGATTCTAACATGTATTGACTCAGGGGGTTGAATACTTCTCTAATCAACATATATTTGTGTTTTCCTTTTCTTTTCCTTTTATAACAAATGTTAGAATTTTCTTCCACTTTGACAATACAGAGTATTTTGTGTAGATCATTGAGAAAAAAATGAAAATTAAATCAATTTTAATCCCACTTTGTAACACAACAAAATGTGGAAAAGTTAAGGGGTGTAAATACTTTCTGAAGGCATGTATATATAAGAGCAAACACAAAATACACAGGGTTAAGCGTGTACAAGGGGGTTCACCTCAACCTTCAGCACCTTCTTGTTGAAGTAAATTGTTGTACTATTTACTGCTATTGTTTAAGACTTCATTTTATGTATATATTTTTTGCAATATTGTGTATGTAGACAAAGATAGAGAAGACAAAATATAGTTATTTAACTAATCTAATTCCAAGGTCTGTTAAATTAAGCCTATAGGCCAGGAGTATTCAAATCTTGCCCTACGAGGTCTGGACTACTGCTGGTTTTCTGTTCTACCTGATAATGAATTGCACCCACCTGGGGTCCCAGGCCTAAATATGTCTCTGATTAGAGGGGAAAAATTGAAAAATACAGTGGAACTGGCTTCAAGGTCCAGATTTGAATTTGAGGGCTATAGGATGTCTGCCACCCCCTCTCACAAAAGGTGTGAGGAGAGCAAACACAAATGGTCCCTGCAGGTGTTGAATCAAAGCAGTTAACATAGATCCCCCCTCCCTGCTGGTGGGCTGGCCTGGCTGGTGTTTTCAACCTGTGGTGAGTTGATTGCTGATGGCCTTGTCTCTGTGTTGCTAATGTTCCAACAGGAAATAGACGTGGGCAGATGTTTAGGAGGCTGCACCACAGGAAATCGCTGTCTTCTCAGGTAAGCAGAACACATGCAGCTGCTCCCTCCCTCCCTGAAGCACCCCAGCCCTTCTTCTCCTCCTTCTCCATCCTTCTACCACCCCTATCCTAACAACTGCCTGCTAGCTGTTAGCTCTAACACCCTGTAATACCCATAAAGTGTTGCTGTTGTGGTTTAAATACGGCTTGTTTGGTTTGGTTTCTGATTTACACCAATTTTCTCAAGATATTTTCAATTTTCACGTTTTGATTTGTGATTTCTGTGTATATTTTGGTGATAGGTCTATATTTTAACATTTGAAAGTGTGTCTGCCAGAAGAATAAAATAATAATGTATGCACTCACTAACTGTAAGTCGCTCTGGATAAGAGCGTCTGCTAAATGACAAAAAAAAATAAAAAAATAAAAAATAGATAGGACTTCAGTATTTGGATTTTTTTTTTTTGGACAACTGTTCACAGTCTTACAACTTCTGTTTTCTCTCTCTGTATTGCAGGGGCCACTCTGATTCCGAAGTGTGCTATCTGTGGGCTGAGAGACCCACCAACTCCTGTGTCCCTCGGGGCTACGACAGCCACATGTTCCTGAACCAGCATGGCCAGATCCGCACAGTCCTCTCCATCTCCTCCTGTTTCTGTCAGTCCTGAACCAGTCCTCAGAATGATGCCCTCTAGTGGAGCAGAAACACACTGACATCCCCTGAGACCGAGAGACTTTTGCCCTGTCAGGTCCAGAAACAACCCCCTTAGTCTCTAACCCTTAGCAAGTATTGTAGATCTCAAATACTTTGATAGGTAAAAGCAATGAATGATTGTAATGTTACTTGCCTATCCACTTGTCTATCCAAATGCAGTGCCACATAAAGTGCCCAAGGATTAGGGGCTAGGGGTTATTTTTGTATGGGGTCTTCAACTCTTCCTTGTTTTAGATTGCAGTCCTATAGACATAGTTTCTCCACAGTGTAGAGCTAATGATCTCATTGCAACAAATGCTGAAGATATTCTTGTATTGTATGTAATATATGTATAAAATAATTTTCTAAATAAAATTTATTCCAAAACCATTAATCAACTTGCTATCAGCCATCAAATTATTGAATGAACCCCAAACGTTCCCATATATGTCATGCAAGTGTGCTAAATATGCATTTGACCACTGTGTAGAACACACATCTACAGTGAGGGAAAAAAGTATTTGATCCCCTGCTGATTTTGTCTAGTTTGCCCACTGACAAAGAAATGATCAGTCTATAATTTTAATGGTAGGTTTATTTGAACAGTGAGAGACAGAATAACAACAAATAAATCAAGAAAAACGCATGTCAAAAATGTTATAAATTGATTTGCATTTTAATGAGGGAAATAAGTATTTGACCCCTCTGCAAAACATTACTTAGTACTTGGTGGCAAAACCCTTGTTGGCAATCACAGAGGTCAGACGTTTCTTGTAGTTGGCCAGCAGGTTTGCACACATCTCAGGAGGGATTTTGTCCCACTCCTCTTTGCAGAGCTTCTCCAAGTCATTAAGGTTTTGAGCCTGACGTTTGGCAACTCGAACCTTCAGCTCCCTCCACAGATATTCTATGGGATTAAGGTCTGGAGACTGGCTAGGCCACTCCAGGACCTTAATGTGCTTCTTCTTGAGCCACTCCTTTGTTGCCTTGGCCTTGTGTTTAGGGTCATTGTCATGCTGGAATACCCATCCACGACCCATTTTCAATGCCCTGGCTGAGGGAAGGAGGTTCTCACCCTAGATTTGACGGTACATGGCCCCGTCCATCGTCCCTTTGATGCAGTGAAGTTGTCCTGTCCCCTTAGCAGAAAAACACCCCCAAAGCATAATGTTTCCACCTCCATGTTTGACGGTGGGGATGGTGTTCTTGGGGTCATAGGCAGCATCTCCTCCTCCAAACACGGCGAGTTGAGTTGATGCCAAAGAGCTCGATTTTGGTCTCATCTGACCACAACACTTTCACCCAGTTCTCCTCTGAATCATTCAGTTGTACATTGGCAAACTTCAGACGGCCCTGTATATGTGCTTTCTTGAGCAGGGAGACCTTGCGGGCGCTGCAGGATTTCAGTCCTTCACAGCGTAGTGTGTTACCAATTGTTTTCTTGGTGACTATGGTCCCAGCTGCCTTGAGATCATTGACAAGATCCTCCTGTGTAGTTCTGGGCTAATTCCTCACCGTTCTCATGATCATTGCAACTCCACGAGGTGAGATCTTGCATGGAGCCCCAGGCCGAGGGAGAATGACAGTTATTTTGTGTTTCTTCCATTTGCGAATAATCGCACCAACTGTTGTCACCTTTTCACCAAGCTGCTTGGCGATGGTCTTGTAGCCCATTCCAGCCTTGTGTAGGTCTACAATCTTGTCCCTGACATCCTTGGAGAGCTCTTTGATCTTGGCCATGGTGGAGAGTTTGAAATCTGATTGATTGATTGCTTCTGTGGACAGGTGTCTTTTATACAGGTAACAAACTGAGATTAGGAGCACTCCCTTTAAGAGTGTGCTCCTAATCTCAGCTCGTTACCTGTATAAAAGACACCTGGGAGCCAGAAATCTTTCTGATTGAGAGGGGTTCAAATACTTATTTCTCTCATTAAAATGCAAATCAATTTATAACATTTTTGACATGCGTTTTTCTGGATTTTTTTGTTGTTATTCTGTCTCTCACTGTTCACCCACTCTTCCTGGCACCCCAATGGTGGAATAAGCTCCCTCACGACGCCAGGACAGCGGAGTCACTCACCACCTTCCGGAGACACTTAAAACCCCACCTCTTTAAGGAATACCTGGGATAGGATAAAGTAATCCTTCTACCCCCCCTTACCCCAACCCCCCCCCCCAAAAAACTATTGTAAAGTGGTTGTCCCACTGGCTATCATAAGGTGAATGCACCAATTTGTAAGTCGCTCTGGATAAGAGCGTCTGCTAAATGACGAAAATGTAAATGTTCAAATAAACCTACCATTAAAATTATAGACTGATCATTTCTTTGTCAGTGGGCAAACGTACAAAATCAGCAGGGGATCAAATACTGTTTTCCCTCACTGTAGGGGTGTCAATATATGGTATGTTTATAATACAACAGTTTCTTGGACCACATTCAGTACTGATATGTTATAAATATCAGCGTGTTCACCCATGGTGTGCTGAGAGGGAAACCATATATCAAAATATTGGTTGTGCCAATAATCATATTTCACTTAACATTAGAAACATGTCAATATAGTCAGCAAACATGTAGATATCAAATTATTAGAGTAAAAAGTACTAAGACAGATTTGTAAAAGCAGTGGTTGCATTCCAAATGGCACCCTATTCCCTATATAGTGCACTACTTTTGACCAGAGCCCTATGGGACACCCTATAGGCTCTGGTCAAAAGAAGTGCAGTATATAGGGCAGGGGTTTTCAACTCTTAACCTACAAGGTCCGGAGCCTGCTGGTTTTCTGTTCTACCTGATAATTAATTGCACCCACCTGGTGTCCCAGGTCTAAATCAGTCCCTGAACAATGAAAACACTGACTTCAAGGTCCAGAGTTGAGTTTGAGGGATTTAGTGAATAGGGTGCCATTTGGGACTTTTCCAGTGTAACCCGAGTGTATGGTGAGGTGTCAGTCAGCCACAGAGCAGCCCTAAGGACTGATACCACTCTGAAGCCATGGTGAAGACAGCGCTTATTCTCTGCTGTAAAAGAGGCTGCCATTCAGATGGGGGCAAACAATGAAATGCTGCCATTATAAAGGGGAACCAACGGGCTCAGTGGCAGGAGACACCCGATCCAACCAGCAACCTGGTCTCCCTTTGTCCCCATGCATGCATTTCATATCTAAAAAAGCTGAAGAACATACGCACATCCAGGTACTTTCCGCAGGTGCTGGGTTGTAGGCAAATTCATGGAAAACGCTGCACACCGCTGCAGCATTTCATATCTGACATATCCACAGTCCACCACACCACAGGCCTGCCCTCATACTGAAACAGGCGCCTGGTTGGTGTGCTGAGAAATGGGGAATAAACAGACGATATTCATGGCACAGCAGCTTGAAATAGCATAGTATGAGTGTCGGTCTATTTATTTAAGCTTGGTGTTGGTTTCATGTGCCTGGTCTACTGCAATTAGTGAATGGGGGGTGAGTGCAGATACACAACAGAGGGTTTGACACACTTCTTTTGTAGCTGTGTTTGCTGAGAAAATAGACACAGCACACAAACGGTCAGGTGCTTAATGTGATATCATGGACCACAGCTGTATGTATGGTCGTATTCAGGTCAAACAAACCAAAGCAGGTGTTTGTGAGAGTCATTCATGACAACTGTAGCAAAATGGTTTTCTCGGCTACAAGTCACTTTTAGCTGTCAATAATTATTTTTTAAAGTGTTTCTGTTGTTACTAGTAATCAGTTGGTAGTTGCATTTGCAGGACTGCACTTTCTTCACAAGGAAATACCTTTTAAAGGTGAGAGGAAGTTCCTTGTGTATACTATTGTTGAGTATAACTATTCAAGCCTAGGCAGAATATGACACTGAACCACTGCTTAGTGCTTACTCCAAACTCAGCTGCTTGTATTTGGTTCTGTTTTGCATCGCTGAACCTTTAACTAGGGTGAAAGTTATTCCATGCATACACATGTAACAAGAGACCAAAGATCATGGGAGATACATACTGTATGTTATCTGAGCTCACATGTCAAAACAAAAGACAGACCAAAGGTTCAGCTTTAGACATTGCTTAGGGTTGAAGCAACTATTTCTGCCACAAAATACTGCAAAATTGTTGTTTTTAGTAAGGCTACAACAGTTTATTTTTCTTTGCACACGTTGTTTTTACACACTGACCGTATTTCTGATATATTGATAACATAGCCTGAGCAGATTTCATAATATGCAAAGTAGATACAGTGGGGAAAAAAAGTATTTAGTCAGCCACCAATTGTGCAAGTTCTACCACTTAAAAAGATGAGAGAGGCCTGTAATTTTCATCATAGGTACACGTCAATTATGACAGACAAAATGAGGGAAAAAAATCCAGAAAATCACATTGTAGGATTTTTAATGAATTTATTTGCAAATTATGGTGGAAATTAAGTATTTGGTCAATAACAAAAGTTTCTCAATACTTTGTTATATACCCTTTGTTGGCAATGACACAGGTCAAACATTTTCTGTAAGTGTTCACAAGGTTTTCACACACTGTTGCTGGTATTTTGGCCCATTCCTCCATGCAGCTCTCCTCTAGAGCAGTGATGTTTTGGGGCTGTCGCTGGGCAACACAGACTTTCAACTCCCTCCAAAGATTTTCTATGGGGTTGAGATGTGGAGACTGGCTAGGCCACTCCAGGACCTTGAAATGCTTATTACGAAGCCACTCCTTCGTTGCCCGGGCGGTGTGTTTGGGATCATTGTCATGCTGAAAGACCCAGCCACGTTTCATCTTCAATGCCCTTGCTGATGGAAGGAGGTTTTCACTCAAAATCTCACGATACATGGCCCCATTCATTCTTTCCTTTACACGGATCAGTCGTCCTGGTCCCTTTGCAGAAAAACAGCCCCAAAGCATGATGTTTCCACCCCCATGCTTCACAGTAGGTATGGTGTTCTTTGGATGCAACTCAGCATTCTTTGTCCTCCAAACACGACGAGTTGAGTTTTTACCAAAAAGTTATATTTTGGTTTCATCTGACCATATGACATTCTCCCAATCCTCTTCTGGATCATCCAAATGCACTCTAGCAAACTTCAGACGGGCCTGGACATGTACTGGCTTAAGCAGGGGGACACATCTTGCACTGCATTATTTGAGTCCCTGGCGGCGTAGTGTGTTACTGATGGTAGGCTTTGTTACTTTGGTCCCAGCTCTCTGCAGGTCATTCACTAGGTCCCCCCGTGTGGTTCTGGGATTTTTGCTCACCGTTCTTGTGATCATTTTGACCCCACGGGGTGAGATCTTGCGTGGAGCCCCAGATCGAGGGAGATTATCAGTGGTCTTGTATGTCTTCCATTTCCTAATAATTGCTCCCACCGTTGATTTATTCAAACCAAGCTGCTTACCTATTGCAGATTCAGTCTTCCCAGCCTGGTGCAGGTCTACAATTTTGTTTCTGGTGTCCTTTGACAGCTCTTTGGTCTTGGCCATAGTGGAGTTTGGAGTGTGACTGTTTGAGGTTGTGGACAGGTGTCTTTTATACTGATAACCAGTTCAAACAGGTGCCATTAATACAGGTAACGAGTGGAGGACAGAGGAGCCTCTTAAAGAAGAAGTTACAGGTCTGTGAGAGCCAGAAATCTTGCTTGTTTGTAGGTGACCAAATACTTATTTTCCACCATCATTTGCAAATAAATTCATTAAAAATCCTACAATGTGATTTTCTTTTTTCCCTCATTTTGTCTGTCATAATTGACGTGTACCTATGATGAAAATTACAGGCCTCTCTCATCTTTTTAAGTGGGAGAACTTGCACAATTGGTGGCTGACTAAATACTTTTTTACCCCACTGTATTACACAGTCTGACTCTGATGTGATATCTGATATTGTATGTAATCATCTTCAACTTTCTTTCCCCCTCGTAGACTATTCGCCTGTTATCGTGACTTGGCACCACAGACCAGCCAGATGTGAGACTACCATACGAGCAGTATGCCAGAACTTAAGGTATACCCCGTCTCATGCTAACATACACACATTACTGGATTCGTCCCAAATGGCAACCTATTCCCTAGATAGTTCACTACTTTTGACCAGGGCCTTAGTGCTCTGGTCAAAACTAGTGCACTATATAGGGAACAGAGTCCCATTTGGGATGCACCCAATGTGTATATCCATTATTAATACACAACTAATTGACAACAGTCTCTGAGCGGCTATGTGTTACCTGACTCTATTAAACTTGAAAGAGGCCAGTGAGGACCTATAGGGCACACTTGGTGTGATTGGGTCTATTATGCACATCTTTACACACACGTTCTCCTCACAATGACAACAGCAGAAACAACTGATATCAGTGCCCTCAGGTCTGTTGTTGTGGCACCTGAGAGAAAGGGAGATGCCCTTCAAGCCCTGTACTCCTCTTGGCTATTTCCTGTCCCTCATAGAGGTTGTATAGTGGCTGGTGGTGGTTCAGTGAACCTTGCCTTAGACCTGAAGATTTGTGTTAACTCCCCGCACTATTTCCAAGGCTTTAGCTCAGTGAGCTAACACAGTTGTGTTACTTGAGTTCAAATATTGTGTTAGTCACAGTGTTTGCTCTCTCCAACAGAGGATCGTTGACTTGTGTTAGCTGCCCAAACTAATGATGAGGCTTTAGCTCAGTGAGCTAACACAAACATGCAGGGGAATGCGGGTTCAAATCCTGTGTCAGTCCCAGTGTTTGGTCTCTCCTCAGGACAACACGTTTCAACAGAGGCTTGCTTACTTATGTTTGCTCGCCAAGCTAATGCCAAGGCTTTAGCTCAGCAGGCTAACACAGTCATGCAAATGACCTAGGTTCAGTAACAGTGTTGCATCTCTCAAACAGAAGCGTGCTGACATGTGTTAGCTCCCTGAGCTAATGCCAAGGCTTTAGCTCAGTGGACTAACACATACATGTGTTTCTCCTCAGGACAACCCATTCCGCCAGAGGTTTTCTCAGAGGATGGAGAAGGAAACATGACTCTGAATGACTTCCTAGATAAGTTCTCATTGCTGAGTGAGATGTCTCCACGAGACCTGAAGGCCTACTATGCATTTAAAATCTACAGTCAGTGTGCCAAAATTAATATTGTCTAGTCAATCATAGAAAGGGAAGTTACTAAGCAAACAGACACACAAAGCAATGTCTAAGACAAGGTCCATAGAAGAAGGGATCAGACCTGGGTTCAAATACTATTTAAAATCTATGTACTATTGTCATGGATAACTATTAATATTTAAGGAGCAACATACAAAGGGTCTCATTCTTGCAGCCATGGAGGTGAGTAGCTGGAGCAGAGGCTATAGATGTACAGTATAATAACCACGCTTGGAGGACCAAAGTGTTGTGAATGATTGATAAGGGCATTATAGAGGAGTCCAGCCAGCCTACAGTGCCTTCAGAAAGTATTCACACCCCTTTACTTTTTCCACATTTTGTTGTGTTACAGCCTGAATTTAAAATAGATTAAATTGAGATTTTGTGTCACTGGCCTACACACAACGCCCCATAATGTCAAAGTGGAATTATGTTTTTCTAAGTTGAAATGTCTTGAGTCAATAAGTATTCAACCCCTTTGTTATGGCAAGCCTAAATAAAGTCACATAATAAGTTGCTTGGACTCTGTGTGCAATAAGTGTTTAACATGATTTTTGAATGACCTAATCTCTGTACCCCACACATACTGTACAAATATCTCTAAGGTCCCACAGTCAAGCAGTGAATTTCAACCACAAAGACCAGGGAGGTTTTCCAATGCCTCGCAAAGAAGGGCACCTATTGGTAGGTTACATTTTTTTTTAAATATCCCTTTAAACATGGTGAAGTTATTAATTACACTTTGGATGGAGTATCAATACATCCAGTCACTGCAAAGACACAGGCGTCCTTCCTAACTCAGTTGCCGGATAGGAAGGAAACAGCTCAGGGATTTCACCATGAGGCCAATGGTGACTTTACAACAGTTACAGAGTTTAATGGCTGTGATAGGAGAAAACTGAGGATGGACCAGGAACATTGTAGTTACTCCACAATACAAACCTAATTGACAGAGTGAAAAGAAGGAAGCCTGTACAGAATAAAACATATTCCAAAACATGCATCCTGTTTCAACAAGGTAATACTGCAAAAATGTGGCAAAGCAATTAACCTTTTTTCCTAAATAAAAAGTGTTATGTTTGGGTCAAATCCAATACAACGCATTACTGAGTACCACTCTCCATATTTTCAAGCATAGTGGTGGCTGCATCATATTATGGGTATGCTTGCAATCATTAAGGGCTGGGGAGTTTTTCAGGATAAAAAAGAAAACGGAATGGAGCTAAGCACAGGACACCTGGTTCAGTCCGCTTTCCACCAGACACTGGGAGATTAATTCACATTTCAGCAGGACAATAACGTAAAACATAAGACCAAATCTACACTAGAGTTGCTTACCAAGAAGACAGTGAATGTTCCTGAGTGGCCAAGTTACAGTTTTGACTTAAATCTACATGAAAATCTATGGCAAGACCTGAAAATGGTTGTCTAGCAATGATTTGACAGAGCTTGAATAATTTTGATAAGAATAATGTGCAAATATTGCGCAATCCAGGTGTGGAAAGTGCTTAGAGACTTACTCAGAAAAACTCACAGCTGTAATCGCTGCCAAAGGTGCTTCTATAAAGTATTAACTCAGGGGTGTGAATACTTATCTAAATTAGATATATATGCATTTCATTTTCAATATATTTGCAAAAATGTCAAAAATGTTTTTCCCACTTTGTCATTATGGGGTATTGTGTGTCGGTTTTGAATTCAGGCTGTAACACAAGAAAATGTGGAATACGTCAAGGGGTATGAATACTTTCAAAGGCCCTGTTTATACACTGAGTGGACAAAACATTAGGAACACCTCCCTAATATTGAGTTGCACCCCTTTTGCCCTCAGAACAGCCTCAATTCGTCAGGGCATGGACTCTACAAGGTGTCGAAAGCGTTCTACAGGTATGCTGGCCCATGTTGACTCCAATGCATCCCGCAGTTGTGTCAAGTTTGCTGGTACTGAATCTCTACTCCGAATAGCTCGTTCCATCTCATCCCACAGATGCTCAATTGGATTGAGATCTGGTGACTGGGCAGGCCACTGCAGGCAGCTGAATTCACTCATGTTCGTGGAACCATTCCTGGACAATCCTAGCCTTGTGGCATGGGGCATTATGGAGCAATTATGTTCAGATATCCTGCGGCATTCAAACGTTGCCCCACTTTTATCAAGGGGCCCAATGTGTGCCATGAAAACACACCCCACACCACCACTACTAGCCTGCAATGTTGACACGCGGCATGATGGATGCATGTACTCATGTGGTTTTCTCCATACCCTAGTCCTCCCATCAGCGTGAAACAGCAGGAACCGGGATTCATCAGACCAGGCAATGTTTTTCCAAATCTCCAGTGTTTTCGTTCCTTAGCTCACTGCAAGCGCAGTTTCTTGTTTTTTGCTGAAAGAAGTAGAACTCTAAGGTCGTCAGCTGCCATACCCCATTCGCGTCAAGGTAAGACGAGTTGTGCCTTTTTTTAATGGGTCTTTGCCCACCAATGTTGTACTGGACTGTCAGTTGACTAACTGTAGCCCATCTGTTGCTCTGCACAATTTGTGTCAGCCTCCTTTGTCCTCTTTCATCAATTACCCGTTTTCGACCACTGGCCAGCCGTTGGCTGGATGTCCTTTGTGTGGTGGACTATTCCTGATACACACGGGAAACTGTTGACGTTGAAAAATCCAGCAGCGTTGCAGTTCTTGACACTCAAACTGGTGCGCCTGGCACCTACTACCATACCCCGTTCATAGGCACTTAAATCTTTTGTCTTTTCCATTTACCCTCTGAATGGCACACATACACAATTCATGTCTCAATTGTCTCAAGGCTTAAAAATCTTTCTTTAACCTGTCTCCTCCCCTTCATCTACACTGATTGAAGTGGATTTAACAGGTGACATCAATAAGGGATCATAGCTTTCACCTGGTCAGTCTACACTCAGTGTACATGTAGCCTGGCTGTACAAAAAAGGCCTTGTATGGTTTGTGGCACCAGTCCCCCTAATTAACCGGCGATGACAGATGAAGATGTTTCACCGCAGGCGGAGGTGCGGAGACACGACCACGGTCATGGGTCAATTAACATTTTCAGCCATTAATTCATAAAAGAAAATGCATAGGAAATGTAGGAAAGCTCCATTCAGAAAGGCTTAGTTACTGGACAAAAAGACAAAAGCATCTGAACTGGCCTTTTTATCTCAATAGTTAACCCAGGATGAGGTCTGTTGGTTATGTTAAGGCACATGGAAATTTGTAAACAACCTAGTCGTCATACATAGTCATAAGTCATACATCATACACAGTATTACACAATGACAGCTTCTATTCACAATTGTTGATTAGACCCTTTCACCACCTCTGTGGACTGACTGACAGACTGACATGGTTAACAACCTCATTGAAGTGAAACAATCAACAAAGGCCACAACATCAAAACAGGACTTAGTGCATACAAATTGGCTATTTTACATTCTTATCCAGAGACACTTTGTCTAAAGTAGACTTAACAACAGCATAACTTTAGTCAACACAAGCTAAACAAAATAAGCTGTAAAGTAAAAGAGGCTAAAGTAAAAACATAAAACAGACAATGTCTTTGAGGCTAGTAGACCACCTAGCTTACTCTGTTCTTCCTCCTCAATAATAACTTCCTGTGTAAGTCTGACCTGGAGAAGACCCCGAACAAGCTGACGCGGAACGAGCTGATGGAGGACGAGGTGCGGATGGTGTGTGAGAAGGTGATCGACAAGGCCGACCTGGACAACGATGGACGGCTCTCTGGAGGACTTCCAGCACATGATCGTCCTTTCGCCAGACTTCCTCAGGTCTGTCTGGTGTGCATGGAGTGCCTTCATAGTTAGGGCCAGTGGCAACCCGTCATTCAGGGCAGGTGGGGCAGAGACCCCTGTTTTGAGCCCTACCTGTTAAATTTTTTAGCTTATTATAATAAAAATAAAAATAAATGTTGCCAGTTTTGCATGTTATTTTGGCATTAATACGTGTCACGTATCAGTTTGCAAATGTTTTTTTTTTTAAATACAAAACTTTGAATTAATAAAGCCGCATACAAACATGGTCTCTTTTTTCACTTTCTTGAGTAAGGCAGCTCCAAAATGCAGGTGTTTCTGCCTAGCTCAGTGCTTTCTGTGGTGGTGGGGCAGCCAGTGGAAAATACAGAGCGTAGGGGTTGGTAATGTTCTCTAGTTGCGCCGTGATTGCCTCAGTGTTCTGTCACTCATGGGGACACTGTGCCACTGCCAAATCTAAGGGTAGAGCTTGAATATTCAAGCCCCTTGGGTGCTGCCATAGAGTTACATTAGAAGTGCCCATCCACGAAGGCTCAAGGTCATTGGCCAGATAAAATGACGTCAAATCACATTATATTGGACTGATCATGTCAACATCATACTTTCAAAATCTTAGCTAGCAAGCTAGCAGTCATCGTCATGAATCAAGTCGACAATCTACTGGCAAATCCTTTTCAATCCTTGTCATATGAAGATAAAACGTATCGGTACTCATCGGCCATTGGACATAAACATTACAGAACAAGTTGGAAATCGCAAATTCAACAATGAGTGGTTTGGAAGGATTCAGTGGCTAACTGCAAGCATTACAAAACAATCCCTAGCCTCCTATTCAGTGGAGTGGATGTGTGGTCCAAGTCTGGGTTTAAGGGTCTCTTTTCCAAGCTTAAAAGGATAACCATTCAACATTGGCCATGCTTTCAATTCAGCATGACTTCTGCCGCGTTCAAAACAACTGGAAACGTGGAAATCTCAGACTTTAAATGAGTTCAAGACCACTGGGAAGTCGGAAAAAACTAGCTCCAACTGGGAAAATAACTTTTCAAAAGGTCATCCAACTTGTAATTGCAAGTCAGGAACTCGGCCTCTTTCTAGAGCTCCGACCTAAAGATCACTGACATCATGATTCAACCTTGTTTTTTTCAGACTTCACAGCTGTCTTGAAAGCACCATAAATCCAGAGAATGCCAGACTTTGATGACAACATTTGCCCACAAGAAGGACTGCCGCGCCACCTTCCTGTTCAAGTGAGCACAGCACAACAAGGTGAGTCCAAAAATGTATTGTATGCTGCTGCATGAGTGATGTAATATCCCAGGGAGATATGTATACTGTAGCTAAGAAAGTAATACTAAGTGTATGTTGTGTAGTAAGCGGTTAGTAGCCCATGTGCCTCACCATAATAATTTGGTCCCTTTTCCCCTCATAACTTAGCCTACTGTTCTGACTTGGTGGCGCACATGTAGCCTATAGCCTGTTTTAAAGAAATGTCATTGAATATTGTAAGAGCTTTCATTGTCTGCTTATGTGCCCCCTTTATTTAACCTACGGTTCTGACTTGGTGTACAGGGAGAATACTGTAAGAACGGCCAATGTTCTGAATTCTGTCGCTGTACATTTCAAAAGTGCTGAACAAATAGTTATATTGACTAAGTCCGTCCTAGCTCGCTCATTAACGTCTTAATCTAAATTACAAATTGCCTCTTATCCACTCTTCGTCCCCTTATGCCATAGTTTGTACATCTCAATTGTCAGTAGAAACCACATTTGTTTAAGCAAGTCATATTTTCCACCTTTTGTTACGTTACACCCATGGGGCGGCGCACAATTGGCCCAGTGTCGTCCAGGGTAGGGGAGGGAATGGCCGGCAGGGATGTAGCTCAGTTGGTAGAGCATGGCGTTTGCAATGCCAGGGTTGTGGGTTCGATTCCCACAGGGACAAAAAAAGAATGTATGCACTCACTAACTGTAAGTCGCTCTGGATAAGAGCGTCTGCTAAATGACTAAAATGTAAATGTAACAGCCTTATTCTAAAATGGATTAAATAAATAAAAATGCCAAGAGTGTGCAAAGCTGTCATCAATGCCAAGGGTGGCTATTTGAAGAATCTCAAATATAAAATATATATTGATTTGTTTAACACTTTTTTGGTTACTACATGATTCCATGTGTTATTCTACAATGTAGAAAGTAAAAATAAAGAAAAACCCTTGAATGAGTAGGTGTGTCCAAACTTTTGACTGGTACTGTATATTGGCAGCTGACCTGCTGTTGCAGCTAAATAGTCTATTATGAAGCTCGAACTCCTGTAGCTATCAGGATAGGGCTCATTAGGTATGATGACCAACATATTTGAATGATCATCTACAGGGGCTCAGTTACAGCAGGCTATAAAAACATCTGCCGCGATATTTCACTGAACCATGGAGGAGCAATGGAGGGAGAGGTATCTGTGTCATGGACGCATAAACACTCCATTGTCCCAATCTACAATCCATCTGAGTCACACTCATACTCATTAGTAGCAAAAGGTTTTGCAATGAAAAGTCGCAGACTTTTTAAAATAATCTTATTATATTAAATCAAAAGCACAGATATCTACAAAACTGTAGATCAATTTCAGTATGATTTTAGAAAGTACAGTCAAATTCAAGTAGATATATTTACAACAGTTTTTCTTTCTAAATGTAACTTGTTATTTGATTCTCCCGGTGTACCTTGCAATCAACATGGAATGAAAATGTGCTCATAAAAAAAATGCCAATGAGTGTGCAAAGCTGTCATCAAGGCAAAGGGTTGCTACTTTGAAGTATCTGAAATATATTTTGATTTGTTTAACACTTTTTTGGTTACTACATGATTCCATATGTGTTATTTCATAGTTTTGATGTCTTCACTATTATTCTACAATGTAGAAAATTGTAAAAATAAAGAAAAACCCTTGAATGAGTAGGTGTGTCCAAACATTTGACTGGTACTGTATGTGGGGCAACCATTTCACAGATATAGAACTCTCAAAATAACAAAATCACACAAAAATGGAGAGGTCCAAATGTCATAATGCATAGCTTCAAACTAGGCTGGTTGACAGTCTGTTTCTGCTCTCTTGCCAACTCCTTTTGGAATTGTCATGTCAAACATTTGCAATGGCTTGACAATGACAATAGCTCCAAACTGGAAGAGACTGAGTATTAGTTATTATTAAGACATGTGGTTTAGAGGAGGGTGCAATATTAGGTCCCAGTACAGCAGTAAATATAGAAAAGGTGCAGGCTAGGATAAAAGGACCCCATTTCAATGTTGTGCATGTTCTATTATCTTTTTTTATACCGTGGACCCAGATCTGTTTGTGCCCATGCCAACTTCTCTGCTATCATTGTCAAGCTAAACATAGAGTTGGCATGATAGCACAAACAGGCTGGCACTCAGGCTCTCTTTTTTCCTCTTCAAAACATAGACATGTAAAAGAACAGGAAGAGGCAAACTGGGAAGTCTGAGGTAAAGAGGACTCGATGGTATAGATCAACAAACAAAATGTTTACATAATACATATGCACTTTTTTCTTCCATTTCCAAAACATTACACAGCTTTTCAATGGAATTTTCAGTGCATACTAAGGACATTTTCTTGCTGTTATAACAGCAATGTGTCCATGTTGTAACAGCGTCAGCTGGTGATATGGTGCCACCTAGCTGTCAAACAAGGTACTGACCGAAATGACAAACATGAACACAAAACAGAGGACATACCACAACAAACAAGAACTTGGTGACGTTGACTGGTTTTAACTTGACTTCATAAGCCAAGAGATCATCACATATAGAGTATACTCAAATTTGTCAGGACAGTAGCATACAACTAAAACTGTAAACACCATACCATAACAAATTTATGTAGGAACCACCATGAAAATGTAGGACTTCTTTACTTACTGATATCAGGGCCCGTATGTATCAAGTGTATCAGAGTAGGAATGATATTCTAGGATCAGTTTTGCCTTTTAAATCATAGCGAATAAGAGGGAGTACCTGATCCTAGATCAGCATTCATATTCTGAGACATTTGTGAACACAGGCCCTGAACCGTAGAACACAAATTAAAAGTAGAAAAGGATAGGAAGCCATTTAAAAAAAGGTATAATAATTGTCTAATACAATTCAAATATTATCTAAGGTATGCCCAAAGTATCTACCACCCATTACCATGATCCAATAAAATAGATCAGAAATGCCATTAAATTAAACCGAAATAAAATGCTTGTCTGGTATTGCGAAATAATCACTTGGCACAGACTACACACAGGTTACTGGTAAAGTGCAAGGAATGGATTGGATCGGGTTTGTTTGTCTGTCCACACTGTAACATTGCTGTTGGTACTAGCAGACAAACAGATACACACCCCTGTTCAGAGACGTCATATAGCCTAATCCCTATGTAGTGCCCTACTCTCTGGTTAGCTAAGTGACAACTCTGTACTAGATTACATTTGAACAGATTTTACACAAGAATGTTCTAGAGAAGAAAACAACACTGTAGAGCTGGAATGTAGCCCCAGGCCTCGTCTTAAGAGGTAAACCTTCAAGGACATTCGTGTGTGAAGGTTCTCAAGCCTGAAGAGAAAAGACCAGGGACTGGCAGTAAAAAAGTCAAACAACAGTTGAATAGCTACAGCACAAGAACATCATTCAGAGAAAGAGGCTTGTTGCAATTCAAGCATCTCTTGTTTAGAGCACTGTAGCATTACATTATTGTCTTAAACGGAACAGAATAGAATGCAAATGGAACAAATTGTTTCTTTTTCTTTTAGTCTGAATATTCAAATGATTTAGTGATCACTCTTTCCTGAAAGATTGTGCATCTTCAAGGCATATATCATCATTCATTTAACAACTCTGTTTCATCAAACCAAAAAAAGCCTATCAGCCTCCAGAATGTGTTAACAATATGGCTAGGGAGTTGAGGACTATTAGAAAATATTATCTAAACATCCACATCATCATGTTCCCAATCCCAAACCTCTGAGGTTATTCAAGCTACTCTAACAGGGAAGTAAGTGGGGCACCAACTTTGGCAGTTGTGCATCCATGTGGGTGAGTGTGAAAAATGTAAAATGTTATACGTAGAGAGACTAATGTGAAACAGAAGGAAGGAAGAGCCCATCTTTTGTGTGAAATGACATTTGGACAATGTTTCGAAAAACGAGTGGCGTCTTCACCGGTTGATCAGCCTGTCTGACTCGTGGAGAGAAACAGGAGCTTGGTGAGCTAGCTGGAAGAACTGCAGCATCACCAGGTATCATGGGGACGTCGTGGATGGGAGACGTGGATACTCCACCTGCCCTCGGGCATGACGTTGGGAGAGGAGGACAGGGAGGAGGAGGAGAGAGAGGGGCAATTCCCAATTCTCTCCCTACCAATTCCCATTGGTCCTATGTCTTCGATGTTCACAGATCTGTAAGGTGTAAACAATATGGTGGAAGCTCCACCACTAAACTGCTTATACCTATCCAAACACTTTAGATGCATAAAACATCTAAGGGTTAGGTCCAAGGGAAAGAGGTAGGGAGCGAATTGGGACTGGCTGAAGAAAATAGGTAGAAGGTGAGGGGGTGCTGGGAGCAAGCACAGTCCAGTTGTGTCCAGCCAGCCAGCCAGCGCCCCAGCTTGTCCCAGCCAGGGCTGGGCAGGCAAGGCCTTGGGTGTACATCCCAAACAGCACCCTATTCCCTACATAGCGCACTACTTTTGACCAGAGCCCTATAGGCAATGGTCAAAGGTATTGCACTATATAGGGAATAGGGTGCCATTTGGGATGTAACCTTGGTCAGGTCCTCACAGTAGGGCACAGGGGAAGAAGCTGATCTTCTTCTGGGGCTCTGAGATCTTTACCCCGTGGCTGCTCCCCTGGGGACTGTTGCCCTCCTGGAACAAAGACACACAGTTTATTTTTAAATATATGTCCAGCATTTAATTTTTGGACATTCTTAAAGTTCCTTCTTCAAACCTAAGTCATTATTGAACTATAATGTATTGTTCATACAGAAAAGGTAGGAGAAAAGGGAGGTTGAACTTACTAATTTTGTGTCCATCTTTGATTTGATGTCTCTGGCAAGCGTCAAAAACACGTTTTCCACATTGATATTGGCCTTTGCACTGGTCTCCATGAACTTGATACCATACTCTAACGCCAGCTGAGAAAAGAGGGGAGTAATGCTTTGACTCTACATCAGGGACCTCTGAATTTATTTTGCCTGGTCTTCACCGAAGTCTGGAGGGCCGCACTTCCGTGCTGCGGAAAGTTGTGGGGGGATAATTCCTCTATCCATCGTTTTTACTATATCTGATGCTTTCTGAAACTGTAGCCTTTGTTTTGTAAAAATAAATAAAAAATAGGAGCAGGTGAGTCCAGCTGTGAATTGACAGGGGTCGCGTTTTATATTGAAAGTCAGTGTTTTTAGAGTGATCAGGGGCGTGCAATTATAGTTACTTCACAGAAAATACATTAGTGCAACACATTCGGCAGAAAATAGCTTCATTTTCATCAGATGACAACAGAAGTGCAACGCTATTTTGCTGGCAGCCACACAAATAAATGAGCTTAGAATGAAAAAGCAAGGTATTTTTGCAAAAACAATGAATGACCATCATAGTTCTGTTTTCCATAGATGTAGCCAGCTACATTTCCTAATGTTTTGCTTAAAGTTCATCTTGCATTTTACAGGAGAAAAGTAGGATACACCTAGAAAAGTACCGAAAGAAAAGTAGATACACATCAGTCAGAGCATGGTCTGCTGATACAATGCCGTTTGTGAATTCTCATCCGAGCGGAGAAGTGCAACTGAAGAAAAAAATGTGTCTGATGCCGAGCAGAAATTACAATATGAAGCATTTTAGATCTGCATTTACAAAACGCAGCCAGATATTCCTTATGCGTTCACTTTTTTTATGCGTGAAAAACACAGAATTCTGTGTTAACTAGCAAGTTAAACTTAGTTGCGTTATCTAAGTAAGTGGCTGAATTAATAAGGAGACCGGGCATCATATAGTGTTATCTCTCTGCCGTGTTTGAGAAGTCAAAGCCCTTTGGATGAGTTATCTGTACAGCTGCCACTGCTATCTTGATTTCCTTGTGTTTCTTCTCCTCTCCATTCTCGGCACGTCTGGTCCTCCCCCCTCTTCACTGAGCAGATCTGGCAGGCCTGTTGCCCTAGCCACTCCAGACAGACAAGACACAGCGTGTGCACATGCTGCACCAGAGCCAGTACTGTTCTTCCTTCAGACAAGCATGCGTCAAAACTTTGTTCATTTGCACAATGTCTCTCATTCACATTTGCTTGTAAATGTCCAAACTCACCAAAAATGACATTCGGCTTGTGATTCATTACATGATTGCAGCAGAACTTACCTTCTCTCCTCTTTCTTTGGACACCTGCCGTTTGTCGTTGATGTCACATTTGTTACCAAGAACCATCTTCTCAACATCAGCCGATGCATGCTACGGAGAAGATAAGATAAGAGTGGTTTAATACTATGATACAAACAAATACTACATACTGTTGGCTTTGACAGATTAAACATTTACATTTTAGTCATTTAGCAGACACTCTTATCCAGAGCGACTTACAGTTAGTGAGTGCATACATTTTCATACTGGCCCCCCGTGGGAAACGAACCCACAACCCTGGCGTTGCAAGCGCCATGCTCTACCAACTGAGCTACAGGGGAGCTACGAGAGAACTACTAGCCAGTCAGTATGTGGGTCGTGTTAAGAATATAACATAATAAAATATAAATTTAAGCAAACATACCTCCTCTATGTTCCGTATCCAGTTCTTGATGTTGTCGAAGGACTTTTCGTTGGTGATGTCGTAGACTAGCATGATACCCTGCAGAGAGATGTGAGACAATGAAACGTCAGAGGATGGAAAACCGGAAGTCAAATCCTCAATGTTGAGTCAATGCCTCGAGGAAGAAGTTGTGTTTACCCACCATTGCTCCTCTGTAGTATGCTGTCGTGATTGTTCTAAAACGCTCCTGTCCTGCTGTGTCCCTGCAAAAGACACATGGGAGGACAACAATCAGCTGAATTACATGGACATTATTAATATCCTCCAGGATAGTTACCTAGCTATAACTGCAAGGCAAAATGCTTTGGGGTGTAGCCTAGGCCTACCCCTTCTCCTCTCTGTATGAAAGCAGTCTTGATGCTCATGGAAAAGTGCATGAAAAGGACACAACTTACCATATCTGTAACTTAATCTTCTTGCCATCTAGTTCTATTGTTCTAATCTTAAAGTCAATGCCTATGGGAGAAGAATAAGAGGGACAGGGAATATGAAATTAGATACCTAGCCATTAAACACAATAGTATGACTAATCTCTAGTAGCATACAGTAGCTCTATCTACAACTTCCTATACAATAAAAAGGTAAAGGGTGAATGTTTATGATATGTGGCATCAACAGCATCCAGGGTAAGCTAGCCAAACTGTTAACTAGCTGAATAATATGCCATGAATTATGTTTTTTACCTTTCCCATTGCTAACTAGCTGCCAGGCTAAAAGCGATTTAGCTACATTGCTGTACAGTTATGAACATACCGCTACCCAGACACGTCGCAGGGGCTATAACCTGAAATATCAATTTCGAACGTTGTCACCACTAAATATGGTAGTGAGAGGAAGTCCAGCCGCGGGTAGTGGGAGAGGATGGAACTAGGTGAAACTGTGGCGACATTCTGCACATTTTCTCATCTGATCTTAATACATTTTTCTGTTCCCAAAACTAGAATCTGTTACGAACACAGTGCACTAACTTGTATAGACTTGACGCTTAGTCAAAGTATAAACATTGCGTTGTTGTGCACACGCCCACTTCACAGAGGAAGCTCTCTAACGCAGACATATTCAAATACAACGCGCCAATAGGATCTCGCTAGCTCATGCCTGGCTCTGCCCATCTCCTTGCTTGTTCTGCCCAATATGCTTCATTTGCTCCCACTGTAAACGACACAGATGAACTATCTTGGGTTAGTTATAAATATATTTGGCCAGTAGATAGCACTTGATAGTTTGGATTTAGCTAGCTCATTTAGAGGTAGCTTATGTTAGATAGTAGGGCTAACTATTAGCTAGTAAACTACAGAAAGTTCAGAAAGTTGAAAAACAGGCTAGCAATCTAAAGTCTCTACTTAACGTTAGCTAGCATTAGCTTTATAGCTAGCTAGTTAAAATGTTGAGTAGATATAGCTATGCACTACAGCTAACAACGTCAATGCCGTTGTAACTTTACACTTTATTCAGTGTGATTGTAGATAATCAGTTAGCTAACTAACTTTATGTAGTCCGTTGCTCAATAATCATAGGACAATAAACTGGTCCTCTGTAGCTCAGCTGGTAGAGCACGGCGCTTGTAACGCCAAGGTAGTGGGTTCGATCCGCAGGACCACCCATACACAAAAATGTATGCACGCATGACTGTAAATCGCTTTGGATAAAAGCGTCTGCTAAATGGCATATTATTATAAACTAGCTGCTTTCTGCGGTACTGACATAGGTTTTGTAAACATGGCATTGTGTGGCTAACCAAAGTCACACCTACCTATGGTGGAGATGAATGTGGAGTTAAAGGCATCCTCTGAGAACCTGAACAACACGCATGTCTTCCCGACACCAGAATCTCCGATTAACAGTAATTTAAACAAATAATCGTATGTCTTCGCCATCCTTGATATTGCGGAAATCCCGACCGCTGTGAAGCAGGCAAGGATAACTAAGTACATCCGGGTCACAGATTCTTCTTCTTCTTAAGGTTTTATTGGCGGATTACATCCAAAGAAGTGTGTTGGCGCCACCTACTGGGTGAAATGAAAGCAGATACTTTAACGATGTATTTTTATTTGATAAAAAATAAATACATACAGTACCAGTCAAAAGTTTGGACACATCTACACATTCAAGGGTTTTTCTTTATTTTCACTATTTTCTACATTGTAGAATAATAGTGAAGATGTCAAAACTATGAAATAACACATATGGAATCATGTAGTAACCAAAAAAGTGTTAAACAAATCAAAATATATTTGAGCTTTGAGATTCTTCAAAGTAGCCATCCTTTGCCTTGATGACAGCTTTGCACACTCTTGGCATTCTCTCAACCTGCTTCATGAAGTAGTCACCTGGAATGCATTTCAATTAACAGGTGTGCCTTGTTAAAAGTTAATTTGTGGAATATCTTTCCTTCTTAATGACTTTGAGCCAATTAGTTGTGTTGTGACAAGGTAGGGTTGGTATACAGATGATAGCCCTATTTGGTAAAAGACCAAGTCCATATTATGGCAAGAACAGCTCAAATAAGCAAAGAGAAATGACAGTCCATCATTATTTAAGACATGAAGGTCAGTGAATCCGGAAAATGTCAAGAACTTTGAAAGTTTCTTCAAGTGCAGTCGCAAAAACCATCAAGAGATATGATAAAACTGGCTCTCATGAGGACCGCCACAGGAAAGGAAGACCCAGAGTCTCCTCTGCTGCAGAGGATAAGTTCATTAGAGTTACCAGCCTCAGAAATTGCAGCCCAAATAAATGCTTCACAGAGTTCAAGTAACAGACACATCTCAACATCAACTGTTCAGAGGAGACTGTGTGAATCAGGCCTTCATAGTCGAATTGCTGCAAAGAAACCACTCCTAAAGGACACCGATAAGAAGAAGAGACTTGCTTGGGCCAAGAACAATGAGCAATGGATAATAGACCGGTGGAAATATGCCCTTTGGTCTGTTGAGTCAAAATGTGAGATTTTTGGTTTCAACCGCCGTGTCTTTGTGAGACGTAGAGTAGGTGGACGGATGATCTCCGCATGTGTGGTTCCCACCGTGAAGCATGCAGGAAGAGGTGTGATGGTGTGGGGTGCTTTGCTGGAGACACTGTCTGTGATTTTTTTAGAATTCAAGGCACACTTAACCAGCATGGCTACCACAGCATTCTGCAGCGATACGCCATCCCATCTGGTGTGCGCTTAGTGGGACTATGATTTGTTTTTCAACAGGACAATGACCCAACACACCTCCAGGCTGTGTAAGGGCTATTTGACCATGAAGGAGAGTAATGGAGTGCTGCATCAGATCCTCCTCTCCACCCTCTCCGAGTTGGGCATCTCCGGCGTGGCTCACTCTTGGATTGTGTCCTACCTGACCGGTCGCTCCTACCAAGTGGCATGGCGAGAATCTGTCTCCGCACCACGTGCTCTCACCACTGGTGTCCCCCAGGGCTCAGTTCTAGGCCCTCTCCTATTCTCGCTATACACCAAGTCACTTGGCTCTGTCATATCCTCACATGGCCTCTCCTATCATTGCTACACAGACGACACACAACTAATCTTCTCCTTTCCCCCTTCTGATAACCAGGTGGCAAATCGCATCTCTGCATGTCTGGCAGACATATCAGTGTGGATGACGGATCACCACCTCAAGCTGAACCTCGGCAAGACGGAGCTGCTCTTCCTCCCCGGGAAGGACTGCCCGTTCCATGATCTCGCCATCACGGTTGACAACTCCGTTGTGTCCTCCTCCCAGAGTGCGAAGAGCCTTGGCGTGACCCTGGACAACACCCTTTCGTTCTCCGCTAACATCAAGGTGGTGACCCGATCCTGTAGGTTCATGCTCTACAACATTCGGAGAGTACTACCCTGCCTTACACAGGAAGCGGCACAGGTCCTAATCCAGGCACTTGTCATCTCCCGTCTGGATTACTGCAACTCGCTGTTGGCTGGGCTCCCTGCCTGTGCCATTAAACCCCTACAACTCATCCAGAATGCCGCAGCCCGTCTGGTGTTCAACCTTCCCAAGTTCTCTCAAGTCACCCCCGCTCCTCCGCACACTCCACTGGCTTCCAGTTGAAGCTCGCATCTGCTACAAGACCATGGTGCTTGCCTATGGAGCTGTGAGGGGAACGGCACCTCTGTACCTTCAGGCTCTGATCAGTCCCTACACCCAAACGAGGGCATTGCGTTCATCCACCTCTGGCCTGCTGGCCCCCCTACCTCTGCGGAAGCGCAGTTCCTGCTCAGCCCAGTCGGGACTGTTCGCTGCTCTGGCACCCCAATGGTGGAACAAGCTCCCTCACGACGCCAGGACAGCGGAGTCACTCACCACCTTCCGGAGACACTTGAAACCCCACCTCTTTAAGGAATACCTGGGATAGGATAAAGTAATCCTTCTACCCCCCCCCTTACCCCACCCCAAAGAAAGAAAAAAACCATATTGTAAAGTGGTTATCCCACTGGCTATAAGGTGAATGCACCAATTTGTAAGTCGCTCTGGATAAGAACGTCTGCTAAATGATGTAAATGTAAATGTAAATGTAAAATAAACTGGCCTCCACAATCACCCGACCTCAACCCAATTGAGATGGTTTGGGATGAGTTGGACCGCAGAGTGAAGGAAAGGGAGCCAACAAGTGCTCGGCATATGTGGGAACTCCTTCAAGACTGTTGGAAAAGCATTCCAGGTGAAGCTGGTTGAGAGAATGCCAAGATTGTGCAAAGCTGTCATCAAGGCAAAGGGTGGCTACTTTGAAGAATCTAAAATCTAAAATATATTTAGTATGTGTAATTTCATAGTTTTGATGTCTTCACTATTATTCTACAATGTAGAAAATAGTAAAAATAAAGAAAAACCCTAGAATGAGTAGGTGTGTCCAAACATTTGACTGGTACTGTATTTATATATAAAAATAAATAAAAAACACTCATATTATTCCCAAAAAAACAAAGGTCAATGTACTCCTTCACTTAGTCAAATGTACTCAGATCCCTACACAGGCTCTTTTTCACGATTCTCTCAACTGACCGACATCCACAGACTGTTGGGCATCCACTGCCATAGCTTCATCATCTTTACTCGCTGCTTCAACAATTTTCACTGCCTCTGCATAGGAGACCTTCTCGACAGCCCTGATCCTTCCTACTTCAAACTCCTTCACCCTAACAGGGCACTCAGGGAACTCTGGATCGTGATTCCCAGGGTCACAGATTTTTGGAATCATTCAGAATAAAAGTCTGTCCTGTATTCTTTGTAAATGAATAATTAGGGTGAAAAATATGGAAAATGTTCACAATTATCTATTTTATACTAGTTATCATACAAATAATATTTTTAAGTATTTCTATAAGATATTTGGTCATTTTTAACTTTATTTTTTCAAGCCTAAATGGTCAACAATTATATATCTTTGTGTATTCCTATAATTTATTGCACTGTACAAAATTATCTGTACATGTGTCGCAGTAAAGGGGGGGGGGGGGGTCCATTCTACTCAGGAGCACTTCTAGTTTCCAAATCCACAGAGTTTACACCCAGAGGACCATCAGTGCTCATTTGGCGGCCCTTATAGAGTGGCCCATCAAATTAAATCCAATCGCGGCACTTTAGTTTTAGAAGTGGGGGGGTCTGGGGGTCCTCCCCCAGATAGTTTTTGGCCATCTAAAGCTCATTTCCTGCATTTTTACACAATCCAATATGCCGTCTCTCTTTATAATAATAAATAATATGCCATTTAGCTGACGCTTTTATCCAAAGCGACTTACAGTCATGCGTGCATACATTTTTGTGTATGGGTGGTCCCGGGGATCGAAACCACTACCTTGGCGTTACAAGCGCCATGCTCTACCAGTTGAGCTACAGAGGACCAGAACAAAAAGTAAATAAAAATGCCCACAGTCATCAAACTTGGTAAGAGTAATTATTAAATATGTTTAAGTGATTAATAAGACGGAACTAGATCAAAGGTAATTTAATAATACATATTGTGTTGCACCTTTAACCAATAGCCTAACAAATGAACAACTCCTGAAGAAATACAAATACTTTTGATTGTCTTCATTAAGACATCCTCTATATAAAATTTCCGCCAAACCGACCAGCCATCCCGAGCCGCCTGCACGCCCGACCCACACCAGTCTACTCAATAACTCAACTCTCTCCAAACACAATTTTTTTAATTCCCAAAGGAAAGGTTTGGAAACAAATAACAAAACAAAAAAACACATACACCTCAAATATACACTAATGTTCAAACGTTTGGGGTCACTTAGAAATGTACTTGTTTTCGAAAGAAAAGCAATTTTTATGTCCATTAAAATAACATCAAATTGATCAGAAATACAGTGTAGACATTGTTCATGTTGTAAATGGCTATTGAAGCTGGAAACGGCTGAATTTTTATGGAATATCTACACAGGCTTACAGAGGCCCATTATCAGCAACCATCAGTTCTGTGTTCCAATGGCACGTTGTGTTTGCTAATCCAAGTTTATCATTTTAAAAGGCTAATTGATCATTAGAAAACCCTTTTGCAATTATGTTAGCACAGTTGAAAATTGTTGTGCTGATTAAAGAAGCAATAAAACTGGCCTTCTTGAGACTAGTTGAGTATCTGGAGCATCAGCAATTGTGGGTTCGATTACAGGCTCAAAATGGCCAGAAACAAAGAACTTTCTTCTGAAACTCGTCAGTCTATTCTTGTTCTGAGAAATGAAGGCTATTCCATGTGAGAAATTGCCAAGAAACTGAAGATCTCGTACAACGCTGTGTACCACTCCCTTCACAGAACAGCGCAAACTGGCGCTAACCAGAATAGAAAGAGGAGTGGGAGGCCCCTGTGCACAACTGAGCAAGAGGACAAATACATTAGAGGGTCTAGTTTGAGAAACAGACGCCTCACAGGTCCTCAACTGGCAGCTTCATTAAATAGTTCCCGCAAAACACCAGTCTCAACATCAACAGTGAAGAGGCGACTCCGGGATGCTGACCTTCTAGTCAGAGTTGCAAAGAAAAAGCCATATCTCAGACTGCCCATATCACTGACAAACTGAAATGGTCCACCCACACAGACACAACTCTTCAACCTCAGGAGGCTGAAGAAATTTGGCCTGTCACCTAAAACCCTCACAAACTTTTACAGATGCACAATTGAGATTATCCTGTCGGGCTGTATCACCGCCTGGTACGGCAACTGCACCGCCCACAACCGCAGGGCTCTCCAGATGGTGGTGCGGTCTGCACAATACATCACCGGGGGCAAACTACCTGCCCTCCAGGACATCTACAGCACCCGATGTCATATAGTACATTCTATGGATGGCCGTAAACTGCAGTAATTTATGTCTGAGATTATATGAACATGACTGGGAATTCAAACATATCTGTATCCATTCATCACCATCAATAGCTTCTACCAGGTCTTGCTCACATTTTTGCTTTACATGTTTTGTGTCATCGGGAAAAGCCTCTATCAACCCTTGATACAGTTTGGAAGTCAACTTGGAGGTTTGTCAGACTGCCTTAAAATAGCATTTGGCTTGTCCAGTTTTTGCTGAACAGAGAGAATAAAGTGTTGTATCTGCAAAAATTGACCTCATCTCAGTCACAGAGACTGGTCTTCCCAGGCTGCCTGACCCTGCTGAGTCCCATCACCATCTGATCCTCCTAAAATGAGGCATAACAAAGAATTACCTGGGTGTATACATTATATTATCCAAGAATAGAATCAATGGTTCAATAATTGAAATTACCATTATTCCCAGATCCCAGACTGTAGCTTTAAGCTTAAACTGCTGTCCTGTAGCTACTGTAGGTCTACCCATCAATTCAAGATGGAACTTTGTATCATTCACAGATATTGTTAATCTACTGCAAAATTCACCTGAGCTCCATACACTGGTCTTCCTTGGCTGTCTGACCCTGCTGGGACCCCTGTCACCATCTGATCCTGCTAAAACATGATGAGCATAGTGTTGTGTACTGACTGCACTAGAGGGCTACATTCTTGCGGGATGCCTGCGGGACCGACAGAGATCATTGCTACATGGACAGCATTTTTCATGCTGCGGGCGGGAGTGGGCGGTCAGACAGATGACTTTGGGATGAAAATATTTTTGTTGTCCCACAGATTATTTGGAAACGGTGTTAGTCTACCTATTTTATTTAAAGCACATATTCTTTGCATTATTCACACACTCAGAATTCTCTGCTTCAACTTCAGTAGCCTACCTTTCCTAGTTGGGCGTGAGAGTTCAAGTGCGCCTAGTATGTGTGGTCTCATTGAAATAGAGTAGGCTGCCTACACGGGCAGAGAATCACGTGGCATTTAACTTGAATATAAAATTTACTTAAATAGGATTAGACTGTAGTTAACTACAGTGTCTGTAAATAAATATTGATAATGGAAAGAAGTGGAGGGCTCTCAACCAATGTGAGTCGAAGTGCAATCAAAAAATGTAATAATTGAAAAGGAAAAGGCACAACGTGCACATAGGTTAGGCTACTATGGTGAGCGAGCGTTGCACCTTTTCATTTTCAAAAATGCATGGACTGAGAAGCACGGGGCAGTAATCCTTCCAAGGAAATGTACTTCCTAAATAGGCCTATGATTAGGCTATAGTTTACTACATTGCCTAGAAATAGGCCTAAATATTGGCCACCCATATTTCACCGTCTAAAAATCTTTCCAATCCTAAAGGGTAGGCTATAAAAATAGCTCAAGAGAAAGTGCAAGTCTCTCCAACTCTGCACTCTTCAAACTACATCTACAAAACAGCGCCGGAAGAAGATGGCTGCCGTTTTACAGCCCTCTAACCAATTGTACTATTATGTGTGTTTTTCCGCGTTATTTGTAATTTATTTTGTACATAATGTTTCTGCAATCGTCTCTTATAACCAAAGAGAGCTTCTGGATATCAGGACAGCGATTACTCACCTCGCGTTGGACGAACACTTTTTCTTCAACGAGGCGTTCGCGAAGGATATTCTACAGACTCCCGACAAGGCCCAGATCCCCGTCATTCGCGTGAGGAAGAGACGGAGATATCGTGGACGCAGATCCGGGTGCCTTGTAAGGATCCGACGGCGAACGAGTAAACTGCCTCTCCCATCAATCCTATTAGCCAACGTTCAAGCTTTGGAGAATAAAATGGACGATTTAAGATTACGGTTATCCTACCAACGGGACATTAAAAACTGTAATATCTTATGTTTCACGGAGTCGTGGCTGAACGACAACAATGACAACATTCAGCTAGCAGGCTATACGCTACATCGGCAGGACAGAACGGCAGACTCGGGTAAGACGAGGGGTGGCGGTCTCTGTATATTTGTAAACAACAGCTGGTGCACAAAATCAAATACTAAGGAAGTCTCAAGGTTTTGCTCGCCTGAGGTAGAGTATCTTATGATAAGCTGTAGACCACACTATTTACCAAGAGAGTTTTCATCTATATTTTTCATAGCTGTCTATTTACCACCACAAACCAATGCTGGCATTAAGATTGCACTGAATGAGTTGTACAAGGCCATTAATCAACAGGAAAACGCTCATCCAGATGCAGCGCTCCTAGTAGCAGGGGACTTTAATGCAGGGAAACTTAAATCCGTTCTACCTCATTTCTACCAGCATGTTAAATGTGCAACCAGAGGGGAAAAAACTCTAGACCACCTTTACTCCACACACAGAGACGCATACAAAGCTCTCCCTCGCCCTCCATTTGGCAAATCTGACCATAACTCTATCCTCCTGATTCCTGCTTATAAGCAAAAACTGAAGCAGGAAGCACCAGTGATTCGGCTAATAAAAAAGTGGTCAGATGACGCAGATGCTAAGCTACAGGACTGTTTTGCTAGCACAGACTGGAACATGTTCCGGGATTCTTCAGACAGCATTGAGGAGTACACCACATCAGTCACTGGCTTCATCAATAAGTGCATCGATGATGTCGTCCCCACAGTGACCGTACGTACATACCCCAACCAGAAGCCATGGATTACAGGAAACATCCGCACTGAGCTAAAGGGTAGAGCTGCCGCTTTCAAGGAACGGAACTCTAACCCGGACGCTTATAAGAAATCCCGCTATGACCTCCGACGAACCATCAAACAGGCAAAGAGTCAATACAGGTCTAAGATTGAATCATACTACACTGGCTCTGACGCTCGTCGGATGTGGCAGGGCTTGAAAACTATTACAGACTACAAAGGGAAGCACAGCCGCGAGCTGCCCAGTGACACAAGCCTACCAGACGAGCTAAACCACTTCTATGCTCGCTTCGAGGCAAGCAACACTGAAGCATGCATGAGAGCACCAGCTGTTCCGGACGACTATGTGATCACGCTCTCCGTAGCCGATGTGAGTAAGACTTTTAAGCAGGTCAACATTCACAAGGCCGCAGGGCCAGACGGATTACCAGGACGTGTACTCCGAGCATGTGCTGACCAACTGGCAAGTGTCTTCACTGACATTTTCAACATGTCCCTGACTGAGTCTGTAATACCAACATGTTTCAAGCAGACCACCATAGTCCCCGTGCCCAAGAACTCTAAGATAACCTGCCTAAATGACTACCGACCCGTAGCACTGACGTCTGTAGCCATGAAGTGCTTTGAAAGACTGGTCATGGCTCACATCAACAGCATAATCCCAGAAACCCTAGACCCACTCCAATTTGCATACCGCCCCAACAGATCCACAGATGATGCAATCTCTATCGCACTCCACACTGCCCTTTCCCACCTGGACAAGAGGAACACCTACGTGAGAATGCTATTCATTGACTACAGCTCAGCATTCAACACCATAGTGCCCTCAAAGCTCATCACTAAGCTAAGGATCCTGGGACTAAACACCTCCCTCTGCAACTGGATCCTGGACTTCCTGACGGGCCGCCCCCAGGTGGTAAGGGTAGGTAACAACACATCTGCCACACTGATCCTCAACACGGGGGCCCCTCAGGGGTGCGTGCTCAGTCCCCTCCTGTACTCTCTGTTCACCCATGACTGCATGGCCAGGCACGACTCCAACACCATCATTAAGTTTGCCGACGACACAACAGTGGTAGGCCTGATCACCGACAACGATGAGACAGCCTATAGGGAGGAGGTCAGAGATCTGGCCGTGTGGTGCCAGGACAACAACCTCTCCCTCAACGTGACCAAGACAAAGGAGATGATTGTGGACTACAGGAAAAAAAAGAGGACTGAGCACGCCCCCATTCTCATCGACGGGGCTGTAGTGGAACAGGTTGAGAGCTTCAAGTTCCTTGGTGTCCACATCACCAACGAACTATCATGGTCCAAACACACCAAGACAGTCGTGAAGAGGGCACGACAAAGCCTATTCCCCCTCAGGAGACTGAAAAGATTTGGCATGGGTCCTCAGATCCTCAAAAAATTCTACAGCTGCACCATCGAGAGCATCCTGACTGGTTGCATCACCGCCTGGTATGGCAACTGCTTGGCCTCTGACCGCAAGGCACTACAGAGGGTAGTGCGTACGGCCCAGTACATCACTGGGGCAAAGCTCCCTTCCATCCAGGACCTCTATACCAGGCGGTGTCAGAGGAAGGCCCTCAAAATTGTCAAAGACTCCAGTCACCCTAGTCATAGACTGTTCTCTCTGCTACCGCACGGCAAGCGGTACCGGAATGCCAAGTCTAGGTCCAAAAGACTTCTCAACAGCTTCTACCCCCAAGCCATAAGACTCCTGAACAGCTAATCATGGCTACCCGGACTATTTGCACTGCCCCCCCACCCCATCCTTTTTACGCTGCTGCTACTCTGTTAAGTATTTATGCATAGTCACTTTAACTCTACCCACATGTACATATTACCTCAACTACCTCAACTAGCCGGTGCCCCCGCACATTGACTATGCAACGGTACCCCCCTGTATATATAGCCTCCCTACTGTCACTTTATTCTATTGTATATATAGCCTCCCTACTGTCACTTTATTTTTACTTCTGCTCTTTTTTTCTCAACACTTTTTTGTTGTTGTTTTATTCTTACTTTTTTGTTTAAAATAAATGCACTGTTGGTTAAGGGCTGTAAGTAAGCATTTCACTGTAATGTCTGCACCTGTTGTATTCGGCGCATGTGACCAATAAAATTTGATTTGATTTGATTTGATCTAGCATATTGGCTGATATAGCCCAGTAATACAATATAAGGGACATGTGAGAATCTCTAGTAGTATCACCTATTTCGTAAGTTATGTTTGCGCATTTGATGTTGCCTATAGGGCACTAAATTGCTGGGACCATGGCTGGCAAGTGAGCTGCGTCACATATGCCTAAAATAACATTGCAGGACTGTGGTTGGGTTTGGGACCAGTTCTTGCGGTAGGGTGTTGGAGTCGGGATGAAGAAATCGGTCCTGGGCAGACCTCTACTGTGCACCATGACAGTGAAGCCTGTAACGTTAGAGCTGTTTATTACTGTGTCAGTGTGAAAAGTAGGGAATTAGCTAGGGAAACTGACAGATTAATAATGTTACATTGCCATACTAACTAATGAAAACGTCAGAATATCAATCTTCAATCGTTTGGCCGATAGTTTCATCATTTGATTCAGGTCTAATATGATTGAGGCAAAAAGAATAGCTAATGTTAGCCAACTCTCTCTCTAACGGTACATCAACTGGCGAAAGCTAGCCAAGTTCATTTACTACTGAAACGGGACAAAACGAAGTCTATAAAACATATCCATACGAACAACATCTGTCAGATAGTGGCTATTATATTACTATCTGACAGATAACTAGAGGCTAGAGCTGACCTGGCTGTGGTAGCGACTAGCTAGTGTAGCTTATTCATTCAACTCAATCGAGAGGGGATGAAACATTAGCTAATGTTACTGTACATGTCAGTTACAATACTAGTTCAGCACTGCGAATAAACACCAGTTTAGTTTTTTTCTGTTAAGTTAAACAGCAGTTCCCTTGCCAGCTACATCAGTCAACTAAAGAGTAGCCCGTTTCTGCTCTGCTTGCTTTTACAAACTCGGTGAAAGAGCGCAACACATACACACTGAACTATGCTCAACTCTCCCGTGCTGGTTCAAGCAGCCTTCCAGAAGCTTTTCCTTCACACAGCCTGTCAGCCCTCTCTGTGGTGGCGCGGTCCTAAATCCAGCTGGCTGAACACTCCAAACAGCCTATCCGACCGCTCAGAGGCGTCCGCATGGTCCTAAAGCACACAGTTGCCTCTTTTTGTATCACATTGCAATGATAAAACTGGGGGGGACAAAAATGCTATTTCAGAATGTGGGCGGGACATGAGCCCCCCGTCCCCAGTGAAAGTTGTGCCCCTGCAAAATATCTGTAATTTGTATCGCCGTAAAAGGGGATCTATTCTATACAGGAGCACTTTTAGTTTTCAAATCCTCAGAGCGTCTCTGCTCATTCTACAAACAAACAATATGTTTAGTCAAAAAGTCAAGAGAGATGCAATTTGGTTAAAAAGCATACTTTATTCATAAAAAATATCACAATGAAGTGAATTAATCAAATACTTTTCGTGAAATTGATCATCAACAGTAAAACAGATGATATGCAAGATCCTCTTCATCTAATGAGTAGAGTCAGCCCACTGGGCACAAACTGGTTGAATCAACATTGTTTCCACATAATTAAAGAAAAATATGTGTTGATTGAGGTGATACTAACCTGTAGCAACATGATCTTACTAGGATACTGCCTCAAAAAATATATTTTTATTTGTCTAGACAAAACACTTGACCGGATGCACATTTTGGCATGTAAAGCTGGCTGATTTAAATGTCTGCAGCCTTCTCATCATCATTAGGATAATGTAGGTAATGTACAAGTATGCCAGTCAGTTAACACTCCATATATTGATCGCTTAAGCAGTTAGCTTCTCACCTAATCACCTGCTAATAGTCAGAATTTGTCACCTCCATTATTGGGCAATCCAAGAGTGCAAGTCTGGTATGGAATGACGTTTTATTTCACACTGGAATCAAACAAAGAGTAAGCTAAAATTGTTACTTTATTGTTTTGTAATTAAGATATAGTCCTGAATTAGTCAGTCAGCAGAATAAAGTGACAGTACAAAAGCGCAGACTGGACCCTGGTTTTATGGACACAAACAATCAATAATTTTTACTGCACAGTGCTACTCTATATTTGCATCATATACTGTCCAGGGGCCCCACACAAACCTATTTGACCACAGTAAAAGTCTACCAACGCGTCATATGACTTAGCTTTTTGTTCAAACACATCTGTTTTGTATTCTAGGGACTCTAGTGAGTAGACTGGACCCTGGTTTTGTGGACACACAATGAACAGTTTTTCCTGTAAAGCCCTATATTTGTACCGTATAGTGTCCAGGCACCCCACATTAAGCTGTTTGACCACAGTAAAAGTCCAGCAACACTTCCTATGACCTAGTTTTTTGTTCAAACTCATCTGTTTTGTACAGATAATTGTGTACGGTGCAATATTTGCCTGCAGCATACCACCCAGCATCCCACTGCTGGCTTGCCTCTGAAGCAGGGTCGGTCCCTGGATGGGAGACCAGATGTTGCTAGAAGTGATGTTGTAGGGCCAGTACGGGGCACTCTTCCCTCTGGTCTAGAGCCATGGCCACCTAATCTTCACCCTCATTCATAATTGGCATATCTCACCTTGACACCTGATATTTGGTGAGCGTTCTGGCACAAATGGTTGCTGTGCATCACCCAGGTGGGTGCCACACGTTGGTGGTGGTGAGGTACAGTGGGGAGAATAAGTATTTGATACACTGCCGATTTTGCAGGTTTTCCTACTTACAAAGCATGTAGAGGTCTGTAATTTTTTATCATCGGTACACTTCAACTGTGAGAGACGGAATCTAAAACAAAAATCCAGAAAATCACATTGTAAGATTTTTAAGTAAATAATTTGCATTTTATTGCATGACATAAGTATTTGATACATCAGAAAAGCAGAACTTAATATTTGGTACAGAAACCTTTGTTTGCAATTACAGAGATCATACGTTTCCTGTAGGTCTTGAGCAGGTTTGCACACACTGCAGCAGGGATTTTGGCCCACTCCTCCATACAGACCTTCTCCAGATCCTTCAGCTTTCGGGGCTGTCACTGGGCAATACGGACTTTCAGCTCCCTCCAAAGATTTTCTATTGGGTTCAGGTCTGGAGACTGGCTAGGCCACTCCAGGACCTTGAGATGCTTCTTACGGAGCCACTCCTTAGTTGCCCTGGCTGTGTGTTTCGGGTCGTTGTCATGCTGGAAGACCCAGCCACGACCCATCTTCAATGCTCTTACTGAGGGAAGGAGGTTGTTGGCCAAGATCTCGCGATACATGGCCCCATCCATCCTCCTCTCAATACAGTGCAGTCGTCTTGTCCCCTTTGCAGAAAAGCATCCCCAAAGAATGATGTTTCCACCTCCATGCTTCACGGTTGGGATGGTGTTCTTGGGGTTGTACTCATCCTTCTTCCTCCAAACACGGCGAGTGGAGTTTGACCAAAAAGCTCTATTTTTGTCTCATCAGACCACATGACCTTCTCCCATTCCTCCTCTGGATCATCCAGATGGTCATTGGCAAACTTCAGACGGGCCTGGACATGCGCTGGCTTGAGCAGGGGGACCTTGCGTGCGCTGCAGGATTTTAATCCATGACGGCGTAGTGTGTTACTAATGGTTTTCTTTGAGACTGTGGTCCCAGCTCTCTTCAGGTCATTGACCAGGTCCTGCCGTGTAGTTCTGGGCTGATCCCTCATCTTCCTCATGATCATTGATGCCCCACGAAGTGAGATCTTGCATGGAGCCCCAGACCGAGGGTGATTGACCATCATCTTGAACTTCTTCAATTTTCTAATAATTGCACCAACAGTTGTTGCCTTCTCACCAAGCTGCTTGCCTATTGTCCTGTAGTCCATTCCAGCCTTGTGCAGGTCTACAATTTTATCCCTGATGTCCTTACACAGCTCTCTGGTCTTGGCCATTGTGGAGAGGTTGGAGTCTGTTTGATTGAGTGTGTGGACAGGTGTCTTTTATACAGGTAACAGGTTCAAACAGGTGCAGTTAATACAGGTAATGAGTGGAGAACAGGAGGGCTTCTTAAAGAAAAACGAACAGGTCTGTGAGAGCCGGAATTCTTACTGGTTGGTTGGTGATCAAATACTTATGTCATGCAATAAAATGCAAATTAATTACTTAAAAATCATACAATGTGATTTTCTGGATTTTTGTTTTAGATTCCGTCTCTCACAGTTGAAGTGTACCAATGATAAAAATTACAGACCTCTACATGCTTTGTAAGTAGGAAAACCTGCAAAATCGGCAGTGTATCAAATACTTGTTCTCCCCAATGTAAGTATCCCCCTTACTATGCAAAGTGTTTTGAGAACCTCAGTTGGTAGAAAAGCACTATGTAAATCCAATTAATTATTCATGTGTAGTGCCTTTGGAAAGTAAAAAGACCCCTTGACTTTTTCCACATTTTGTTAGGTTACAGCCTTTTTCTTCATCAATCCACACACAATACCCCATAATGACAAAGCAAAAACAGTTTTTTATACATTTCTGCTAATAAAATAAAAAAAACACTGAAATGTCACATTTACAGTTGAAGTCGTATGTTTAAATACACCTTAGCCAAACACATTAAAACTCTGTTTTTCACAATTCCTGACATTTAATCCTAGTAAGAATTCCCTGTCTTAGGTCAGTTAGGATCACCTCTTTATTTTAAGAATGTGAAATGTCAGAATAATAGTAGAGAGAATGATTTATTTCAGCTTTTACTTCTTTCCTCACATTCCCAGTGGGTCAGAAGTTTACATACGCTCAATTAGTATTTGGTAGCATTGCCTTTAAATTGTTTAACTTGGGTCAAACATTTCGGGTAGCCTTCCACAAGCTTCCCACAATAAGTTGGATGAATTTTGGCACATTCCTCCTGACAGAGCTGGTGTAACTGAGTCAGGTATGTAGGCCTCCTTGCTCCCACATGCTTTTTCAGTTCAGCCCACACATTTTCTATAGGTTTGAGGTCAGGGCTTTGTGGTGGCCACTCCAATACCTTGACTTTGTTGTCCTTAAGCCATTTTGCCACAACTTTGGAAGTATGCTTGGGGTCATTGTCCATTTGGAAGACCCATTTGCGACCAAGCTTTAACTTCCTGACTGATGTCTTGAGATGTTGCTTCAATATATCCACATCATTTTCCTTCCTCACGATGCCATCTATTTTGTTAAGTGCACCAGTCCCTACTGCAGCAAAGCACCCCCGCAGCATGATGCTGCCACCCCCGTGCTTCACGGTTGGAATGGTGTTCTTCGGCTTGCAAGCGTCCCCCTTTTTCCTCCAAACATAACGATGGTCATTATGGCCAAAGAGTTCTATTTTTGTTTCATCAGACCAGAGGACATTTCTCCAAAACGTACGATCTTTGTCCCATGTGCAGTTGCAAACCGTAGTCTGTCTTTTTTATGGCGGTTTTGGAGCAGTGGTTTCTTCCTTGCTGAGCGGCCTTTCAGGTTATGTCGATATAGGACTTGTTTTACTGTGGATATAGATACTTTTGTACCTGTTTCCTCCAGCATCTTCACAAGGTCCTTTGCTGTTGTTCTGGGTTTGATTTGCACTTTTTGTTCCAAAGTACGTTCATCTCTAGGAGACAGAACGCATCTCCTTCCTGAGCAGTATGATGGCTGCGTGGTCCCATGGTGTTTATACTTGCGTACTATTGTTTGTACAGATGAACAAGGTACCTTCAGGAATTGTTACCAAGAATAAACCAGACTTGTGGAGGTCTACAGTGTCAACGATGTAGTGATGGTGTGGTGGGGAATCAGGCGCAGAAGCAGAGGTACAGTCCAACAAGACTTTACTATGCAAAATAATCCACAAACGGCAGGAGGCCAACCAGACGCGCACAGGCGTCAACACACGATCGCACGAAAACACAGTGCGCAAAACTCTCCTCAACAGAGGAGGACACTACTAATACTGGCGTACTGGAAAATAACACAGCTACGCAACCATCTGACAAGCGACAATTACACACAACACTATACACACATACAGGGAACTAAATAGGGTGCATAATGATACCTAACACAAAACAGGTGTGACTAACAGACAAAACTAATCAAACAGGAAACACAGAACATAGAACGGTGGCAGCTAGAATTCCGGAGACGACGAACGCCGAAGCCTGCCCAAACAAGGGAGAGAGGCCGCCTCGGCCGAAACCGTGACAGTACCCCCCCCTTGACGCGCGGCTCCAGACGCGCGCCGACTCCGGCCTTGGGGACGACCCGGAGGCCGCGGCGCAGGGCGCGTCGGATACCCCCGATGGAATTCCGTCAGGAGCGACGGGTCCAAAATGTCTCTCCTCGGCACCCAGCACCGCTCCTCCGGACCGTACCCCTCCCACTCCACTAGATACTGAAGACCCCCCCTCCGACGTCTAGAATCCAAGATGGATCTTACAGTGTACGCCGGTGCCCCCTCGATGTCCAACGGGGGCGGGGGAGTCTCCAAGATCTCATGTTCTTGAAGTGGGCCCGCTACCACCGGCCTGAGAAGGGACACATGGAACGAGGGGTTAATACACTTATACTCCACTGGTAAATGTAATCTATAACAAACATCGTTCAACCTTCTCAGGACTTTGAATGGCCCTACAAACCGCCGACCCAGTTTCCGACAGGGCAGGCGGAGGGGCAGGTTTCTGGCAGAGAGCCAGACTCGATCTCCAGGTGCGTACACAGGCCCCTCACTGCGGTGTAGGTCGGCGCTCGTCTTCTGTCGACGTATGGCACGCTGCAGATGGACGTGTGCAGCGTTCCACGTCTCCTCCGAGCGCCGCACCCACTCATCCACAGCGGGGGCCTCGATCTGGCTCTCATGCCATGGTGCCAGAACCGGCTGGTACCCTAAAACACACTGAAAAGGGGTTAGTTGGGTGGAGGAGTGGCGGAGAGAGTTCTGTGCCATCTCGGCCCAGGGCACATATCTCGCCCACTCCTCCGGCCGGTCCCGGCAGTATGTTCTGAGAAACCTGCCCACATCCTGGTTTACGCGTTCCACCTGCCCATTACTCTCCGGGTGGTAACCCGAGGTGAGACTCACCGAGACCCCCAACCGCTCCATAAAAGCTCTCCAGACTCTGGAGGTGAATTGGGGACCCCGGTCAGCCACAATGTCCTCGGGCACCCCGTAGTGCCGGAACACATGAGTGAATAGTGCTTCGGCGGTCTGTAGGGCAGTAGGAAGACCCGGCATGGGGAGCAAACGACAGGCCTTAGAGAACCGGTCCACAACGACCAGGAGTGTAGTATTCCCTTGAGAGAGGGGAAGGTCAGTTATAAAATCCACCGAGAGGTGGGACCATGGTCGTTGTGGAACGGGCAGGGGCAGTAACTTACCCCTAGGCAGATGTCTAGGCGCCTTACACTGGGCGCACACCGAGCAGGAGGAAACATAAACCCTCACATCCCTGGCCAACGTGGGCCACCAATATTTGGCACTAAGACAGTGCACTGTCCGGCCGATACCCGGATGTCCAGAGGAGGGTGACGTGTGAGCCCAATAGATCAATCGATCCCGACACTCGAGCGGAACATACTTCCGACCCTCCGGGCATTGTGGTGGACTAGGGTCGGTGCGTAATGCCCGCTCGAGCTCAGAATCGAGCTCCCACACCACCGGTGCCACTAGACACGACTCCGGCAGTATGGGAGTGGGCTCCACGGACCTCTCCTCCCCGTCATACCGCCGAGACAGTGCATCTGCCTTACCGTTTTGTGACCCAGGGATGTAGGTGATCTTAAAAGAGAAACGGGTCAAAAACATACTCCATCTAGCCTGTCGAGGGTTCAGCCTCCTCGCTGCCCGGATGTACTCCAGGTTACGGTGGTCCGTCAAAATGAGGAAAGGGTGTTGAGCCCCCTCAAGCCAGTGCCTCCACACCTTAAGGGCCTGTACCACAGCTAACAGCTCCCTGTCCCCTACGTCATAATTTCGCTCCGCCGGGCTGAGCTTCTTGGAATAGAAGGCACAGGGGCGGAGTTTAGGTGGCGCGCCTGACCGTTGTGAAAGCACGGCGCCAATACCGGCTTCAGACGCGTCCACCTCTACCTGAAATGGTAAAGAGGGATCCGGATGCGCCAGCACCGGAGCCGAGGTGAACAGGTCCTTCAGCTTCTCAAACGCCCTGTCCGCCTCGACTGACCACTGCAGACGCACCGGGCCCCCCTTTAAGAGAGACGTGATGGGAGCTGCCACTTGCCCAAAACCCCGGATAAACCTCCGGTAGTAATTCGCAAACCCCAAAAACTGCTGCACCTCTTTCACAGTGGTTGGTGTTTGCCAATTACGCACGGCTGACACTCGGTCTACCTCCATCTTCACCCCTGACGCAGACAACTGATACCCCAAAAAGGAAATCGACTCCTGGAAAAACAGACACTTCTCTGCCTTCACATACAGGTCGTGCTCCACCAGCCTCCGCAACACCCTGCGCACCAGGGCCACATGCTCGACACGGGTAGGTGAGTACACGAGAATGTCATCTATGTACACCACGACTCCCTGTCCCTGCATGTCCCTGAAGATCTCATCCACGAATGATTGGAAAACTGACGGAGCATTCATCAACCCGTATGGCATGACTAGATACTCGTAATGGCCCGAGGTGGTACTAAAGGCTGTTTTCCATTCATCATCCTTCCTGATGCGCACCAAGTTGTACGCGCTCCTGAGATCTAATTTCGTGAAGAAACGCGCCCCATGCAACGACTCAGTCATGGTCGCAATCAGCGGGAGTGGATAACTATACTTCACCGTAATCTGATTGAGACCACGGTAATCGATGCACGGACGCAAACCCCCATCCTTCTTCTTCACGAAAAAGAAACTCGAGGACGCGGGGGAAGTGGACGGCCGTATGTATCCTTGTCTCAGTGATTCGTCTATGTAAACCTCCATAGCTTTCTTCTCCTCCTGAGACAGAGGATACACATGACTCCGTGGGAGCGCAGCTCCTGCCTGAAGGTCTATCGCACAATCCCCCTGCCTATGGGGTGGCAACCGCGTCGCCCTCGCCTTACTAAACGCGATAGCCAAATCCCCATACTCAGGTGGAATGTGCAATGCGGGCACCTGGTTTGGACTCTCCACCGAGGTAGCCCCTATGGAAACGCCCAAACATCTACCCACACACTGAGCAGACCACTCCATCAGAGCCCTCTCCTGCCACGAAATAACGGGGTTATGGGTACTTAACCAGGGCATGCCCAGCACCACCGGATACGCAGGAGAGTCAATCAGAAACAGTTGAATTATCTCCTGATGACTCCCCTGCGCACACATCCTAAGTGGCGCCGTGACCTCCCTGATTAAGCCCGTACCCAACGGACGACTATCTAGGGCGTGAACGGGAAAAGGAACATCAACAGGGAGAAGGGGAAACCCTAACTCTAAACAAAACTTCTTATCAATGAAATTCCCAGCCGCGCCTGAATCTACCAGCGCCTTATACTGGGAATGAGGTGCCACCTGCGGGAAACGCACAGGCATACAAAAATGGGCAACAGTGAGCTCTGGGTGAGTGGGGCGCCTACTCACCTGGAGGGAATCCCCAGTGCGGGACCTGTCGTCATCTCCCCGAGGAGGCCATCCCCAGCACCTAGCCGCGGTGTGTCCTCCCCGACCACAGTTGGTGCAGTGGATGGACCCCCTCACCTGCCGACTCCTCCTATCTCTAGCGCCAGCGCCCCCGAGCTCCATAGGACACGGCTCGGATGCGCTGGAGGGTGAAATGGACGGACCCCCCTCAGGACGTCCGCGGGTGGCCAATAGGTTATCTAACCTGATTGACATGTCGACCAGCTGGTCGAAAGAGAGACTGGTGTCCCTACAGGCCAGCTCCCTACGGACGTCCTCCCTTAGGCTACATCGATATATATCGACGAGGGCCCGCTCATTCCACCCTGCGTCAGCCGCTAGAGTACGGAATTCAAGCGCGAATTCCTGAGCACTCCTCCTCCCCTGCCGGAGGAAGACCAGACGCTCCCCCGCCGCTTTCCCCTCCGGGGAATGGTCGAACACCGCCCTAAAGCGACGGGAGAACTCATCGTAGGTGATACTCGCGGCGTCGATCTTCCTCCACTCCGCGTTGGCCCATTCCAACGCCTTCCCGGACAGGCAGGATATCAGGGCAGACACGCTCTCATGCCCCGAGGGGGCCGGGTGTACGGTGGCCAGGTACAACTCCACCTGGAGGAGGAATCCCTGACACCCAGCCGCGGTTCCGTCGTAGGCCCTCGGGAGAGCGAGTCGGATACCTCGGTGTTCTGGCGCTGGAATGGGCAGGCTGGCCGATGGTGCTGGCTGGGCTGGCGGTGAGGAAGGTGGTGGAGGTGCGCCCCAGCCTCGGAGCGTGGTGATTACCTCCTGCAGGGCGGTTCCCATCTGGAGGATCTGTTCCTGTTGCTCCCGAACCTGGACCTCCAGTCTCGTCGGCGCTGCTTCGGCTCCCGCTGATTCCATGCTTAAGGTGTGTAATTCTGTCAACGATGTAGTGATGGTGTGGTGGGGAATCAGGCGCAGAAGCAGAGGTACAGTCCAACAAGACTTTACTATGCAAAATAATCCACAAACGGCAGGAGGCCAACCAGACGCGCACAGGCGTCAACACACGATCGCACGAAAACACAGTGCGCAAAACTCTCCTCAACAGAGGAGGACACTACTAATACTGGCGTACTGGAAAATAACACAGCTACGCAACCATCTGACAAGCGACAATTACACACAACACTATACACACATACAGGGAACTAAATAGGGTGCATAATGATACCTAACACAAAACAGGTGTGACTAACAGACAAAACTAATCAAACAGGAAACACAGAACATAGAACGGTGGCAGCTAGAATTCCGGAGACGACGAACGCCGAAGCCTGCCCGAACAAGGGAGAGAGGCCGCCTCGGCCGAAACCGTGACATACAGTTGTTTTCTGAGGTCTTGGCTCAATCTTTTTTAACCTCTGGCAGTTTACCGCTTACCTTTTGTTATGATGAGTTTCTAGGGTATCAAGTGATTACGAATGTAAGGATGTACTTAGACACTTTTGATGGGGAGTTTATATAAGATATTTAATATGTACCATGGTTAGTTATAACATAATGACAGAGCTTTGCCTCTATCATCTCCCTAACTCCAGAACAAAGATCCACTCTCTCTATATATACACTCTGTTACAAGTCTCTCCACGAACATCTGGTAATCATCATGGGCACTCCCTTTCTTTTATGTTATTACCCTTTACCCCTGTCAGTATATCCTGTCCATCAATCATGCTATCATAAACATCAGTAATCTCCTTTGACATAACGGAATGTAGACTCCGTGGCCCCAAGCCAATTATCTAGTAACTCTAACCTGGTCCCCACGATACTATGACATGACATCATAACACTATAAAAACCTCATATCACTTTTGTACCATTTCAGGTTATTTACTGGACTTGAACTGCTTAAATTTCAATAAAAACTGGAAAAATGGGGGTGTTCTAAAACTTTTGACCGGTAGTGTATGTATGTATACAGTTGAAGTCGGAAGTTTACATACACTTAGGTTGGAGTCATTAAAACCCGTTTTTCAACCACTCCACAAATTTCTTGTTAACAAACTATAGTTTTGGCAAGTCGGGTAGGACATCTACTTTGTGCATTACACAAGTAATTTTTCCGACAATTGTTTACAGACAGATTATTTCACTTATAATTCACTGTATCACAATTCCAGTGGGTCTGAAGTTTACATACACTAAGTTGACTGTGCCTTTAAACAGCTTGGAAAATACCAGAAAATGATGTCATGGCTTTAGAAGCTTCTGATCGGCTAATTGACATCATTTGAGTCAATTGGAGGTGTACCTGTGGATGTATTTCAAGGCCTAACTTCAAATTCAGTGCCTCTTTGCTTGACATCATGGGAAAATCAAAAGAAATCAGCCATGACCTCAGAAAAAAATGTGTAGACCTCCACAAGTCTGGTTCATCCTTGGGAGAAGTTTCCAAATACCTGAAGGTACCACGTTCATCTGTACAAACAATAGTACGCAAGCATAAACACCATTGGACCACGCAGCCGTCATACTGCTCCGGAAGGAGATGCGTTCTTTCTCCTAGAGATGAACGTACTTTGGTGCGAGAAGTGCGAATAAATCCCAGAACAACAGCAAAGGAACCTGTGAAGATGCTGGAGGAAACAGGTACAAAAGTATCTATATCCACAGTAAAACAAGTCTTATATCGACATAACCTGAAAGGCCGCTCAGCAAGGAAGAAGTCACTGCTTCAAAACCGCCATAAAAAAGCCAGACTACGGTTTGCAACTACACATGGGGACAAAGATCTTACTTTTTTGAGAAATGTCCTCTGGTCTGAGGAAACAAAAATATAACTGTTTGGCCATAATGACCATTGTTTGGAGGAAAAAGGGAGTACTTGCAAGCCAAAGAACACCATCCCAACCATGAAGAACGGGGGTGGCAGCATCATGCCGTGGGGGTGCTTTGCTGTAGGAGGGACTGGTGCACATCACGAGGAAGGAAAATTATGTGGATATATTGAAGCAACATCTTAAGACATCAGTCAGGAAGTTAAAGCTTGGTTGCAAATGGGTCTTCCAAATGGACAATGACCCCAAGCATACTTCCAAAGTTGTGGCAAAATGGCTTAAGGACAACAAAGTCAAGGTATTGGAGTGGCCATCACAAAGCCTTGACCTCAATGCTATAGAAAATGTGTGGGCAGAACTGAAAAAGCGTGTGCGAGCAAGTAGGCCTACAAAGCTGACTCAGTTACACCAGAGGAATGGGCCAAAATTCACCCAACTTATTGTGGGAAGCTTGTGGAAGGCTACCCGAAACGCTTGACCCAAGTTAAACAATTTAAAGGCAATGCTACCAAATACTAATTGAGTGTATGTAAACTTCTGACCCACTGGGTGTCAACGATGTAGTGATGGTGTGGTGGGGAATCAGGCGCAGAAGCAGAGGTACAGTCCAACAAGACTTTACTAAGCAAAATAATCCACAAACGGCAGGAGGCCAAACAGACGCGCACAGGCGTCAACACACGATCGCACGAAAACACAGTGCGCAAAACTCTCCTCAACAGAGGAGGACACTACTAATACTGGCGTACTGGAAAATAACACAGCTACGCAACCATCTGACAAGCGACAATTACACACAACACTATACACACAAACAGGGAACTAAATAGGGTGCATAATGATACCTAACACAAAACAGGTGTGGCTAACAGACAAAACTAATCAAACAGGAAACACAGAACATAGAACGGTGGCAGCTAGAATTCCGGAGACGACGAACGCCGAAGCCTGCCCGAACAAGGGAGAGAGGCCGCCTCGGCCGAAACCGTGACAGTACCCCCCCCTTGACGCGCGGCTCCAGACGCGCGCCGACTCCGGCCTTGGGGACGACCCGGAGGCCGCGGCGCAGGGCGCGTCGGATACCCCCGATGGAATTCCGTCAGGAGCGACGGGTCCAAAATGTCTCTCCTCGGCACCCAGCACCGCTCCTCCGGACCGTACCCCTCCCACTCCACTAGATACTGAAGACCCCCCCTCCGACGTCTAGAATCCAAGATGGATCTTACAGTGTACGCCGGTGCCCCCTCGATGTCCAACGGGGGCGGGGGAGTCTCCAAGATCTCATGTTCTTGAAGTGGGCCCGCTACCACCGGCCTGAGAAGGGACACATGGAACGAGGGGTTAATACACTTATACTCCACTGGTAACTGTAATCTATAACAAACCTCGTTCAACCTTCTCAGGACTTTAAATGGCCCTACAAACCGCCGACCCAGTTTCCGACAGGGCAGGCGGAGGGGCAGGTTTCTGGCAGAGAGTCAGACTCGATCTCCAGGTGCGTACACAGGCCCCTCACTGCGGTGTAGGTCGGCGCTCGTCTTCTGTCGACGTATGGCACGCTGCAGATGGACGTGTGCAGCGTTCCACGTCTCCTCCGAGCGCCGCACCCACTCATCCACAGCGGGGGCCTCGATCTGGCTCTCATGCCATGGTGCCAGAACCGGCTGGTACCCTAAAACACACTGAAAAGGGGTTAGTTGGGTGGAGGAGTGGCGGAGAGAGTTCTGTGCCATCTCGGCCCAGGGCACATATCTCGCCCACTCCTCCGGCCGGTCCCGGCAGTATGTTCTGAGAAACCTGCCCACATCCTGGTTTACGCGTTCCACCTGCCCATTACTCTCCGGGTGGTAACCCGAGGTGAGACTCACCGAGACCCCCAACCGCTCCATAAAAGCTCTCCAGACTCTGGAGGTGAATTGGGGACCCCGGTCAGCCACAATGTCCTCGGGCACCCCGTAGTGCCGGAACACATGAGTGAATAGTGCTTCGGCGGTCTGTAGGGCAGTAGGAAGACCCGGCATGGGGAGCAAACGACAGGCCTTAGAGAACCGGTCCACAACGACCAGGAGTGTAGTATTCCCTTGAGAGAGGGGAAGGTCAGTTATAAAATCCACCGAGAGGTGGGACCATGGTCGTTGTGGAACGGGCAGGGGCAGTAACTTACCCCTAGGCAGATGTCTAGGCGCCTTACACTGGGCGCACACCGAGCAGGAGGAAACATAAACCCTCACATCCCTGGCCAACGTGGGCCACCAATATTTGGCACTAAGACAGTGCACTGTCCGGCCGATACCCGGATGTCCAGAGGAGGGTGACGTGTGAGCCCAATAGATCAATCGATCCCGACACTCGAGCGGAACATACTTCCGACCCTCCGGGCATTGTGGTGGACTAGGGTCGGTGCGTAATGCCCGCTCGAGCTCAGAATCGAGCTCCCACACCACCGGTGCCACTAGACACGACTCCGGCAGTATGGGAGTAGGCTCCACGGACCTCTCCTCCCCGTCATACCGCCGAGACAGTGCATCTGCCTTACCGTTTTGTGACCCAGGGATGTAGGTGATCTTAAAAGAGAAACGGGTCAAAAACATACTCCATCTAGCCTGTCGAGGGTTCAGCCTCCTCGCTGCCCGGATGTACTCCAGGTTACGGTGGTCCGTCAAAATGAGGAAAGGGTGTTGAGCCCCCTCAAGCCAGTGCCTCCACACCTTAAGGGCCTGTACCACAGCTAACAGCTCCCTGTCCCCTACGTCATAATTTCGCTCCGCCGGGCTGAGCTTCTTGGAATAGAAGGCACAGGGGCGGAGTTTAGGTGGCGCGCCTGACCGTTGTGAAAGCACGGCGCCAATACCGGCTTCAGACGCGTCCACCTCTACCTGAAATGGTAAAGAGGGATCCGGATGCGCCAGCACCGGAGCCGAGGTGAACAGGTCCTTCAGCTTCTCAAACGCCCTGTCCGCCTCGACTGACCACTGCAGACGCACCGGGCCCCCCTTTAAGAGAGACGTGATGGGAGCTGCCACTTGCCCAAAACCCCGGATAAACCTCCGGTAGTAATTCGCAAACCCCAAAAACTGCTGCACCTCTTTCACAGTGGTTGGTGTTTGCCAATTACGCACGGCTGACACTCGGTCTACCTCCATCTTCACCCCTGACGCAGACAACTGATACCCCAAAAAGGAAATCGACTCCTGGAAAAACAGACACTTCTCTGCCTTCACATACAGGTCGTGCTCCACCAGCCTCCGCAACACCCTGCGCACCAGGGCCACATGCTCGACACGGGTAGGTGAGTACACGAGAATGTCATCTATGTACACCACGACTCCCTGTCCCTGCATGTCCCTGAAGATCTCATCCACGAATGATTGGAAAACTGACGGAGCATTCATCAACCCGTATGGCATGACTAGATACTCGTAATGGCCCGAGGTGGTACTAAAGGCTGTTTTCCATTCATCATCCTTCCTGATGCGCACCAAGTTGTACGCGCTCCTGAGATCTAATTTCGTGAAGAAACGCGCCCCATGCAACGACTCAGTCATGGTCGCAATCAGCGGGAGTGGATAACTATACTTCACCGTAATCTGATTGAGACCACGGTAATCGATGCACGGACGCAAACCCCCATCCTTCTTCTTCACGAAAAAGAAACTCGAGGACGCGGGGGAAGTGGACGGCCGTATGTATCCTTGTCTCAGTGATTCGTCTATGTAAACCTCCATAGCTTTCTTCTCCTCCTGAGACAGAGGATACACATGACTCCGTGGGAGCGCAGCTCCTGCCTGAAGGTCTATCGCACAATCCCCCTGCCTATGGGGTGGCAACCGCGTCGCCCTCGCCTTACTAAACGCGATAGCCAAATCCCCATACTCAGGTGGAATGTGCAATGCGGGCACCTGGTTTGGACTCTCCACCGAGGTAGCCCCTATGGAAACGCCCAAACATCTACCCACACACTGAGCAGACCACTCCATCAGAGCCCTCTCCTGCCACGAAATAACGGGGTTATGGGTACTTAACCAGGGCATGCCCAGCACCACCGGATACGCAGGAGAGTCAATCAGAAACAGTTGAATTATCTCCTGATGACTCCCCTGCGCACACATCCTAAGTGGCGCCGTGACCTCCCTGATTAAGCCCGTACCCAACGGACGACTATCTAGGGCGTGAACGGGAAAAGGAACATCAACAGGGAGAAGGGGAAACCCTAACTCTAAACAAAACTTCTTATCAATGAAATTCCCAGCCGCGCCTGAATCTACCAGCGCCTTATACTGGGAATGAGGTGCCACCTGCGGGAAACGCACAGGCATACAAAAATGGGCAACAGTGAGCTCTGGGTGAGTGGGGCGCCTACTCACCTGGAGGGAATCCCCAGTGCGGGACCTGTCGTCATCTCCCCGAGGAGGCCATCCCCAGCACCTAGCCGCGGTGTGTCCTCCCCGACCACAGTTGGTGCAGTGGATGGACCCCCTCACCTGCCGACTCCTCCTATCTCTAGCGCCAGCGCCCCCGAGCTCCATAGGACACGGCTCGGATGCGCTGGAGGGTGAAATGGACGGACCCCCCTCAGGACGTCCGCGGGTGGCCAATAGGTTATCTAGCCTGATTGACATGTCGACCAGCTGGTCGAAAGAGAGACTGGTGTCCCTACAGGCCAGCTCCCTACGGACGTCCTCCCTTAGGCTACATCGATACATATCGACGAGGGCCCGCTCATTCCACCCTGCGTCAGCCGCTAGAGTACGGAATTCAAGTGCGAATTCCTGAGCACTCCTCCTCCCCTGCCGGAGGAAGACCAGACGCTCCCCCGCCGCTTTCCCCTCCGGGGGATGGTCGAACACCGCCCTAAAGCGACGGGAGAACTCGTCGTAGGTGATACTCGCGGCGTCGATCTTCCTCCACGCCGCGTTGGCCCATTCCAACGCCTTCCCGGACAGGCAGGATATCAGGGCAGACACGCTCTCATGCCCCGAGGGGGCCGGGTGTACGGTGGCCAGGTACAACTCCACCTGGAGGAGGAATCCCTGACACCCAGCCGCGGTTCCGTCGTAGGCCCTCGGGAGAGCGAGTCGGATACCTCGGTGTTCTGGCGCTGGAATGGGCAGGCTGGCCGATGGTGCTGGCTGGGCTGGCGGTGAGGAAGGTGGTGGAGGTGCGCCCCAGCCTCGGAGCGTGGTGATTACCTCCTGCAGGGCGGTTCCCATCTGGAGGATCTGTTCCTGTTGCTCCCGAACCTGGACCTCCAGTCTCGTTGGCGCTGCTTCGGCTCCCGCTGATTCCATGCTTAAGGTGTGTAATTCTGTCAACGATGTAGTGATGGTGTGGTGGGGAATCAGGCGCAGAAGCAGAGGTACAGTCCAACAAGACTTTACTAAGCAAAATAATCCACAAACGGCAGGAGGCCAAACAGACGCGCACAGGCGTCAACACACGATCGCACGAAAACACAGTGCGCAAAACTCTCCTCAACAGAGGAGGACACTACTAATACTGGCGTACTGGAAAATAACACAGCTACGCAACCATCTGACAAGCGACAATTACACACAACACTATACACACAAACAGGGAACTAAATAGGGTGCATAATGATACCTAACACAAAACAGGTGTGGCTAACAGACAAAACTAATCAAACAGGAAACACAGAACATAGAACGGTGGCAGCTAGAATTCCGGAGACGACGAACGCCGAAGCCTGCCCGAACAAGGGAGAGAGGCCGCCTCGGCCGAAACCGTGACACTGGGAATGTGATGAAAGAAATAAAAGCTGAAATAAATAATTATCTCTACTATTATTCTGACATTTCACAATCTTAAAATAAAGTGGTGATTCTCACTGACCTAAGACAGGGAATTTTTATTAGGATTAAATGTCAGGAATTGTGAAAAACTGAGTTTAAATGTATTTGGCTAAGGTGTATGTAAACTTTCGACTTCAACTGTAAGTATTCAGACCCTTTACTCAGTACTTTGTTGAGGCACCCTTGGCAGCGATTACAGTTTTGAGTCTTCTTGGGCATGACGCTACAAGCTTGCCATACCTGTATTTGGGGAGTTTCTTCCATTATTCTCTGCAGATCCTCTCAAGCTCTGTCAGGTTGGATGGGGAGCGTTGCTGCACAAGTATTTCCACGTCTCTCCAGAGATGTTCGATCAGGCTCAAGTCCGGGCTCTGGTTGAGCCACTCAAGGACATTCAAAGAATTGTCCCGAAGCCCCTCCTGAGTTGTCTTGGCTGTGTGCTTAGGGTCGTTGTCCTGTTGGAAGGTGAACCTGCGCCCCCAGTCTGAGGTCCTGAGGGCTCTGGAGCAGGTTCTCATCAAGGATCTCTCTGTATTTTGCTCCGTTCATCTTTGCCTCGATCCTGACTAGTCTCCCAGTCCCTGCTGCTGAAAAACATCCCCACAGAATGATGCTGCCACCCCCATGCTTCACCATAGGGATGGTGCCAGGTTTCCTCCAGACGTGACACTTTGCATTCAGGCCAAAGAGTTCAATCTTGGTTTCATCAGACCAGAGAATCTTGTTTCTCATGGTCTGAGAGTCTTTAGGTGCATTTTGGCAAACTCCAAGCGGGCTGTCATCTGCCTTTTACTGAGGAGTGGCTTCCGTCTGGCCACTCTACCATAAAGGCCTGATTGGAGGAGTGCTGCAGAGATGGTTGTCCTTCTGGAAGTTTATCTCATCTCCACAGAGGAACTCTTGAGCTCTGTCAGAGTGACCATTGTGTTCTTGGTCACCTCCCTGCCCAAGGCCCTTCTCCCCCAATTGCTCAGTTTGGCCGGGCGGCCAGCTCTAGGAAGAGTGGTTCCAAACAAGATTGTGTTGAGGCACAGTTATGGGGAAGGCCACTGTGTTCTTCAATGCTGCAGACATTTTATGGTACCCTTCTCCAGATCTGTGCCTTGACACAATCCTGTCTCGGAGCTCTACGGACAATTCCTTCGCCCTCATGGCTTGGTTTTTGATCTGACGTGCACTGTCAACTGTGAGACCTTATATAGACAGGTGTGTACTTTTCCAAATCATGTCCAATCAATTGAATTTACCACAGTTGTACTGCAATCAAGATGTAATAACTTCTCAAGGATGATCAATGGAAACAGGATGCACCTGAGCTCAATTTCGAGTCAGATAGCAAAGGGGCTGAATACTTATGTAAATATGCTATTTCAATTTGTAATTTTTCAAAAAATCTGTTTTCGTTTCATCATTATGGGGTATTGTGCGTAGATTGCTGAGGATTTGTATTTATTTAATCCATTTTAGAATAAGGCTGTAACGTAACAAAATGTGGAAAAAGTGAAGGGGTCTGAATACTTTCCGAAGGCACTGTAAATATATATTTTGTACTTTTACCCCTTTTTCTGCCCAATTGGTAGTTACAATTGTCCCATTGCTGCAACCCCCTTATGGACTCGGGAGAGGCAAAGGTCATGTGTCCTCCGAAACACAACGCTGCCAAACTGCACTGCTTCTTGACACAATGCTCACTTAACCCGGAAGCCGGCCAAACCAATATGCCAGAGGAAACACCGTACAACTGGCGACCGACGTAGGCTTGCAGGCACCTGGCCCGCCACAAGGAGTCGCTAGAGCGCGATGGGACAAGGACATCCCGGCCGGCCAAACCCTCCCCTAACCACACTGGGCTAATTGTGCTCCTTCTCATGGGTCTCCCGGTGATGGCCAGCTGTGACAGAAGTGTCACCCCGTCCCAATCCCTCTGATAGAACTGATAACAACCATTGAATCTTAGCTATAATGACAAACAAGGAATAATAATGACTCGTCATCCTCTCCTAATCTGTCCAGAACTTTTATTAATTTTGCAAGTCACAAAAATAAAAACATTTACATTGTAGTATAGTTACATTCTTCCTTCTCTCTCTCCCAAGCCAAAACCATTCCTCTCCACCTCCTGTTTAATTCCCCTTTACCCCACCCAAGCCAAGCTTGTCCCAACCTCCCATCCTTACCCACCCTTGCCAAGCTTGTCCCAACCTCCCATCCTTTCCCACCCTTAAGGCGTCAGCATGCTTCAGTTTGGCTGGCGGCTAGCTGAAGCCGAAGTCGGTTTGAAATACGTTTAAAAAAAGGAAATAGTACTGTTTGACATTTTGCAACGCCATAGCCCATATACACTTCCTCAAAATAGTCCGAATTAATCTAAGAGAACTCAAGAAATCTGTCATGAACTCTTCCGAACTGTTTCAGCTGGGAAGCATGTGGACGCCTTTACCCACCCAAGCCAAGCTTTTCCTAACCTCACATATTTTCCCACCCTCCCTACCTCTCAGACACACTTACACCCATCCATCCATCCATCAACTTACTCATCCATTCCCGCCCAACATATAACCTATGCATCCACACACCCATTCTCTCCCAGCCTACTACAAATATTAATATTCACCATCCCTCACTCTTCCCTCACACTCCCATTCATATACACACACACAGTTGTGGAAAAAGTATTAAATTGCCATACTTGAGTAAAAGTAAAGATACCTTAATAGAAAATGACTCAAGTAAAAGTGAAAGTCACCCAGTAAAATACTACTTGAGTAAAAGTCTAAAAGTATTTGGTTTTAGATATACTTAAGTATCAAAAGTAAATGGAATCGCTCAAATATACTTAAGTATTGTCACGATCGTCTACGAGAGAGGACCAATGCGCAGCGTTGAAGGTGAACATAATATATATTTATTAACTGATCACACGATCAAAACAATAACCAACGATGCGTGACGTCTAAGGTTACAACACGAACAAACCTTAACGGAACAAGAAACCACAACACAAAGTGAAAAGACCGATAGTTAAATATGGCTCCCAATCAGAGACAACCAGCTGACACTCGTTGCCTCTGATTGGGAGTCACTCAGGCCCACATAGATATACAAACATAGACTTACATACCCTGGCTCAACATAACATAGTCCCCAGAGCTTGGATGGGCCGGACTGGGCTGGCGACGCGCACCACAGACTTGGTGCGGAGAGCAGGAACGGGCCGGACAGGGCTGACGAAACGCACCACAGACTTGGTGCGGAGAGCAGGCACGGGCCGTGCCGGACTGACGACGCACACCACTGGCTTGGTGCGGGGAGCTTGGATGGGCCGGACTGGGCTGGCGACGCGCACCACAGACTTGGTGCGGAGAGCAGGAACGGGCCGGGCTGGGCTGTCGACGCACACCGTAGGCTTGGTGCGTGGAGTAGGAACGGGCCGAACCGGGCTGACGATGCGCTCCCCTGACTTGGTGCGGGGAGCAGGAATAGACCGGACCGTACTGGGGACACACACCACTGGCCCTACACCGGGATCTGGAACGGGCCGGACCGGACTGGCAACACACGCCAGTACCTCTCGCCGTGCCTCTACATCCTCCATCCCCTCTTCGACCAGTGGCCCCCGTAACCTGGCGGCCTCCTCTGGCAACCCACTGGGCCGCTCTATCGCGGCCTCCTGCTGGTCCGACGTCGTGAGCCCCCCCCCTAAAAAAATTCTGGGAGTCTCTCTTCCCCGTGGGCCAGGCCTCGATAATTCTCGCCCACCTCTCGCTCCTCTGCTTCCAATCTCCGTCATTCAGCTCCTCATTCGGCTTGACCCAGTCGAAGCTCTGCCTCCACTGTTGCCAAGTCCACCTACTCTGCTCCTCACTAGGCTGCTTGGTCCAGTTCTGGTGGTTTCTTCTGTCACGATCGTCTACGAGAGAGGACCAATGCGCAGCGTTGAAGGTGAACATAATATATATTTATTAACTGATCACACGATCAAAACAATAACCAACGATGCGTGACGTCTAAGGTTACAACACGAACAAACCTTAACGGAACAAGAAACCACAACACAAAGTGAAAAGACCGATAGTTAAATATGGCTCCCAATCAGAGACAACCAGCTGACACTCGTTGCCTCTGATTGGGAGTCACTCAGGCCCACATAGATATACAAACATAGACTTACATACCCTGGCTCAACATAACATAGTCCCCAGAGCCAGGGCGTGACAAGTATCAAAAGTAAAAGTATAAATAATTTCAAATTCTTTATATTAAGCAAACCAGACGGCACAATTTTCTTGTTTTTTTTTAATTTACGGATAGCCAGGGGCACACTCCAACACTCAGACATCATTTACAGACGAAGCATTTGTGTTTAGTGAGTCAGAGGCAGTAGAGATGACCAGGGATGTTCTCTTGTGAATTGGACCATTTTCCTGGAGAAATGTTACGAGTACTTTTGGGTGTCAGGGAAAATGTATGGAGTAAAGAGTACATTATTTTCTTTAGGAATGTAGTGAAGTAAAAGTAAAATAGTAAAAATATAAATACAGTGGGGAAAAAAAGTATTTTGTCAGCCACCAATTGTGCAAGTTCTCCCACTTAAAAAGATGAGAGAGGCCTGTAATTTTCATCATAGGTACACATCAACTATGACAGACAAATTGAGAATTTTTTTTCCAGAAAATCACAATGTAGGATTTTTAATGAATTTATTTGCAAATTAAAGGTGGAAAATAAGTATTTGGTCACCTACAAACAAGCAAGATTTCTGGCTCTCACAGACCTGTAACTTCTTCTTTAAGAGGCTCCTCTGTCCTCCGCTCGTTACCTGTATTAATGGCACCGGTTTTAACTTGTTATCAGTATAAAAGACACCTGTCCACAACCTCAAACAGTCACACTCCAAACTCCACTATGGCCAAGACCAAAGAGCTGTCAAAGGACACCAGAAACAAAAATGTAGACCTGCACCAGGCTGGGAAGACTGAATCTGCAATAGGTAAGCAGCTTGGTTTGAAGAAATCAACTGTGGGAGCAATTATTAGGAAATGGAAGACCTACAAGACCACTGATAATCTCCCTCGATCTGGGGCTCCATGCAAGATCTCACCCCGTGGGGTCAAAATGATCACAAGAACGGTGAGCAAAAATCCCAGAACCACACGGGGGGACCTAGTGAATGACCTGCAGAGAGCTGGGACCAAAGAAACAAAGCCTACCATCAGTAACACACTACGCCGCCAGGGACTCAAATCCTGCAGTGCCAGACGTGTTCCCCTGCTTAAGCCAGTACATGTCCAGGCCCGTCTGAATAATAATAATAATAATATGCCATTTAGCAGACGCTTTTATCCAAAGCGACTTACAGTCATGCGTGCATATTTTTTTTTTTTTGTGTATGGGTGGTCCTGGGGATCGAACCCACTACCAGCTGAGCTATAGAGTGCATTTGGATGATCCAGAAGAGGATTGGGAGAATGTCATATGGTCAGATGAAACCAAAATAGAACTTTTTGGTAAAAACTGTTTGGGGGACAAAGAATGCTGAGTTGCATCCAAAGAACACCATACCTACTGTGAAGCATGGGGGTGGAAACATCATGCTTTGGGGCTGTTTTTCTGCAAAGGGACCAGGACGACTGATCCGTGTAAAGGAAAGAATGAATGGGGCCATGTATCGTGAGATTTTGAGTGAAAACCTCCTTCCATCAGCAAGGCCATTGAAGTTGAAATGTGGCTGGGTCTTTCAGCATGACAATGATCCCAAACACACCGCCCGGACAACGAAGGAGTGGCTTCGTAAGAAGCATTTCAAGGTCATGGAGTGGCCTAGCCAGTCTCCAGATCTCAACCCCATAGAAAATCTTTGGAGGGAGTTGAAAGTCCGTGCTGCCCAGCGACAGCCCCAAAACATCACTGCTCTAGAGGAGATCTGCATGGAGGAATGGGCCAAAATACCAGCGACAGTGTGTGAAAACCTTGTGAAGACTTACAGAAAACGTTTGACCTGTGTCATTGCCAACAAAGGGTATATAACAAAGTATTGAGAAACTTTTGTTATTGACCAAATACTTATTTTCCACCATAATTTGCAAATAAATTCATAAAAAATCCTACAATGTGATTTTCTGGATATTTTTTTTCTCATTTTGTCCGTCATAGTTGACGTGTACCTATGATGAAAATTAACTTGCACAATTGGTGGCTGACTAAATACTTTTTTCCCCCACTGTAGTAATGTAAAGTACAGATACCAAAAGAACGACTTAAGTAGTACTTTAAAGCATTTTTACTTAAGTACTTTACGCCACTGCGCACACACACACACACATCCATAGAACAGTTACTGACATACATGCTATACTTTACCCTTTAAATTGTCTTTCAGTTTCCATGTAGCCCATTGGCATCGGCTACTTATATCGTTACTTCATGGAGAAGAAGGCCTCCTGTAGCTCAGTTGGTAGAGCATGGCGCTTGCAACGCCAGGGTTGTGGGTTTGTTTCCCACGGGTGACCAGTATGAAAAATGTATGCACTCACTAACTGTAAGTCGCTCTGGATAAGAGTGTCTGCTAAATGACTAAAATGTCAAATGTAAGAACAGTTATTTGGGAAAAGTAGATTATAGTTTGTATTGGGGAGGGGAAAAATGTACGATAAGCTGGTTTTAGGCATAATTATTTTCCTATTTCGTCCTCTTCTCAGATCAGGGGGCTCTCCTCCTTCAACTAGGAAGGTTTCTGGGAAGGTTTCTTGTAGCTTGATTAGGGCTTGTGAATTCCATCCTTTGTGTTCCCTTCCATACCCACAGCACTGCCAGGAAGCAGAGCTGAGACTTTATCCCCTTTTCCTCCAGTGACTGTCTGATCGGAATGTATTCCTTGCGTCTCTCTCTCAGCTTAGCAGACATGTCCTGGACGAATCGAATATAAGCAAAAACTAAAGCAGGAAGCACCTGTGACTCGGTCAATAAAAAAGTCGTCAGATTACGCAGATGCTAAGGTACAGGACTGTTTTGCTAGAACAGACTGGAATATGTTCCGGGATTATTCAGATAGCATTGAGGAGTACGCCACATCAGTCACTGCCTTCATCAATAAGTGCATCGATGACGTCGTCCCCACAGTGACCGTACGTACATATCCCAACCAGAAGCCATGGATTACAGGCAACATCCGCACTGAGCTAAAGGCTAGAGCTGCCGCTTTCAAGGAGCGGGACTCTAACCCGGACGCTTATAAGAAATCCCGCTATGCCCTCAGACGAACCATCAAACAGGCAAAGAGTGAATACAGGTCTAAGATTGAATAGTACTACACCGGCTCTGACGCTCGTCGGATGTGGCAGGGCTTGAAAACTATTACAGACTACAAAGGGAAGCACAGCCGCGAGCTGCCCAGTGACACAAGACTACCAGATGAGCTAAATCACTTCTATGCTCGCTTTGAGTTAAGCAACACTGAAGCATGCATGAGAGCACCAGCTGTTCCGGATGACTATGTGATCACGCTCTCCGTAGCTGATGTGAGTAAGACTTTTAAGCAGGTCAACATTCACAAAGCCGCAGGGCCAGACAGATTACCAGGACGTGTACTCCGAGCATGTGCTGACCAACTGGCAAGTGTCTTCACTGACATGTTCAACATGTCCCTGACTGAGTCTGTAATACCAACATGTTTCAAGCAGACCACCATAGTCCCTGTGCCCAAGGACACTAAGATAACCTGCCTAAATGACTACTGACCCGTAGAACTCACGTCTGTAGCCATGAAGTGCTTTGAAAGACTGGTCATGGCCCACATCAACACCATTATCCCAGAAACCCTAGACCCACTCCAATTTGCATACCGCCCCAACAGATCCACAGATGATGCAATCTCTATTGCACTCCACACTGCCCTTTCCCACCTGGAAAAGAGGAACACCTACGTAAGAATGCTATTCATTGACTACAGCTCAGCGTTCAACACCATCGTGCCCTCAAAGCTCATCACTAAGCAAAGGATCCTGGGACTAAACACCTCCCTCTGCAACTGGATCCTGGACTTCCTGACAGGCCGCCCCCAGGTGGTAAGGGTAGGTAACAACACATCTGCCACGCTGATCCTCAACACGGGGGCCCCTCCTGTACTCCCTGTTCACCCATGACTGCATGGCCAGGCACGACTCCAACACCTTCATTAAGTTTGCCGACGACACAACAGTGGCAGGCCTGATCACTGACAATGATGAGACAGCCTATAGGGAGGAGGTCAGAGACCTGGCCGTGTGGTGCCAGGTTAACCTCTCGCTCAACGTGATCAAGACAAAGGAGATGATCGTGGGCTACAGGAAAAAAAAGAGGACTGAGCACGCCCCCATTCTCATCAACGGGGCTGTAGTGGAACAGGTTGAGAGCTTCAAGTTCCTTGGTGTCCACATCACCAACGAACTATCATGGTCCAAACACACCAAGACAGTCGTGAAGAGGTCACGACAAAGCCTATTCCCCCTCAGGAGACTGAAAACATTTGGCATGGGTCCTCAGATCCTCAAAAAGTTCTACAGCTGCACCATCGAGAGCATCCTGACTGGATGCATCACTGCCTGGTATGGCAACTGCTCGGCCTCCGACCGCAAGGCACTACAGAGGGTAGTGCGTATGGCCCAGTACATCACTGGGGCCAAGCTTCCTGCCATCCAGGACCTCTATACCAGGCGGTGTCAGAGGAAGGCCCTCAAAATTGTCAAAGACTCCAGCCACCCTAGTCATAGACTGTTCTCTCTGCTACCACACGGCAAGCGGTACCGGAGCGCCAAGTCTAGGTCCAAAAGGCTTCTGCCCCCAAGCCATAAGACTCCTGACCAGCTAATCATGGCTACCCGGACAATTTGCACAACCCCCCACCCCCACCCCATACCCCTTTTTTACTCTGATGCTACTCTGTTTATTATTTATGCATAGTCACTTTAACTCTACCCACATGTACATATTACCTCAATTACTTCGACTAGCCGGTTCCCCCGCACGTTGACTCTGCACCGGTACCCCCCTGTATATAGCCTCCCTACTGTTCTTTTATTTTACTGCTGCTCTTTAGTTATTTTCTTTTCTTTTTTTGCTTAACACTTTTTTTTATTTGTTTTACTTTGCATTGTTGGTTAAGGGCTTGTAAGTAAGCATTTCACTGCAATGTCTACACCTGTTGTATTCGGTGCATGTGGCAAATAAAATTGTATTTTATTTGATATCATGTAAGGATATCTATTGAAATCATGAATTTTTTGAGAAATACAAATCCATAAATGATCAGGTAATGACTACATATATGATACTTTTCTGAAGGTATGTGGATTCGTTCATGCCTAAGTATAAAGGCTTAGATATGTCATCATGTTGACAAATACCCTTTCCAGAGTTAAAATATTCTACAAATATGTAAGCGGTTGTAAGCGCATCAGGGGTGTGTCTTGAAGGGATCTCTGAGGTCCAGATTGGATGTATGTAGAAACTGTCCCATTACGGAGAATATCCTAGCTCCATATATGAAATTAAGGACATATATGGAGCATATCTACTCCTTATATCTAATAAAATGTCAGATATCCGGATATCCCCTGATATTGACCCTTTTCGCCCAGTGAGGATCAATACAAGTGGATGTCACAGATCCAAAACTATTGGTATGCACTCTAGTTGGTTGAGTGATAACCTGGGTCATATTACAGGCATTAGTCACAGTTAAAAGCTGAGAGGACAGCTATTTGCTAACCAGTCAATGTTCAGGTCACCCAGAAAATAGACCTCTCTGTTAACATCACACACACTATCAAGCATTTCACTCACATTATCTAGATACTGACTGTTAGCACTTGGTGGCCTATAGCAACATCCTAAAATAATAGGCTTTAAATGAGGCAGGTGAACCTGCAACCACAACACTTTGATAACACTTGACATGAGATCTTCGCATTACAGGGATATGGCTTTGAATATATACAGCAACATCTCCAGCATAGGTATTCCTGTCTCTTCTGTATATGTTTTATCCTTGTATTGCTACTGCTGTATCATCAAAGGAATTATCTAAGTGAGTCTCAGAAATGGCTAATATATGAATGTTATCTGATGTTAGCAAGGTATTGATTTCATGAACCTTATTTCTAAGGCTACACATTAAAATTGACTTTTTTTGCCCTTTCCTGGGTAGCTTATAGGAGATAGACAAAATATGGAAAAGAACAAACAAAGCAAGAGAACAAAAAAATCAAACATTATTCAGCAGTCCATAAACCAGTTGGTGTGTGTGTGCTGCGGGGTTGAAGCTACAAACCCACAGGCTTAGCTCTCTCACACCTTCCAGGCTTTTAGCAGGGAGGGTGGACAATGAGCCTGTCATAGAGGATGCAAACAATGTCACCACACACTCTGGCAGCTTTCATGGCTAGGATAAATTCTTTCCTCTTCTGGCGCACAGCTTCAGGATAGTCCTTGTTGAGGAAGATGTTCTTGGCTCTTTCCAGAACAGCTATCTTGTCTTTGAACCTCAGGAACTTGACCATTATCGGCCTGGGCCTGTCACCTGGGCTGGTGGTGGGTTTTCCAGTCCTGTGGGCATGCTCCACCTTAATTTTCCTGTGATCTTCAGTTTCTTAGTGATCATTTCCCTCACTTTGTCCTCAGTCTCTGTCCAGGTCTCATGTGGAGGTTCTGCAATTCCGTCCACAACAATGTTGTTCCGCCTTGATTGTCCACGAGATAATGAGATTTTTTTGGTCATATCATGGATTCACATTCAGAACTGATGTCCTTTCTGAATGACTTACAGATTGCTGTCATCTTTCTGTTCTCCTGTTTAAACTCATCGAGCTGACCCTGGGAGAACTGCAAAGTGTTCTTCAGGTCCTGGACCTCTCTGGTCAGATCGTCCATTATTTCATTAGTTGACTCCACCAGTATTTGGACAACAATTGAAGCTATTTTCTTGTTGTTGTAACAACTGCTTGTAGAACTATTTTTGTTCATTTAAAAGATCCTTCACCTGTGATAGAGTGACACCACTGTCCTCAACGGTACTCCCACCGGCATTGGTCTTTATCATGGTAGCAAGGTAGGCTAATGCTGGTATTCCACACAATTCCAGCCAGCACAGCTCGCAGGACCGATGGAAACAGCAACAAACAGCAGGGATTTAAACAGCCACAAGCCCGGTACTATCTGCGGTCCCAGTCAAAAGGGCTAACCGCTTTGCGGGCTGTGTTCAAACTGTCTAGGAAACCTGGCTAGCTTGATAGCTAGCATATAGGCTAGCTGCTTCGCCAATCAGCAGCTCTTCAGACTTTAGGGTTTGTCGGTATCCCGGGACAGATAGTAGCGGTTTCAGCAACTGAGGCTAACCACGTTGCGGGATCCGAATTAAACAGGCAGGCTAATAATTTTTTTCAAGGAAAAACTTTATCAGAAACTTTCAAAAACAAGCTATAAGCTATGCAATTGCGCGAGAAAACAGAGTGATGGCTTCTATTAAAAAGAGGAGGATCCCATCAGCTTTCTATAGGCTAGGTCTACTATATTTATTTCACAACTTTCCTAATATTAAACAAATATTAAGCACATTGCTTATCTTTACAACAGGAGTATAGCCTACCTGGCTGGCATGAAAATGAACCACAGGAAAAGCGTCCTCCATTCACTATTTAAGTGCAGAGATGACATGTATTTTTTCCCCTGCCTGTTTCGAGACAGGTGCATGATAATTGTCCATTCTAAATCAAAACGAATTTCACACATATATTATTTTGTATATGTAAAGATGAAATCAAGAATAGTCTGATGGGTGCCAATATTAGCCTATCACTTGTGAATGATATATTATTTACATTTACATTTTACATTTTTACATTTTAGTCATTTAGCAGACGCTCTTATCCAGAGCGACTTACAGGAGCAATTAGGGTTAAGTGCCTTGCTCAAGGGCACATCGACAGATTTTTCACCTAGTCGGCTCGGGGATTAGAACCAGCGACCTTTCGGTTACTGGCACACCGCTCTTAACCACTAAGCTACCTGCTGTGCATCATACACACTTGTGTTTGATGCACAGCTTAAGGCAAGAAACAATGCCTTAAAAAAAAAAAATCTAATCATAGTCGCACACCTCATGTAGCCTAACCCATAGGCCTATATGTTTTCATAAGGTTTGTATCACAACTAAAGTGGCTAAATAACTTCTTAAAATGAAGCACATTTACAGTGGGGGAAAAAAGTATTTAGTCAGCCACCAATTGTGCAAGTTCTCCCACTTAAAAAGATGACAGAGGCCTGTAATTTTCATCATATGTATACGTCAACTATGACAGACAAATTGAGAAAAAAAAATCCAGAAAATAACATTGTAGGATTTTTAATGAATTTATTTGCAAATTATGGTGGAAAATAAGTATTTGGTCACCTACAAACAAGCAAGATTTCTGGCTCTCACAGACCTGTAACTTCTTCTTTAAGAGGCTCCTCTGTCCTCCACTCGTTACCTGTATTAATGGCACATGTTTGAACTTGTTATCAGTATAAAAGACACCTGTCCACAACCTCAAACAGTCACACTCCAAACTCCACTATGGCCAAGACCGAAGAGCTGTCAAAGGACACCAGAAACAAAATTGTAGACCTGCACCAGGCTGGGAAGACTGAATCTGCAATAGGTAAGCAGCTTGGTTTGAAGAAATCAACTGTGGGAGCAATTATTAGGAAATGGAAGACATACAAGACCACTGATAATCTCCCTCGATCTGGGGCTCCAGAACGGTGAGCAAAAATCCCAGAACCACACGGGGGGACCTAGTGAATGACCTGCAGAGAGCTGGGACCAAAGTAACAAAGCCTACCATCAGTAACACACTACGCCGCCAGGGACTCAAATCCTGCAGTGTGAGACGTGTCCCCATGCTTAAGCCAGTACATGTCCAGGCCCGTCTGAAGTTTGCTAGAGTGCATTTGGATGATCCAGAAGAGGATTGGGAGAATGTCATATGGTCAGATGAAACCAAAATATAACTTTTTGGTAAAAACTCAACTCGTCGTGTTTGGAGGACAAAGAATGCTGAGTTGCATCCAAAGAACACCATACCTACTGTGAAGCATGGGGGTGGAAACATCATGCTTTGGGGCAGTTTTTCTGCAAAGGGACCAGGACGACTGATCCGTGTAAAGGAAAGAATGAATGGGGCCATGTATCGTGAGATTTTCAGTGAAAACCTCCTTCCATCAGCAAGGGCATTGAAGATGAAACGTGGCTGTGTCTTTCAGCATGACAATGATCCCAAACACACCGCCCGGGCAACGAAGGAGTGGCTTCGTAAGAAGCATTTCAAGGTCCTGGAGTGGCCTAGCCAGTCTCCAGATCTCAACCCCATAGAAAATCTTTGGAGGGAGTTGAAAGTCCGTGCTGCCCAGTGACAGCCCCAAAACATCATTGCTCTAGAGGAGATCTGCATGGAGGAATGGGCCAAAATACCAGCGACAGTGTGTTAAAACCTTGTGAAGACTTACAGAAAACGTTTGACCTGTGTCATTGCCAACAAAGGGTATATAACAAAGTATTGAGAAACTTTTGTTATTGACCAAATACTTATTTTCCACCATAATTTGCAAATAAATTCATAAAAAATCCTACAATGTGATTTTCTGGAAAACATTTTCTCATTTTGTCTGTCATAGTTGACATATACATATGATGAAAATTACAGGCCTCTCTCATATTTTTAAGTGGGAAAACTTGCACAATTGGTGGCTGACTAAATACTTTTTTCCCCCACTGTAGACATGGAATCTCTGGTCACTTTAATAATGGAACACTAGTCACTTTAATAATGTTTACATATTGCTTTCTCATTTCATATGTATATACTGTATTCTATTCTACTGTATTTTAGTCAATGCCACTCCGATATTGCTCGTCCTAATATTTATATATTTCTTAATTCCATACTTTTACTTTTAGATTTGTGTGTATTGTTGTGAATTGTTAGATACTACTGCACTGTTGGCGCTAGGAACACAAGCATTTCGCTACACCCGCAATAACATCTGCTAAATATGTGTATGTGACCAATCAAATTTGATTTAAAACACAATAATTTCAAGTCTTTCTAGTATGCGTGGGAATACTTTGGAACAGATTTCCCAAATTAAAATCACTTGGAGATGATTTGCTGGTGTCTTTTCAGTCTTATATGTCCAACAATAAAACCAAAAATATATTTTTATTTTTTAGATATGCTCAGAAAACTTGGGGAGCCAAATAAAATCGCTCAAGCCAAATTCATCTCATGGACCGCCAGTTGGGGAACCCTGATTTAAGGCTTAAGACTTGCTACTTGTGATGTTATGTTTGATACCAAGAGCTCAGAGGCATGCGTCGAAATCTCTAAACAGCTAACTTCGAAGCAGTGTGCCAAGGCATGTATCGCTTTATCAGAAGTACGTCATCAATGACGTTTGATCATGTGCTTTTTCAAACCTTGTGTTGCAAAATCCGAGATCCCACTGATTTCGCCGTGATTCCATTGCTGTCTTCGATTCCAAGCTGCTTTCAAACATTGACCTCTACTGGACACCGTACTTACAAATATAGTTAGGATTTTGTACATGTTTCACCTAACAGGTAGCTTAGCAGGTAGAGTAGGGAATTACGGAACATTTAGGGACGTGAAGATATGTGGTCGAATACCGTTGAAGACACACTACTTTGAATTGTTTTTTATGTGAAACCACACTTTCTGCATTGTTGTTCAAATAATTTGTTTTATTTAGTATAGTATACATTTCTGTCTTAAGCATCCTAAATAATGCCATAGATTCCATAAAAAAAAAAAAAGTAAACTTGAAGGCAAAAAAGGGAAGCATGATGTAAGATGCAAACCTGGTATTCCAACGATCATAGGATACTAAAGCCAACAACGTACTGTTGCTCCACAGAATTTGTATGAAAACAGTGGGGGAAAAACAGCTATCTGATAATCACACGCTGCTTTATATTGCTGACCATCAGATGTCGCTAACGTGAATTTTGAACAGAATGAAGCTCTGTAATTAACTGTTTTTTGGCACAATTTGGTGAAAGCAATGAAGCCTTCAGAAAGCCTCGGTTTCCCATCACTACTTGCTGCCACTCCAATCTGTCCCTTATACATTTTAAATTGGTGGGGCACTATAAGCACATGCTGTATGAGTTAAATTGGTGCAGCATTTTCACTCACTGGTGAAATAACTATAGCCTCTTACAAGGCATGCCTCAAAATATGTTTATGAGCCAGAAACAACAATACCATGCACACACTAGTGGTAAAACGTTGTTTTTTTGCGCTCCAAAGATACAGTATGGTGATGTATTATGTGGGATGGAATTACATTACCATTCGAAATACAGTAATTTTCCCCACAGTGCACCATCATTTACAATATGCTGCTGTTGAATGTTTTTAACTGTTTATATTACCTAAAATTACAGTTTTTGTCATTTAGTGACCAATGTCACTTTCTCCAAGTAACTACATCATCCAGCCCAAATGGCACCCTATTCCCTAAATAGTGCACCCCATGGGCTCTGGCCAAAAGTGGTGCACTGCACTACACTACACAGGGAATAGGCTTCCATTTGGGACACAGGCCATGTACTTATATGCCCTCACACAACTGCACAGCAGATTTGTGATCGGAATTTTAACACCCATAGTGTTCCTCCACTGTCTCACCTCCCCAGGCCCTGCACCTAATTGCAGATCAGAGACATCCTGTAAGGAAAACATGTTTTTCACAAAAACAGGAAGTGAAACCATTTGGAGTGTGAAGGAGACAGTTGATGTTGCGGTTGCCTTAGCAGCCATATCAGCAACAGCATTTCCTTTAGAAACAGGGTCAGAAGCGTTAGTATGGGCCTGGCACTTACAAACAGAAATTGAAGTAGGCAACAAAATAGCCTCCAACCAGTTTAGAATGCAAAATTGTCTTACCAGATGAGTTGAGGAACCCGCGTTGCTTCCAGAGTGTACCAAAGTCATGCAAAACCCCAAACGCATACCTGCTGTCAGAATAAATCATTACAGTTTTATTCTTAGCCAAAATGCATGCTCTAGTAAGAGCAAACAATTCTGCAGCTTGAGCTGACAGATGTGGTGGTAATGTAGCACTCTCTAGGGTAGTGGCAGCCATAGTTACTGCATAAGCCACTAATGGTTCGCCTTGAGGTGATTTTTGGGCGGAGCCATCAACAAACAGTTCCAAATCAGAATTCATGAGGGGCACATCAGATAAATGAGGGTGGGGCTTACAGACCTGGTCCACAAGGACAGCACAATCGTGAGGGTCCCCATCATCATCAGTTGGCAGAAGAGTGGCAGGGTTAAGGACAGTGCAGCGCTTCAGGCTAACATCAGCACATTTTGATAATGGAGCAGCCTTGCTGGAGTGAGGTGGGCAGTACGTACCTGTGAGAGTAAGCAAAAGGCCTCTGCTTCCCATCATTTGTCCTGAGTGAGAACAGAGGACATGAAACCATTTGTCTCGCAAACAAACAGATTAAATGGTTTAGAATGATCTGGCAAACCTAAACGAGGAGAAGAGGTTAGCAGTTGTTTCAATTTGTCAAATGCCTCCAGACCCTCAGGAGTCCACTGTATCTTGTCATTCATCGCCATCTTGTGGCCATGGATGAGATCAGAGAGAGGCTGTACAACTTCAGCATAGTCTGGCAGCCAGGCTCTGCAATAGCCTGCCATTCCTGTGAGTGTCAACATGTGTTGTTTTGTAACCGGCTGTGGTACAGACAAAATTGCAGCCACACGTTCTAGACCCAATTTTCTACCATTTGGTGTAATGTCACGTCCCAGATACTTAACTGATTGAGAGACAAGCTGCAGCTTTTTCTTTGAGACTTTGTGGCCATTTTCAGCAAGAAACACTAACAGAGCTCTGGTGTCTACTTCGCATGCTTGTTTAGTTTCAGAACACAGTAACAGGTCGTCGACATACTGTATTAACATACTCCCAGCGGGGGGTATGAAACCCTCAAAATGTTGCGCCAAAGCAGCAGAAAACACCACCAGCGATTCCGTATAACCTCATGGGCAAACGGTCCAAGTCCAGTGCTTGTTCAGAAACGTAAAAGCGAACCAGAACTGTGATTCTGGTGCGACGGTAATGCTAAAAAAAAGCATTTGTTAGATCAATAACTGAAAACCATTTAGCTGACGCTGGCACTGCAGACAACACTGTAATGGGGTTTGGCACAACAGGAGCCCTTGTATAAACTGCATAGTTAACAGGTCTAAGATCTTGAACAAAACGCCAATCACCTGAGACTTTCTGGACGGGAAGGATGGGGGTGTTACAGGGAGAGTCTGGGACAAGGCACAATTGCTCCTCTTTCTACAAATGAGGCATTAATAGGGGTAATCCCTTGCATTGCCTCCTGACTCAGAGGATACGGACTCGGCTGGATCTGTGTGTGTGCTCTTAGGTGTGACGGTAAGCGGTTTCACCCGTCTCATTAGCCCAATGTCATACTTATCTTTAGCCCACAGAGAGTCTGGGAGACCAGCCAACAAGGGTGAAATCGCTAACATCTGTTTAGTTGGTTTTGCATTATCTAAGCCATGCACGCCTCGTTGAACAGGCGCAGCCCACACAGAGTATGTGTGCCGGGGGAGAATTTAGACCCATCAGCTCTAACTTCCCAGTCAGTGACCTGCAAGACAGACTTCAACCAGACACCAGCATCCTCCCAGGCAACATCATCTGTCTTAGCTTTTGTAACGTGTGGTACCCTATCACTAAAGAGATCAAATAAAGCTTGTTCCTTGGTTCTTTCAGACAATTTAGTTTGTAGTACAAATCTCTCGTCAATGGTGAGAAATGGGTGGTGCAATGTAAGTCAGTCTGTGGCATAAAACTGCCTGTTTGTTTCCAACAACTGCGAGCAGTTAAGAAAATGTCCTCAATAGGATCACAGTGTGATCCATCAATATCCTGCATGTCCCACGCATGTTAGACAGCGTCGTGAGATGACATGTCTCCTGAGGCTGTATAACAGTGAGGCCTTTTTCTTTACAAAGAATATTAATTCCCAATTTACAGAAAAGATCTCCTGCCAAATTTACAGGACAACATACAGAACAAATTAATTGATGTTTTATGCATGTGGCATCAACTTTAAGAGGTAGGGGCATCGTGAGTAACTCTTTTTAATAATTACTCCCGAGGCTCCCACAGTGCTGACTGATTTCATTTGACATGGGAGGTTTGGACCTAGATTTAGAATTTATGACAGACATTGCAGCGACAGTATCTACTTGAAAATAGATTGACTCACCATTTGACGAAGAGACAAACCATTGGCTCCTCACGGGGGCTTGAAAGAAATCTTTAAAAGCTGTCCAAGGGTGTCAACTGTCTCTACCTCGCGTCAGTCTATATGTGGGTTGTAAAGGGTAGTTTCGGCGATGATCCGGTTTTCCAACCTCCCCCCACTGCCCCCTGTTCGGTAGGTTAGTTTCCACATGTTCTGGCGAAATGTCCCTCCTTTCCTCAGGTATAGCAGGTTAAACTATTACCTTGTGGTGTCTGTCGTCCAGCCTGTACGTCATCACTGTCTCCTCTGCCTCCTCTTCCTCTACCCCTTCCTTTTCCTCTCTGTCCATTGTTTTGAGGTCCTCCCTGAGCCTGCCACTGCTGGCCCTGTCCTTTTCCATTCTCTGTTTCGTCTTATATTCTTGAGACAGTTTCTGCCTCTCAGCGTGTTTACAGTGTTCAATGTTTCCCAGCCAATGCAAGTTGTCTTAACCTGTTTACCAAAGGCTGGCAAAAGTCCATTCATTAAGGCAGCCTTCAAGAGGCTGTTGTAGTCATCGGTTGCTGGTCTGATTCCACTGTGTTTGCGGAAACAGTTCTCCAATCTATGCCTGTAGTCCTCCAGTGAAACGGGAGTCATTGTAGGCGGTGTGTAGAACGGGTTCCTACTGCTCTGGGGCTGCTTCTGGGGGGTCTGACTGTCCCACAGTCATACTAAGTCCTGCTGGAGGTAAAATCTTGGCTGGGGAGGTGGCGGAGCGGGCTGCTGTTGGACAACCAGGGAGGGTGCTGGTGCAGTGGGTACAGGGGTATAATAGTGTCGTGACGTGACTTACTTTAATGTATGACTGTTATTTATTGAATCACCTAACTATGTTTAATTGTCACTCGATTAAATTAATCATGTAACAATTAACTCATTAGGAATTTGGGGCACCACGGAAGAAGTTGTTTAACGAGTTACCATCTCCCAAATTAAACTGTTAGAAGATATACATGTTATATATATATTGATAAGTCACTTATTAAATAATTACCTTTTATCAGTCTCATTCTGAACGTCGCATAATCCTTGAACCTGCAAGAACCCTAACCTTATTGATGAATCAGCAATACACAAATTGGCTTAATTATTTATTTACTAACTAACTAAATAATAACACAATACAAACACACATAGGTGATTTTTTTTATTATTTTTTATTTTTTACTTTATTATTTATTTTCTCTTTTTAATTGTATTTTTTTTTTTTTTTTTTTGGGGGGGAAATGGATCAGCTTAATATTGCAGATAGATTGTATCTTCTATCAATGTAATTGTCTGCATCACTTCCAATCCCCCATGTTTTTTTTTATATATATACTCCCCTTTATTACTTTTCAACCCCACCATCCTTTCCCTACTTGGAGTAAATTAGTGAACAACAATGCCCAGGCCTCTACATCCGGTCTATACTTACTATCTACACCTTATGGACAGAGTTAATTTTACAATAATTATATTATATATATATATATATATATATATATATATATATTATTATTATAAAAAATAAAATAAAATGTTTTGCTCCTGAACTTCTTCTACTCTCAACCTCTCCGATCATTTTCATGATGTCCATCCGGTTTGCTTCTATATGCCATATCTTTCCAACTGTGCTCTTTCCCAAAAGCTCCCAACATACAACCTATATACTTATTATGGACACAGTATGCTTACATTATTAGCTCTTTGTTATTATTTGTTGTTATTTGTTATTAGTCCCATCCTTCAACTCTATTCAATACCTCCCATCTATCTCTTAACACCATCCATATAGGACACACATAGGTTATTGATTACTAACGTAATACAATGAAAACAGGTCCCTAGTGGACTAACGATAGCATGAATGCTTGGGTAGTGGAGGAGTCAGAATGGAAGGGAGAGACAGAGATTCAAACTGTCTTAGTTACTTTGGAGACTATGCTCACAATAATCATAATACTTATGCACCCTAATAACGCTAATTCGGATTAGAAATGCAACATGTATTTACGTGTTGCTGTCCTCGATAGTTGAGTTGATGATGTAGGACTCTGGTTTGCCCACCAGAGATCTCAATGTCCTTGGTAGAGTTTCTGGTCATGGTGGTGGTTAGAATGATGATACTTCAGATGCACCAGCGGTTGTCTGAGGGGGATTGTCCTCTATCTTGAGTGAAAGTTCTCTAGACGAATATACATGCCAGCTGCAGACTGAAATGATAAGGTGTAGTGCATTGTCTTCTTCACCTCGTGTAGAGGTTGAAAGTTTCTCCATTTCAAACGTGTGGACTAACGTCTCACGTTTTCTGGGCTTGCTGGTCTGGTAGAAATTCAACCATTTGCAACGTTTAGCTCACGCTTCACGTCTGCTGATCTAAAGGTTGATTTGTATTTCAAGGCTTTTTATGCACTCGGGGTAAAAGGGGCGTTCCATCATGTTTACACGACATCTGATGTCACTCGGGGCGTGGCTAGTCACTGCATAGTTTATATGAAAAACTATTCTCATTAGAAGACTAAAATCACATTCCTATCTTCACCAAAATACTCTCATACTTAATTATATAGTTTATACAACATTTAGATGTAAACTTGATAGATAGAATATGTACACTTTCCGAGTTACAGTTGCAGTGAGGGAAAAAAGTATTTGATCACCCTGCTGATTTTGTACGTTTGCCCACTGACAAATAAATGATCAGTCTATAATGTTAATGGTAGGTTTATTTGAACAGTGAGACAGAATAACAACAAAAAAATCCAGAAAAACGCATGTCAAAAATGTTATAAATTGATTTGCATTTTAATGAGGGAAATAAGTATTTGACCCCCTCTCAATCAGAAAGATTTCTGGCTCCCAGGTGTCTTTTATACGGGTAACGAGCTGAGATTAGGAGCACACTCTTAAAGGGAGTGCTCCTAATCTCAGCTTGTTACCTGTATAAAAGACACCTGTCCACAGAAGCAATCAATCAATCAGATTCCAAACTCTCCACCATGGCCAAGACCAAAGATCTCTCCAAGGATGTCAGGGACAAGATTGTAGACCTACACAAGGCTGGAATAGGCTAAAAGACCATCGCCATGCAGCTTGGTTAGAAGGTGACAATAGTTGGTGTGATTATTCGCAAATGGAAGAAACACAAAAGAACTGTCAATCTCCCTCGGCCTGGGGCTCCATGCAAGATCTCACCTCGTGGAGTTCCAATGATCATGAGAACGGTGAGGAATCAGCCCAGAACTACACGGGAGGATCGTGTCAATGATCTCAAGGCAGCTGGGACCATAGTCACCAAGAAAACAATTGGTAACACACTACGCCGTAAAGGACTGAAATCCTGCAGCGCCCGCAAGGTCCCCCTGCTCAAGAAAGTACATATACAGGGCCGTCTGAAGTTTGCCAATGAACATCTGAATGATTCAGAGAAGAACTGGGTGAAAGTGTTGTGGTCAGATGAGACCAAAATCGAGCTCTTTGGCATCAACTCAACTCACCGTGTTTGGAAGAGGAGGAATGCTGCCGATGACCCCAAGAATACCATCCCCACCGTCAAACATGGAGGTGGAAACATTATGCTTTGGGGGTGTTTTTCTGCTAAGGGGACAGGACAACTTCACCGCATCAAAGGGACGATGGACGGGGCCATGTACCGTCAAATCTTGGGTGAGAACCTCCTTCCCTCAGCCAGGGCATTGAAAATGTGTCATGGATGGGTATTCCAGCATGACAATGACCCAAAACACACGGCCAAGGCAACAAAGGAGTGGCTCAAGAAGAAGCACATTAAGGTCCTGGAGTGGCCTAGCCAGTCTCCAGACCTTAATCCCATAGAAAATCTGTGGAGGGAGCTGAAGGTTCGAGTTGCCAAACGTCAGCCTCGAAACCTTAATGACTTGGAGAAGATCTGCAAAGAGGAGTGGGACAAAATCCCTCCTGAGGTGTGTGCAAACCTGGTGGCCAACTACAAGAAACGTCTGACCTCTGTGATTGCCAACAAGGGTTTTGCCACCAAGTACTAAGTCATGTTTTGCAGAGGGGTCAAATACTTATTTCCCTAATTAAAATGCTAATCAATTCATAACATTTTTGACGTGCGTTTTCCTGGATTTTGTTGTTGTTATTCTGTCTCTCACTGTTCAAATTAACCTACCATTAAAATTATAGACTGATCATGTCTTTGTCAGTGGGCAAACGTACAAAGTCAGCAGGGGATCAAATACTTTTTTTCCCTCATTGTATTACTTGATACCATCCTTAATGACATCACAAAATAATAAACAATATTACTTGATTATTCTTTAGATCCCCACTGACCATTTCCCACATTCTTTTAAGTAGAAATATTGTTTCATTATCCACTTTTGGATGTTGGAGTCTTGGCGGGAAGACTTCCTTTGTCTCACAGGGATATTATTTATTCCCTAGAGACCAAAAGGAGTCCTTTTCTGCAAACTATTTATGACCGGCTGGTAAGTCATAAAACTGGCCCCCAGGAAAGGGGGTGCTCAAACCTTTGCCTAGCAGGAATGTTTGATCCTCAACCCATGAGGGCAAGTCATGACAATAGGGAGGTGCAAAGTAATTATTATTATTATTATCATCATCCTTATTTCTCATTTTTTCTTATCATCTTCCATTATTCCTTTAACTTCCCTGTCTGCCCTTCTCTCTGCTTCTCTTTCCCACTCCCTAAAATCATCCCAGTCTATTCTACTTGCCTTGCCTTTCTTGATTTCTACAAAGTCCTGCAATTTTTTCTACATTCTGCTAATAAAGCTTCACTCAATGTGCCTTTTAAGGGAACATCTGCTACCTTGTGCCAGAGCGGTACCTGTTCCAGAATGTCCATGCGCCACTTATCCACCATTACCTTCACCGGTCCGGTCAGCGGGTCGGGCAGACAAGACTTTCCCTTGCTGCTCTTGGCTCCCATTGTGAAACTCCATCTATACACACACACTCAGAGAAAAACAACAACAAACTCACAAAACAAACAGTATTTGGTTAGGAATGTCTTCCTTTCTTATAATTCAAATCGTTTTTTCTTCTCCATCAAAATAATATTGAATTATTCTGTCACTTTAAATTTTTTACCCATATGGTAGTTCCGCCTATGCACATTTTTGTGTAGGTTTTAAATGTATAGCTGGTTTCCCAATCATAACCAACTGTTGTACCAGTCCACCGATGTTTTTATTAATTATATTTTTTACAATATTTTTTCAACCTGCAGGAATATTTTCTTACTTCTACCTCCTGGAATCACACAGCTCATGCATTTACATCTTACGATAGTAACCAATTTCTTCAGGACCTTGTCCTGGAACACTTTCATCAGGACCCTGTCCTGGTATCTCTATAGTACCTCAGGATATTATTCTGGAATCGCTTTCATCAGGACTCTGTCCTGGTATCTCTAATACGTGACCTGTTCCCAGAACAGGATTTTTTTTAAAGTTCCCAGAACGTTCCCCAATTGGAGGTTGTGTTTTAAGAAAATCAGTCTCACCCTTAACTCTGTATGTTTGGGATGGCATATCCGCCCACTGACGCTCCCTGCCGGGTCCGAGGCAGGTCCCTTCTGCTCCTCTCCATCAGAGTGTGGGCTCCCTGAGCCACGTCTAACGTAGCCCCTGTGCACAGTTAACCTTGGTGTCCCCGGGAACGATCAACAAGCGGAGTTAGCCATCCCATCCTCATCGCCAAGAATTGTTGTGGAAATTCTTCAAACAACAACTTTTATTATAAGAATTGCAATTCTGGAGTGGTCACTCAGTGGTGCAGAGTTATGAGCCCAACGAACAGAGTTGGGTCTCAGCTTTTATAGGAAAGTACGACCTCCTTGTCTACGTGGCAGTTAGCAGATGTGTGAAAACCTGGTGGGAACATAGCGTGCAAACAAGTGATAATGCTAGTTTTGTTACTCTTTTCTACTGATATCTAGGTGCTGCTCAAGCTAGCTTCTGTTCTCCACACAGCTGTGCCCTTGATTGATACCATAAGAACAGGATGTACCAAAACTGTCATCACCCTTAAACGGCCTTCGGTCACATGACTAAGTTACACAAAGACAGAGTGGAAAAGTACTGGCCTGATTATCTAGTACACGTAAGCAATGTTAAAAGTTGTAATTTTCCATCATACATCCTCAGACATGGATGGACGTCAAATCCTGACTTGTAACACGGGTGACCTGGCTGGGTTTGCAGGCCACATTTGCAAGTGTGTGTGTGTGTATGCGTGTGTGCGTGTTTGAGAGGCCTAGCTAGCTGAACTCAAAGACGTGACTGGTTGTACTAGCCTCACACTAGACTAGTAAACACTTTGGGCACAGAGAAGGATGAATGGGTCACATTCTTTCACTTGTTTGTTTGTTAATTTGTTAGTTCGCCAATGTTTGGTATGAAATTGGCCATAGGAGTTAACTATAGAGTACTAACATAATAATTATGTATAGGTGTAAAGGACATCTTGCTTGAGTACCACAGTGTAAAGCTGCTTGCTTAGCGAGTACCACCTCAAAAGCTAGCTAATGGAGTAAGTTTCTCACATCCCCATGTGCTACATTCACCCTTCAAACTTACTCAACAGCGACTCCAGCACAGCTGTAGATCCGAGTCACTAGGCACCACTGTAAAGGACATCATGCTGCTTGCTTAGCGAGTACCACTTCCTCCCGATTCGGCACATACCTGGTGCGAACTAGGGACTTCTGTCTCACAAACATACATGACCCCCCTTCCTCAAGCTTCTTAGCCGAAGATGCTTGAGGGAGGATGGTCACGTGTGCTAGCAAGGCAGAGGTCCCGAGTTAGCACCAGGTATGGGCCAAATCAGGAGGAAGTGGTACTCGCTAAGCAAGCAGCATGATGTTCTTTACATAGGCTACCATTTAGCAGACACTTTATCCAAAGCTACTCACAACAGCAAGTGGATACATTTTCATATGTGCTGGCCCTAGCAGGAATCAAACCCACAACACTGGCGTGGCTAGCGGCTCAATACTCTACCAAATGAGCCACACAGGACCAGGCTAAAGGTTGAGGAGCAGTAGCCAATACAGCTCAATTTAAATAACAATTATGTGTGTGTGAGATTAGGTCTGGTAATGTAAACAGAAAGACAGGTAGGCTAGGGTGCGTCCTAAATGGCACCCTATATTGTGCACTACTTTTGATCGGAGCCCTATGGTGCACTAAAGAGAATAGGGTGCCATTTGGGACGCAGGCTAGAATTACCCTCCATGAATAAGGAGGAGCTGGTTTGGAAAGGGATCCGTTTTTATCCAGCGGTACGATGTTGGCTACAACCGTTGTGATACGGTGGAGACTTTGTTTTCTTTATGACTTCAGTGGTATAACACAAGTTGACACAGGATGCGTCCCTATGGGCCCTGGTCAAAAGTAGTGCACTATATACCCTACAGAAAAAACAGTATAGACCAGCCTTCATTGTGTTTTTTGCTGGTGATCAGCCTTCACTGTGTTTTGGACACAGGTGACCAGCATACCAGCATCAAGTCACATTATGCTGGATACCCAGTAATACCAGCATACCCAGCAAACCAAAATATGTTCTGTGAAAGTTCCCAGAACATTCGCTAGGTGGCGGCAAATGTTCTCATAACACAAAAACTGTCCAGTTGTACTGATGATTATACCATTTTTGTATAAAACATTCGCCTGATGTTGCAAGAATGTTCCTAGAACATGCTCTCACATTTTGTTGCAGCAGTATATTCTAAAAACATGACTGGTACATTGTGTTATTACATTACCTGGAAACCTAATGAGAATATTTGGGGAATGTTCTGTGGTGGTTGTTACAGATGTTGTGCACAACATTTTAGTGAATGTTTGGAGAACATTCCAAGGGTATTTCATTTAAAACATTTTCAGAAAAATATACATTTTGCTATCAAAAACATTATTTGAATATTTTCGGGATGTTATCATCCTAATGTTAGATAAAACCCTAACTAGAACTTAGTCACCATTGGCTCCATTGGCTTCTGAACAGTTTCCTGCCACTCCGGCAAACTATTCAATGTCTGCTTTTTTTATTTTTACCCATCTACCAATAGGTGCCCTTCTTTGCGAGGCATTGGAAAACTTCCCTGGTCTTTGTGGTTGAATCTGTGTTTGAAATTCACTGCTCGACTGAGGAACTTATTTAGGTTTGCCATAACAAAGGGGTTGAATACTTCTTGGGGTATTGTGTGTAGGCCAGTGACATTTTTTTCTTCTATTTAATAAATGTTAAATTCAGGCTGTAACAACATAATGTGGAAAAAGTCAAGCGGTGTGAATACTTTATGAAGGCACTGTATCTACCTCAATTCTCTCATACCCCTACACATCGACCCTGTACTGGTACCCAGTGTATACAGCCTTGTTATCGTTACTCATTGTGTATTTATTCCTCGTTATTATTTTTCTATTATTTCTCTTTTTTTCTCTCTGCATTTTTGGAAAGGGCCCGTAAGCATGTGACAAATAAAATGTGATTTGATTTTTTTAATGAATTCGATTGGGCCCTAGTAAAAATTAGTGCACTATGTAGGGAATAGGGTGCCATTCGGTATGCACATTTTGAGACTAATTGTTTGTCTGTACTTGTCACGAATTCCGCCGAGACTGCTCCTCCTCCTTGTTCGGGCAGGCTTCGGCGTTCGTCGTCCCCGTAGTACTAGCTGCTACCGTTTGATGTTGTCTATGTTTGTTTGGTCTTGTCTGATTAGTGCACCTGTTCCATATCTCGTATTGATTATGTCACCTATAAGTTTCCTTTGGTTTTGTTTGTAGTTGTGTGTTGTTGTACGCCTGTCCGTTGGTGTAGGTTATTTGTTTTCTTGTTGTTAGTGCTTTTCGCACTTTACGCACTGTTTTGAGTATTCGCTCGCCTCCTGTTTGTTGAGGCCCGTTGGATTTGTATTTTGCTCCTGTGACTATTAAAGTCGGATCAACTAAGCTTCTGTGTCCTGCGCCTGACTCCAACACCGCATCCACATCAGCCCCTGACAGAACAACACACCATACAATGGAGTCAGCAGGAGCAGCGGCGGCGACCGAGTCGCTGGAGGATCGGGTCAGCTGCCAGGACGCCATGATCCAGCAACTCGGCTCCGCCATGCAGGAGGTAATGAACACCCTGCGCCGATGGGAAAGGGGAGGCGTGCCCACACCTCCTCCTACATTACCACCACCATCGGCCAGCCCCACCAGACCAGCTCCGGAATCCAGTGGGATTCGGCTCTCGCTCCCGAGGGAGTATGATGGCACCGCAGCCGGGTGTCAGGGGTTCCTCCTTCAGGTGGAACTCTACCTGGCCACCATACACCCGGCGCCCTCGGGATACGAGAGCGTTTCCGCCCTCATCTCCTGTCTCTCCGGCAAGGCGTTGGAGTGGGCCAACGCCGAATGGAGGGGAATAGTCGCCGCCACCATCAGCTACGCAGAGTTCTCCCGCCGCTTCAGGGCAGTTTTCGATCACCCTCCTGAGGGTAAAGCGGCGGGGGAGCATCTGTTCCACCTCCGACAGGGGAAAAGGAGCGCACAGGAGTTCGCCCTGGATTTCCGGACTCTAGCGGCGGATGCGGGGTGGAATGAGAGGGCCCTCATCGATCACTATCGGTGTAGCCTGCGTGAGGACGTTCGTCAAGAGCTGGCCTGCAGGGACACCAATCTGTCCTTCGACCAGCTAGTGGACATGTCCATCCGTCTGGATACCCTGCTGGCCACCCGCGGACGTCACGAGATGGGGCCGTCCATTCCATCCCCCAGCATCTCCGAGCCGAGCCCAATGGAGCTCGGGGGTGCTGGCGCTAGAGAGAGAAGGAGAGAGAACCCGAGGGGGGCTGTCCCCTGCACCAGCTGTGGCTGTAGAGGACACACTGCGGCTAGGTGCTGGGGAGGGTCTCCAAGGAATCGAGGCAACAGGTCGCGCACTGGGGAGTCATTTCAGGTGAGTAGGCGCCCCACTCACCCAGAGCTCTCTGTTGTTCACTTGTGTACACCTGTGGTATTTCCTCAGGTTGCATCTCATTCCCAGCATAAGGTGCTAGTCGATTCAGGCGCAGCTGGGAATTTTATTGATCGGAAATGTTGTTCTAAGTTAGGGATTCCCCTCCTGCCCGTTGATGCACCCTTTCCTGTCCATGCCCTAGATAGCCGCCCGTTGGGATCTGGGTTGATTAGGGAGGTCACAGTGCCACTAAAGATGAAGACGCAGGGGGGTCATGAGGAGATTATTCAGTTGTACCTCATTGACTCTCCTGCGTATCCCGTGGTGCTGGGCCTTCCTTGGTTAATCACCCATGACCCCACCATTTCGTGGCAACAGAGGGCTCTCAAGGAATGGTCTGGCCAGTGTGTTGGGCGATGTTTAGGTGTTTCCGTTGGGGTGACCACGGTGGAGAGTCCGAACCAAGTGCCCGCAATGCAGATTCCCCCTGAGTATGAGGATTTGGCACTCGTGTTCAGCAAGACGAGGGCGACGCGATTGCCACCTCATAGACAGGGAGATTGTGCGATAAACCTCCGCGGAGCCATGTGTATCCTCTGTCTCAAGAGGAGACGGCGGCTATGGAAACATACATAGCTGAGTCCCTGAGACAAGGACACATACGGTCCTCCACTTCCCCTGCGTCCTCGAGTTTCTTTTTTTGTGAAGAAGAAGGATGGAGGTTTGCGCCCGTGTATTGATTATCGTAGTCTCAATCAGATCACTGTGAAATACAGTTACCCTCTACTCTGATTGCGAGTATGACTGAATCATTACGCGGAGCGCGTTTCTTCACAAAACTGGATCTCAGGAGCGCTTATAACTTGGTGCGCATTAGGGAGGGAGATGAATGGAAGACGGCATTTAGTACCACCTCAGGTCATTATGAGTATCTTGTCATGCCATACGGGTTAATGAATGCTCCTTCAGTCTTCCAATCATTTGTGGACGAGATCTTCCGGGACCTGCATGGGCAGGGAGTGGTAGTGTACATTGACAACATCCTAGTGTACTCTGCCACACGAGCCGAGCATGTAGCCCTGGTGCGCCGAGTGTTGGGTAGGCTGTTGGAGCATGACTTGTATGTCAAGGCAGAGAAATGTCTGTTTTTCCAGGAGTCCATCTCCTTCTTGGGTCATCGGTTGTCCGCGTCAGGGGTGAAGATGGAGATTGCCGGATGTCAGCCGTGCGTAACTGGCAAACCCCAACCACTGTTAAAGAGGTGCAGCAGTTTTTGGGTTTTGCCAATTACTACCGGACGTTTATCCGGGGTTTTGGACAGGTAGCAGCTCCCATTACTTCCCTGCTGAAGGGGGGCCCGCTGCGTTTGCAGTGGTCGGCTGAAGCGGACAGGGCGTTTCGTAAACTGAAGGTCCTGTTCACTTCGGCTCCGGTGCTGGCGCACCCGGACCCCACTTTAGCGTTCCAGGTAGAGGTGGACGCGTCAGAGGCCGGGATTGGGGCAGTACTGTCGCAATGCTCCGGCACGCCTCCTAAGCTCCGTCCCTGCGCCTTTTATTCTAAAAAGCTCAGCCCGGCGGAGCGTAATTATGACGTAGGGGACAGGGAGCTGTTAGCCGTGGTTCAATCCCTAAAGGTGTGGAGGCATTGGCTTGAGGGGGCTCAACACCCTTTTCTCATTCTGACTGACCATCGTAACCTGGAGTACATCCGGGCAGCGAGGAGATTGAACCCTCGTCAGGCTAGGTGGAACATGTTCCTGACCCGGTTCGTTTTTAAGATCACTTACATCCCAGGGTCCCAGAACGGTAAGGCAGACGCCCTGTCCCGGCAGTATGACGCAGAGGAGAGGTCCATTGAGCCCACTCCCATACTGCCAGAGTCTTGTCTGGTGGCACCGGTGGTATGGGAGGTCGATGCGGAAATTGAGCGGGCGTTACGCACCGACCCTACTCCCCCAGAGTGTCCAGTGGGTCGGACGAACGTGCCGCTCGAGGTCCGTGATCGTCTCATCTATTGGGCTCATACGTCACCCTCCTCTGGACATCCAGGTATTGGCCGAACAGTGCACTGCCTTAGTGTTAAGTACTGGTGGCCAACATTGGCTAGGGACGTGAGGGTTTATGTCTCCTCCTGCTCGATGTGCGCTCAGTGTAAGGCGCCTAGACACCTGCCCAGGGGGAAGTTACAACCCCTGCCCATTCCACAACGGTCGTGGTCTCACCTCTCGGTGGACTTTGTCACGGACCTTCCCCCCTCTCAGTGGAATACCACTATTCTGGTCGTTGTGGATCGGTTCTCTAAGGCCTGTTGTCTCATTCCAATGCCGGGTCTCCCTACTGCCCTACAGACCGCTGAGGCTTTGTTCACCCACATCTTCCGGCACTACGGGGTTCCCGAGGATATAGTGTCTGATCGGGGTCCCCAATTCACCTCTAGAGTCTGGAGGGCGTTCATGGAACGCTTGGGGGTCTCGGTTAGCCTTACCTCGGGTCCACTTACTCAGTCCGGTCCATCGTGGATTCGAGACGTCGGATGGGGGCTCTACAATATTTCGGGGAGTGGGAGGGGTACGGTCCGGAGGAACGGTGCTGGGTGCCTAGGAGGGACATTTTAGATCCATCCCTCCTGACTGAGTTCCATCGTAGTCATCCTACGCGCCCTGCTCCACGTCCTCCTGGCCGTCCCCGAGGCCGGGGTCGGCGCACAGCTGGAGCCGCGCGTCAAGGGGGGGATACTGTCACGAATTCCGCCGAGACTGCTCCTCCTCCTTGTTCGGGCAGGCTTCGGCGTTCGTCGTCCCCGGAGTACTAGCTGCTACCGTTTGATGTTATCTATGTTTGTTTGGTCTTGTCTGATTAGTGCACCTGTTCCATATCTCGTATTGATTATGTCACCTATAAGTTTTGTTTGTAGTTGTGTGATGTTGTACGCCTGTCCGTTGGTGTAGGTTATTTGTTTTCTTGTTGTTAGTGCTTTTCGCACTTTACGCACTGTTTTGCGTATTCGCTCGCCTCCTGTTTGTTGAGGCCCGTTGGATTTGTATTTTGCTCCTGTGACTATTAAAGTCGGATCAACTAAGCTTCTGTGTCCTGCGCCTGACTCCAACACTGCATCCACATCAGCCCCTGACAGTACTTCTCCTGCCCTTCTCAGTGAGAGAGGCTGTTAATTCAAGTTTCAATATGACTACAGTTGTTACAGTTTGACGTGATTGCTAAGAGGTCAGATTTGGGAGCAAGTCTGAATTTCCTACCATTTCCATGCTGCAACTTTATGAAGTTGTATGAACATTAGTCAGCCCACTCTGAGACATAGAGCATGAATCCACCCATGGCCTAATTCAATCTCTGACCTTGTAAATGAGGAAGTTTGGGCAGACAGTCCTTTTTCTTCTCCTTCCTCTCCTTTTACTAGGCTCCGTCCCAAATCGCACCCTATTCCTTATATAGTGCACTACATTTTACCAGAGCCATTTGGGCCCTGGTCAATAGTAGTGCACTATAAACAGAATAGGGTGCCATTTGGGAAGCATTCCTAGTGCTCCTCTTTAGTATCCATACAGTAGACTCAGAGGAGCAGATGTATAGGCTAGGGATACATGCTCAAGGACCATATCAAAAACAAAATGGGTATGAGAACACATCACAGACACTATAGATATAAAAGTATGTGGACACCCCTTCAAATTAGTAGATTCGGCTATTTCAGCCACACCCGGTGCTGACAGGTGTATAAGATCGAGCACACAGCCATGCGATCTCCATAGACAAACACTGGCAGGCCACACAAGCTCACAGAACGAGACCGGCGAGTGCTGAAGCGCGTAGCGCATAAAAATCGTCTGTCCTTGGTTGCAACTCTCACTACCGAGTTCCAAACTGCCTCTGGAAGCAATATCAGCACAATAACTGTTCATCGGGAGCTTCATGAAATGGGTTTCCATGGCCGAGCATTCACACACAAGCCTAAGATTACCATGCGCAATGCCAAGCGTCGGCTGGAGTGGTGTAAAGCCCGTTGCCATTGGACTCTGGAGCAGTGGAAACGCATTCTCTGGAGTGATGAATCAAGCTTCACCATCTGGCAGTCCGACGGATGAATCTGGGTTTGGTGGATGCAAGGAGAACGTTCCCTGCCCGAATGCATGGTGCCACCTGTAAAGGTTGGTGGAGGAGGAATAATGGTCTGGGGCTGTTTTTCATGATTTGGGCTAGTTTGGGGAAGGCCCTTTCCTGTTTCAGCATGACAATACCCCCTTGCACAAAGCGAGGTCCATACAGAAATGGTTTGTTGAGATCGGTGCCAACTGTAAAGGTTGGTGGAGGAGGAATAATGGTCTGGGGCTGTTTTTCATGATTTGGGCTAGTTTGGGGAAGGCCCTTTCCTGTTTCAGCATGACAATACCCCCTTGCACAAAGCGAGGTTCATACAGAAATGGTTTGTTGAGATCGGTGTGGAAGAACTTGACTGGCCTGCACAGAGCCCTGACCTCAACCCCATTGAACACCTTTGAGATTAATTGAAACTCCAACTGCGAGCCAGATCTAATCGCCCAACATCAGTGCCCTTCCTCACTAATGCGCTTGTGGCTGAATGTCAGACCCTCACCTAAGCTTGTGTACTGTGAGTAAGCAGCACAAAAACAACAAAACTCATTTTGTAGTTTACAAACCTAAACTACACTTTCAGTTTATGCGCCACAAGAGAGACATGGACTGTTATTGTTAGGATCTTAGACAGACCAAGACCAGTTCCCCGCCTGCGTGACCCTGTTTGTCTGCCCGCCTGCCTGTCTGTCCGCCTGCCCCTTAGTCGGTTGGTCGTCATGTTATTTTTAGCCATTTAGCAGACGCTCTTATCCAGAGCGACTTACAGGAGCAATTAGGGTTAAGTGCCTTGCTCAAGGGCACATCGACAGATTTTTCACCTAGTCGGCTCAGGGATTAGAACCAGCGACCTTTCGGTTACTGGCACAACGCTCTTACCCACTAAGCTACCTGCGGTCATGTCTCTGATGTCTGCAGTTCTGTCTCTATGCTGGCTCTAATGACCTCACTGTGTAGTGGTGGAGGGTAATGACAATGTGACCAGCTCCAAACCTTTACCAGCGGTCCAACGCCGCCTTGGTCTCGGCCAATGGCTACGGCTCGACCCACTAACTCCTGCCCTGTCTGTCTGTGACTGTCTGCCTGTCCCTTTCTAGTCAGGGATGGGAACAAGGGAGAGAGAGAGAGCTAGCTATCATATCCTGACGCTCCTATATTCTCTGAATATAGGCCCATCCTGATACATTTTTAATCTGTGTGATTCAAAGAGAGTGGGCGAGGTAGCTATAATTTTAGTGTCAGTCAGTCTCCAAGTAAAGTCCTATATTCTCTGAATGTGGGCCCATCCCGATACATTTATAATCTGTGTGATCTAAATGGGTTTCAAGCAATGTGCCTCTGTTATTGAAAGATGCTGACATGCAGTGCACCATAAAAGTAGACTGCTAATTGCGACTGTAAATTGGGAGTCAAAATAACACAGGGACCTCTATTTAAAAAAAACTAACACAATGGTTAATCTAAGCGCTGGTGGTAGTGCTATAGGTTCGGGGGGGTGTCAGAAATATTTTTGCTATTTTCACAGCTGTTATTATAAGTGCAACAGCTGGCGGTGGATTGAAAGCGCTGGGTCTTGATGAATTAACAAGTTGTAGGTGTGACCAAGGCTTGGCAACTCACCGGCCAATCAAGGCATTCCATGGCTTAAAACTATGTGTTTGTCTCAGGTTCTGTAGGTTATTGATGGTCTTTGCGTTGTCATCAACTCCAATTCGGCTGGGGGCACTAAATATTCTGGTCCTAGTCCATTGTGGATTAATACTATAGTTTATAAAATAGCAAAGGCTCAGTATCGGTGCGTGGATAAAATCACTGGGGAAGCCAAGCCAGAAAAAAAAGCCATATTACAACCCTCAGTATGTGTTGTGATAACATCATCAAATCACCTATGCTTAGTCTAATACAGTGACAACTAAAAGATACCAAAAACAATTTAGTCCAATCAACGAAAACTAAGTATGATGTGGCTGTCCATGGTTCTGATTTATGTGTGTGTGTGTGTGTGTGAGTGATTTAATTGTCCTATGCTACCTGGCTAAAATGCTTGCTCGATAGCCTAACTTCTTATCATGGGCAACGATAAGCCAGCTAGTTAACAATAGCCTACTACATCTAGCTACATATTGAACTTCCATCCTATTAGGTCAGGGGCACAATGTATTAATTTATGGTTGGATCAGAATCGCCGTTATAATCATTGGCTAGTTTGGAGAATTAAGTACAAGTCTAAATCCCTATCTCCATCCATGTCTAATTTAGGAAAGGGACAATTTTAGCTAGCTAGCTAGCTAGCCAGCCACCGGAGGACAACACCACAACGAGATGCAACAATTCATGATACTTCCATGGAAAGATAACTCTCACGAACACAATGGTGTTCTCCGTTTTGCTCTACAACCCCCACAAGCGTCAAGGGACTCTTCTGAAGTTGATACTGCAGATCTGCCAACTTCTGTATGTAGCGTCAAAGCGGTTTAGGCTACGCACTAATATGAACCCTTTGTGGAAAAGTGAGTCTCTCACGAACATGTGCATGTTGGTTGTTTTGCTCTACAAAGAACACAAGCCTCATAAGACTCGTCTGAAGGTACCCCGGTACAAGTTTAGAAAATGAATGGAAGTATACAGTATATGGAAGTAGTTTAGTGCCTAAAATAAGGGGTTAAATGTGTAAAAAAAAAAAAAAAAAATGTCCTGACCTTTCTTATATCTCTATAGGACAGACACTTCACAACAAACTCTGTTGTTCCAAGTAATGAATCTGTTGTTCAATGTTTCTATGGGCTACTAGCAGAAGGCTAAATTCAATATTTAATCAAATAACTGTTTTATATATACAGTTGAAGTCAGAAGTTTACATACACCTTAGCCAAATACATTTAAACTGAGTTTTTCACAATTCCTGACATTTAATCCTAGTAACAAATTCCTGTCTTAGGTCAGTTAGGATCACCACTATTTTAAAAATGTGAAATGTCAGAATAACAGTAGAGAGAATGATTTATTTCAGCTTTTATTTATTTCATCACATTCCCAGTGGGTCAGAAGTTTACATATATTCAATTATTATTTGGTAGCATTGCCTTTAAATTGTTTAACTTGGGTCAAACGTTTCGGGTAGTCTTCCACAAGCTTCCTACAATAAGTTGGGTGAATTTTGGCCCATTCCTCCTGACAGAGCTGGTGTAACTGAGTCAGGTTTGTAGGCCTCCTTGCTCGCACATGCTTTTTCAGTTCTGCCCACAGATTTTCTATAGGATTGAGGTCAGGGCTTTGTGATGGCCACTCCAATACCTTGACTGTGTTGTCCTTAAGCCATTTTGCCACAACTTTGGAAGTATGCTTGGGGTCATTGTCCATTTGGAAGACCCATTTGCAACCAAGCTTTAACTTCCTGACTGATGTCTTGAGATGTTGCTTCAATACAGTGAGGGAAATAAGTATTTGACCCCTCTGCAAAACATGATTCAGTATTTTGTGGCAAAACCCTTGTTGACAATCACAGAGGTCAGACGTTTCTTGTAGTTGGCCACCAGGTTTGCACACATCTCAGGAGGGATTTTGACCTACTCCTCTTTGCAGATCTTCTCCAAGTCATTAAGGTTTCGAGGCTGACGTTTGGCAACTCGAACCTTCAGCTCCCTCCACAGATTTTCTATGGGATTAAGGTCTGGAGACTGGCTAGGCCACTCCAGGACCTTTATGTGCTTCTTCTTGAGCCACTCCTTTGTTGCCTTGGCTGTGTGTTTTGGGTCATTGTCATGCTGGAATACCCATCCACGACCCATTTTCAATACCCTGGCTGAGGGAAGGAGGTTCTCACCCAAGATGTGACGGTACATGGCCCCGTCCATTGTCCCTTTGATGCGGTGAAGTTGTCCTGTCCCCTTAGCAGAAAAACACCCCCAAAGCATAATGTTTCCACCTCCATGTTTGACGGTGGGGATGGTGTTCTTGGGTCATAGGCAGCATTTCTCCTCCTCCAATCACGGCGAGTTGAGTTGATGCCAAAGAGCTCCATTTTGGTCTCATTTGATCACAACACTTTCACCCAGTTCTCCTCTGAATCATTCAGATATTCATTGGCAAACTTCAGACGGCCCTGTATATGGGCTTTCTTGAGCAGGGGGACCTTGTGGGCGCTGCAGGATTTCAGTCCTTCACGGTGTAGTGTGTTACCAATTGTTTTCTTGGTGACTATGGTCCCAGCTGCCTTAAGATCATTGACAAGATCCTCCCGTGTAGTTCTGGGCTGATTCCTCACCGTTCTCATGATCATTGCAACTCCACGAGGTTAGAACTTGCATGGAGCCCCAGGCCGAGGGAGATTGACAGTTATTTTGTGTTTCTTCCATTTGCTAGTAATTGCACCAACTGTTGTCACCTTCTCACCAAGCTGTTTGGCGATGGTCTTGTAGCCCATTTCAGCCTTGTGTAGGTCTACAATCTTGTCCCTGACATCCGTGGAGAGCTCTTTGGTCTTGGCCATGGTGGAGAGTCTGGAATCTGATTGATCGATTGCTTCTGTGGACAGGTGTCTTTTATACAGGTAACAAGCTTAGATTAGGAGCACTCCCTTTAAGTGTGTGCTCCTAATCTCAGCTCGTTACCTGTATAAAAGACACCTGGGAGCCAGAAATCTTTCTGATTGAGAGGGTGTCAAATACTTATTTCCCTCATTAAACCTTCAGGCGGTACCTTCAGGCGTTTGGAAATTGCTCCCAAGGATGAACCAGACTTCTGGAGGTCAAAATTAATTTTTTCTGAGGTCTTGGCTAATTTCTTTTTATTTTCCCATGATGTCAAACAAAGAGGCACTGAGTTTGAAGGTAGGCCTTGAAATACATCCACAGGTAAACCTCCAATTGACTCAAATTATGTCAATTAGCCTATGAGAAGCTTCTAAAGCCATGACATCATTTTCTGGAATTTTTCAAAATGTTTAAAGGTACAGTCAACTTAGTGTATGTAAACTTCTGACCCACTGGAATTGTGATACTGTGAATTATAAGTGAAAAAGTCTGTCTGTAAACAATTGTTGGAAAATTTACTTGTGTCATCCACAAGGTAGATGTCCTAACCAACTTGCCAAAACTATAGTTTGTTAACAAGAAATTTGTGGAGTGGTTGAAAAACAAGTTTTAATGACTCCAACCTAAGTGTATGTAAACTTCCGACTTCAACTGTATACTTTTTTATACCTTAAGGGGTCTTAAAATTTAAAGTCAAATAGCTCAATGATCCTTGGTATGAGTATCTTAATACAATTTCATACGTTGTCCCTGTCTCATATGAACTCGCTTGCGCTGAGGTGGGAGGGGCTGCAATATCCAAGGTGTGTCCTTAAAAACGTGTGCTAAAGTGCCAATTTCAGTATGCGCTGGTGTGGATATTTAAGGCCAACTGAAAGCTGGTCTTAGCGGTAACGCAGTTGGTTATGGCATGGATTTAGACAACGGAAGCGCAGTCTATCCAGCCATGACGCACAGTGCCCATATGCACATGGATCAAGAGAGATGTGCTTTTTGTGCCGTAAACCTTGTGTTAAGAAACATAAAAAACTTGAGACCTTGGGACTATGCGGTTCTGTCTGCAAAAAACATAATTTTGAGATATTGAGCATCATAGTTTTCACATCCCAAATCTCAGAACTGTTTTGTAGTGAATTCTTCTTTCTTAAAAGACTTGGCTATTCCAAGGAAGAGGGTTACTGCTGGCTGGAACCAAGATGTACACCCCTGTGGGTCGCCAGGATCATTTGCGTCCCAATTGGCACCCTAATCCCTATATAATGCAATACTTTTGACCAGAGGCCCTGGTCAAAAGTATTGCACTAATAGGGAATAGGGTGCCATTTGGGATGCAGATACAGAAACACCTCCTATACTAACCTCAATTTTTGAGTGATGTAGTGCACCCAGGTCATGAGGACAGGAAAGCCTCCTGGCCCTACAAAAATTGTTCAGTTTGATATGACATTCAGTTTGTCTGTCTGTCTCAAATGTTCCCGTTTGATGTTTTCAGTATGATGAGAATATTGTACAATCAATTAGAAGGAAAGATATTTAAATGAATAAGTATAGCGCTTATCAGTCTAAAGGCTATCAATCTATGTCAAACAACAAGAATTATAAGTACAGTGTTGTTTTCTCCAGAAGTGTCAGCCAGGCATCATGGCTACAACAATATATTATTGTGGGCTGTTTATGAAATAGTGTGGTTGCAGCCCACAGATGATGAAACATTCTGTGATTTATCTTGTGTAAATAATTTCATGATTCCGCTGACATCTGCATTTCTCTCCCTGCTCTGGGGAGAAAAGCAATGTAAATTAGTACTGTCTGTTTCCCTCGAAGACAAACAAGATGTTCGGATGGGGAGTAGAAGGAGCCACTTCCCTAAACTCTGTGGATATCACAACCAGTTATTCATCCATATCTGCTGCCTACCATCACATTTCAGATAAACATACTGTAGGCCTGGGAATAAAATGGTGCTCTGTCTGTGGATATTCTTGTAGGGCCAGGAGGCTTTCCTGTCCTCGTGACCTGGGTGCACTACATCACTCAAAAATGGAGGTTAGTATAGGAGGTGTTTCTGTATCTGCATCCCAAATGGCACCCTATTCTCTATTAGTGCAATACTTTTGACATGGGCCTCTGGTCAAAAGTATTGCATTATATAGGGATTAGGGTGCCAATTGGGACACAAATGATCCTGGCGACCCACAGGGGTGTACATCTTGGTTCCAGCCAGCAGTAACCCACCTGATTCAGCCTATCATGGCAGCACTACTACACCTAACTCAACTCATCGTCAAGCCATGATTGGTTGACTCAGGTGTGTTAGTGCTGGGCTAAAACAAAGATGTGCTCCCCGACTATGTGGGTTCCCAGGGTGTACCAGGAATGAACAACACTGATGTGTATTGCCCTCATCAACTATCCAAGATGGCGTAGCAGTGCGGTCGTGTTTTCTGTAGTGTCCTCATGTAAATAGCCAGTTTTTTTTTCTCCGTATATATTTCTCAATCTCATTTTCCATCGTTTAACTAAATATACTTTCCTGCAACCCGCCTCACCCAATGTGGAACGGATTCTATTATTTCTTTATACCTTCGTATCTAGAACATCCGGCAGAAACTAGCCAGCTAACTAGCTACTTGCTATTAGCCACCTTTAGCGGTCTTCACCATTGTCCGTGGCCTGCCCTACTTTCCAGCCAGCTCTAGCCTGAACAATTATTGGCCAGTCTGCACATCGCGCTATCGAGCCATAGCACATCGGATTTTCTGCCGGAATCACTGAATCACTGGACCTTAACACCAGATCATCGCAACTAGCTAGCTGCAACTGAATGGCTGTTGTTGTTGGATAATCAACACTGTCCAGTAGAAAACCCCAGTTAGCCTTGAGCTAGCCTCGAGCCAGGCCCATCTCCCGGCTATCTACCTCTCTGTCAACTGGACGGGACCTCCTAGTGTTGACACGGAGCCCCGCCGATCCATCACGACTGGTCTGCCGACGTAATCGTCTGATGTGGTTTTAACAGGCTTCCCGTTGCGACGACCACAAAGATCCATCTGCTAGCCCCGGCCCGCTAGCACACGCAATCAACAGCCATGCCTCCCGCTCGCCTGTGCCGTAGCAGCCACTGAACTGAACTGCTCCCGGACTCACCTATTGCTGTTCACTGGACCTTATGATCACTCAGCAATACAGCTGATGCCTGCTGGACTGTTCGTTTTTACGGTACCCCATCCTGTTTATCTGTTTAGCCTTAGCCGAAACTTTCAATGCCATTACCAGTTGTTGTCTTAGCTCTCTCGAATAACACCTGTGGTTGCTTTATGCCTCTCTCCCATGTCAATATGCCTTGCCTATTGCTGTTCTAGTTAGTTCTTACTGTACCTTTTCACTGTAGAGCCCCCAGTGCCACACAACCTGCCTCAGATAGCTCCTTTGTCCCACCACCCACACACGCGGAGACCGGCTCAATCGGTGCCTCCAGTGATGCTATCTCTTTCATCATTACCCAACGCTTAGGTTTACCTCCACTGTACTCATATCCTTTCATATCCTTGTCTGTACATAATGCCCTGAATCTATTCTACAACGACCGGAAATCTGTCTCTTTTATTCTCTGTACCCAACGCACTAGAAGACCAGTTCTTAAAGCCTTAGCCTTATTCTATTCCTCCTCTGTTCCTCTGGTGATGTAGAGGTTAACCCAGGCCCCAGTATCACTCCTACTCCCCAGGCGCTATCATTTTTTACTTCTGTAACCGCAAAAGCCTTGGTTTCTTGCATGTTAACATCAGAAGCCTCCTCCCTAAGTTTGAGTTATTCACTGCGATAGCACACTCTGCCAACCCTGATGTTCTAGCAGTGTCTGAATCCTGGCTTAGTAAGCCCACCAAAGATTCAGAAATGTCCATTCCCAACTACAACATTTTCCGTCTAGATAGAACTGCCAAAGGGGGCGGAGTTGCAATATACTGTAGAGATAGCCTGCAGAGCTCTATCATACTATCCAGGTCTGTGCCCAAATATTTTGAGCTTCTACTTCAAAATTCCACCTTTCCAGAAATAAGTCTCTCACTGTTGCCGCTTGCTACAGACCCCCCTCAGCCCCCAGCTGTGCCCTGGACACCATATGTGAATTGATTGCCCCCCATCTATCCTCAGAGTTCATATTGCTTGGTGACCTAAACTGGGATATGCTTAACACCCCGGCCGTCCTACAATCTAAACTAGATGCCCTCAATCTCACACAAATTATAAAGGAAACTACCAGGTACAACCCTAAATCCGTTAACATGGGCACCCTCATAAATATCATCCAGACTAATTTACCCTCTAAATACACCCCTGCCATCTTCAACCAGGATCTCAGCGATCACTGCCTCATTGCCTGCGTCTGTAATGGGTCCACGGTCAAACGACCACCCCTCGTCACTGTCAAACGCTCCCTAAAACACTTCAGCGAGCAGGCCTTTCTAATTGACCTGGCCCGGGTGTCCTGGATGGATATTGACCTCATTCCGTCAGCAGAGGATGCCTGGTTGTTCTTTAAAAGTGCTTTCCTCTCCATCTTAAATAAGCATGCCCCATTCAAAAAAGTCAGAAATAAGAACAGATATAGCCCCTGGTTCACCTCAGACTTGACTGCCCTTGACCAGCACAAAAACATCCTGTGGCGTACTGCATTAGCATCGAACAGCCCCCGCGATATGCAACTTTTCAGGGAAGTCAGGAACTAATATACACAATCAGTTAGGAAAGCAAAGGCTAGCTTTTTCAAACAGAAATGTGCATCCTGTAGCACTAACTCCAAAATGTTTTGGGACACTGTAAAGTCCATGGAGAATAAGAGCACCTCCTCCCAGCTGCCCACTGCACTGAGGCTAGGAAACACTGCCACTACCGATAAATCTATGAAATTAATCGAAAATTTCAACAAGCATTTTGCTATGGCTGGCCATGCTTTCCACCTGGCTACCCCTACCCCGGACACCAGATCTGCACACTCCGCTGCAACTTGCCCATGCTCCCCCCCCGCTTCTCCTTCACCCGAATTCAGATAGCTGATGTTCTGAAAGAGCTGCAAAATCTGGACCCCTACAAATCAGCTGAGCTAGACAATCTGGACCCGTTCTTTCTAAAATTAGCGCCGAAATTGTCGCAACCCCTATTTCCAGCCTGTTCAATGTCTCTTTCCTATCGTCTGAGATCCCCAGAGATTGGAAAGCTGCCGCGGTCATCCCCCTCTTCAAAGGGGGTGACACTCTAGATACAAACTGTTACAGACCTATATCCATCCTGCCCTGCCTTTCGAAAATATTTGAAAGCCAAGTTAACAAACAGATCACCGACCATTTCGAATCCCACCGTACCTTCTCCGCTATGCAATCTGGATTCCGAGCTGGTCATGGGTGCACCTCAGCCACGCTCAAGGTCCTAAATGATATTATAACCTCGATACTGTGCAGCCGTCTTCATCGACCTGACCAAGGTTTTCGACTCCGTCAATCACTGCATTCTTATTGGCAGACTAAATAGCCTTGGTTTCTCGAATGACTGCCTCGCCTGGTTCACCAACTACTTCTCAGATTGAGTTCAGTGTGTCAAATCGGAGGGCCTATTGTCTGGACCTCTGGCAGTCTCTATGGGGGTGCCACAGTGTTTAATCTCGGGCCTACTCTATTCTCTGTGTATATAAATGATGTCGCTCTTGCTGCTGGTGACTCTCAGATCCACCTCTATGCAGACGACACCATTTTGTATACATCTGGCCCTTCATTGGACACTGTGTTAACAAACCTCCAAAACGAGCTTCAATGCCATACAGCAGTCCTTCCTTAGCCTCCAACTGCTCTTAAATGCTAGTAAAACTAAATGCATGCTCTTCAATCGAACGCTGCTTGCTCCCGCCCGACTAGAATCACTACTCTCGGCGGGTCTGACTTAGAATATGTGGACAACTACAAATACCTAGGTGTCTGGTTAGACAACAAAGCCTCCTTCACTCATGCTGCCAAACATGCCCTCATAAAACTGACTATCCTACCGATCCTTGACTTCGGCGATGTCATTTACAAAATAGCCTCCAACACTCTACTCAGCAAATTGGATGTAGTCTATCACCGTGCCATCCGTTTTGTCACCAAAGCCCCATATAATACTCACCATTGTGACCTGTACGCTCTCGTTGCCTGGCTCTCACTACATATTCGTCGCCAAACCCACTGGCTCCAGGTCATCTATAAATCTCTGCTCGGCAAATCCTTGCCTTATCTTAGCTCATTGGTCACCATAGCAACACCCACCCGTAGTATGCGTTCCAGCAGGTATGTCTCACTGGTCATCCCCAAAGCCAACACCTCCTTTGGCCGCCATTCCTTCCAGTTCTCTGCTGCCAATGACTGGAACGAACTGCAAAAATCTCTGAAGCTGGAGACTGTTATCTCCCTCACTGACTTTAAGCATCAGTTGTCAGAGCAGCTTACCGATCACTGCACTTGTACACAGCCCATCTGTAATTAGCCCACCCAACTACCTCATCCACATATTGTTATTTATTTTGCTCATTTGCACTCCAGTATCTCTATTTGCACATAATCTTCTGCACATCTATCATTCCAGTGTTAATACTAAATTGTAATTATTTTACACTATGGCCTATTTATTGCCTTACCTCCATAACTTGCTACATTCGCACACACTGTATATATACAGTGGGGAGAACAAGTATTTGATACACTGCCGATTTTGCAGGTTTTCCTACTTACAAAGCATGTAGAGGTCTGTAATTTTTATCATATGTACACTTCAACTGTGAGAGACGGAATCTAAAACAAAAATCTAGAAAATCACATTGTATGATTTTTAAGTAATTAATTTGCATTTCATTGCATGACATAAGTATTTGATCACCTACCAACCAGTAAGAATTCCGGCTCTCACAGACCTGTTCGTTTTTCTTTAAGAAACACTCCTGTTCTCCACTCATTACCTGTATTAACTGCACCTGTTTGAACTCGTTACCTGTATAAAAGACACCTGTCCACACACTCAATCAAACAGACTCCAACCTCTCCACAATGGCCAAGACCAGAGAGCTGTGTAAGGACATCAGGGATAAAATTGTAGACCTGCACAAGGCTGGGATGGGCAACAGGACAATAGGCAAGCAGCTTGGTGAGAAGGCAACAACTGTTGGCACAATTATTAGAAAATGGAAGAAGTTCATACAATGTGATTTTCTAGGATTTGTGTTTCAGATTCCGTCTCTCACAGTTGAAGTGTACCTATGATAAAAAGTACAGACCTCTACATGCTTTGTGAGTAGGAAAACATGCAAAATCGGCAGTGTATCAAATACTTGTTCTCCCCACTGTATTTTCTGTTTTATTTTTGACTTTATGTTTTGTTTACCCCATATGTAACTCTGTTGTTTTTATCGCACTGTTTTGCTTTATCTTGGCCAGGTCGCATTTGTAAATGAGATCTTGTTCTCAACTGGCTTACCTGGTTAAATAAAGGTGAAATAAAATAAAAAATAAAAATCATGGGTAGACTGGTATTGGGCAACAGTTAGCCAACCTAACATGGTGAATTGAGATGGGAAACAGATTAGCTGACAAAGTGGATATTAATTACACATAGAGGACGGAAGGCCATAGGGCAGGGTTCTTCAATTCCGGTCCTGGAGGGCCGAAACACCTCTGTTTTTCATCCTCTACTTCTAATCAGGGGCTAATTCAGACCTGGGACACCAGGTGAGTGCAATTAACTACCAGGTAGAAATAAAAAACAGAAGTGTTTCGGCCCTCCAGGACCGGAATTGAAGAACCCTGCCATAGGGCAACATCCTGTACAATACACAGAAGATTTAGGGTGCCCCTCAAATGGTACCCTATTTTCTATTTAGTGCATTACTTTTGAGCCCTATGGACCCTGGTAAAGAAGTAGTGCATACGCGGCCAGTTGGGACACATAATTCATTTCAGGCAGTGGATATTCGACCGATCCCTAACCTCACCCCTACCCATAACCCTTACCCTAACTTCGTCCCCAGGCTAATTGCTACTGCATATGACCGCATATTCAAACAGGGAAATGGTTCAATCATTTATTTACCATCAATTTTAGAATCACTTAAAATAAGGGCCGTGTTTCATGTAGGCTTACCCTAGTGTGACGTTTTGATAACTGTGTAAATCTCTCTCAGACAACATGACTAACCCTAACCCTGTTACGTGAACTATCATTTTAATATGGTGAAACTATTCCTTTTTAAATATTAATTTCAAAAGAAACATTAAACATCTAATAGTCAAATCATAGTGTAAAAGCAGGTGAGCTGGATCTAATCTTTTGGCCATTTTCTGGTGTTTTGTGGTGAAAAACTGAGCATAACATGTCAACCCTGTTACCCATAGATACAGTGAGGGAAAAAAGTATTTGATCCCCTGCTGATTTTGTTCGTTTGCCCACTGACAAAGAAATGATCAGTCTATAATTTTAATGGTAGGTTTATTTGAACAGGGAGAGACAGAATAACAACAAAAAATCCAGAAAAATGCATGTCAAAAATGTTATAAATTGATTTGGAATTTAATGAGGGAAATAAGTATTTGACCCCCTCTCAATCAGAAAGATTTCTGGCTCCCAGGTGTCTTTTATACAGGTAACGAGCTGAGATTAGGAGTACACTCTTAAAGGGAGTGCTCCTAATCTCAGCTTGTTACCTGTATAAAAGACACCTGTCCACAGGTCAATCATTCAATCAGATTCCAAACTCTCCACCATGGCCAAGACCAAAGAGCTCTCCAAGGATGTCAGGGACAAGATTGTAGACCTAACAAGGCTGGAATGGGCTACAAGACCATCGCCAAGTAGCTTGGTGAGAAGGTGACAACAGTTGGTGCGATTATTCGCAAATGGAAGAAACACAAAATAACTGTCAATCTCCCTCGGCCTGGGGCTCCATGCAAGATCTCACCTCATGGAGTTGCAATGATCATGAGAACGGTAAGGAATCAGCCCAGAACTACCCGGGAGGATCTTGTCAATGATCTCAAGGCAGCTGGGACCATAGTCACCAAGAAAACAATTGGTAACACACTACACCGTGAAGGATTGAAATCCTGCAGAGCCCGCAAGGTCCACCTGCTCAAGAAAGCCCATATACAGGGCCGTCGAAGTTTGCCAATGAACATCTGAATGATTCAGAGGAGAACTGGGTGAAAGTGCTGTGGTCAGATGAGACCAAATTCGAGCTCTTTGGTGGAGGAGGAGGAATGCTGCCTATGACCCCAAGAACACCATCCCCACCATCAAACATGGAGGTGGAAACATTATGCTTTGGGGGTGTTTTTCTGCTAAGGGGACAGGACAACTTCACCGCATCAAAGGGACGATGGACGGGGCCATGTACCGTCAAATCTTGGGTGAGAACCTCCTTCCCTAAGCCAGGGCATTGAAAATGGGTCATGGATGGCTATTCCAGCATGACAATGACGCAAAACACACGGCCAAGGCAACAAAGGGGTGGCTCAAGAAGAAGCACATGAAGGTCCTGGAGTGGCCTAGCCAGTCTCCAGACCTTAATCCCATAGAAAATCTGAGGGAGCTGAATGTTCGAGTTGCCAAACGTCAGCCTCGAAACCTTAATGACTTGGAGAAGATCTGCAAAGAGGAGTGGGACAAAATCCCTCCTGAGATGTGTGCAAACCTGGTGGCCAACTACAAGAAACGTCTGACCTCTGATTGCCAACAAGGGTTTTGCCAACAAGTACTAAGTAATGTTTTGCAGAGTGGTCAAATACTTATTTCCCTCATTAAAATGCAAATCAATTTATAACATTTTTTACATGCGATTTTCTGGAAATTTTTTGGGTTATTCTGTCTCACTGTTCAAATAAACATACCATTAAAATTATAGACTGATCATGTCTTTGTCAGTGGGCAAACGTACAAAATCAGCAGGGGATCAAATACTTTTTTTCCCTCACTGTAGACAGGCTAGACATTGCATTCAATTGACCCTCACTGTTGCACACAACAAGCTTCCATTTCCCTTGTCACAAGGGGATTCATGGCTGATTTAAAAAGTAATTACCAGTTGGAGGGCGTTCAAGTGGGTTTTTCGCAGTTCCCACTTACAAACGCAATAAAACAACACTAACCTGTAGAGCCATATAACACCACTCATTGGAAGCACAATACCTAGACCTACTCTTTGACATATGTGTGGAGCGTTGTACAATGTATAGTTTTGTTTAAAAAAATTACTAAATAAACAGCCTAGTGCCCAATCTCAGGCACTATATTGTTTTCATTATTTAATTAAGCTGAAGAGGCACTTATTATAGTGATTTTGTATTTTTATTTCTTGAGCTGGAAAAAATGTTTTTCTGAAGTTGAACATGTGCTCTTTATGACAGAATGTATTTTTTTTATTTTTACTTACCATCACAATTTTTATTACATTATAAACTGGGTGGATCGAGCCCTGAATGCTGATTGGCTGACAGCTGTGGGGTTATCAGACCGTATACCACGGGTACAACAAAACATGTATGTTTGCTGCTCTAATTACATTGGTAACCAGTTTATAATAGCAATAAGGCACCTCAGGGGTTTGTGGTATATGGCCAATATACCATGGCTAAGGGCTGTGTCCAGGCACTCCACGTTGCGTCGTGCTTAAGAAGAGCACTTAGCAGTGGTATATTGGCCATGTACCACACCTCTTCGGGTCTTATTGCTTAAGTAAATCACTGCCAAAGTTTTGGCTTGGTGGCCCAAAAAAAGTTCTCCATTGATCAATACGTAAAGAGTAATGTAAGAAGCCGAATTAGGAACCACTTTGGCCACCCTGTAGACTAGATGTCATAGCCATGCATTTACAGCCATTTGAGCAAAGAGGCAAATGTCTTTACATGCATCTCTGGATTACATGCATTTTTTAGCAAGATGCAAATGTCTCTACATGCATTTGAAATACACGTGACTTTAAATAAAGTTGTGGTCAAAAGTTTTGAGAATGACACAAGTATTGGTCTTCACAAAGTTTGCTGCTTCAGTGTTTTGAGATATTTTTTTCAGATGTTACTATGGTATACTGAAGTATAATTACAAGCATTCCATGAGTGTCAAAGACAAACCCTTCTTTTTTAAGACCTCTGCAATCCGCCCTGGCATGCTGTCAATTAACTTCTGGGCCACATCCTGACTGATGGCAGCCCATTCTTCCATAATCAATGCTTGGAGTTTGTCAGAATTTGTTGGTTTTTGTTTGTCCACCCGCCTCTTGAGGATTGACCACAAGTTCTCAATGGGATTAAGGTCTGGGGAGTTTCCTGTCCATGGACCCAAAATGTAGATGTTTTGTTCCCCGAACCACTTAGTTATCACTTTTGCCTTATGGCAAGGTGCTCCATCATGCTGGAAAAGGCATTGTTCGTCACCAAACTGTTCTTGGATGGTTGGGAGAAGTTGCTATCGGAGGATGTGTTGGCAAAATTGTGAGTGAGCCCACTCCCTTGGCTGAGAAGCAACCCCACACATGAATGGTCTCAGGATGCTTTACTGTTGGCATGACACAGGACAGATGGTAGCGCTCACCTTGTCTTCTCCGGACAAGCTTTTTTCCGGATGACCCAAACAATCGGAAAGGGGATTCATCAGAGAAAATGACTTTACCCCAGTCCTCAGCATTCCAATCCCTGTACCTTTTGCAGAATATCAATCTGTCCCTGATGTTTTTCCTGGAGAGAAGTGGCTTCTTTACTGCCCTTCTTGACACCAGGCCATCATCCAAAAGTCTTCACCTCACTGTGCGTGCAGATGCACTCACACCTGCCTGCTGCCATTCCTGAGCAAGCTCTGCACTGGTGGTGCCCCGATCCCGCAGCTGAATCAACTTTAGGAGACAGTCCTGGCGCTTGCTGGACTTTATTGGGCGCCCTGAAGCCTTTTTCACAACAATTTAACCTCTCTCCTTGAAGTTCTTGATGATCCGATAAATGGTTGATTTAGGTGCAATCTTACTAGCAGCAATATCCTTGCCTGTGAAGCCCTTTTTGTTCCAAGCATCGATGACGGCACGTGTTTCCTTGCAGGTAACCACGGTTAACAGAGGAAGAACAATGAAGGGCTCCCGAGTGGCGCAGTGGTCTAAGGCACTGCATCTCAGTGCTTGAGGAGTCACTACAGACCCCCTGGTTCGATTCCAGGCTGTATCACAACCGGCCGTGATTGGGAGTCCCATAGGGCGGCGCACAATTGGCCCAGCGTCGTCCGGGTTTGGCCGGTATAGGGCGTCATTGTAAATAAGAACTTCTTCTTAACTGACTTGCCTAGTTAAATAAAGGAAAAATAAAATGATTTCAAGCACCACCCTACTTTTAAAGCTTCAAGTCTGTTATTCTAACTCAATCAGCATGACAGAGTGATCTCCAGCCTTGTCCCCGTCAACACTCTCACCTGTGTTAACGAGGGAATCACTGTCAGCTGGGCCTTTTGTGGCAGGGCTGAAATGCAGTGGAAATGTTTTTGGGGGATTTAGTTTATTTTCATGGCAAAGAGGGACTTTGCAATTAATTACAATTCATCTGATCACTCTTCATAACATTCTGGAGTATATGCAAATTGCCATCATAAAAACTGAGGCAGCAGACTTTGTGAAAATTAATATTTGTGTCATTCTCAAAACTTTTGACCATGACTGTATATTGAAATGTATTTTTTTTATGGGTTCTGTGTGTAAGTTAGTTTACATAATGTTTTAAATCATGAAATGCCTGATTGAAGAACCTCTATTCTACTTGCTAGTTGTATCATATCATTTCATTTCCTTAAATAAGTATTTTATGGCCAACCAAAAATAAATAACAAGGAGTTGTTGAGACAAAGCAGTCGTCACAACACCAGGGTCGTATTAATTAGTGCACACCATAGCAAAACATTTTGCAACGGAAAACAAGAGTGATTCTTATTGGACATGTTCAGTTGGTCCCTCCCTGTTTGTCTGTTTTCTTCCATTTGGTGCTTGTTGAATACTACCCCGTAAACAAGCCAGGGTGGAATGCTGAATAGAGGGAAATTACTGCAGAGCGGTTTCCTGTCGTAAAGCCTTTGGTTGGTCCAGTTAACTAGGCCTCTGTGGCTATTTCCATCCTATCGAGAGGCCTTCTTCTCTCACAAGTGCTGCTGTCAGACCCAGGCCAGTCAGGCCACTGTGATGTCATCTGCTATTTAGGAGCATCAGCGTTGGTTTGGTAAACAGACAGGAACGCTGGGGAGAATGTGAGTCAAACTGTGCAGGACTCTGTGTGTTTCTCTCAGACACTCTTTCTCTCTCTCTCTGTTCGCTCTCTCTGTCTTACTGCTGTCGCACGTCTTTCTCACAGTCTCTCTCTCTCTCTCTCTCTCTCTCTCTCTCTCTCTCTCTCTCTCTCTCTCTCTCTCTCTCTCTCTCTCTCTCTCTCTCTCTCTCTCTCTCTCTCTCTCTCTCTCTCTCTCTCTCTCTCTCTCTCTCTCTCTCTCTCTCTCTCTCTCACACACACACACACACACACACACACACACACACACACACACACACACACACACACACACACACACACACACACACACACACACACACACACACACACACGTCCCCGGGTTCAGTAATAGGATGGACTTGAAGGGCCCAGTAACAGAGCAGCCATTGTTCAGGACTGACTGCACTACCAGGCCAGTCTGAAGTGACGTGCTATATACAGCATTAGGTCATAGCTGGTGTTAGCAGGCCAATGAGGTGATTCTGCTAATCACACTGAACAAAAATATAAACACATAATGTAATGTGTTGGTCCCATGTTTCATGAGCTGAAATAAAATACCCCAGAAATGTTCAAGAAGCTGATTAAACAGCATGATCATTACACAGGTGCAGTTGTCGTCACACAACACAATGCCACAGTTTTGAGGGAGCGTGCAATTGGCATGCTGACTTCAGGAACGTCCGTCTGAGCTGTTGCCATAAACATCCTCTAATGTTGTTTTAGAGAATTTGGCAGTACGTTCAACTGGCCTCACAACTGCAGACCACGTGTAACCACGCCAGCCCAGGACCTCCACATCCGGCTTCTTCAGCTGTGGGTTTGCACAACCGAAGAATTTCTACACAAACTGTCAGAAACCGTCTCAGGGAAGCTCATCTGTGTGCTCGTCATCCTCACCAGGGTCTTTACCTAACTGCAGTTTGGCGTCTAATATATTTGCACACTGAGGAAGGGATGCGGGTAAAAAACAACGTTTATCAGAAGTCATGGATCAAGTGCAAGTACAGATGATCACATGTAGTAATTAGTAACAGCGCCACCCTCAGGCACTCCAGGTAAGTACATGTACATACATGACATCTCCCTTTCTTTAGATATTTTTTCTTCTCAAAAAACATTGCAAACAATATGTAAAACAATATTTCATTTTTTACAACATAACGTAGACATCACAATTGTCATCACATTGTTATTAATGTCTTTTCAATGTTTTATTTATTTTCTTTGAAAAATAAAATATCTGATTAGTCTTTTTAGTACTGGTAGCGTTTTGGCATTCTGATAGGTCTTACATTACGAGTTGATTTCACTTTTGTGTCAGTGTTTACGTTGTTGCTTTCCACTGTTTGTTTTGGTGTTGTTGGTGCTGGACAACACAGCTGAGTAGTTTTCTTCCAGGCTGACGCTTGTTTCAGGTTCTCTTTCCACAGGATAAGGTCAGTCCATTATGGTTTCTGAGTGTCTCTCTGGGTGTGTTGTTTCATGTGTTCTTAACAGGTGTCTCCAGTTTCTTCTGTAGATTCTCTCGGTTGGTGTTTGTACTATGACCTTGGCTGCTCATGTTTTACAAGTTCAATTGCTGGTTGCCATTTGTTGTCTTGTCTGATCCTTACTTGTTCTCCTTCCTTCATGACCAAAAGCTTACGTGTGCCTTGGTCAAAGTAATGTTTTTGTCTCTGTTGTCTGTTTGTGAGATGGCTGATAGTCTTGGCTTTAACAATCTTTTTGGTGTCAATCTTTTTCCATCCAGGGGTGTCTTTCTGTACAGTCTGAACTGCTCTCTCAGCTTGGCCGTTTGACGTTGGAAATCTAGGACTCAGGTGACATGTTTGAACTCCCAACTGGTAGAGAACTCTGACATTTCTTGACTCACCAACTGTCTTCCATTGTCGGAGCACAAAAAGTTGGGCACCCCATGCCTTGCGAAGATCGACTTTAGTGCTGTAATGATGTGTTTACTTGTTGTCCCACTGAGCTTGGAGATTTCTGGGTATTTTGAGTAGTAATCCACACGTAGTCAATATTCTGTGTGGTTGTAATGGAAGAGGTCCACTCCAACTTTGGCCCTAGCTCTCTCTGGGACTGGATGAGACATGAGCGGCTCTCTTTGGTTGTTGTTTTTGTGTGTTTTGCAGACTACATATTTTGTTACAACATCTTCAGTCTGTTTCGCCATACCTGGCCAGAACAGAGCATCCCTTGCATTTTATGATTCCCATGTGTGCTTCAAGGATTTATTTTCTCATATTCTGAGGAATGACTAGTTTTGAACTTTTGAACAGCAGTCCATCTGAGTCCTCTCTGAAGGTCCGGTAGTGCTGTATTTTCTTTGCAACTTTCCCTCTCGTGTCTGGCCATCCTTTTTTAACTGTTTCTGTGACCAGTCTTCACTCTTAATCTTCTGCTGTTGCTGTTTTGAATTGCTGCATTTTCTCTTCTGAAACAGGAAGTTGATGTGCGATGTAGTTTACATCCACCTCACCATCCAGCAATTTCACTCTCTGTTCCTTCAGGTATATTCGGCTCAGTGCATCAGGATCTCCTTTCCTGGTTTAAATGTCACACGTAGACTGTATCTCTGTAGTCTCATCAACATTCTCTGCAGTCTGGCTGGTGCTTTCTAGAGCGACTTCTTGAAGATTGTTTCCAAGGGCTTGTGGTCTGACTCTACCTGGATCTGTTTTCCATACAGGTATTGATGAAACTTCTCGCGGCCATACACTATCGCCAGTAGCTCTTTTTCAATTTGAGCATATCTCTTTTGACAGTCTGAGAGATCTTGACCCAAATGCGATTGGCTGACCATCTTGCAGGATCACAGCTCCCAAGCCTTCTGAGTTTGCATCCACAGATAGTGTCACTGTGTTTTTTCACATCGTAGTACTTTAACACTGGCGCATTGCTGACAAGTGTTATCAGGCGTTTTGAAGCGCTGTTCCTGTAAAGACTAACAATTCCACTGAACGTCTCCTTCCAGCAGTTGTCTCAGTGGAGCGCTGACATCAGAGATTTGGGATGAACTTTGCGAGATACTGCAACATCCCCATGAACCTCTGAAGCGCTGCTTTGTCCTCTGGCATGTCTTGTATTGCTCTGACCTTTTCGGAGTCTGGTTTCAGGCCGTCTTTGCTTAACACATGTCCAATGTAGTGAATTTCTGTCATTCAGATTTTACACTTGTCATTATTCAGTTTCAAGTTGATGCTTCTCAGTCTGTCTAGTAGCTGTCTCAGTCTCCGGTCATGCTGCTCTGTGTCATCAGCCCAGACAAGAATGTCATTCATGATGTTTACAACACCTTCCAGACCTTCCAACCGCTGGCGAGACACCTCTGGAACAGACGAAATTCCGATTGGCAGTCTCTTGAATGAATACCTTCCAAACGACGTATTCAACATGCAGCGTCAGGAGCTCTCTTCATCCAGTTGGATTTGCCAGAATCCTTGGTTTCCATCAACTACTGAAAATACCTTGGCGTTAGGCATTTCATCAACTACCTCTTCAATGGTATGTAAAGGATAATGTTTTCTCTTGACGGCTTTGTTTTGATCCTGTGAGGCCATGCGTACCCGTATTTTGTTTGACTTCACGATTGTCACCAAGCTGTTTACCCATTCAGTAGGCTCAGTTTGCCTGATGAGGACATCCATGCTTTCCATGCGGTTCAGTTCCTTTTCAAGTTTTGATTTTAGTGCTTCAGGCACTTTTCTGGGTGACAGTGGCGGCTCCTGAAAAAATTCTCAGGGGGGGCAATTTTTCTGATGATTTAGGTGACCTACACACATTTTAAAAAAGATATGTCCAGCAACAACATGAAGACAGGGGCAGCATATAAGTCAATACCAGAAGCATTTATTGACTGATCTGGGGAGATGGATTCCAGTTTCTGTGACAGATTATAAATAATCTCTGATGCCTTTGTTATATTAGCTTTTGGTTGAATGTACACAACGGTAACAAACAATTGGGGGAACTCACGGGGCAGATAGTAAGGTCGCAGTGACACAGAAAGCAGTTCAATGTCGGGGGTACAGAGTCGCTCTCTTACCAGGATCGATTTTCCCTGTGACTGTCAGATCGCGGTCCGCTCTGACCAGGGTGAAGCCGGCCGGCTCCACTTCTCTGTCCGGGACTCTGTCATCCAGCCAAGTCTCAGTAAATGCCAGCAAACAGGCCTCCCGATATTCGTGTTGGAAGCGCAGATTCGCTGACAACTCATCCGCTTTCCCCCTCAGTGACTGGGCATTAATCAGCAAGGTGGTGGGTAAGGGAAGTTTGTTCTGCTGTATTGGATTCCGCTGCCAGCAGCGTTTTCATTATTTAGTCCGTTCGTAGCGGGTATGTACACGATCAACAAGATCAGTCCAAAACCCACCACTGGAAATCCATGGTTGGCAGAATGTTTGTAAACTAAGTGTACAAATTAAAAACATAAAATAACGCCACTAAGTGTACAAATTAAAAACATAAGATAACGCCACACTGCAGGTCGCAACAGAGACGCTGCTACCCGCTATTTTCTTAGTTACGTTCATGGTTACGTTACGTATGATGAAAGCGCGTAAGTGCAAGCCCTCAGAAACCCATAGAGATTGTATTGAAAGCTCTGAAATTTGAAAAAAATTGATTTTACATGGGAGTCTATGACAGACTTCTGGGCGATTTTCAACCTGACTGAAATCGCCCCAAAAGGGGGGGGGGGGGCATTTGAAGCACGACTTTAGCCTGATTGGACATTTAGTGGCAGTCAGATCAGATTAGAACACTGATAACTACTCTTGCCGTGATATAATTGATTAGAAAAAAAATCCCTTCCTTTTCCCGTTTGGCAGTGCGTCGCCCATATCGCCCTATTGAACACACCGCCCCTGCTGGGTGAGTGAACCACTGGTGTGACTTTTGGGTCTATTTGTATGTGATGAACTCCTGGAACACATCCAAGTCCTGTGAATAAATCTTCATATTCACTCAAAATGTCAGTCTCCTGTCCTTTGTTCAAGCTTGAATATTCTCTGTATTAAGTCCATTTGCAGAGAAGCTGATCTTCCAAGTATTGCAGGTGCATCTTGTTCTAAAACTTGAAATTCCAGTTCACACTTTCTCTTTGTATTGCCATTTGAGTGTTTTCTTGTCTTTTGGCTCCATACGTCACTAGCTTGCAGTTGGACTTTGCATGGAATCACCACTCACTTTCACTTTCAGTTTTTTCAAGTCTCTCACGGACAAGACATTACACTCAGATCCTGTATCCAGCTTAACAGTAAGTTTCTGGTTGTTTATTTTCAGTGTTTCGGTCCACTGCTCTTTCTCAGTATTTTTTTCATTGACATTCACTAGCTGAGCTACACATTGTATTTCACTCTGTTTCACTTCAATTGTCCCAATGAATATTATTATTATTAATTATAATATGTCCTCATTTCCTGCTGTCATCTCCCTCACAATACATGACAGTGTCGTAAATGACTTCAATGTGAAAATGCGAAAATGCTGGAGAAGTGTGCTCCTCACGGTGTATCCCAGTTTCAACTGTACCAGGCAGATGGCAGAGTGTTGGTGAGCGGTTTTCTGATGTCAACGTTGTGAACACAGTGCCCCGTGGTGGTGGTGGGGTTATGGTATGGGCAGGCATAAGCTACGGACAACAAACACAATTGCATCTTATTGATGGCAATTTGAATGCACAGAAATACTGTGACGAGATCCTGAGGCCCATTGCCATGCCATTCGTCCGCCGCCATCACTTCATGTTTCATCATGATAATGCACGACCCATGTCACAAGGATCTGTACACAATTACTGGAAGCTGAAAATATCCCAGTTCTTCTATGGCCTGCATACTCACGAGACATGCAACCTATTGAGCATGTTTGGGATGCTCTGGATTTGACGTGTACGACAGCGTGTTCCAGTTCCCGCCAATATCCAGCAACTTCGCACAGCCGTTGAAGAGGAGTGGTACAACATTCCACAATCAACAGCCTGAACAAGTCTATGTGAAGGAGATGTGTCGCACTGCATGAGGCAAATGGTGGTCACACAAGATACTGAATGGTTTTCTGATCCACACCACTACCTTTTTTTTAAGGTATCTGTGACCAACAGATGCATATCTGTATTCCCAGTCATGTGAAATCCATAGATTAGGGTCTAATGAATTCATTTCAATTGAGTGATTTCCTTATAATAAACTGTAACTCTGTAAAATCTTTGAAATTGTTGCGTTTATTTTTGTTCAGAGTATGTGACAAACACACACAGACCCAACAGATAGTGGCTTTTTATGTAATTCATTCTGATCCAATACACTGAATATGATAGATAAGAACACTTGTCATTTAATGGAAATTTCCTCTAGCATAAATAGTCCAAAAAGCACACATACTGTAGACAAAACATACAGCATACATAGAGTTGAAGTTGGAAGTTTACATACACTTAGGTTGGAGTCATTAAAACTCGTTTTTCAACAACTCCACACATTTCTTGTTAACAAACTATAGTTTTGGCAAGTCAGTTAGGACATTTACTTTGTGCATGACACAAGTCATTTTTCCAACAATTGTTTACAGACAGATTATTTCACTGTATCACAATTCCAGTGGGTCAGAAGTTTACATACACTAAGTTGACTGTGCATTTAAACAGCTTGAAAAATTCCAGAAAATGATGTCATGACTTTAGAAGCTTCTGATAGGCTAATTTACATAATTTGAGACAATTGGTGTACCTGTGGATGTATTTCAAGGCCTACCTTCAAACTCAGTGCCTCTTTGCTTGACATCATGAGAAAATCAAAAGAAATCAGCCAAAAATGTGTAGACCTCCACAAGTCTGGTTCATCCTTGTGAGCAATTTCCAAACGCCTGAAGGTACCACGTTCATCTGTACAAACAATAGTACGCAACTATAAACACCATGGGACCAAACAGCCGTCATACCGCTCAGGAAGGAGACACGTTCTGTCTCCTAGAGATGAGCGTACTTTGGTACAAAAAGTGCAAATCAATCCCAGAACAACAGCAAAGGACCTTGTGAAGATGCTGGAGGAAACAGGTACAAAAGTATCTATATCCACAGTAAAACAAGTCCTATATCGACATAACCTGAAAGGCCGCTCAGCAAGGAAGAAGCCACTGCTCCAAAACTGCCATACAAAAGCCAGACTACGGTTTGCAACTTCACATGCGGACAAAGATCGTACTTTTTGGAGAAATGTCCTCTGGTCTGATGAAACAAAAATAGAACTGTTTGGCCATAATGACTATCATTATGTTTGGACAAAAAAGGGGGTGCTTGCAAGCCGAAGAACACCATCCCAACCGTGAAGCACGGGGATGGCAGCATCATGCTGTGGGGGTGCTTTGCTGCAGGAGGGACTGGTGCACTTCACAAAATAGATGGCATCATGAGGAAGGAAAAATTATGTGGATATATTGAAGCAACATCTCAAGACATCAGTCAGGAAGTTAAAACTTGGTCACAAATGGGTCTTCCAAATGGACAATGACCCCAAGCATACTTCCAAAGTTGTGGCAAAATGGCTTAAGGACAACAAAGTCAAGGTATTGGAGTGGCTATTACAAAGTCCTGACCTCAATCCTATAGAAAATGAGTGGGCAGAACTGAAAAAGCATGTACGAGCAAGGAGGCCTACAAACCTGACTAAGTTACACCAGCTCTATCAGGAGGAATGGGCCAAAATTCATCCAACTTATTGTGGGAAGCTTGTTAAACAATTTTTAAGGCAATGCTACCGAATACTAATTGAGTGTATGTAAACTTCTGACCCACTGAGAATGTGATGAAAGAAATAAAAGCTGAAAGAAATAATTCTCTCTACTATTATTCTGGCATTTCACATTCTTAAAATAAAGTGGTGATCCTAACTGACCTAAGACAGGGAATTTTAATAATAATATGCCATTTAGCAGACGCTTTTATCGAAAGCGACTTACAGTCATGCGTGCATACATTTTTTGTGTATGGGTGGTCCCGGGGATCGAACCCACTACCTTGGCGTTACAAGCACCGTGCTCTACCAGCTGAGCTACAGAGGACACTAGGATTAAATGTGAAAAACTGAGGTTAAATGTATTTGGCTAAGGCGTATGTAAACTTCCGACTTCAACTGTACACTGATTGAGATATATCATTATGAGTGATGTGTGTCCTTATGTGCAATGTCTGTTTCTTTCATTTGATTCCTACAATGTTAAAATTAAGTGCTTTGTAAAAATAAAACTAGTGGAAACTGAGCTGCCACCACCTTAAATGAGAGAAAACCATAACTTTGCTAAGGCTATTGGGACAGATTTAAGGTGTACTGAAACATTCATCCTGAGGTGTTCTGAAACATGACGTGGTGTGTTGTAACACCAAATAGTCAAGAATTGTGCAACACCTTGCCAGAGACATGGAGCACAAACCTGGAAACGGTTGAAAACACTATTATGGTGTTTCTTATCGTATGTAGTGCAGAATTATAACCTTTCTCTTTTGGTGTTGTTTCCACTCTAAAACCTAAACACTATTATGGTGTTTTAAATCCTGTCTAGTGCAGAATTAGTTCCCTTCTGGAGTTTCCAAATACTGTAAATGGGAGTCCCTCCTCTTTTTGAATATTCCCTGCTCTTATATTTTATGTTGTTCTGACAAACTCCTCATTGAAAATTCCAAAAGGTCAAATGTACAGTATTATGATCAAATAAATGACACTAGAAAATATAGTTTTGTGAAAACACAAATTAATAAGTTTGTCCAGGATAATAATTAATGAGTACAAAATTACTTTTTCAAGACATGATTTTGAAAATTCTAATTCTTAATCTTTTCTTTGCAAATTATCAAATTACAAAACAACATATGGGGGATTGGAAGTGATGTAGATAATTACATTGATGGAAGTTACAATCTATCTGCAATATTAAAGCTGATCTACCCCCTAAATATATATATTTTTTTAAGTTATCAAATGCTATAACATTAAGAAATTGCAACATGAGTATACAATTATTAAACACATTAATAGCAGTATGCATACCTGATTAAGCTATGCAAACATAACAATAACATGTGGTGTGATGTGGCAGGTCAATGCTAGAGCCGGCTATATTGGCAGTGGCTATTTAGTGTAGCATATAACATGTAGGGGAAGCATCAAACAATAGATAAAGCTCATAAAGCTAGTAGGCAAACAAGCCAGCAGTATTAACTAAAAACCAGGCCTTAATGTGCATTAATAATAAGTGCATGAAAGATGCAAACAATGACTTGTCAATTAACAACTACATGTAGCATCATAAAAACTGATAATTGAATCAAAATTGCCATTTGACTCGGACTATTAGCATTAGTGGACAAAATAGTACACCCCCCAAAAAATTTGACCTAGGTTTCCATCCAATTGGCGACAGATTTTCTTGCGAATATTCTAAAATCCACATAAAAACAATACGTACATTTTCCCACCAGAAGATGTGTTTCCATCAAATTGACTTGTTGCAGATTAAAGGCTGTGCGTGATGACGTAGTGCATGTAAAAATACCTTTTTCCATTAAATTCCCATCTACCGAATAAAAAATACAAGTTAAATGGGTTTCCATTGCATTCAACTCTACTGATGGTTTTCTCACAAAAAAGGTTGCATTATATAGCGGGTATGCCCACTCCAATAATGGCACATGCGCTCTAACCAGCAGCGCACAGATACAGTACTTTATCTGCACACTGTTGGCTAGAGCGCACGTTTAGCCTACATGATGAGATTATTATGGACTAAAGAGCGAGATTATTTTATTTGTCAAAGGGCAGCCAAGCATCAATCGCAACATGCAACAATTTCAAAGATTTTACTGAGCTACAGTTCATATAAGGAAATCAGTCAATTGAAATAAATTCATTGGGCCCTAATCTATGGATTTCACATGACTGGGCAGGGGTGCAGCCATGGGTGGGCCTTGGAGGGCATAGGCCAACCCACTTGGCAGCCAGGCCCTACCACTGGGGAGTCAGGCCCAGCCAATAAGAATGAGTTTTTCCCCACAAAAGGGCTTTATTACAGACAGAAATACCCCCCCCCCCTTTTTCCTCCAAACATAACGATGGTCATTATGGCCAAATATTTCTATTTTTGTTTCATCAGAGCATAGGACATTTCTCCAAAAAGTACGATCTTTTTCCCCATGTGCAGTTGCAAACCGTAGTCTGGCTTTTTTATGGGGGTTTTGGAGCAGTGGCTTCTTCCTTGCTGAGCGGCCTTTCAGGTTATGTCAATATAGGACTCGTTTTACTGTGGATATAGATACTTTTGTACCTGTTTCCTCTAGCATCTTCACAAGGTCCTTTGCTGTTGTTCTGGGATTGATTTGCACTTTACGCAACAAAGGACGTTGATCTCTATGAGACAGAACGTATCTCCTTCCTGAGCGGTATGAAGGCTGCGTGGTCCCATGGTGTTTATACTTGTATACTATTCTTTGTACAGATGAATGTGGTATCTTCAGGTGTTTGGAAATTGCTCCCAAGGATGAACCAGACTTGTGTAGGCCTACAATTGTTTTTCTGAGATCTTGGCTGATTTCTTTTGATTTTCCATGATGTCAAGCAAAGAGGCACTGAGTTTGAAGGTAGGCCTTGAAATACATCCACATGTACACTCCAATTGACTCAAATTATGTAAATTAGTCTATCAGAAGCTTCTAAAGCCATGACATCATTTTCTGGAATTTTCCAAGCTGTTTAAAGGCACAGTCAACTTAGTGTATGTAAACTTTTGAACCACTGGAATTGTGTGATACAGTGAATTATAAGTGAAATAATCTGTCTGTAAACAATTGTTGGAAAAGTTACTTGTGTCATGCACAAAGTAGATGTCCTAACCGACTTGCCAAAACTATAGTTTGTTAACAAGAAATTTGTGGAGTGGTTGAAAAACAAGTTTTAATGACTCCAACCTAAGTGTATGTAAAACTCTGAATTCAACTGTATTTAAATACGTTTTGGCAGGGTTGCCATGGTAATCCTTTAGTTTACCATGTGATGTGTCACAATAAAATAGTAATTATCTTGCATGCGTGTGTGAGAGTGTCAAAGAGCAACATTTCATTGTGAAGTCCTTAGTTACTCATCCAGAATCAACTCAATAACCCCTTGCCTTTGCAGTTTGGCGACAATCACAGCAAAGGGGCCTCATACTGTAGCACAGGGCCATTGTAAGTGGTGGGATCTGAACCCCGGTCTCCAGCTTGGGAAACCAACATCTTAACCGTTAGATGGGCTGAGGGTGACACTGATTTTAAGTCGCAGGCAGGGCTATCTCGTCACGACAGTGTGAGTCCAACTGACTGCAACACCAGCTCTCTTCCCCATATCCACAGGCAGCTCACAGCTACAAGCATGCAGGGTACATCGAAAATTGCACCCTATTCCACACATAGTCCACTACTTTTGACCAGGGCCCTACACTCTTTGAAAAAAAGGTGCTAAGTAAAACCATATAGGGTTCTTCGGTTTATCCCCAAAGGTGAACCCTTTATGGTGCTAGATAGAACCCTTTGCAGAGGGTTCCACCTAGAACCCTCTATGTAGGGTTATTCATAGAACCCCCTGTAAATGGTTATACCTAGAACACTCTATAAATGGTTCTACTAAGAACGTTTTTATCATCTAAAGCAGTGGTCACCAATTGGTCGATCACCACACATCTCTGTAAAAAGCCCAACAATAAAGCCTTGCGTTCCTATATTATTAAAAAAACATTTGCGCTGTTGGCGGTAGGTGCACTTGAATCAGCAGCCCTAGTGCTGTGAAGGCAAAGTGTTCCCATTTTGAACCATTTAATGTGTCTGAAGGTAGAACTCTGTCTTCTTGGCAGGCCCAGAGAGCAAGTCAAGTGCACCTATAGGCCTATCGCTGGCCAATCAGATAGCACAGATCACAATGTCTGTACAGTTTCCACGAGCCATAGACTGTAAAAAGAAGCCTCGAACGCACAGCGAAGGTGACCACTGATCTAAAGGTTCTTGCTAGAACCCTCTATGAAGGGTTCTACAGAGAACCCTTTTACCTTTGAATGTTTCTTCTAAAACCCTCTATGAACAGTTCCACCAGCCTTATTCACCTTTTAAAATTAACTCTTTATGACACTACTGTTCAAAAGTTTGGGGTCACTTAGGAATTTCCTTGTTTTCGAAAGAAAAGCAATTATTTTGTCCATAACATCAAATTGATTAGAAATACAGTGTAGACATTGTTAATGTTGTAAATGGCTATTGTAGCTGAAAACGGCTGATTTTTAATGGAATATCTACATAGGCGTACAGAGGCCCATTATCAGCAACCATCAGTCGTGTGTTCCAATGGCACGTTGTGTTTGCTAATCCAAGTTTATCATTTTAAAAGGCTAATTGATCATTAGAAAACCCTTTTGCAATTATGTTAGCACAGCTGAACACTGTTGTGCTGATTAAAGAAGCAATAAAACTGGCCTTCTTGAGACTAGTTGAGTATCTGGAGCATCAGCAATTGTGGGTTCGATTACAGGCTCAAAATGGCCAGAAACAAAGAACTTTCTTCTGAAACTCGTCAGTCTATTCTTGTTCTGAGAAATGAAGGCTATTCCATGCTAGAAATTGCCAAGTATGGTGTCCAGTAGAGGTCATTGTTTGAAAGCAGCTTGAAGTTGACAGTGGTGTGGCAGGTCGCCTAGTGGTTTGGAGCTTTGGGCCAGTAACCGAAAGGTCACTGGTTCAAATCCCTGTGTTGACTAGGTGAAAATCTATTGATGTGCCCTTGAGCAAGGCACTTAACAGAGTTAAATCTTTAACACTTTTGAAAGTGTTATTATAACACCAGTTAGTGGGACTCATATGTTCACTGAAAATAGTGTACATTTTACACTTTTCTAGTTGAGAAAAAGAAGAAACCCGCACACTGCTCTTGCTAGTATAACTGCTCTTTATTATTATTATTATTATTATAATTTTTTTTTTAGTCATTTAGCAGACGCTCTTATCCAGAGCGACTTACAGGAGCAATTAGGGTTAAGTGCCTTGCTCAAGGGCACATCGACAGATTTTTCACCTAGTCGGCTCGGGGATTAAGCTTGACGTATTGGCCTCAAGGCCTGACATACATGCAAAAACACAGATATTAAAAACAATCCTAAAAAATCTTCCTGCAGTAGAGCATGCTGGGAAATATGATAATGATGGGTATTGTTTTTGATGGGATCATTTAAGGCCTAGATTAAATCAGATCAAGCATTAACCGGTGATAGTCGACACCCACATAGCTGATGTTTTGGCAGTGTCAGAGGTGGAACTGCGTTGGAGTTGTTAATCGGTGAGCAGCTGCTCTTGTTCAGTGTCACAAAGCCACACCTATCCCACTCGCTTTAGAAGTTCAGAACGAGAAAGTGTAGGGCTATATAGAAATAATGACACTCAAATTGAAAATCATTACACAAAATAATGAAGATTTCTATCAAATTGTAGATTACATCTCACATTCCAGTGTTTGAACTTGTAAACAAGGCCGCATGGGATTTCTCAATGCGACTGTGGTTATTAACACCAACACTGGGGGTTATTTTACACCATTGAGTGTCAATTTCAACTCCTGAATCAACACTAGAAATGTTACATTGAAAAATCAACATTGGCCAATTTGCTGTGTCTATGGGAATATTAGTGCATGTGATTTGTGCAATGATTCCCTTAATTATTGTTTACATATCTTTGCCTTTATTTCTGTCTATCAGATCAGTATTTTGTGTGATTTTATTGAGCAGAGAGTAGGAGAATAGAAGGGAATGCGTGAACCAGCAGTGTATTGTATGGTACACAACAAATTGGCCAGTTTTACCTACTGTGGATTTCTCAGTGTAACATTTATAGTGTTGATCAGGAGTTACATTAACTTAAGATTCAGTGGTGTAAAAGAAAATCATGGTTGGTGTTAATAACAAGAGTTGAGTGTGATTGTGTCATTTTTACTTTGTCTATAGTAAAACACTCAAAACCCACTCATTATCTTATTTCCCAGCATGCTCTATTACAGGTAGATTTTTTTTTTAGAATTGATTGTTTCAATATTTGTGTTTTTGCATGTACATTGATAGTTGATTAATCTTATGCTACACAAAGATAAATGACATTTTTCTGAACTATTCCAATCTGTTAGTAGTTGGACTTATTCCGTTACTGAGATAGTTGTTCCAGTTTAGATTATTTAGGTAGTCCCTTACATGGGCGGTGTGTTCAATAGGGCGATATGGGCGACGCACTGCCAAACGGGAAAAGGAAGGGATTTTTTTTCTAATCAATTATATCATGGCAACAGTAGTTCAGTGTTCACGTCTGATCTGCCAGCCACTAAATGTCCAATCAGGCTAAAGTCGTGCTTCAAATGTCCCCGCCCGTTTTGGGGCGATTTCAGTCAGGTTGAAAATCGCCCAGAAGTCTCTCATAGCCTCTAATGTAAAATATTTTTTTTTCAAATTTCTGAGCTTTCAATACATTCTCTATGGGTGTCTGAGGGCTTGCACTTACGCGCTTTCGTCATACGTAACGTAACGTAACCATGAACGGCAGACAGCAACGCTTGGACAGCGACTGGTGTAACCGACATGCACCATCTTTCAGAAAAGATTAAGAAAAATGAGCTGTCAAAGACCCACATTGATAGCTGTTTGAGATTGTCTGCTTTGGTGAGAGTGAATATTGCCACTCAACTGGATGAGGGATACAGGCTAGCTGTCCGCCGCCACAACGATGAGGTTAGCAACAGCAGAGTCGTGAACACTGTCTACGAGAATCGAGACGACCTCATAGAATGTTTTGAAGCCATCCGGACGGGTTCATTGGGTTCATTTGACCAGCCCACCGTACCAGAAGCTACAGAATAAGGACATCGATGCTGTCTTTATCAAACGTGCCCTCGACAGCTTCGCAAGCAGTGTGCAGGCCATAAGGTAAGATAAAGATTAAACAATATCATTCGATCTTTCTCAAAGCAGAGCTTTATTTGAAAATGTATGCATGAAAGGAGACTGCATTTGTGTTTGAAATTACATTATTGTCATTATATATGGCCAGTGGTGTAATCTATCTTATTTTATATACTATGTGTACTGTACAGTGGTGCTCATAAGTGTATGAACACATTCTAAAGCTGACTAAAAAGAGGAATAAAAAAATAATCTTTTGGAAATTGATCTTAATGACTTAATTAAAAAAGTTGGAAAATCCAACCTTTAAGGACACCAATTTTATTTTCTTTTTTATTCCTCTTTTTAGTCAACTTTAGCATGGGATCATAAGCTTATGAGCACCACTGTATACTGTGCTGAACATCCAGGCTATGTGAGACACAAAGGCTAACTTAAACACTAAAGACTTTATGCATCCCTGCCCATTTTAAGTGGAACTGAAGTATTTGTACTATACATGGATACATTGCATATACCTGTGCATCACATAGACAACAATACTGTACAAAGCCAACAAACACATTGGTCTGTTTGCCTTCAGGGACTCCTCTCAACAGCAGCTGCAAGAAGCAACAGGAGCCAAAAGACCCAGAACAGCTTTGAGAGAAGAGGAGAAGCAGAGGCTGTCTGAAGAGGTCTGCAACACCATCCTGGATCACACCAAAGAAAGGTTCTCTTTCTCTGGCCACCTTGTGAGTGCTACCTTACTGCAAGCAGACATGTTTGAAAGGTACTGCCATTCAAAAAAATAAAAAATCTGTTCATGTTCATTTTTACAAATCTATACAATTGGCCAGAATATGGTTGTTCATATTTACAAATCTATACAATTGGCCAGAATATGGTTGTTCATTTTTACAAAGCCATACATATTGTTTATGCAGTGTTGATGAATGTGAAAGAACACCCTTGATTATTTTTACTGTGATAACTTATTTTGCTTTTGTAAGCCAACACTTTTGAGATCAGTCAATAAATGCTTCTGGTATTGACTTATATGCTGCCCCTGTCTTCATGTTGTTGCTGGACATATCTTTTTAAAAATGTGTGTAGGTCACCTAAATCATCAGAAAAATTGCCCCTCCTGAGAATTTTTTCAGGAGCCGCCACTGGTCCCTTACCTTATCCTGCTTAAGGTCTTATTCTGCTTAAGCTGTTTACATGCACCTTTGATATCCCACTCACATGTGTCTGTAACCATGAATAAACAGAATATTCCTCTTTTAAGTTCATGTGGGTTAAATGGAATAGTAACTGAAATATGGATATTGATTGTAGGCCTATAACCTCTCACATGTAGTGTAATATACACTGAACAAAAATATGAACTCAACATGTAAAGTGTTCGTCCCATGTTTCATGAGCTGAAATAAAAGATGCCTGAAATGTTCTATACGCACAAAAAGCTTACCGTGACGAGATCTTGAGGCCAATGTTTTGTAAGGTATCTTTGACCAACAGATGCATATCTGTATTCCAGTCATGTGAAATTCATAGATTAGCGTCTAATTGATTAATTTAAATTGACAGATTTCCTCATGAATTGTAACTCAGTAAAATCAATAAAGTTATTGCATGTTGCGTTTATAATTTTGTTCTGTATAATATTAACTCCTGCAGAATTATGCATTTCTTGCAGTAATTTTATACAACAAATGTTAATTATGTCTCAGGAACAGGAGTGGAGAAATATGATTTCTTTCTTTCAGCATCTCTTTAGAAAATGTGAATGCGAGTGTAATGTTTTATCTTTGACACTGTTATGCAAGCAGACAGTATTTCAACGGCATAAAATATGCACCCAAGACGAACTGAAGTCTTATCAGAAACCAGTTAAACTGATGACATTTGGACAAGACCAATCTTTCCACTGTTTTGGAGTTGTGCACCACCCTACGTGACTCCCAATCACAGCCGGTTGTGATACAGCCTGGAAATGAACCAGGAGGTCTGTAGTGACACCTCAAGCACTGAGATGCAGTGACTTAGACCACTGCGCCACTCGGGAGCCGATGTAAGACACTATTCTGGTGAGCACTACTTTATAGACTTCTGGGGCAACACGTTATGACAAGAGAAGCTGCATGTGTCTAACTATAGTTGACAAACAAATGGCCTACCAAATGTCGGAAATTATAATATGGCCTACCAAATGTCGGATTTCATAAGCAGAAACTTGTCTAGCTGGGTGAAAGTATCCAGTAGGTTATATGGTCCAGTACGGAGTATCAGCAATATAAATTATTATAGAATTATGGTGTATCAAACTGCGCAGGTAGCCTACTTTTTGAAGTGATTTGTTTGACAATCAGATGAAAACATCATCAAACAACACCCATGATATGCAAAACTGAGCCTGCACAGACCGCAAAAAACAACAGTAAATGGGACAAGATGTTTACATGCCACGGTATCCCGTCTAAGATCAGCATATCCCAGGCATCTTATCCGGGTTTCTCATAACCAGGATACAAGATTTTTCACGTTATTGTAAACGGGATATGATGTTTATATGAGTCAACTCAAAAACAGAATACTTCAGTATCCCGAGTAATTACAGGATATTGGTGTGTAAGTAAATGTGGTCAATGACTCTGATCTTTTGAGTCAGTAATGCCAAGTAATGTGGTCAATGATAGTTCATTTGAGTCAGTAATGCCAAGAGCATGCAGGACCCCCTACAAGCCTCTCATTCACATGTCATTCACCATGAGGAGCTTACTGGAGCTGTCATTTGTGACTGAGACTGTGCTTTAAACAATGTACATTTGTTGATTGCTAGGCATACAAATAAGATTATTTCTTGATACATTTGAAATGTTGTCTAGTTATGGCCGCAACCAAACTAGATTGTGATTACTCTTGGCGGAATGCATTGCTTGACTGCCGTGAGGGTGATAAGCACAATATTGTTCACGAACTGTAGTACCCCAAACGATTCATTCTCGAGTTCGAGTTGGTTAAGCAGAGGCTCTGTATGTTTTGGTTCTACAAAGCTGTGTCCATCATAACATTCAATAATCAATTAATTGCGATCTATTACCAGTTCTAAACATGCATTTTTATTCTCTATGCTGAACTTTGCTGCCTGCAGCTGAGCCAGTGGAGTGCATATTAATCCTGCTGAAGTCATTGTGGCCAGCAGGTCAAACGAACGACAAAATGTACGAGTCACTCAGAAAAACGAATCATGACTCGCGAGTCAGTAAAAAGAGTAGTTAAAAAATAACTAATCGTTTGCAAACTGCACATCACTAGCTGGATTCCAATAGGAATTAAACATCACTTTGCAAGCAAGCATAATGTGACTTGTAGGCCTAATGTGGCCTGTAAACCAGGAGTTTCCTAACACCACAATGATAATAATAATATGCCATTTAGCAGACGCTTTTATCCAAAGCGACTTACAGTCATGTGTGCATACATTTTTGTGTATGGGTGGTCCCGGGGATCGAACCCACTACCTTGGCATTACAAGCGCCATGCTCTACCAGTTGAGCTACAAAGATAGGCCTTATGATGTGTGTGTGTGTATATATATATATATATACACACTACCAGTCAAACGTTTGGACACACCTACTCATTCAAGGGTTTTTCTTTATTTTACTATGTTTTACATTGTAGAATGATAGTGAAGACATCCAAACTATGAAATAACACATATGGAATCATGTAGTAACCAAAAAAGTGTATTTATATTTGAGATTCTTCAAATAGCCACCCTTTGCCTTGATGACAGCTTTGCACAGTATTGGCATTCTCTCAACCAGCTTCATGAGGTAGTCACCTGGAATGCATTTCAATTAGCAGGTGTGCCTTGTTAAAAGTTAATTTGTGGAATTTATTTTCTTCTTAATGCGTTTGAGCCAATCAGTTGTGTTGTGACAAGGTAGGGGGGGTATACAGAAGATAGCCCTATTTGGTAAAATACCAAGTCCATATTATGGCAAGAACAGCTCAAATAAGCAAAGAGAAAATTACTTTACTTTAAGACATGAAGGTCAGTCAATACGGAACATTTCAAGAACTTTGAACGTTTCTTCAAGTGCAGTCGCAAAAACCATCAAGCGCTATGATGAAACTGGCAATCATGAGGACTGCCACAGGAATGGAAGACCCAGAGTTACCTCTGCTGCATAGGATTCGTTCATTAGAGTTCCCAGCCTCTGAAATTGCAGCCCAAATAAATGCTTCACAGAGTTCAAGTAACAGACACAGCTCAACATCAACTGTTCAGAGGGGACTGTGTGAATCAGGCCTTCATGGTCGAATTGCTGCAAAGAAACCACTACTAAAGGACAACAATAAGAAGAAGAGACTTGCTTGTGCCAAGTAACACAAGCAATTGACGTTAAACCGGTGGAAATTTGTCCATTGGTCTGTATTCCAAATTAGAGATTTTTGGTTCCAACCCTTGAAGTGTTCTAAAACTTTTCACCGGTAGTGTATACAGTACCATTCCAAAGTTTGGACACACCTACTCATTCAAGGGTTTTTCTTTATTTTCACTATTTTCTACATTGTAGAATAATAGTGAAGACATCAAAACTATGAAATAACACATGTGGAATCATGTAGTAACCAAAAAAGTGTTAAACAAAAAATATTTTATATTTGAGATTCTTCAAATAGCCACCCTTTGCCTTGATGACAGCTTTGCACACACTTGGCATTCTCTCAACCAGCTTCACCAGGAATGCTTTTCCAACAGTCTTGAAAGAGTTCCCACATATGCTGAGCACTTGTTGGCTGCTTATCATTCACTGTGCCGTCCGACTTATCCCAAACCATCTCAATTGGGTTGAGGTCGGGGGATTGTGGAGGCCAGGTCATCTGATGCAGCACTCCATCACTCCCCTTCTTGGTAAAATAGCCCTTACACAGCCTGGAGGTGTGTTGGGTCATTGTTCTGTTGAAAAACAAATTATAGTCCCTCTAAGCCCAAATCAGATGGGATGGCGTATCGCTGCAGAATGCTTTGGTAGCCATGCTGGTTAACTGTGCCTTGAATTCTAAATAAATCACAGACAGTGTCACCAGCAAAGCACCTCCACACCTCCACAATTTACGTTGGGAACTACACATGCAGAGATCATTCGTTCACCCACACCGCGTCTCACAAATACACGGCGGTTGGAACCAAAAATCTCAAATTTGGACCCCAGACCAATGGACAATTTTCCGCTGGCTAATATCCATTGCTCGTGTATCTTGGCCCAAGCAAGTCTCTTCTTATTATTGGTGTCCTTTGGTAGTGGTTTCTTTGCAGCAATTCGACCATGAAAGACTGATTCACACAGTCCGCTCTGAACAGTTGATGTTTAGATGTATCTTTTACTTGAACTCTGTGAATCATTTATTTTTGGTTGCAATTTCTGAGGCTGGTAACTCTAATGAACTTATCCTCTGCAGCAGAGGTAACTCTGGGTCTTCCATTCCTGTGGTGGTCCTCATGAGAACCAGTTTCATCATAGAGCTTGATGGTTTTTGCAACTGCACTTGAAGAAACTTTCAAAGTTCTTGAAATGTTCCGTATTGACTGGACTGAATGATGGACTGTCATTCTCTTTGCTTATTTGAGCTGTTCTTGCCATAATATGGACTTTGTCTTTGACCAAATAGGGCTATCTTCTGTATATCCCCCCTACAATTCCACAAATTAACTTTTAAGAAAGCACACCTGTTAATTGAAATGCATTCCAGGTGACTACCTCATGAAGCAGTTTGAGAGAATGCCAAGACTGTACAAAGCTGTCATCAAGGCAAAGGGTGGCTATTTGATGAATCTCAAATATAAAATATATTTTGATTTGTTTAACACTTTTTTGTTTACTAAATGATTCCATATGTGATATTTCATAGTTTTGATGTCTTCACTATTATTCTACAATTCAAAAAATAGTAAAAATAAAGAAAAAGCCTTGAATGAGTAGGTGTGTCAACTTTTACCTGGTAGTGTATATATTTTGGCGTACCATGGACAAGCCACCAGGGGGAGACTCGTCTACATCACGCGGCTGTGTCTCCCTCTGCTGGACGTGCCAGGTCTTGATGGGTCCTCCGGCCAGGACTAATTGGGGCTGATTGAGGCTGGTGAGTAATCAAGGGGCTGATTGCTTACCAGCCGTACAGGGCCCATAAAGCTACCAGGAGAACAGCACACGGGAGGGTTGGAGGTAGTGAGAGGTTTCTACCAGACAGACGTCCTCACGGTCTGATAGAACCTAGGGTCTTGGTGTTCTACCCCAGAGGAGACAGCATTCCCAGAAGCCGGTAACCTGGAAGAAGTCTCCTGGAGGAGACTGGTTTCTTTTCTTTTTCTTTAGGGTTTTAAATAAACAGCCTTGAAACTGAGGTATCACACATGTCCATGTCTGATCTGTGTAAACATCTTGATCAAACCCCCTGGTCTGCCACAAGTGGTAAAGAATGCGGGCAAGTCTGACAACGTGGTCAAACCAGGGTTGATGTTTACGCAGTATCAGCATGGACGAGTTTATAGCTCAGTTCGTTCTGGCCCAACAAGCGCAACAGGACATTCAGGAACGAACACTGGAAGAACAGCGTCTACAGAATGTCCGCCTGCTGGAGGAAGTCAGGAAGCTGCGAGTAGAAATGCAGACTGAATTGCATCCCAATCAGTTTTTAATCAAGCTAACGGAGGATGACGACATCGAGACCTACCTCTGCACGTTTGAACGAACAGCACTCCTGGAAGGATGGCCCAAGGCAAAGTGGGCGAGTCTGCTGTTCCCGTTCCTGTCCAGAGCCACCCAAAAGGTGTATTATGACCTCGACACCGAACAGGCGGGTGACCACGACTGTCTCAAGAGGGAGGTACTCAGCCGCTACAGCTACAGCCTGGCCCGTCGGGCCCAACTGGTCCACGACTGGAAGTTCGTGGCCGAAGCTTCCCCCCGAGCCCAGATGAGCGACCTACTGCGCATCACCAGGGCATGGCTCCTAACCAAAGTAGCCACCCTCCCCATTATCAACAAAGTGGTCATGGATCACTTATTACCGGTGCTACCACATGACATGAAGAGGGCAGCAAGCCTACATGCGCCCCAGACCTTGGAGGACCTCTTGGGAGCCATGGAGACGCATCAGAATACCGAGGCCCTGCTGAAGGGGATGCAGGCTGAGTCCGGGAGCCGTCAGAGGGGACGGAAGGACGACCCCACCACCGTACTCCCCAATCCGACAGTCAGCCGGGCTAAAGGACTGCAGACCCGTGGAGAGACAGCCGGGAGAGAGTCGACCCGCTGCCGCCGACCCCAGGTGGATGAAGACCAAAGGAGGTGTTTTGAATGTGGCTCCCGGGAACACCTCACATGGAATTGCCCAGGTCGAGAGGAGTCGACACCATCAGCGGACCCCGGAGATGAGCTGGGCCATGCAGTAAACTACGTCACATCTTGTTGGGTCCACAGTGAACCACCAGCACCCATGGTCTCGGTGAAAGTCGACGGTCACGACACCCACGCTCTCTTGGATTCTGGGAGTGTGGTAACGCTTGTACAAGCGTGCCTGCTGGCCCATCTGACTGACCGTGGTGAGGAGATGTCCATCTCCTGTGTCCACGGCGACACCAAGCGGTGTTCAACCGGGAAGGCCACCATCGTGATGCCACAAGGGAGCTGCCAGATGAGGGTGGGTGCCGTACCTGAGTTGCCGGTACCCCTCCTCGTGGGACGAGATTGTCTTTTGTTCACGGAGAGCGGGGTCAAACCATTGCCTGCGCGGCCCGGAAGCAAGCGGTTCCAAACGTGTCTATGGACCCGGAGTCGTGTCCGAGGGGGCACCGGAACCAACCTCACCTGGTGAAGAACCGGAGGAGGAGCCTATGCTCCCCCTCCTCGATTTCGAGGGACCCTCCGAGACAATGGCCCTGAGCCACCTGAGGGGACAGTTCGGGACAGCCCAGTGCGAGGATCCGAACTTGAATGCCGCCGCGGCCCAAGTGATAGCGGTAGATGGCCAGCTTCTTCCAGGGGTGAGTGACTGGCGATACCCCCATTTCCAAATGAAAAATAACCTGTTGTATGAGGTGTCGCACGAACAGGGGGAACTTCGAGAGGTGCTGTTGCTGCCCCGCTGGTACGTCGGAACAGTTCGTCAGCTGGCCCACATCCATTTGTTGGGGCGCACCTGGGAATGGAGAAGACCCAGGAATGGATCGCTTCCACTGGCCCGGGATGAGGCGAGCCGTGGAAGACTATTGCCGCAGCACCACCCCAAAAGCACACTTCTGGAACGCGCTGGTTCCCGTACTGATCTTCGGAGTGCAGGTTGAACGCATCGCCATGGACATAGTGGGCATCGCCATGGACACATCCCTGGTAAAAACAGCCTGAGGACACCGGTATATCCTGGTAATAGTAGATTATGCCACCCGATATCCCGAGGCCATTCCCCTGTGGGCGGCAGTCTCCAAGGGAATCACCCAGGAGCTGTTCCACCTCTTCAGCCGGGTGGGCATCCCGAACGAGATCCTGACCGACCAAGGTACCGAGTTCATGTCCCGACTAATGAAAGATTTGTGTGGTCTCCTACAGATAAAGCAGATCCGGACCTCCGTCTTTCACCCGCAGACGGATGGGCTCGTCGAACGGTTCAATAAAACGCTCAAACAAATGCTGCGGAAGGTCATCGAGCAGGACGGGAAGAGCTGAGACCAGCTACTACCGCACCTAATGTTCTCGATCCAAGAAGTGCCCCAGGCCTCCACTGGGTTTTCCCATTTTGAACTTTTCTACGGGAGGAGACCCCGCGGCCTACTGGATCTCGCCAAGGTGGTGTGGAAAGCCCAGCCGACCTCCTTACGCAGCTTGGTGGAACACATAGAGATGATGAGGGAGCAGATGACAGCCATATGGCCAGTGGTAAGGGAACATATGGAGAAGGCCCAGCGCGCCCAGGCCAAAGTCTACAATCGGGGTACCCAGCCCCGAGAGTTCCATGTGGGTGACAAGGTGCTAGTTTTGTTCCCCACCGCAGAAAGTAAGTTCCTGGCCACATGGTACGGGCCTTACGAGGTGACAGAGAAGCTGGGACCCATAAATTACCGCGTACGGCAGCCGGGGAGACGGAAATCCCAACAGATTGACTACGTGAACCTATTGAAGAGGTGACACGTGAGGACAGCCTTGGCCGTGTTGTTGTCAAAACCTGGGACCTCGGACCGGCCCAGAAGCAAGAGCTCCGGAAGCTCATCGATCAGAACACCGCCGTGTTTTCCGAGAAGCCGGGCTGAACGACCCTCATTGAACACCACGCCCGCACCCGGCCCCAAGAAACGGAACGAAAGAGGCCATACCGGATCCCTGAGGCCCAAAGGAAGGCCGTGAAGCAGGAGGTGGAGGGTATGCTGAGGATGGGAGTCATTGCGAAGTCCCACAGCGCATGGTGCAGCCCCATCGTGTCGGTGCCCAAACCGGACGGTAGTCTGCGATTCTGCAATTATTTCCGGGGGGTGAACGACATCAGTTTGTTCGACGCCTACCCCATGCCAAGGGGGGACGAGCTTATCGACCGGTCGGGAAAGACCCAGTACATCAGCACCCTGGACCTGACCAAGGGATATTGGCAGGTACCCTTGGCAGCCTCCTCCCGGAAGAATATGGCATTCTCGACACCGGACGGCTTATAGCAATACCGGGTCCTACCATTCAGTCTTCATGGAGCCCCGCCCACGTTCCAGCGACTGATGGACCGAGTCCTCTGATCACACCAACAGTACGCAGTGGCCTATTTGGATGACATCATCATCCACAGCCAAGGTCGGGAAGAGCACCTGACGCGCCTCAATGCGGTACTAGACACGCTCAGGCAAGCTGGGTTGACAGCGAATCCCAAGAAATGCAAGCTGGGGTTCGAGGAGGTGGAGTATCTGGGGTATTTGATCGGACGTAGGAACGTCAAGCCCCAGGAGAGGAAGATCCAGGAGGTTCGTGACTGGCCCGTGCCCCGCACCAAGACACAGGTCAAGTCCTTCCTGGGGCTGGCGGGATACTATAGCTGGTTTATCCCCAACTTTGCAGCTATAGCCTCCCCCCTTACCGATCTTACCAGGGCCCGTCTCCCAAAAACAGTGAAGTGGTCGGATGAGGCCGAAGCGGCGTTCAAGTGCCTGAAGGAAGCCCTGTGCTCCCATCCGATTCACGTGATGCCCGATTTCCAGGTACCGATGCTGGTGCACATGGATGCCTGCGACACGGGACTAGGGGCCGTCCTGTCCCATGTACACGATGGGGAGGAACATCCCATCATGTACATAAGCCGGAAGTTGATACCCCGAGAAAATAAGTACTCGATTGTCGAGAAAGAGTGTCTAGCGGTGAAGTGGGCGCTAAACACTCTTCAGTGTTACCTGTTGGGCACCCACTTCACCCTGGTCACAGACCATGCTCCCCTGGTCTAGATGGCCAGGGGAAAGGACACGAACAATCGAGTCACCAGGTGGTTCTTGTCCCTTCAACACTTCTCTTTTTCTGTTGTGCACAGGTCAGGGGGCGAAGCATGGGAACGTGGATGCCCTATCGAGAAGGGAGACGTCCATCGCACTGACAACCATTTTTTTGTAATCCCTACATGTAATCTGTTACTCCCCAACCCTGATTGTAACACCTATATCATTCAGAATGCTATGGGCTGTGTAACAGTACTGTAGGCCTACATGATGGTGTAGGCTGTGCTACAGTAGGTCTACAGTATGTGAATGTGTATGCTGTGTTACAGTAGGCCAACGTAACTGTGTGTGCTGTGCAGAGTTGTGTAGGTTACTTTCTAAGTGTAATCTGTTAAAGTTACTAGTTACCTGTCCAAAATCGTAATCAGTAAAATAACTTTTGGATTACCCAAACTCAGTAACGTAATCTAATTACTTTCAGTTACATTTAGGGTTAAGGTTCGTAGCTGGCACAGCCACAAAGTCATAAAATCTGCTTTTAAACCTTACTCTAACCTTAACCCTAACCTTAACCACACTGCTAACCCTAATCCTTAACCCTAACATTAAATTAAGACCAAAAAGCACATTTCTGTTTTCATAAATATTTACAATACAATCTTAGAATGAAAGATGCTAAATAGAACCATAGAGGGCTTGCAGCTGCGTCACAAATCACCTACCAACAACACTAAGCGCCATGTTGGAAGACCAAACTCAGTATTTTGGAAGTCCTTCAATCGTCCACATGGCTGGAATGCGTGTTGCTCCCACCAGAAACTTCGGGAATTGTTTTTCTAAGGACCCAGAAAACGGAGGCAGTGGGAGAACTGTAAATATATTTTGAAAGTGATAAAAAAACAATGTATTATTAGCTAGCTAGCTACGGAAACTTAGTCTGCAGGCAAATTCAAATGAGCTGCTAACGTAATGTTCGCTAGTTAGCTAACTTTACATACTGTATAGCTAGCTACGTGAATTAAATATCACCAGCTTGCTAACTTCATATTAGCTAGTTAGCTATCTTGATGTATTTATCAATGTAACTCCAAATGCATTTGTAGCTAGGTAGGTAGCCAGCTAACAGCCTTGGAAGAGAGTGAAAAGATAAGCAGGCACTTCTAGCTGTCAGAGAAGGGAGAGTAGGCTACTCTAAAAGGGCAGGTACCTTTGTGGGAGGACATTATGACGCTATTTTCCAGTTCCAGTCCCTAGCTGAGGACAGAGAGATATAGCAACATAATATTCAGGGCTGTCTAACTTGAGTATAATGCAACCTGTTTCTTTGTGATGTTTTCTGTCCTCAGATACAGAGAGCTGTCAAACCATGTCTGTAGATGAAGCGGTCCCAATAAATGTCCCAAGAGAGTAAGGGTACATCCTTGTATGCCATATGTGTACCTATGTTAGCAAATTTTGTGAACAAAAATACAGTTATTACAACTGGAGCAGGCCAACCCTGCCGGGTGTGCACGCTTCTGTTCCAGCCCAGCACTAACACACCTGATTCAATGTATCAAACCTAATTAGTTAATGATCAAGTGTGCTATTGCTGTCTGCTCACTCAGTAGACCAGGGATCAGTGGAGCGAGGTTAGCTTTTTTTTTGGCTCTCCTGAAATTGTTTTAGTAAGCCTACTTGTTACTGAAATGTCTAAACTTGACATATGAGTTAGCTTACATGTACACATTGAAATTATATGAAATAATTGATTATTCTAAGTTAAGTGTTTGAACTTGTTTCAATTGTTAACTTAACTATTATTCAAGATGAACTAGTGTTGATTAATCACAGATCACAATCCTGCAATAAAGAGGGAAAGGGAATCTGTCTCTAATTTGTCTGTTTCTGTGTTGTATTCTCAAATGAACATCACCTTTTTGTTCAGTCATAAGCTCTCTCATTAGTTTTATTTGATTGTCACAATTTTTTTAGGATATCAGCCATGTGAACCCATTTTGCAGCTGATAATGGCATGCAACACCAGTGCAGCCATAGGCCTTCAGCAGTGGTTCCCAACTCCAGTTCTTGAGTACCCCCATCAGCACACATTTTTGTTGTAGCCCCGGACAAACATACCTGATCCAACTAATTGAGGGCCTGATGATTAGTTGACACGTTGAATCAGGTGTGTTTGTCCGGGGCTACAATCGAACTGTACTGTTGGGGGTACTCGAGGACCGGAGTTGGTAACCACTGGCCTACAGTATGATGGCATTAGCCTTACAGCATTTGCAATGCAACCCTTGACATTGTGCATCTGAAGCAGAGAATAACTTAACTCACACACTGTTTCCCACTTATTCAGTTATATGTGCTCAATTTTAAAACGATACCAGTGTCGTGACTTGACTTTAACATTAATCTGAAGACTGTTATTTATCTAATTAACTAACTATGTTTAATTGTTACCCGATTTAAATTAATTATGTAACAATTAACTCATTAGCATCTGGGGCACCACAAGAGCGGTTCTTTATAGAGTTACTATCTCCCGAATTAAACTCTAAAAGGTCTTTACCTATCACATCTATAAACAGTCAACTTATTAATCATAACCTCGTATCATATCATCATTCTTAACAGTCATAACCTCCTTGCATCTGCAAAAACCCAAGCCTTACTTATGATTCAGCACTACACAAATTGGTTTAAATATTTATTTACTAGCTAATTAAATGGGAACACAGGATAAACACACACACTCTGCACTGGTTATTGACTGGAGACTTAATACGTTGAAAAAAGGTCCCTAGCGGAATGACAACAACATGGGTGCTCGGTAAGGGAGAAAGAGGGACAGAGACACTTAACACTGCCATATTCAGAAACCACTCACACCTACAGTAACCCTATACTTTGCACACGAACCGAACCCGCTTTGAGCAAGAAATCATGAATGTATTTACGTGAAATGCCTGGGTTCGCTAGGGATATCTCCGTGAATGGGGCAGCCTTGGAAAGCGGGTTGGGCCCATTCGCGGCACGCCTGTAAGGCTCTGATTGTCCGAAATGGTTCCAACAACTCTTCTCCTGTTGTCCTTCTTCGTAGTTGTCCGGTATCCTTTGACTTGTCGTGTAGTCCTGAATAGAACTACAGAGTTGATTTTCCTTCCATTCGATCTTGAAGATGCTCTTTGAAGATAGCTAGCCAGCCGTATTGATGGTTCCCCAGTGGGGTTATGAGAGTAACGTAATACGATGGTTTGAGCAGAGTAACAGGATGGTCCTACTTAAATTAGATTTTGAAGATACTTTACTTAGGACAGCTAATCAGCCGTACCAGTGATTGTCCGGAAGGTTAGTTTATCATCTTCACCTCGTGTTGAGATTCAAATTTCAAATCATTTTAAATGCTTTACTGGTCTGATGTGTTAATTTGTAACCCATCATTTATACCTTTTGCTTGAAAGGGGCGGTTCCGGCAGGCTAGCATGGTCCCTGACCTCACTTCGGAGCGGTGATTACTCACTGTGCAAAGTTATGACAAACAATTATATCTTATAACTTCTCAAATCACATCCCTCTCTTAACAAAAACACTTTCATCATTTTTCATATTACATGCACAACCCATAGTATGGAAACTTCATCGATGTAGTTTCCAGGTTACAGTATTTCCTTTATAACATTTTGAATGACATCACAAAAGAACAAACAAAATGACAGTGTTCTATAGATAACCTCTGACCATTCCCCACTTTCTACATTAGAAATATTGTTCCAGTATTCGATTTTGAACGTGTTAGAGTTTCAGCAGGAAATGGGTCTGTTGAAACAAAGCACATTCCTTTGGTGAATTTGGAGAGCACACGCCTGGATCTTCTCCCTTGATTTACAACAGGACATGAGTTGTTAATCCCCACTAGTTATTTCCTTCCCCCTCTATGGGTGAGAGGGGGTCTGATTGAAGTTATTTATTGCTGTCATGTTCGTTGATGAACGGGTCAACCAAGGCGCAGCGTGATATGCATACATGTTTATTAGAACCAAATAAACAACTACAAAACAACAAACGAAACGTGAAGTCCAAGGTACACAAACAACATACCTAACACGGAACAAGATCCCACAACCCACTAGTGCCAATAGGCTGGTATGGTCCCCAATCAGAGACAACGAGTGACAGCTGCCTCTGATTGGGAACCACAACGGCCAACATAGATCTAGACATACTAGAACTACAACATAGAAATACACAACATAGAAACTACACACCCTGACTCAACATATACGAGTCCCCTGAGTCAGGGCGTGACATCCCCCCCCCCAAAGGTGCGGACTCCGACCGCGCAACATAAACATAACAGGGTAGGGGCCGGGTGGGCATTCCACCTCGGATCCGGCTCAGGGCGTGACGACCTCTCACTCTTCGCCTCCCTGTTGTGCCCCTGGTCTGGTCTAGACCTCGGCACGTTGCTTCCCCTCTCCTTCCTCCCACGAAGTACCAAGCCCTGTCTGGACCTTGGTGTGGGAGACCCCGAACCTGGAGCTGGACCCAACGACGGTGGAGCGAACTGCTCTGGCTCCGGAGTGGAGCCGCTGACTGGAGCTGGATCAGGCACCGGTGGAGCAGACTGCTCTGGCTCCGGAGTGGAGCAGCTGACCGGAGCTGAACTGGGCACTGGTGGAGCGGACTGCTCTGGCTCCGGAGTGGATCCGCTGACCGGAGCTGGACTGGACCCCGGTGGAGCGGATTGCTCTGGCTCCGGAGTGGAGCAGCTGACCGGAGCTGGATCGGACACCGGTGGAGCGGACTGCTCTGGCTCCGGAGTGGAGCAGCTGACCGGAGCTGGATCAGACACCGGTGGAGCGGACTGCTCTGGCTCCGGAGTGGAGCAGCTGACCGGAGCTGAACTGGGCACCGGTGGAGCGGACTGCTTTGGCTCCGGAGTGGAGCAGCTGACCTGTGCCGGACCAGGCACCGGTGGAAAAGGCACGGGCCGTGCCGGACTGGACACACGCACCACTGGCTTGGTGCGAGGGCCAGGAACCGGCCGGGCTGGCGACGCGCACCACTAGCTTGGTGCGAGGGGCAGGAAGTGGCTGGGCCGGGCTGCGAAGGCAGACTGGAGGTCTGGAGCGGAGAGCTGGCACAACCCGTCCTGGCTGGCTGCCCACTTTCGCACTACACGTGCGGGGCGCTGGCACAGGACGCACTGGGCTGTGCACGCGTACTGGCGATACAGCTCGTAGAACTGGCGCAGGATATGCGGGACCGAGGAGGCGTACTGGAGACCAGGAGCGTTGAACCGGCACACCCCGTCCTGGCTGGATGCCCATCTTCGCACGGCACGTGCGTGGTGCAAGCACAGGACGTACAGGACCGTGCCGGCGCACTGGCGACACAGTACGTAGCTCCGCATAACATGGAGCTTGCCCAGTCATACGCCTTCTCGCGTGAGTACGGGGAGTTGGCTCTGCTCTAACCCTAGGCTCCGCCAACCACCCTCTTAGCCCCCCCAAAATTTTTTATTGGGGCTGTCTCTCGGGCTTCCTCTGTGCTGCCGTTGCTCCTCTCCTGCCTGGGCATCTACCTTTGCCCATGGCCCTTTCCCCGCAAATATCTCCTCCCATGACCACCTTTTGCCCACCTGTGACATGGCAATTCGCTCTTCCTGGGCACGCTGCTCGGATCTTCTGTCACGTTCGTTGATGAACGGGTCAGACCAAGGCGCAGCGTGATATGCATACATGTTTATTAGAACCAAATAAACAACTACAAAACAACAAACAAAACGTGAAGTCCAAGGTACACAAACAACATACCTAACACGGAACAAGATCCCACAACCCACTAGTGCCAATAGGCTGCCTAAGTATGGACCCCAATCAGAGACAACGAGCGACAGCTGCCTCTGATTGGGAACCACACCGGCCAACATAGATCTAGACATACTAGAACTACAACATAGAAATACACAACATAGAAACTACACACCCTGACTCAACATATACGAGTCCCCTGAGTGACAATTGCAAACCTGATCTGACCTATTTGGATTCTCATGGTCAGTCATGACACCATGTACCTTCGGAAAGTATTCAGACCCCTTGACTTTTTACACATTCTGTTACGTTACAGCCTTATTCTAAAATGGATTAAATAAAAAAAATTCCTCATCAATCTACACACAATAGCCCATAATGACAAAGCGAAAACAGGTTTTTAGAAATGTTAGCACATTTATTGAAAACAAAAAACAGAAATACCTTATTTACATAAGTATTCAGACCCTTTGCTATGAGACTCGAAATTGAGCTCCGGTGCATTCTGTTTCTATTGATCCTCCTTGAGATGTTTCTACAACTTCATTGGAGACCACCTGTGGTAAATTCAATTGATTGGACATGATTTGGAAAGAATCACACCTGTCTATATAAGGTCCCACTGTTGACAATGCATGTCAGAGCAAAAACCAAGCCATGAGGTCAAAGGAATTGTCCGTAGAGCTCTGAGAAAGTATTAAGCCACAGATCTGGGGAAGGCTACCAAAAAATGTCTGCAGCATTGAAGGTCCCCAAGAACACATTGGACTCCAACATTCTTAAATGGAAGAAGTTTGGAACCACCAAGACTCTTCCTAGAGCTGGACGCCTGGCCAAACTGAGCAATCGGGGGAGAAGGGCCTTGGTCAGGGAGGTGAACAAGAAACCGATGGTCACTCTGACAGAGCTCTAGAGTTCCTCTGTGGAGTTGGGAGAACCTTCCAGAGGGACAACCATCTCTGCAGCATTCCACCAATTAGGCCTTTACGGTAGAGTGGCCAGACGGAAGCCAGTGCAGAGAGATCCTTGATGAAAACCTGCTCCAGAGCGCTCAGGACCTCAGATGGGGGCGAAGGTTCACTTTCCAACAGGACAACAACCCAAAGCACACAGCTAAGACAACGCAGGAGTGGCTTCAGGTCAAGTCTCTGAATGTCCTTGAGTGGCCCAGCCAGAGCCCAGACTTGAACCCGATCGAACATCTCTGGAGAGACCTGAAATAGCCGTGTAGCAACGCTCCCCATCCAACCTGACAGAGCTTGAGAGGATCTGCAGAGAAGAATGGGAGAAACTCCCCAAATACAGGTGTGCCATGCTTTTAGCGTCATACCAATGAAGACTCGAGGCTGTAATCGCTGCCAATGGTGTTTCAACAAAGTACTGAGTAAAGGGTCTGAATACTTATGTAAATGTGATATTTCAGTTCTATATTTTTAATACATTTGCAAAAAATTATAGAAACCAGTTTTTGCTTTGTCATTATGGGGTATTGTGTGAATATTTATGAGGGGGAAAAAACAATTTAATAAATTTTAGAATAAGTCTGTAACCTAAAAATGTTTTTAAAAAGTCAAGGGGTCTGAATACTCTCCGAAGGCAATGTATATGAGGCTAATCATTTTACTAGATTTTGTACATGCTTTGTGCTGACATGCGATTTTTTGGTGCAAATCCAATCCTTGTAATCTAGGTGGTGAAATGTCTGGAAGCACGAGATGGGATCCTTAGCTTAAAACATACACACAACTACTTCTACCAAGCCCAATGCCAGATACTTTTCTCCAGTAAGGTCTGAGTGGCACTTTGATAATGAAGATAGTTTGCCTAAGACCACCACAACAATTACATTGTCCATGCTAAATGTGTATAAATTGTAAAGAAAGAAAATAGTTGGGCTATAAGAAATACTTTTTATTCAATGGGGCTAGGAAAAGCAGAGATGACAAAATACTTTTAATTTAACCCATACAACAATATAGCCTATTATTAAAGTACAGAATGTTAAATATATCATAAACAGTAGTCTTTTACACGTTTACACCAAATTACATTTTATATATTCATACGGTCTAAGGGGGCACTTTTGTCATGACGACAAGGTGAAGGCTCTTTACTCAAATGGCACAACAGAATCATTCAGATTGACCAAAGCACAGCATATAACAACCATCTCGTATAATTGAGGGATATCTCCTTTCATATTTGGAAAAGGACAAAGTAGTAGAAACTGCTAATCTTCCCAGTGGGAATCCACTCGGCATGGGTGTCTTGATAAAGGTCAACTGGTGAATCTACAGTAGTACATAAACAAATGAAAAGCACACCTGATGATAGAATATCACTTCTTCAGGTCACCTATACCATCAGGGCTCTTAATTGTTTGGCTGTGTTTAATTCACTCAGGTGTTTTAGTGTCATATAAAGATCAAATCTATTTGTTGGGCTGGAATAACCAATAGTCAACACAGCAGGTTGTCCTATCCCATTGAGGCCTTTGTCCTATGCTGTAATGTCCATACATTTTCCATATTTGACATTTCATAGCAGATTAGGAGAATTTAGGCAGCAGGTTAGGAGAATTAGGTTGCGGTTAGGAAAAGGGTTAGAGTTAGCTAAAATGCACAAAAAAAATTGACAATTTGACAAAAGCTGGATCCCTTTTAGCCAGAACCCTTTTTCATAGGCCTAGATTACATGGTTGCATTCAAGATAAGGTCATTTTTATTTATCTGTTGTCAGAGTAGGCCTAGGCTACCATCGTATTCAAAAAGATTCTGCTAATTTCTCCAGTCATAAAAAGTGTAGTAGAATTGCATGAAATGCTTATCAAAAGGCCACATTTTTACTGTGCAAAGGAAACGTCTCTGATATAGCCTATAAACCAAAGCTACTACGTGCTTATCTATACCAGGCGGTGTCAGAGGAAGGCCCTAAAAATTGCCAAAGACTCCAGCCACCCTAGTCATAGACTGTTCTCTCTGCTACCGCATGGCAAGCGGTACCGGAGTGCCAAGTCTAGGTCCAAAATAATTCTTAACAGCTTCTACCCCTAAGCCATAAGATTGCTGAACAGCTAATCAAATGGCTACCCGGACTATTTGCATTGACCCCCTCCCCCCTTTTTTTACGCTTCTACTCGCTGGTTATGATCTATTATCTACCCATAGTCACTTTACCCCTACCTGCATGTACATATTACCTCAATTATTACTACAACTTACCTGTACCCCCGCACATTGACTCGGTAACGGTACCCCCTGTATATAGCCTCGTTATTGTTATTTTTTACTTTAGTTTTATTTAGTAAATATTTTTCTTAACTCTTACTTTTCTTAAAATGGCATTGTTGGTTAAGGGCATTTCACGGTAAGGTCTACACCTGTTGTATTCGGCGCATGTGACAAATACAATTTGATTTGATTAATAGCCTTATTATCACTATCCAATCTACTCATCACATTAGGAATAGTAGGCTTACATTAGTCTGCTATGAGATGATAGAGGCATGCAATCCTTTGTTATAAAGGTGCATTTTTATGGTGAAAAATAGCTTCCCCAACACTTTAAACTCATGGGACACATGCTAATTGCTAGACTACAAGCTATCTATCTAGCTAATTTTGGCTAATTTAGTGTTGTTGTTAACACCTTGTTAGCATAAGAGCTAAACTAAACTCGAAAATATTTATTCGCTTTTCTGACAGTTCTTGAGTCTTATCTTATTGGTGTCAGCAATGGTGTTTCATGATTGTGGGGAATCTGTAAAAAAATTATAATCTTGTTGCCTTTCTTGCCTTGTTAGAGCAGCCAAATACTCTACAGAAAATGACAATGGTGATGAATCAACTCGTTTTAGGCACTGTTATCATGCAGTTTGGGGTAGCCACTCGGCTGTTGTTGTCAGAAGAATTAATGCGGTGGTCTACCAACATTGCCGTCAGGAGGCGTCGTACGTCAACTGCAAGCCCAATATAGGGTTCTTTGGTTTGTCCCCATAGGGAACCCTTTTTGGTGCTGGGTAGAACCCTTTGTAAAACGTTCTTCCTAGAACCCTCTATGTAGGGTTATTCATAGAACCCCCTGTATATGGTTCTACCTAGGACCCTCTATTAAGGGTACTGCCTAGAACCCTCTATGAAGGGTTCTACCAATAACCATTTTATCATCTAAAGGTTCTTCCTAGAACCCTCTATGAAGGGTTCTACCGAGAACCATTTTATATTTGGAGGGTTCTTCCTAGAACCGTCTATGAACGGTTCCACCAGCCTTATTAGCCTTTAAAATGTAATTATTTATGACAATATTTACATATATCATGAGGCCTTTCTTTGAGGGCGTAATTATACCCATACACAGTGGAGTTAGGAAACTCATGGTTTATAGGCCACATCAGGTCTGCAAGTCACATTATGCTGACTTGCAAAGTGATGTGTAAATCCTATTGGAATCCAGCCAGAGATAGGCTAGCCAACAAGTGGAATATTTTTTAGCACCCGCAACCTGCATTCAAAATGACTGCCAGGGTAGGGAAGGTTGAACACTGAAACTTCCTCAATCATCTAAACTGGAACAACCATCCCAGTAACGAGTGCAATATGTCCAACTACTAACAGATTGGATTAGTTCATCTTTATGCAGCATAAAATTCATCAACCAATTATTGTGTATGCAAAAACAATATATTTAAACAAACAATTCTGAAAATCACCCCGCAATAGAGCAGGCTAGGAAATATTATAAATGATATGCCTCTATGTAAAACCTTTCTTGCCTTTCAAAGAATCCTTCTTGCCTTCCAAAGAATCATCAAATAACCATTTCTTCCAAAAACGGTTCTTACGATGTTAAAGGTTCTTATCTTCCAAAAAGGGTTTTTCAGATCAAAACGGTTCTTGGTAGAACCCTATCCCTCCACAAAGAACCCTTTTGGAGCTTTTTTTTCTTAGTGTAGGCTATAGCCAATTTTGACTTTGCAGCTGGCCCATCTAGCGGAAATTGCTCAGTTTTGCCTCAAGGATAAGACTTATCACAATAATCCTCAACCTGCTTAAGAGGCATTAGAAGAAGACATAAATGAATATCACCAATTTAATGACATCTATTGCAGGACGAATCAAAGTTGGAATTTACATACAGTGGGGAAAAAAAGTATTTAGTCAGCCACCAATTGTGCAAGTTCTCCCACTTAAAAAGATGAGAGAGGCCTGTAATTTTCATCATAGGTACACGTCAACTATGACAGACAAAATGAGAAAAAAAATTCCAGAAAATCACATTGTAGGATTTTTAATGAATTTATTGGCATATGATGGTGGAAAATAAGTATTTGGTCAATAACAAAAGTTTCTCAATACTTTGTTATATACCCTTTGTTGGCAATGACACAGGTCAAACGTTTTCTGTAAGTCTTCACAAGGTTTTCACACACTGTTGCTGGTATTTTGGACCATTCCTCCATGCAGATCTCCTCTAGAGCAGTGATGTTTTGGGGCTGTCGCTGGGCAACACAGACTTTCAACTCCCTCCAAAGATTTTCTATGGGGTTGAGATCTGGAGACTGGCTAGGCCACTCCAGGACCTTGAAATGCTTCTTACGAAGCCACTCCTTCGTTGCCCGGGCGGTGTGTTTGGGATCATTGTCATGCTGAAAGACCCAGCCACGTTTCATCTTCAATGCCCTTGCTGATGGAAGGAGGGTTTCACTCAAAATCTCACGATACATGGCCCCATTCATTCTTTCCTTTACACGGATCAGTCGTCCTGGTCCCTTTGCAGAAAAACAGCCCCAAAGCATGATGTTTCCAACCCCATGCTTCACAGTAGGTATGGTGTTCTTTGGATGCAACTCAGCATTCTTTGTCCTCCAAACATGACGAGTTGAGTTTTTACCAAAAAGTTATATTTTGGTTTCATCTGACCATATGACATTCTCCCAATCCTCTTCTGGATCATCCAAATGCACTTCAGACGGGCCTGGACATGTACTGGCTTAAGCAGGGGGACACGTCTGCACTGCAGGATTTGAGTCCCTGGCGGCGTAGTGTGTTACTGATGGTTGGCTTTGTTACTTTGGTCCCAGCTCTCTGCAGGTCATTCACTAGGTCCCCCCGTGTGGTTCTGGGATTTTTGCTCACCGTTCTTGTGATCATTTTGACCCCACGGGGTGAGATCTTGCGTGGAGCCCCAGATCGAGGGAGATTATCAGTAGTCTTGTATGTCTTCCATTTCCTAATAATTGCTCCCACAGTTGATTTCTTCAAACCAAGCTGCTTACCTATTGCAGATTCAGTCTTCCCAGCCTGGTGCAGGTCTACAATTTTGTTTTTGGTGTCCTTTGACAGCTCTTTGGTCTTGGCCATTGTGAAGTTTGGAGTGTGACTGTTTGAGGTTGTGGACAGGTGTCTTTTATACTGATAACAAGTTCAAACAGGTGCCATTAATACAGGTAACGAGTGGAGGACAGAGGAGCCTCTTAAAGAAGAAGTTACAGGTCTGTGAGAGCCAGAAATCTTGCTTGTTTGTAGGTGACCAAATACTTATTTTCCACCATAATTTGCAAATAAATTCATTAAAAATCCTACAATGGGATTTTCTGGATTTTTTTTTCTCAATTTGTCTGTCATAGTTGACGTGTACCTATGATGAAAATTACAGGCCTCTCTCATCTTTTTAAGTGGGAGAACTTGCACAATTGGTGGCTGACTAAATACTTTTTTTCCCCACTGTAGCTGGCCATAAATGGATGTTGCATTTTACTTTATGGGTTGGTTATGTAGGCTTCTTCTAACCCATTGCTTTCTACTACAGATAATACAATTAGGCTAAATATTTAAATTAAAAAACAGAGTCTGTCAGATTTCCAGTCATTCCAATTCCAAGAATAGGACTTGGAAATATGGATATATAGATTAGCCAAATCGTTTTACCTGAGCATAACCCAAAAACTAAGGACTAATTAGCCTACTCTGCTGTTTATGATTTTGTTGTCAAGGGGGACTGATTGGGCTCATTGCTTAGAGTGGAACATAAATGATGCTCTCAGAATGGCTTACTTTGAGCACTAACGAAAAGTGCTATTTGCATGTAAAACATGTATTCCATATGATGCATTTGCTATAGGCCTATTGTTTACGTTTTTGTTGGTGACACTTTGATATTTCGATAATTTTCAGCTGTTTAAGTCTATCAAAAGTGCGTGAGTTTGAGCATGTGTCCGTTAAGCCTATGGACATTCTATTGAATAAGCAAAAATTAGATTGAGTTCAGAAGGGAAGAACTCAAACTTTTATTCCATAGGCTGGGATCTGCACTATGCAGCTGCAGCTTCTTCTTCTTCTTCTTCTTCTTCTTCTTCTTCTTCTTCTTCTTCTTCTTCTTCTTCTTCTTCTTTGTGTAGCTTTCCAGCAGACTAGACACTATTTTGCTTATTGCTGCCTTTCACAGTTTGGAAACTGTATTGTACATTTGTTCACAAAATAAAATAGAAAAGGGAAATGGGGAAAAATGAAATTGCACTGCCATCTAACCCTATATACAGTGGGGGGAAAAAGTATTTAGTCAGCCACCAATTGTGCAAGTTCTCCCACTTAAAAAGATGAGAGAGGCCTGTAATTTTCATCATAGGTACACGTCAACTATGACAGACAAAATGAGAAAAAAGAAATCCAGAAAATCACATTGTAGGATTTTTAATGAATTTTTTTGCAAATTATGGTGGAAAATAAGTATTTGGTCAATAACAAAAGTTTCTCAGTACTTTGTTATATACCCTTTGTTGGCAATGACACAGGTCAAACGTTTTCTGTAAGTCTTCACAAGGTTTTCACACACTGTTGCTGGTATTTTGGACCATTCCTCCATGCAGATCTCCTCTAGAGCAGTGATGTTTTGGGGCTGTCGCTGGGCAACACGGACTTTCAACTCCCTCCAAAGATGTTCTATGGGGTTGAGATCTGGAGACTGGCTAGGCCACTCCAGGACCTTGAAATGCTTCTTACGAAGCCACTCCTTCGTTGCCCGGGCGGTGTGTTTGGGATCATTGTCATGCTGAAAGACCCAGCCACGTTTCATCTTCAATGCCCTTGCTGATGGAAGGAGGTTTTCATCTCACGATACATGGCCCCATTCATTCTTTCCTTTACACGGATCAGTCGTCCTAGTCCCTTTGCAGAAAAACAGTCCCAAAGCATGATGTTTCCACCCCCATGCTTCACAGTAGGTATACTGTTCTTTGGATGCAACTCAGCATTCTTTGTCCTCCAAACATGACGAGTTGAGTTTTTACCAAAAAGTTATATTTTGGTTTCATCTGACCATATGACATTCTCCCAATCCTCTTCTGGATCTTCCAAATGCACTCTAGCAAACTTCAGACGGGCCTGGACATGTACTGGCTTAAGCAGGGGGACACGTCTGGCACTGCAGGATTTGAGTCCCTGGCGGCGTAGTGTGTTACTGATGGTAGGCTTTGTTACTTTGGTCCCAGCTCTCTGCAGGTCATTCACTAGGTCCCCCCGTGTGGTTCTGGGATTTTTGCTCACCGTTCTTGTGATCATTTTGACCCCACGGGGTGAGATCTTGCGTGGAGCCCCAGATCGAGGGAGATTATCAGTGGTCTTGTATGTCTTCCATTTCCTAATAATTGCTCCCACAGTTGATTTCTTCAAACCAAGCTGCTTACCTATTGCAGATTCAGTCTTCCCATCCTGGTGCAGGTCTACAATTTTGTTTCTGGTGTCCTTTGACAGCTCTTTGGTCTTGGCCATAGTGGAGTTTGGAGTGTGACTGTTTGTGGTTGTGGACAGGTGTCTTTTATACTAATGGCAAGTTGCAGCGGAGGGTGCAGAGCTGGTGGCCGGGGTAGGGGTAGCCAGGTGGAAAGCATTGCCAGCCGTAGCAAAATGCTTATTGAAATTCTCGATTATCGTAGATTTATCGGTGGTGACAATGTTTCCTAGCCTCAGTGCAGTGGGTAGCTGGGAGGAGGTGCTTTTATTCTCCATGGACTTTACAGTGTCCCAAAACTTTTGAAAAAGCTAGCCTTTGCTTTCCTAACTGATTGTGTATATTGGTTCCTGACTTCCCTGAAAAGTTGCATATCACGGGGGCTATTCGATGCTAATGCATTACGCCACAGGATGTTTTTGTGCTGGTCAAGGGCAATCAAGTCTTGGGTGAGCCAGGGGCTATATCTGTTCTTAGTTCTGAAATTTTTGAATGGGGCATGTTTATTTAAGATGGAGAGGAAAGCACTTTTGAAGAACATCCAGTCATCCTCTACTGACGGAATGAGGTCAATATCCATCCAGGATACCCGGGCCAGGTCAATTAGAAAGGCCTGCTCGCCTTAGTGTTTTAGGGAGCGTTTGACAGTGATGAGGGGTGGTCGTTTGACCGCGGACCCATTATGGACACAGGCAATGAGGCAGTGGTCGCTGAGATCCTGGTTGAAGACAGCGGAGGTTTATTTAGAGGGTAAATTAGTCAAGATGATATCTATGAGGGTGCCCATGTTTACGGATTTAGAGTTGTACCAGGTAGGTTCCTTGATAATTTGTGTGAGATTGAGGGCATCTAGTTTAGATTATAGGACAGCTGGGGTGTTAAGCATATCCCAGTTTAGGTCACCAAGCAGTACAAACTCTGAGGATAGATGGGGGGCAAGCAATTCACATATGGTGTCCAGGGCACAACTGGGGGCTGAGTGGGGTCTGTAGCAAGCTGCAACAGTGAGAGACTTATTTCTGGAAAGGTGGATTTTTAGAAGTAGAAGATCAAACTGTTTGGGCACAGACCTGGATAGTATGATAGAGCTCTGCAGACTATCTCTACAGTAGATTGCAACTCTGCCCCCTTTGGCAGTTCTATCTAGACGGAAAATGTTGTAGTTCAGGATGGACATTTCTGAATTTTTGGTGGCCTTCCTAAGCCAGGATTCAGACTGCTAGAACATCAGGGTTGGCAGAGTGTGCTAACGCAGTGAATAACTCAAACTTGGGGAGGAGGCTTCTGATGTTAACATGCAAGAAACCAAGGCTTTTACGGTTACAGAAGTCAACAAATGATAGCGCCTGGGGAGTAGGAGTGATACTGGGGGCTACAGGGCCTGGGTTAATCTCTATATCACCAGAGGAACAGAGGAGGAATATAATAAGTATACGGCTAAAGGCTTTAAGAACTGGTCTTCTAGTGCGTTGGGTACAGAGAATAAACAGGGAAGATTTCCGGGCGTTGTAGAATAGATTCAGGGCATTATGTACAGACAAGGATAGGAAGGATATGAGCGGGACTGGGGGCTTTACAGTGAAATAGTACAATAACAACTAACCCAAACAGCAATAGGCTAGGCATATTGACATGGGAGAGAGGCATTACGCAATCACAGGTGTTATTCGAGAGGGTTAGACAACAACTGGTAATGGCAACGAAAGTTTGGGCTGAGGCTAAACAGATAAACAGGATGGGGTACCGTGTAAAGGAACAGTCCAGCAGGCATCAGATGTGTAGCTGAGTTATCATAAGGTCCAGTGAACAGCAAATGGTAAGTCCAGGAGCAGTTCGAGGCTGCTACAGCACAGGCGAGCAGGAGGCACGGCTGTTGATTGCGCGTGCTAGCGGGCCGATGCTAGCAGATGGATCTTCGTGGTCATCACAACGGGAAGCCTGTTGAAACCACATCAGACGATTACGTCGGCAGACCAGTCGTGATGGATCGGCGGGGCTCCGTGTCGACACTAGGAGGTCCCGTCCGGTTGACAGAGAGGTGGATAGCCGGGAGATGGGCCTGGCTCGAGGCTAGCTCAAGGCTAACTGGTGCTAGCTTCGGGACAAGTGGTGATTAGTGGTGATTAGCCAACAACACCATCCATTCGGTTGCAGCTAGCTAGTTGTGATGATCCGGTGTTAAGGTCCAGTGATTCAGTGATTCTGGCAGAAAATCCTAAATGCTCTGGGTCGATAGCACGCTGTGCAGACTGGCTGATAATTGTCCAGGCTAGAGCTGGCTGGTAGGTAGTGCAGGCCACGGACAGTGGTGAAGACCGCTAACGGTGGCTAATAGCAATAGCTAATAGCAAGTAGCTAGTTAGCTGGCTAGTTTCAGCCGTGGGTTCTTGATAAAAGGTATGAAGAAATAATAGAATCCGTTCCACATTGGGTGAGGCGGGTTGCAGGAAAGTATATTTAGTTAAGGATGTAAAGTGAGATAGAGAATGGTAAACGGTTTCCGTAATGAATACACTCCTGCTCCCAATAACAATAATTCACAGGCAGTTAAATCTTCTTCAATTCAACCATTATTGTGTTAAAATAGTCATATGCAGTGCCTTCAGAAAGTATTCATACTCCTTGACTTATATCACATTGTGTTGTTGCAGCCTGAATTCAAAATTGATTATATATACTTTTTTTCTCACCCATCTAAACACAATATCCCATAATGACAAAGTGAAAACGTGTTTTTAGAAATGTTTGCAAATGTCTTGAAAATTAAATACAGAAATATCTAATTTACATAAATATTCACACCCCTGAGTCAATACTTTGTAGAAGCACCTTTGGCGGCAATTACAGCTTTGAGTCGTCTTGGGTAAGTGTGTATCAGCTTTGCAAATCTGGTTTTGGGGATTTTCTCCAATTCTTCCTTGCAGATTTTCTCAAACTCTGCTGTTCACCGCCGCTCCCCATCTAACTTAACAATCTTCAAGTCTTTCCATAGATTGTCAGTGGTATTCAAGTCTGGGCTTTGGCTGGGGCACTCAAGGACTTTCACTTTCTTGTTCTGAAGCCATTCCAGCATTTCTTTGGCTTCATGCTTGGCCTCATTGTCCTGTTGGAACGCCCCAGTCTAAGGTCATTTGCACTCTGAAGCAGGTTCTCATCAAGGATTTTCCTGTATTTGGCTCCATTCGTTGTTCCCTATATCCTTACTAGTCTCCCAGTCCCTGCTGAAAAACATCCCCATAGCATGATGCTGCCACCATCATGCTTCACGGCAGGGCACCATCATGCTTCACAGCCTTCATTCACTGTCTGTCCCATTTGGAGCTCCTTTGCATTCAGGCCAAAGAGTTACATTTTTGTCTCATCAGACCACATAATCCTTTGCCTTATTATCTCAGAGTCTTTCACGTGCCTTTTCGCAAACTCCAAACATGCTGTCATGTGCCTTTATTTCAGGAGTGGCTTCCATCTGGCCACTCTCCCATAAACCCCAGATTGGTGAAGTGCTGTACACTTAGAAAATAGGGTTCCAAAAGGGTTATTTGTGAGGCAAAGGTTTCTGCCTAAAACCTTTAACATCCTAAGAACCGTTTTTGGAAGAAAGGGTTATTTTATGATTCTTTGGAAGGCAAGAAGGGTTCTACATAGAGCCATATTTTCAGAATTGTTTGTTTTAATATCTTTGTTTTTGCACGTATTTTATGCTACACAAAGATAAATAACATACACTTTTCTAAACGAATTCAATATCTTACTAGTTGGACTTATTGCACAAGTTACTGGGATGGTTGTTCCAGTTTAGATAATTGAGGTAGTCTCAGTATTCAATCTTCCCTACCGTAGCAGTCATTCTGAATGCAGGTTGCGGGTGCTAAAGAAGATCCACTTGTTGGATAGCATAACTCTGTCTGGATTCAAATAGGAATTACACATCACTTTGCAAGCCAGCATAATGTGGCTTGCAGGCCTGATGTGGTCTATAACCCAGGAGTTTCCTAATACCACTGTGTTAGGGTATAAGTAAGCCCTCAAAGAAAGGCCTTATGATATGTAAATATTGTCATAAATAATTTAATTTTAAAGGCTAATAAGGCTGGTGGAACCGTTCATAGACGTTCTAGGAAGAACACTGCAAAGACTAAATGGTTCTTGGTAGAATCCTTCATAGAGGGTTCTAGGAAGAACCTTTAACAGGGAGTTCTTTGTGAACATTTGTGAACAGCCATCCACAACAACTACAACGAGAGAGTAGCAGTGTGATTCACATCAATGAGCTGTGTCGCCTAGATATCAATAATAAGTAATATCCGTATCGCTCGTAGGCTACACCACTGCTGTCATCCTTACCTCCAAGCGTTTATTTAAGTTGGATAATCTTTGGATGCCGACAGCAGTCGCACCATTGGAAGACATAGCTTGGACTGTAGCCTACAAAAACCTGTTCCTGCTCTTTTCCTGCAATCCAACAAACGCATTTGGTGTGGTCTCTCATCATAGTGGTCTCTGACTTGTGGGAGCTCGCTCAGGTGGAACAAACTTAAACTTGCTGATTTGAATGTCATTGAGAAAGGTGTCAAATATTTTTTTTAATTTAAAAGTAATCGTAGAAGTAATCATGTATATTTTTCAAAAGTATCGGTAATCTGATTACAATATATTTGCTGGTAATGTAACGGACTACAGTTAGTATTTTTTTTGTAGTCCGTTACTCCCCAACCCTGGTCCTAGAGACCGAGCTACATTCAATTACTGTTCTATTTCATTCTATGTATACTGAACAAAATGTTAAACTTTACATTTAAAGTGTTGGTCCCATGTTTCATGAGCTGATATTTTTGATCCCAGAAAGGTTCCATACGCACAAAAAGCTTACATCCCTGTTAGTGAGCATTTCTCCTTTGCCAAGATAATCCCATCCACCTAACAGGTGTGGCATATCAAGAAGCTGATTAAACAGCATGATCATTACACAGGTGCATCTTGTGCTGGGGACAATAAAAGGCCACTCTAAAATGTGCAGTTTTGTCACACAACACAAAGCCACAGATGTCTCAAGTTTTCAGGGAGTGTGCAATTGGCATGCTGACTGCAGGAATCTCCACCAGAGCTGTTGCCAGATAATTTAATGTTCATTTCTCTACCATAAGCCGCCTCCAACGTTGTTTTAGAGAATTTGGCAGTACGTCCAACCGGCCTCACAACCGCAGACCACGCCAGCCCAGGACCTTCACATCCGGCTTCTTCACCTGCGGGATCGTCTGAGACCAGCCACCCGGACAGCTGATGAAACTGAGGAGTATTTCTGTCTGTAATAAAGCCCTTTTGTGGAGAAAAACTCATTCTGATTGGCTGGGCCTGGCTCCCCAGTGGGTGGGCCTGGCTCCCAAGTGGGTGTTCCTATGCCCTCCCAGTCCCACCCATGGCTGCACCCCTGCTCAGTCATGTGAAATCCATAGATCAGGGCCTAATGAATTTATTTTAATTTACTAATTTCCTTATATGAACTGTAACTCAGTAAAATCTTTGAAATTGTTACGTTTCTTTTTTTGTTCAGTATACGTGACTATGTGCTGGGTCAAAGTAGACCCACATGACTTTGTGCTGTGCAACAGTAGTGTAGACCTGCGTGACTGTGTGCTGTGTAACAGTATAAGCCTACGTGACGGTATGTCACATAGCCTTGTGAAGTTCCCGCTCTCACAGAGTCATGAACTATCTGTGTCATGGTGTCAAAGTGAACCGTCGGGTAAAAACGTTTGGCTCCATTGCCATGTTGATTTCCCACTGTAAGCCTTACAGCCTATTTATTGCCTTACCTCCATAACTTGCTACATTTGCACACACTGTATATATATTTTCTGTTGTATTTTTTTGACTTAATGTTTTTTTACCCCATATGTAACTCTGTGTTGTTGTTTTTATCGCACTGCTTTGCTTTATCTTGGCCAGGTCGCAGTTGTTAATGAGAACTTGTTCTCAACTGGCTTACCTGGTTAAATAAAGGTGAAATCAATAAATAACAGTGTATGCAGCACAAGATAGGCCGTGTTTTGAAATGCTGTTGTCTTGGTAACCGACTCATAAGCAGAGATACTGTAGATCAGTCTGAGAGGTTAGTGAGAGCAGGAGTGTAAATGGCGTACTACTGGAAAATACAGTGCATTCACATTCACACAGGGCTGATAATATTGCTACACCATATCTAAATAATGCTCTCAGAAATGCTCTCAGAAAAGCTTTGATCAGATCATGTCATCCAGAATGTTCCATCATATTTCTGTTTACCCCCAAAGCGCTGTATGGATATTGGCAAAGACAAGGAGAACTCCCTTTACTTAATCCCCCAGTGACATCTAGATGGGATGTCTCTCTGTGTCAGCCTGAGGTAAAGTATTGGTAGATGTTTCTATTTGCATATTGGTGTTTCATCAGTGCCTTTTATTTATTTATTTTTTATTTCACCTTTATTTAACCAGGTAAACCAGTTGAGGACAAGTTCTCATTTACAACTGCGACCTGGCCAAGATAAAGCCTCAGGTCTGCAGCGCCACAACACATCCAGTGCTGCAAGGGCTTATGTATACTTACACTTCCATAATGGTCCTTCTCATCTTGTAGCACCTGAGGCCAAAGCTATGGCACAGAAACATGCTCTGCTCACACGCAGATACACACACACACACACACACACACACACACACACACACACACACACACACAGCTCTGATAGCGTTCATTAAGACTGCTCTCATCTGGGAAAACAGGCAAAGGCGCTTCTGTTCAGTTAGAAAGGAAAGGAAATTACTCTGTGAATAGAAGGGTTTTCAGTAATCTCTTCACAGCATATTGGCTTTAGAAAAACTGAGGCAAGCTGTTTTAGCTTCTTCTTTTCTGAATGAACTAAACAGTCACAACAACCTGGCCTGATTCAGCATGTATGCTGAGAAGTCTTTTCTGAGGACACAATATGGTAGAAAATCCTTGTGTGTGTGCTGTGTGAGGCTACACAGGAGACAGACATGACAGGTGGCTGTTCAATGATAAAGAATGTTAAAAAATGTTTTCTCTCTGTGCTTTGAGTCCCCATTATAGTAGTCATCAAGGTAAGCAGTAGATATTCTAGGACATAGAAACATGCAGTGCACTGTCAGCTTGTACACACATGCGCACACAAACAAACACACACACACACACAGACACCTTGCCTTGACGTTCACGTGATGAAAACTACTGTGTTGTCTGATGGCCAGAACCACAGCTAACTAACAGTCCATCTGCTGACTATTTATATTGTTCATAATTCAATGGGTCTTCCTTCATGTGGAGATTACCAGGACTTTAACAGCTGTAATTCACATAGTCACATGTCTCAAACCTCTAATTAATTTTGATAGTCCACCAGAGCGCTCTTTGGTTTTGCTCTTTGCTACTGAACATATTTGTATTTTCCCCTTTTTTCTCCTTCCTCTGGACATTGGATAGGACTTGGACGGCGTCCGGCATACTTTCTGCGCTCCCCATGTATTCTCTGTGAATCAAATGATGTTTTAGCACAAGTGCATGGCAACAGAAAAACAAAGAGGGACATGGTGAATTCTTTCTCCGACCACTTTTTGAATGACTGATCATGTAAAAACCTGCTGCGGCTTCCAGATTGCAAACATCAGTGCTCCGAGACCGCATACAAACCATCCCTCTAAATAGGGGAGTCTATTTCTGTTGGGCGAGAGGGAAACATGTGTTTGACATCAGTGTTACTCTCAGACATTTTGCAATGGGCCTTCATTCACTGTCTGTCCCATTTGGAGCTCCCTGCTCCACTATGTAGCATTGAGCACTATATGTAGCCAAACAACGCCACCTTTTTTGTGAGGTTAGTTCCTTGTATCAATTATCAAACACCAATAATGACAATATAAATGACAATATAAAATAACACATGGGTGGAGCATGGCAACTGATTTCAAGCAGAAAACATACTAGGAAGAGAGATGATAGAGTGAATTGAAGGAACAATAAATGAACACATAGTTAAGGAAAGAACAGCTGGCAGCTGAGGTGGGTGGTTTGGATTCAGTGCTGTGTTGCAGTTAAATTGAGACAACACATTCAACATTGTGAGAGAGAGAGAGAGAGAGAGAGAGAGAGAGAGAGAGAGAGAGAGAGAGAGAGAGATCCGATATGCTTTTATAAAAGCTCTTTGAAATAGAGCTTGAGAAAGACAATGTTGTTGTTTCGATTTGTTTCTGTTTAATTTATTAAATATTTGTGAAATGGAATGCTACACTCATAGAATAAAAGGTGCTAAGTAGAAGCAGACAAGGTTCTTCGGTTTGTCCCCATAGGGGAACCCTTTTTGGTGATGGGTCAAACCCTTTACAGAGGGTTTTATCTAGGGTTCTTTAAAGTAATTATTAAAATGTAATTATTTATGACAATACATTACATATATCATAAGGCCTTTCTTTGAGGGCCTACTTATACCCTAACAAAGTGATTGTTAAGAATCTCCTGGTTTACAGGCCACATCAGGCCTGCAAGTCACATTATGCTGGCTTTCAAAGTGATGTGTAATTCCTATTGGAATCCAGCCAGAGTTAGGATATCCAACAAGTGGAATTTTGTATCACCCGCAACCTGCATTAAGAATGACTGCCAGGGTAGGGAATATCTAATACTGAGACTACCTCAATCATCTAAACTGGAACAACCATCTCAGTAAGAGGTGCAATAAATCCAATTACTGACAGATTGGATTAGTTTAGAAAACTGTATGTTATTTATCTTTGTCTAGCATAAAATGAATCAACTAATCAATGTACATGCAAAAACACAGACATTTCAGAAAATCTCCCTGCAATAGAGCAGGCTGGGAAATATTATATATGGTTCTATGTAGAACCGTTCTTGCCTTCTAAATAATTATTCTTGCCTCCTACCAAAGAACCCTTGTCTTCCAAAAAAACGGTTCTTATGATGTTAAAGGTTCTAGGTAGAACCATTTGACTTACAAGAACCCTTGTCTTTCAAAAAGGGTTCTTCTGATCAAAATGTGTTCTTGGTAGAACCCTGTCCATCTGCAAAGAACCCTTTTGGAACCCTTTTTTCTAAGAGTGTAGAGCATCAGCCCCTGTCTATATCCCCCATCCCCATCAGTCCAGAGGAAGGGGAATGGAAGGTCTATGACTTTAACTCTCCCTGTAATTTCAGTTCACATTTTTCCACAAGGACCACTCCATCTTACAGCCATGTGGTGGTGAGCTGCCACAACAACTCACTGCAGGCCAGGGTATAAATATACACACACACACACACAGACACACACACACACAGGTATTCTCTATGACCCATTTCCCAGTACGTTGTAATGATAACATACTTGTGGTGCTGTAAATGGAAAACCTTCCTACCACACCCTTCCAGCACCTTCCAGAACCTACCAGCTCCTTTTGGACCTTCCCAGCAAGGAGGCTAATAGAGCCCAGCTGATGTTCATTGGTCAATCAATTGCACGATTGGCTGGACAATCAATCCCAACAGTTTAGTATGCTGCTGCTGCTGACATTTGATGAAGAACTGCAGACAGCAGCAGACAGGTTGGGGGCTAAAATACTTTCAATCCAAGAGAAACCTTAGTTAGCGTTTCTGTTTGAAGTAATGAAATAAAACCTAAGTTTGAACTGTTTACTTTGCCTCACTTAGCTTCTGTACCCTGAGACCCCTCCTATCTCTGGTCTGTGGCAGTGGCCTCTCCCCAGGTTCTGGTACAATACTGTCCAATAATGAAGGCCTACGCTATCTGAAGATGGTCTCCTTCCAATGTGACCATTAGGTTAGGAGGATGGTGAGGGTAGTATGGTGAGGTAGAGGATATCCCTCAGTCATAATTCAAGGGTAGGGCAGAAATAGAAAGTATGCTAAACCACATGAATAAACGGGGAGGCTGGTGTGTGTTTGTGTGTGTGCACGCACGCACACATTGATCTATACGTTAATCTATACAGTATTCACATTGCATTCACATGGCTTGTTGGTTGAATTACCTAAAAGTTGTTAATGTACACTGTTGATCTCATTTTAACCACAATTTCTACCCACAGCGGTGGGCTGGGTGTCTCTAACAGACTGTAAGTTGTAGGTTAATGCATGATAGACAGGAGGGCTCTACACCTGCCCACATCAAAGCTATTACAGAGATTACTATTCTGACTGACGGAATGACTGCAGGGCCATGGTGACTCATTCACTTACTACCCACCGTCAAGGCAGGGTATGTATGGTTGAAGAAATTATTTTAACAATTACAGTATTATACCGGTTAGTAATTACAATTGTAATCATAATAAAGGCGTAGTAGACATTGTGGCATTTTAAATACCGGGGATAAAATGTATCTATATATATCAGAAACTGGTGCAGACATAGAATATTCTCCACAGACATAGAACATTTTCCACAATCATCATGCATATTGGGCAAGAGATATACAGTATTACTAATAGGAGTATTTCCCAACCATATGACCTGGCCAGGAAAACCTCAATGCCTGGTTAGGTCACCAATAGTAAGACCAAAGTCCCAACAGGAAGCAGCAGTCGTCACTTGATGACCTTTGACCTTTTCACCTCAGTTCAAATGCCGTTTGTTCTAAGCACTTCACAGTTGTCCAGATAGGTAAGGTTTAAAACCCCTTACACTCGTCGGAATTGCCTATATGGATAGGGATAAATTGAAATGTTTCTTATAGAAGAAATATGGAAAGCATATGCATAACCATGGTAGCAATTACAAGAGAAAAGTTTGGAGATGATGGGAAAATTCTTAGACTAAAGGTGAGGACACAACAGTTCACCTGATACAAGACTGATTTTATGTGCATTTTACATTTACTGTAATTTTCGCTGCATTTGTTGATAATGAAAGCTGAAAATAGTCTGGATTGATTCAGTAACATGATAAGAATATTCTTGGAAAATTTGGGGTAGGTGCAACGTAAGACAAAACAATTACAAGGGTTTGAGTGAGAGGTCTACCTGGTGTTTTCAAGTGGCCACACACCTCTCCAAAGTGTGCACAGTTCCTGAGTAATTTCAATGCACTTTTATAACTTAAAGTCTTCAACTATGAGGTGCTTTTTTGTGCTGTTGAGAAACTAGAGCAAGCACACTTGTAACAAAGCTCTGCATCCCCGCCTTTACACAATTACTGTTGTTTACGCAAACGGTCCATTATAAATCGCAATCTGGGTCAGATGGGCATCATTTGAATGCTTGTTCCATTGCCAACATGACTAGCTAAATTATAAAATATGATCTTACAGTGTTAGGCTTTCACAAGGCAATTCAGAGAAGCAGACTCATTCAGATGCGTGGTCCGCAGCAAATTTTCTTCACAATACAACAAACATAGGCTCATTCTGTTCAGGATAAACCAAGGTATAACGCAATCAAATCAAATCACATTTTATTGGTCACATACACATATTTAGCAGATGTTATTGCGGGTGTAGCGAAATGCTTGTGTTCCTAGCTCCAACAGTGCAGTAGTATCTAACAATTCACAAATCTAAAAGTAAAAGAATGGAGTTAAGAAATATATAAATATTAGGATGAGCAATGTCGGAGTGGCATTGACTAAAATATAGTAGAATAGAATACAGTATATACAGTTGAAGTCGGAAGTTTACATACACCCTAGCCAAATACATTTAAACTCAGTTTTTCACAATTCCTGACATTTAATCCTAGTAAAAATTCCCTGTCTTAGGTCAGTTAGGATCACCACTTTATTTTAAGAATGTGAAATGTCAGAATAATAATACAGAAGTATTTATTTCAGCTTTTATTTATGTCATCACATTCCCTGTGGGTCAGAGGTTTACGTACACACAATTAGTATTTGGTAGCATTGCCTTTAAATTGTTTAAACTGGGTCAAACGTTTCGGGTAGCCTTCCACAAGCTTCCCACAATAGGTTGGGTGAATTTTGGCCCATTCCTCCTGACAGAGCTGGTGTAACTGAGTCATGTTTGTAGGCCTCCTTGCTCGCACACGCTTTTTCAGTTCTGCCCACACATTCTGCCACTCCAATACCTTGACTTCGTTGTCCTTAAGCCATTTTACTACAACTTTGGAAGTATGCTTGGGGTCATTGTCCATTTGGAAGACCCATTTGCGACCAAGCTTTAACTTTCTGACTGATATCTTGAGATGTTGCTTCAATATATCCACATAATTTTCCTTCCTCATGATGCCATCTATTTTGTGAAGTGCACCAGTCCCTCATGCAGCAAAGTACCCCCAAAGCATGATGCTGACACCCCCGTGCTTCACGGTTGGGATGGTGTTCTTTGGCTTGCAAGCAACCCCCTTTTTCCTCCAAACATAACAACAGTCATTATGGCCAAACAGTTCTATTTTTGTTTCATCAGACCAGAGGACATTTCTCCAAAAAGTACGATCTTTGTCCCCATGTGCAGTTACAAACCGTAGTCTGGCTTTTTTATGGCGGTTTTGGAGCAGTGGCTTCTTCCTTGCTGTGCGGCCTTTCAGGTTATGTCTATATAGGACTCGTTTTAAAGTGGATATAGATACTTTTGTACCTGTTTTCTCCAGCATCTTCACAAGGTCCTTTGCTGTTGTTCTGGGATTGATTTGCACTTTTCGCACCAAAGTACGTTCATCTCTAGGAGACAGAACGCGTCTCCTTACTGAGTGGTATGACGGCTGAGTGGTCCCATGGTGTTTATACTTGCGTACTATTGTTTGTACAGATGAATGTGGTACCTTCAGGCATTTGGAAATTGCTCCCAAGGATGAACCAGACTTGTGGAGGTCTACAATTTCTTTTCTGAGGTCTTGGCTGATTTCTTTTAATTTTCCTATGATGTCAAGCAAAGAGGCACTGAGTTTGAAGGTAGGCCTTGAAATACATCCACAGGTACACCTCCAATTGACTCAAATTATGTCAATTAGCCTATCAGAAGCTTCTAAAGCCATGACATCTTTTTCTGGAATTTTCCAAGCTGTTTAAAGGCACAGTCAACTTAGTGTATTTAAACTTGTCACCCACTGGAATTGTGATACAGTGAATTATAAGTGGAATAATCTGTCTGTAAACAATTGTTGGAAAAATTACTTGTGTCATGCACAAAGTAGATGTCCTAACCGACTTGCCAAAACTATAGTTTGTTAACAAGACATCTCTGGAGTGGTTGAAAAATGAGTTTTAATAACTACAACCTAAGTGTATGTAAACTTCTGACTTCAACTGTATGTATATATATTTGCAAAAAAATATATGGGGGATTGGAAGTGATGCAGACAATTACATTAATGGAAGCTACAATCTATCCTCAATATTAAAGCTGACCTACCCCCCCAAAAAAAGAAAAAAATGAAATGCATGCAGGAAATCCAGAGGTTTACCACTACTGCTCTGTGGCATAGTGTAGTGTAGTGTATGTCATTGGACCAAATGATAATGCCATGACAGTAAAAAGTGTTTCCCATTAACTTCACAGGATGCTCGTACACACACACACAAACACACTCACAAGCCTCCCCGAGAACTAGCAGTCTCCCTCAGGGCAGCAGGCCATTTCCTTTGATCCTTTGATCAGATGAAATCATGGACAGCAACTTCACCCCTTCATCCCTCCCCCCCAAGTACTACACCCCTTCATTCCCCATTCCCCCCCAACCCCCCTGGCTCTGGAGCCCCCAGACCCCCTCTTCAAGACCCCACTGCTCCTGGCAACCTCAGAATTATAGCAGGTCTATTCTTTATCTCTCTTAGATCATTATCTTCCACTTCAAACCCCTGCAGTCTGAAAGGAGGAGACAAGCTTCTGGTGACAGAGGCCAGGCGAGGCTAATACCCCTAATCCCTAACGAGAAGTTTCACTACCCTTTTACCATCCTCCCATCCATTCATTCTCTACCTTCAGGATGAACAAAATGAGAAGAGCCACCTGTTCCTGATGTTCTCAGGGCCAGCGAAGACAGAGAGAGAGTTCCCCTCTTGTGTAAGCTGTTCAGCAGATGCTGGCCTCCTGTAGCCAAACCAGACTCACTTTTAGTGTTGAACCGTGTGGTTAGTCTATTTGGCTCATACGGCCCCCATTAAACCTACCCCAATGACTCAAGCCAAATATATCAAGCGTTTTAACATTTTTTTGTTTGTTTGTTTAATTCACTGTTGGTAACTGTTGATTCTTGTCTCTTGAACATTACAATTACTGTTGAAATGACACACGCACAGGCAAGACTACAAAACTCTGTACAAAGCAGAGCATGAAATGGGTTATTGTCAAGAGTCAGACTTCTATACAATCAAAGAGACATATATTGTATATGCTCCTACTGTACTGCAACAAGTATTGTGAGTGAAATATACTCTCATAAAGACTGAGAGCAGTAGGCAGAGGATAATTAAGGAAGACATTTGTCAAGCCTTTTGATTGGTCCTTTCCCTTTTGGCATAAGATGCTCATAAACCATCAGTGAACTCACCATCCCCATCCACTCCCAATCACCCAGCGCCTTTATGCTGTACCAACTGAGCTGTGCGGCTCAGTTAGTGGAGCATGGCGCTTGCAACGCCAGCATTGTGGGTTTGATTCCCACGGGGTGCCAATACGAAAAAGTATGAAAATGTATGCACTCACTACACTAAATTACTAAAATGTAAAATACACATCCCCCTGAAAAACACCCATTGCTTTCCCATTTCCCCTAGAGAATGCTTAGCTAGCTCCGATGGTTTTATAATAACTAGTTTTTCCATGCAGAAATGTCTTTCTGGTGAAAAGCCCATGGTCTAGTGGTAATCTTCCTGACCAGTCACATGAAATCAAATCCCTGCTGGAGACCCAGGTTCAATACTTGTGTTCACTTTTACAACTATTCCTCACTTTTCTCTTTATCTCACTCAATTTCTATATCTGTCTAAATACATAAGAAAAGTTTGTAAGGTGTGAAAAAATGTAACATCTTCCTGTATTTTATAGGAAGAAGAAGGGGAAACACTAAGAGCAGCATTTCAGAGTCCGGGGCTGTAATTTGGTTCCAGCTGTGGCGGGGCGGTGCGACCGGGTAAAAGTTCCTCAGTTCCTCCATTATGGTCAGGGTCAGAGGAAACAAATGGAACCCCATCATCAGGACCGCACGGTCCGACCACATCACAACCTCATGGTCACGACCAGCGGTCAGACCTCTGTCTCTCAGCACTATAACACAACCAATCAGAGAGGAGAGAGAGTTAGCGGTTCAGTGGCTCGGTGCGTTTGTCCCCCCCCCCAACCACGCCACTCTCTAAATTAAGAAACATTTTCCGTTGAAATTACAGTACACGACATACCGACCCCATCTCGGCAATTAAAATTATTTTGAGTACACGTTGATGATGGGCAAAGTTAAACAATGCTGAAATAAAGGAAGGAAGGGGGATTGGAATGACTGAAATAGGGAGCTTCTGTCTTTTGCCTCTATCTCTGTGTTGTATGTTGTCCTACTATGGATGAGAGTAGAGTGAATACAGCTTTAGACAGATTTGTGATTTCCAAATGTATACGACACTGGCAGGTTTTTACAAGTTCTCTTTATATATGTGCAAAACGCATGAAACAAAAGCTTTTAGGCAGAGATCTTATTTTTTGGCGGTATTTTACCCCCAATTTCATGGTATCCAATTGGTAGTTACTGTCTTGTCCCATCGCTGCAACTCCCGTACGGACACGGGAGAGGCGAAGGTCGAGAATCGTGCGTCCTCCGAAACACAACCCAACCGAGTCGCATCGCTTCTTGACACAGTTCCCGCTTAACCCGGAAGCCAACCACACCAATGTGCCGGAGGAAACACTGTACACCTGGTGACCGGCCCGCCACAGGCGTCGCTAGTCCAAGAACATCCCTGCCGGCCAAACCCTCCCCTACCCTGGATGGCGCTGGGCCAATTGTGTGCCGCCCCATGGGTCTCCCGGTCACGGCCGGCTGCGACAGAGCCTGGACTCAAACCAGGATCTCTAGTGGCATAGCCAACACTGCGATGCAGTGCCTTAGACCACTGCGCCACTCGGGAGGCCTAGGCAGAGATCTTTTGGAAGATCATTAATTTGACTTACGGCTCGATTCAATCCATAGTGCTGAGTATCCGTGCTACAGCGTGATTGAAATTGAAAGGCAATGTCCCACGTTTGCAGACTGCATTCATGGTAAACGCTGCATACGTTAGCTCAATTGGAGATTACTTTTCAATTTCAACCGTGGGATTGAGAGCAGATCTTTAGCACTACAGATTGAATCGAGCCCTTAGAGGGAATACTCTCTCACACCTGAGCAGAAAGAATGAGTGAATGAATGAATGAATGAATGTGAGAAAACATTCCACAGAACCATTCATGGGCAAAGAGATGAATGTTGTTTGCTCTGTGTTTAACTGCCTATTCATGCTACAGTGCAACTATGTTATCTGAAGCACGACAACACTGTGGAAGCAAGATGGCGGACTGAACACAGCGATGCAGATCGCCTCAAGATAAAATCGTAATAATCAATATCTGTAAGTTTGACTATATATTAGCACTTCATTCCACATACTCGTGGGTAATAACCTTCAATCTGGATAACAACACAAAACAAATAAGGCTAGAGAAAATGTATCGACCAATATTACCAAAACAAACAACAACAACGTGACTCCTCGACGGACACAGACGATTTATGCTTTTCACCACCCGGAATGGTAAGGGTGGAAACCGATCTGTTAAAGTCGATAAATGATAAACTGGGCATACTTGAATTAGTCAGTAAATATATAAAGGAGTTGAAGGCGAGCCTCGAGATGGGTGATGAAAAAACTGTGACAATAGAGAAGGAAACAAAAAAGCTAAAAGGTACAGTCAAGATGGAAACGGACGTTAATGAACTTAAAAAGGAGAACATGTTTCTGAGAGAAGCCTTACTTGACATACAGACTAGATCTAAGAGAGAAAATCTGGTACTTACTGGTATCAAAGAGAAAGAAGGTGAAAGTCCTGAAATCGTAGTGAAATAATTATTTCTTACAGCGTTTACAGAACCCAGGCGATGTTGTCGACAAAATCCCACTCGAACATGTACACCGTTTAGGTTAGAGAGGACAGAGATATGAGCTCCCAATTGTTGCCAAATTTGCATTCTTTAAAGATAAAATAATGGTTAAAAGCCTGGGTAAAAGACTCACAGGCATGAAAATAGGAATGAATGATCAATTCCCGAAGGAAATTGCAGAACGGAGCAAAGTTCTGTACCCACTCTTCAAGGAGAATAGATTAAAAGGGAAACGTGTAGCTCTCGTAGTCAATAAACTGTATATTGATAACCAAATGTTCCGAGACACCAAGACCACTCCATGGCTATTCTAAATTTTGCAAAGTTGAATAATGGAACACCTGATACTATCCATGGTAGGGATTGTAATAAAAAAAATATAGGAAAACAATGAAATACTACAATTGATAAAGAAATAAACTACAACTACACTATACCATATAAGACAGGGAATGTTGTAAAGTAATTAGTATTCGACTTTCTTTTTATAGTATTTTATAAATAGAGAAGACAGCATTAGAAGAAAGGATAATTAGCTAAATAATACATATTATATAAGGAACTGGAACACAAAAGTACTCAGAATCAACATGGTAGGGATAAAAATGTAGCAAACAGAGGACATACCGGAGTGCCAAGTCTAGGTCCAAAAGACTTCTCAACAGCTTCTACCCCCAAGCCATAAGACTCCTGAACAGCTAATCATGGCTACCCGGACTATTTGCACTGCCCCCCCACCCCATCCTTTTTACGCTGCTGCTACTCTGTTAAGTATTTATGCATAGTCACTTTAACTCTACCCACATGTACATATTACCTCAACTACCTCAACTAGCCGGTGCCCCCGCACATTGACTCTGCAACGGTACCCCCCTGTATATATAGCCTCCCTACTGTCACTTTATTTTACTTCTGCTCTTTTTTTTCTCAACACTTTTTTTTGTTGTTGTTTTATTCTTACTTTTTTTGTTTAAAATAAATGCACTGTTGGTTAAGGGCTGTAAGTAAGCATTTCACTGCAACGTCTGCACCTGTTGTATTCGGCGCATGTGACCAATAAAATTTTATTTTATTTGATTTGATTTGACATAGAAAGCACAGTATGTGGGTATGTGCGGGTGTATTGTGATGGAAGGTGGGGTGTGTGTTTTTGTTTTTGGAAAACACAAGTTAAGTTAAGTGAGTGATAAAGGAAATGGTTGCGAATACCAGAGCCCATGTGTGTCTGCAAGCAGGGGTTGTGAGAGAGAGCTTTCAATTTTGTGCAAAAATGGGATATACATTTTAAAATAAATTATAAATATACACTGCTCAAAAAAATAAAGGGAACACTAAAATTACACATCCTAGATCTGAATGAATGAAATAATCTTATTAAATACTTTTTTCTTTACATAGTTGAATGTGCTGACAACAAAATCACACAAAAATGATCAATGGAAATCAAATGTATCAACCCATGGAGGTCTAGATTTGGAGTCACCCTCAAAATTAAAGTGGAAAACCACACTACAGGCTGATCCAACTTTGATGTAATGTCCTTAAAACAAGTCAAAATGAGGCTCAGTAGTGTGTATGGCCTCCACGTGCCTGTATGACCTCCCTACAATGCCTGGGCATGCTCCTGATGAGGTGGCGGATGGTCTCCTGAGGGATCTCCTCCCAGACCTGGACTAAAGCATCCGCCAACTCCTGGACAGTCTGTGGTGCAACGTGGCGTTGGTGGATGGAGCGAGACATGATGTCCCAGATGTGCTCAATTGGATTCAGGTCTGGGGAATGGGCGGGCCAGTCCATAGCATCAATGCCTTCCTCTTGCAGGAACTGCTGACACACTCCAGCCACATAAGGTCTAGCATTGTCTTGCATTAGGAGGAACCCAGGGCCAACTGCACCAGCATATGGTCTCACAAGGGGTCTGAGGATCTCATCTCGGTACCTAATGGCAGTCAGGCTACCTCTGGCGAGCACATGGAAGGCTGTGCGGCCCCCCAAAGAAATGCCACCCCACACCATGACTGACCCACCGCCAAACCGGTCATGCTGGAGGATGTTGCAGGCAGCAGAACGTTCTCCATGGCGTCTCCAGACTCTGTCACGTCTGTCACATGTGCTCAGTGTGAACCTGCTTTCATCTGTGAAGAGCACAGGGCGCCAGTGGCGAATTTGCCAATCTTGGTGTTCTCTGGCAAATGCCAAACGTCCTGCAGTGTTGGGCTGTAAGTACAGCCCCCACCTGTGGACGTCGGGCCCTCATACCACCCTCATGGAGTCTGTTTCTGACCGTTTGAGCAGACACATGCACATTTGTGGCCTGCTGGAGGTCATTTTGCAGGGCTCTGGCAGTGCTCCTCCTGCTCCTCCTTGTACAAAGGCAGAGGTAGCGGTCCTACTGCTGGGTTGTTGCCCTCCTACGGCCTCCTCCACATCTCCTGATGTACTGGCCTGTCTCCTGGTAGCGCCTCCATGCTCTGGACACTACGCTGATGACAGACACAGCAAACCTTCTTGCCACAGCTCGCATTGATGTGCCATCCTGGATGAGCTGCACTACCTGAGCCACTTGTGTGGGTTGTAGACTCCGTCTCATGCTACCACTAGAGTGAAAGCACTGCCAGCATTCAAAAGTGACCAAAACATCAGCCAGGAAGCATAGGAACTGAGAAGTGGTCTGTGGTCACCACCTGCAGAACCACTCCTTTATTGGGGGTGTCTTGCTAATTGCCTATAATTTCCACCTGTTGTCTATGCCATTTGCACAACAGCATGTGAAATGTATTGTCAATCAGTGTTGCTTCCTAAGTGGACAGTTTCGAGCTGAATTTTGCATGCCTTCTCAAACAGCTGCAACTGTATATGCATTTGAACATCAAGTCCTTTCTTAAGTTGGGCTCAGGGATGGGCGGTTTAACGGGTGGAATAGTGGAGGACAATTGGAGGTTTACTTAGTAGCAATGCAAAAATTATGGTTCAGCTATATGGACACAGAATTTCTAAATTTACAAACATATATTATGATAAATAGAATTGAAACTTGTATCTCATTATGGTAAAATAAGTATAGCCAGTTATAATTGTAATGGCTTAGCAGATAATAAGAAAATACGATTAGTATTTACCTGCTAAAAGACAAGGAATATAATATCTATTGTTTACAGGAAACTCAATCAACAATTTTAGATGAAATTGTGTGGAAATGGACTGGGGGTGGGGGGAAATATACTTCTCCCATAGGCAAAGGAACTCAAAAGGGGTGATGATATGAATTAACAATAATCTTGATCCAAATGTGCAAATTGTCCAAACAAATCTGCAAGGTAGATTGATGATTTTAAGTATGTTATTGGACCATAAACAAATATGGCTCATTCATCTATACGGTCCAAGTAATGATGATCCACGCTTCTTTGAAAATATATATAATAATTTATCAAACCTACAAGCAATACAAGACTCTATTATTATGGTGGGAGATAATAATACAGTTTTAAATACCTCACTGGACCATAAAGGAAATCACACTACAAACTACCACCCTCATGCACTTAAGGAAATCACAAATGTCATGGATATACTGGAACTAGTGGATATATGGAGGCTTTAGAAGCCATCTCCCGAGTGGCGCAGTGGTCTAAGGCACTGCATCGCAGTGCTAGCTGTGCCACTAGAGATCCTGGTTCGAATCCAGGCTCTGTCGTAGCCGGCCGCGACCGGGAGACCCATGGGGCGGCGCACAATTGGCACAGCGTCGTCCAGGGTAGGGGAGGGAATGGCCGGCAGGGATGTAGCTCAGTTGGTAGAGCATGGCGTTTGCAACGCCAGGGTTGTGGATTCGATTCCCACGGGGGGGCAGTATGAAAAAAAAAATATATATATATAAAAAAAGAATAAAAAATAAATAAAAAAATAAAAGAATGTATGCACTCACTAACTGTAAGTCGCTCTGGATAAGAGCGTCTGCTAAAATGTAATGTAAATGTAAATGTTAAATATCCTGACCTAGTGAGATATACATGGCGGAGGCTCAATCAAGCTAGTCGTCTTGACTACTTTCTTATGTCATTCTCACTGGCACCAAAGTTTAAAAAGTGTTGATAGGGGACAGAATGCAGTCAGACCATCAAATTCTTGGCATATATACAGTTGAAATCGGAAGTTTACATACACTTAAGTTGGAGTCATTAAAACTCGTTTTTTCAACCACTCCACAAATGTCTTGTTAACAAACTATAGTTTTGGCAACTCAGTTAGGACATCTACTTTGTGCATGACACAAGTAATTTTTCCAACAATTGTTTTCAGACAGATTATTTCACTTATAATTCACTGTATCACAATTCCAGTGGGTCAGAAGTTTACATACACTAAGTTGACTGTGCCTTTAAACAGCTTGGAAAATTCCAGAAAATGATGTCATGGCTTTAGAAGCTTCTGATAGGATAATTGACATCATTTGAGTCAATTGGAGGTGTACCTGTGGATGTATTTCAAGGCCTACCTTCAGACTCAGTGCCTCTTTGCTTGACATCATGGGAAAATCAAAAGAAATCAGCCAAAAATGGTAGACCTCCACAGGTCTGGATCATCCCTGAGAGCAATTTCCAAATGCCTGAAAGTACCACGTTCATCTGTACAATCAATAGTACGCAAGTATAAACACCATGGGACCATGTAGCCGTCATACCGCTCAGGAAGGAGACGCATTCTGTCTCCTAGAGATGAACGTACTTTGGTGCGAAAAGTGCAAATCAATCCCAGAACAACAGCAAAGGACCTTGTGAAGATGCTGGAGGAAACAGGTACAAATGTATCTATATCCACAGTAAAACGAGTCCTATATATTGACATAACCTGAAAGGCCGCTCAGCAATGAAGAAGTCACTGCTCCAAAACCGCCATAAAAAAGCCAGACTACGGTAAACTTCTGACCCACTGGGAATGTGATGAAAGAAATAAAAGCTGAAATAAATCATTCTCTCTGCTATTATTCTGACATTTCACATTCTTAAAATAAAGTGATGATCCTGACCTAAGAAAGGGAATATTTACTATGATTAAATGTCAGGAATTGTGAAAAACTGAGTTTAAATGTATTTGGCTAAGGTGTATGTAAACTTCCGACTTCAACTGTATTACTCTTACAGAATTTCCACGTGGGCGAGGATATTGGAAATGTAATCAAAGCCTATTGGATGATAACTTGTTTTTAACTAGGACAGAATAATTTATAAAATGACTTTTTCCGACATAACATGGGCACAGTAGATCCCTTATTGTAAGGGACCCTTTTAAAATGTGCCTTTAGAGGCCATGCAATTCAGTACTCATCTCTAAAACAAAAGCAATTTAGGTCAAATTCCATATTAACAAAATAAAAGTGCGGACTAATAGCACAGATAGATAGCAATAAAAACTGTGTCATAGAAAGATCAAGTGTAATATATTATAAAAATAAAGCCAACTGGATGCAACATGGGGGAAAATGCAACAAATGCTTTAACCTTCAACATTGAAATGCTTCCAAAAAGGGTTTACTGAAACTTGTGACAAATGATGGAGTCACCCATGATACATCAAACGATATTTTGAAAGAGGAAGCAAAGTACTTTATGCACATGTTTTCATTTCAGTCTCCTCCATCTCCACTAACAGAAAATAACTCTATGGATTTATTTTCTATTAATAATGTAAAATTAGCAGCTGTACAGAAAAACTCATGTGAAGGCCAAATTACAGAGAAGGAACTTCTTGATGCAATTAAAGCATTTAAGTCCGGGAAAACTCCAGGGTTGGATGGCATACCAGTGGAGGTATACCAAACCTTTTTTGATATACTCAGAGGACCGTTATAAGCATGTTTTAATCAATTTTACAAAAATTGTAGATTATCAGATACTCAACAAGAAGGTCTGACTTCATTGTTACTGAAACATGATCCAAGTGGTAAATATAAAGACCCGGTCCATCAAATAAATTGGAGGCCCCTTACACTTCAATGTTGTGATGCAAAAAATCTAGCAAAATGCATAGCGCATAGAATTAAAAAGGGATTGTCGGATATTATTAATCCTAATCAGACAGGTTTTTTACATGGACAATACATTGGAGATAATAAGACCAGTACTGGAAACAATAGAAACATCTGGGAAACCAGGCCTGGTATTCATAGCTGACTTTGAAAAGGCTTTTGATAAAGTACGACTGGAATTTATATATAAATGCCTGGAATATTTCAATTTTGGAGAATCTCTTATAAAATGGGTTAAAGTTATGTATAGCAACCCTAGGTATAAAATAGTAAATAATGGCTACTTCTCTGAAAGTATTAAACTGTCAAGAGGAGTAAAACAAGGTTGTCCACTATCGGCATTGCCGTCATTTGCCTTGATGACAGCTTTGCACACTCTTGGCATTCTCTCAACCAGCTTCATGAGGTAGTCACTTGGAATGCATTTCAATTAACAGGTGTGCCTTCTTAAAAGTTAATTTGTGGAATTTCTTTCCTTCTTAATGTGTTTGAGCCAATCAGTTGTGTTTTGACAAGGTAGGGATGGTATACAGAAGATAGCCCTATTTGGTAAAATACCAAGTCCCGTATTATGGCAAGAACAGCTCAAATAAGCAAAGAGAAACGACAGTCCATCATTACTTTAAGACATGAAGGTTAGTCTCTTCAAGTGCAGTCGCAAAAACCATCAAGCACTATGATGAAACATTTGGGATGTTTGGAGTGATTAAATGGTTCATTATACTCACACACTCCACTAATCACTTTAACACACTGCTATCTTCAAGTGGCCCTTGATCATTTACACTATAATCACCACTTCCACACGTTGCATTGATAGAAAACAGATAGTTGCATCAAATGCATTGGACTTCTAAGGAAGACCAGAGCCATGTATGAAAATGTATGCACTCACTAACTGTAAGTCTTTCTGGATAAGAGCGTGTGCTAAATTACTAAAATGTCAAATGTATTTAGAGAGTTGGGCCAACTTTTAGAATTTCAATATTATATTGTTCTAATTCTAGACATTCAGTTAGATAGCATTATTTAAATATTCCCAATGTAATGTTAATTGGGCGCTAACATGGCTGCCATAGAATTTTGAAGTGTCATGTAAATGCATCATAATGCTCATTCTAGACATTATATTACCCATGTAATGTGATGGGGCGCTAACATGCAGTGTTGTAGTATGGTCTCGAGACCACGTATTGAGTCTCTGTCTTGTCTCGGTCTTGTTTAGGTGTTAGATACATTTGTACTGTCTTGACTTGGTCTCAGACAGTGAGGACTCGTAATTTCTTCCTGAGACCAGAGACCAGCAGAGTAAAAACCTCAATTATCAGCTTCCATTCAGTCAGCGCATAAAACGCTTTGCCAGGACAAATATATACACTCCTTTCTTGAAACATTAATATCTTGTGAGAAGGCAACAACTGTTGGCGCAATTATTAGTTCAAGATGACGGTCAATCACCCTCGGTCTGGGGCTCCATGCAAGATCTCACCTCGTGGGGCATCAATGATCATGAGGATGGTGAGTGATCAGACCAGAACTACACGGCAGAACCTGAGCAATGACCTGAAGAGAGCTGGGACCACAGTCTCAAAGAAAACCATTAGTAACACACTATGCCGTCATGGATTAAAATCCTGCAGCGCACGCAAGGTCCCCCTGCTCAAGCCAGCGCATGTCCAGGCCCATCTGAAGTTTGCCAATGACCATCTGGATGATCCAGAGGAGGAATGGGAGAAGGTCATGTGGTCTGATGAGACAAAAATAGAGCTTTTTGGTCTAAACTCCACTCGCCATGTTTGGAGGAAGAATAAGGATTAGTACAACCCCAAGAACACCATCCCAACCGTGAAGCATGGAGGTGGAAACATCATTCTTTGGGGATGCTTTTCTGAAAAGGGGACAGGACGACTGCACCGTATTGAGGGGAGGATGGATGGGGCCATGTATCGCGAGATCTTGGCCAACAACCTCCTTCCCTCAGTAAGAGCATTGAAGATGGGTCATGGCTGGGTCTTCCAGCATGACAACGTCCCGAAACACACAGCCAGGGCAACTAAGGAGTGGCTCCGTAAGAAGCATCTCAAGGTCCTGGAGTGGCCTAGCCAGTCTCCAGACCTGAACCCAATAGAAAATCTTTGGAGGGAGCTGAAAGTCCGTATTGCCCAGCGACAGCCCCGAAACCTGAAGGATCTGGAGAAGGTCTGTATGGAGGAGTGGGCCAAAATCCCTGCTGCAGTGTGTGCAAACCTGGTCAAGACCTACAGGAAACGTATGATCTCTGTAATTGCAAACAAAGGTTTCTGTACCAAATATTAAGTTCTGCTTTTCTGATGTATCAAATACTTATGTCATGCAATAAAATGCAAATTAATTACTTAAAAATCATACAATGTGATTTTCTGGATTTTTGTTTTAGATTCCGTCTCTCACAGTTGAAGTGTACCTATGATAAAAATTACAGACCTCTACATGCTTTGTAAGTAGGAAAACTTGCAAAATCGGCAGTGTATCAAATACTTGTTCTCCCCACTGTATATAAAAAAAGGTGTGGTTTTGAGAGTGAAAATCAGACAGCTCTATAGGAAAACTCATTACAAAAAACATAGGAATTTTCACACAGGGTGACTTTCTTTCTCAGGGTGGGCCGTTTGGGAATTATTTAGCAAAATTAGAGTATACCCACTTCTCTAGGCACCACACCAACACTGCATAGGGCCGATGGAAAGACAGCAGTCACACACAGCATGATGTTAAAGGATAAGCAGTCCATGAACTCAGACATAATAAGCCAGTTGTCACGATTGTCGGATACAGTGGACCAATGCGCAGCGATATTTGCGACCATACTTCTTTTTATTAGAATGAACACACGAACAAAAACAACAAACGATAATGGGCCAAAATACCAGCAACAGTGTGTGAAAACCTTGTGAAGACTTACAGAAAACGTTTGACCTGTGTCATTGCCAACAAAGGGTATGTAACAAAGTATTGAGAAACTTTTGTTATTGACCAAATACTTATTTTCCACCATAATTTGCAAATAAATTCATTAAAAATCCTACAATGTGATTTTCTGGATTTTTTTTCCTCATTTTGTCTGTCATAGTCTACGTGTACCTATGATGAAAATTACAGGCCTCTCTCATCTTTTTAAGTGGAAGAACTTGCACAATTGGTGGCTGACTAAATACTTTTTTTCCCCACTGTATCTCTTGCGTTCGCAGATTCACTCTGGTTATCTACTCCGATTTCAGAGGACTCTCGTCTGACTGTGCCAGAGCGCAGAACAACTGATGAATTTACAAATGCGCAACACCCGCTGAATATGACCAGTGTCAGTAAACGCAGGCAAAAGTTGTATTTAACATGTAAACAGCCTAACCAGCTCTGCTACGGCTAGTAAAATGGTCAGAGTGAGGTGTTCTCTCATTTGTGTCTGGAAGTAGCTAGCTATCTAGCAAGCTAGCTAACTTTAGCCAGTTAGCTTGGGTGCTTGGTTAGGACAAGCATGTATCGGCAGGCAAGCTGAGGAAGGACGAGGAGACTAGAATTCCCCATCGTTTATCAGTTTTGACGGCCAACTAGCTGAAAAAGTTTGAGTGTTTATCTAATGTTCCTTCGTTAGATTTTAGCTCATCTTGCTCTGGCTAGCATTCGTTGTTGATCTTGTGCATAACTGAGGGAGAGAGAGCCCACCTTTTCATGGTTGTTTGATCAATAGGACTGTAAAGTTCCCAAATGTAAGAGGACTCCCGTGGTGTTTACCAATTTGCAGAAATCCATTCAGGTGTATTTTGTGGCTTTTGGCGAATGCGTTCTAATGATCTAACGTCACGCTGTTGCAACTGCCTGTAAACACACAGTCCAGTTCAAAGTGAATGATGGCAGGCCCGTGAGCCAAATGGCTTGTTTGTATAAAGGCCTACTGTAGCTCTGATTGGCTATAGCTCAACGGTCTGTGTAGACTCTGGTCCTGGACAAGACAGATGTTTTTATTCGGTTTTATTTACTGCAGTTTCTATTAACTGTCCAAACGCACCGCCACTTTCCCACTCTATATTGCTATAGAATTTTCACAAATGCCTTATTCTAAGAATTTATATGATTTTAATACGATTTCATATTGCTAAAATGCTGTCAATTCCACTTTAAAATGCAACAATGTTTCACACACATAAGTTATTTTCAAAGAGATGGCTAACAACAGCAAGCACGCTGCAAAAAAAAAAACACAGTTCCACTCACCAGATGGTGATCATTTGAAACTTAACTTATTGTTGAAAGTTATTCTTGAAAAGGGATGTGGTGGAAATTCAACATCAGGGACACCTGAAGTCAATATTAAATGAATCACTCTGTATTATCAGTTAACTGGAGAGGTTACAACAAACACATGTACAAGGTACAAGTCTTCCACCAGGGCGGTCCCTTCAGTCTTCTTATACACAAAAAAGCTACATAGGCATGGTTCATAGGGTTGGTTCCTGCAGGTGACTGGCTGTTATCGCGCAAGCTCAGTTACCCAAGAAACTGAGCAATGTTTCCTATCTTAACTTCCAGAATAGATTCTGGGCGTTCCGCCAATTGGTCTGAGGAGAAGGTCACAGTCACCTGCACGGACCAAGATAGAGAGAGAAATATGCATACTGTGTACAATTCAAGGCTATATCTTCAGACAGTAACATTTTCCCTTACAGGGAGACGCTAACAAATTACCAACAACATCATATTTGATAACACCTGCTGCAGCAGCTGCAAACTAGCCAACAACAAAAGCTAGCTAGTTAGCTAGCTAGACTGTGGGAAAACGACTGCTCGCTTTTGCGCTGTGACCTGTTGGCAGAAGTTTATATAAGATTTTGTAAAAACAGTCCCACCCTTGAAGTCAAAATGTGATTGGTTGATTCCACTGTCACTCCAAAATGTTGCCCTAATACAGTTGAATGGTAGATGCCTTTATCAAGCTTCTGATGGGCTAGTCAATGGCTGACTTAGCGAGCTAGATTTATCTCCCCAGAGACCAGCAAAGAAAAATCCTGATTGGATCTTTTTTTCCTCTTCAGTGTTAACCCTTTCCTTTCCAACAAAAACTATAGAGATTAAATCAGAACATGATTATAATTATTATTTTATAAATCCTTAGCCCTTCTCTGAAGGTGTAGAAGGCCCATTGTTCCCCACTGTGTTTTGGTTAGTAGTAATTTGTAGAGTGGCTCTATTTTCCCTCAGCATGCATTTTTTCACTATTCTGAATGTCTAAAGAATCCATGTTGTTCTGAAATATGAACACAGAAATACTGGACATTTTGAACTCTTATTATGGTGGTCATTTGACAAAATTACAATCATGGTTTTGAATTGGACTGGCATTTTTCTGGTCTCTGTTTTGAATCGGTCTCGCTTTACTCTGGTCTTGGTCTTGAATCGGTCTCGCTTTAGGCGGTCTCGAACACAACACTGCTAACATGGTTGCCATATAATTATGTGTCATAATTCTAAAACCTCAGTGGCCCAACTCTCTAAATACATGGCTCTGAGGAAGACATGGTGCATGATGCTGGCTACACCGGTTGTAACGCGGATTAATGTGATTTAAGAATTGAGCAATAGATATAGCAGCACGAGAAAGCTCTTTTAAATAGTGGCCAGTCAAAACTCTGTTTTCACACACGATTGTGCAATGACTGGGCTTATAAGAACACATGTTTCACGAGGCTATGTGCTCTCCAACCCTGTTCCAGGGGTCCTAGGCCTATAGGCTATGCTTAAGAGTTATTTGGCCACTTTAGTTGTTATAAAAACCTTATCCAAACATGTAGGCCTATGGGCTACGCTTTATGATGCATGCAACTATGATTTGAAAAAGTCACCAAAAAATGCATGCGCTGTTTCTTGCCTTAGACTGCACACCATTAAGTAGCGCAGTTTCGTGGGGCCACCTGCAAGGTCTGAGCAAGGCCCCCAAAATGTATAAACGGTATATACAGTGCATTTGGAAAGTATTCAGGCCCCTTGACTTTTTCCACATTTTCTTACATTACAGCCTTGGATAAAATTAATGTTTTTCCTCATCAATCTACACACAATAACCCATAATGACAAAGCAAAAACTTTTATAAATTTTTACAAATAAAAAACTGAAATACCTTATTTACATCAATGTTTAGACCCTTTGCTATTAGACTCGAAATTGAGCTCAGGTGCATCCTGTTTCCATTAATCATCCTTGAGATTTTTCTACAACTTGATTGGAGTTCACCTGTTGTAAATTTCATTGATTGGACATGATTTGGAAAGGCACACACCTGTCTATATAAGTCCAACAGTTGACAGTGGTTTTTGCGACTGCACTTGAAGATACTTTCAAAGTTCTTGATATATTCCATATTGACTGACCATCATGTCTTAAAATAATGATGGACTGTTGTTTCTCTTTGCTTATTTTAGCTGTTCTTGCCATAATATGGACTTGGTCTTTTACCAAATAGGGCTATTGTCACGGTTTCGGCCGAGGCTGCTCCTCCTCCTGGTTCGGGCAGGCTTCGGCGGTCGTCGTCCCCGGAGTACTAGCTGCCACCGATCTATGTTTCATGTTCGTTTGGTTTTGTCTTGATGTTGTACACCTGTGTCTTGTTAGTCCTCGTTAGTGTCCTATTTAGTTCTCGTTGTGTGTGTTTGTCTTTGTGTGTGATTGCTCTTCTGTCTTGTGTTGGAGCTACGTAATTCCCTCCAGTGTTCTGGAGAGGGTTTTCGCACATGTTAGTGCGCCATTTGTTTGACGCCTGTGTGCGCCGTTATTTCGCCTTCGGGCTTATTGTGCTTATTTTCTACGTGAATATTGCACTAAAGTCTTTTGGACTGAGCTTCTGCGTCCTGCGCTTGATTCATGCACCACACCCACCTTCAGCACCCCTTGACAGAATCACACACCAAAATGGAATCAGCAGGATCTGCAGTTACGCCTGAGTCGCTCGAGGAGCATGTTCGCGGCCAAGATGACCAGATACGACAACTGGGGACCGCTCTACAGGACGTCATCAACACCCTGCACCGATGGGAGGCCAGCGGGGTACCCACACCTCCACCTACCCTGCCAACCCCATCGGCCGGTCCACCAGTCCCAGGTCCGGAACCCAGGGGGATTCGGCTCTCGCTCCGAGGGCGTATGACGGAACAGCTGCCGGGTGTCAGGGGTTCCTCCTGCAGGTGGAGCTCTACCTGGCCACTGTACACCCGGTGCCCTCGGGACACGAGAGCGTTTCCGCCCTCATCTCCTGTCTCACGGGCAAGGCGTTGGAGTGGGCTAACGCCGAGTGGAGGAAGATGGACGCCAACCCCATCTCCTACGCCGACTTCTCCCGCCGCTTCAAGGCCGTGTTCGACCATCCACCTGAGGGCAAAGCGGCGGGGGAGCGTCTAGTCCACCTGAGACAGGGGAGGAGGAGCGCACAGGCGTTTGCTCTAGAGTTCCGGACTCTAGCGGCGGACGCAGGGTGGAATGAACGGGCCCTCATCAACCATTTTCGATGTAGCCTACGGGAGGACGTTCAACGTGAGTTGGCCTGCAGGGATACCCATCTCACCTTCGACCAGTTGGTCGATATGTCCATCCGTCTGGACACCCTGCTGGCCACCCGAGGGGGGTCCGTCCATTCCGCCCTCCGGCACCTCCGAGCCGAGCCCTATGGAGCTCGGGGGTGCCGGCGCTAGAGAAAGGAGGAGGAGGAGCCTGAGGGGGCCTGTCTCCTGCACCAAGTGCGGTCGTGGAGGGCACACTGCGGCCAGGTGCTGGGGAGGGTTCTCCGGGGGAGAAGACAACAGGCCACGCACTGGGGGGGCCTCCCAGGTGAGTAGACGTCCCACTTACCCAGAGCTTTCTGTTGCGCACTTTTATATACCTGTGTGTTTTCCACAGGTTGCACCTCATTCCCAGCATAAGGCGCTAGTAGATTCAGGCGCAGCTGGGAATTTTGTTGATCGGAAGTTTTGTTTAGATTTAGGGATCCCTCTCCTACCTGTTGACAAACCTTTTCCCGTTCATGCCTTAGATAGCCGCCCGTTGGGGTCGGGGTTGATTAGGGAGATCACAGCACCACTTAGGATGTGTGCGCAGGGGGGTCATGAAGAGACTATACAGCTGTATCTGATCGACTCTCCTGCGTACCCAGTGGTGCTGGGAATTCCCTGGTTAAGCACCCATAACCCTGCTATTTCGTGGCAACAGAGGGCTCTCGATGGGTGGTCTGCTCAGTGCGAGGGGCGATGTCTGGGTGTTTCCGTGGGGGAGACGTCGTGGAAAGTCCAAACCAAGTGCCCGCACTGCACATTCCGCCTGAATATGGGGATTTAGCTCTCGTGTTTAGTAAAACTAGGGCGACGCAGTTGCCTCCTCATAGACAGGGGGATTGTGCGATTGATCTCCAGGCAGGAGCAGCGCTCCCACGGAGCCACGTGTATCCTTTGTCTCAAGAGGAGAGAAAAGCTATGGAGACTTACATAGCCGAATCTTTGAGACAGGGATACATTCGGCCCTCCACTTCTCCCGCCTCCTCGAGTTTCTTTTTTGTTAAGAAGAAAGATGGAGGGTTGCGCCCGTGCATTGATTACCGTGGTCTCAATCAGATTACTGTGAAATACAGTTATCCACTTCCTCTGATTGCGACCATGACAGAGTCATTGCATGGAGCGCGGTTTTTCACAAAATTGGATCTCAGGAGCGCGTATAACTTGGTGCGCATTAGGGAGGGCGACGAATGGAAGACAGCGTTTAGTACCACGTCAGGTCATTTCGAATATCTCGTCATGCCATATGGGTTGATGAATGCTCCATCAGTCTTCCAATCCTTCGTAGATGACATTTTTCGGGATATGCAGGGACAAGGGGTGGTCGTGTACATTGATGACATTCTGGTGTACTCGTCTACCCGAGCCGAGCATATAACCCTGGTGCGTCGTGTATTGAGGAGGCTGTTGGAGCACGACCTATATGTCAAGGCAGAGAAATGTCTGTTTTTCCAGGAGTCGGTCTCCTTTTTGGGTTATCGGTTGTCCGCGTCAGGGGTGAAAATGGAGGTGGATCGTGTGTCCGCTGTGCGTAATTGGCAAACTCCAACCACTGTAAAAGAGGTGCAGCAGTTCTTGGGCTTTGCGAATTACTACCGGAGGTTTATCAGGGGTTTTGGACAGGTGGCAGCTCCCATCACGTTCCTTCTGAAAGGGGGTCCGGTGCGCCTGCAGTGGTCAGCTGATGCGGACAGGGCCTTTAGGAGACTGAAGGACCTGTTTACGTCGGCTCCGGTGCTGGCGCATCCGGATCCCGCATTACCCTTTCAGGTTGAGGTAGACGCGTCTGAGGCTGGTATTGGGGCCGTTCTCTCTCAACGGTCCGGCACGCCACCTAAACTCCGCCCCTGTGCTTTTTACTCAAAAAAGCTCAGCCCGGCGGAGCGTAACTATGACGTTGGGGACAGGGAGCTGTTAGCTGTAGTTCAAGCCCTTAAGGTGTGGAGGCATTGGCTTGAGGGGGCTCAACACCCTTTCCTAATTTTGACTGACCATCGGAACCTGGAGTACATCCGGGCAGCGAGGAGACTGAACCCTCGCCAGGCTCGATGGAGTATGTTTCTCACCAAGTTCGTATTTAAAATCACGTACATCCCTGGGTCCCAGAATGGTAAGGCAGATGCGCTGTCCCGGCGGTATGACACGGAGGAGAGGTCCGTTGAGCCTACTCCCATACTACCGGAGTCTTGCCTTGTGGCACCGGTGGTGTGGGAGGTCGATGCCGAAATCGAGCGAGCGTTGCGTACCGACCCCAGCCCTCCACAGTGTCCTGAGGGTCGGAAGTACGTTCCGCTCGAGATTCGGGATCGACTCATTTACTGGGCTCACACGTCACCCTCCTCTGGACATCCGGGTATTGGCCGGACAGTGCATTGCCTTAGCACTAAATACTGGTGGCCCACTTTGGCTAGGGATGTGAGGGTTTATGTCTCCTCCTGCTCGGTGTGCGCCCAGTGTAAGGCGCCCCGACATCTGCCCAGGGGTAAGTTACAACCCCTGCCCGTTCCACAACGACCATGGTCCCACCTCTCGGTGGATTTTGTGACAGACCTTCCCCTCTCTCAGGGGAATACCACCATCCTGGTCGTTGTGGACCGGTTCTCTAAGGCCTGTCGTCTTCTCCCTATGTCGGGTCTTCCTACTGCCCTACAGACCGCTGAGGCCCTATTTACCCACGTCTTCCGGCATTACGGGGTACCTGAGGATATAGTGTCTGATCGAGGCCCCCAGTTTACCTCCCGTGTTTGGAGAGCGTTCATGGAGCGTTTGGGGGTCTCGGTTAGCCTTACCTCAGGGTACCACCCGGAGAGTAACGGGCAGGTAGAACGTGTCAACCAGGATGTGGGTAGGTTTCTGAGGTCGTATTGCCAGGGCCGGCCGGAGGAGTGGGCACGGTACAGTCCCTGGGCCGAGATGGCCCAGAACTCTCTCCGCCACTCCTCTACCAACCTAACCCCCTTCCAATGTGTGTTAGGTTACCAGCCGGTTCTGGCACCTTGGCAGCAGAGCCAGATCGAGGCCCCTGCGGTGGATGATTGGATGAGGCGCTCGGAAGAGACGTGGAACGCTGCCCACGTCCACCTGCAGCGGGCCGTCCTTCGTCACAAGGCGAGCGCCGATCTCCACCGCAGTGAGGGGCCGGTGTACGCACCCGGAGATCGAGTCTGGCTCTCTACCAGAAACCTACCCCTCCACCTGCCCTGCCGGAAGCTGGGTCGGCGGTTTGTGGGGCCCTTTAAAGTCCTGAGAAGATTGAACGAGGTGTGTTATAGGTTACATCTACCTGTTGAGTATAAGAATATTAACCCCTCGTTCCATGTGTCTCTTCTCAGGCCGGTGGTAGCTGGTCCACTCCAGGACAATGAGATAGGGGAGACTCCTCCGCCCCCACTGGACATCGAGGGGGCTCCGGCGTACACCGTTCGGTCCATCTTGGACTCAAGACACCTGATGGGGGGTCTCCAGTATCTCGTGGAGTGGGAGGGTTACGGCCCGGAGGAGCGGTGCTGGGTGCCGCGGAGGGACATCCTAGACCCATCTCTCCTGTCGGAGTTCCACCGGGACCATCCCGCGCGCCCTGCTCCGCGTCCTCCTGGTCGTCCCCGAGGCCGGGGTCGGCGCACGGCTGGAGCCGCGCGTCAAGGGGGGGGGTACTGTCACGGTTTCGGCCGAGGCTGCTCCTCCTCCTGGTTCAGGCAGGCTTCGGCGGTCGTCGTCCCCGGAGTACTAGCTGCCACCGATCTATGTTTCATGTTCGTTTGGTTTTGTCTTGATGTTGTACACCTGTGTCTTGTTAGTCCTTGTTAGTGTCCTATTTAGTTCTCGTTGTGTGTGTTTGTCTTTGTGTGTGATTGCTCTTCTGTCTTGTGTTGGAGCTACGTAATTCCCTCCAGTGTTCTGGAGAGGGTTTTCGCTCATGTTAGTGCGCCATTTGTTTGACGCCTGTGTGCGCCGTTATTTCGCCTTCGGGCTTATTGTGCTTATTTTCTATGTGAATATTGCACTAAAGTCTTTTGGACTGAGCTTCTGCGTCCTGCGCTTGATTCATGCACCACACCCACCTTCAGCACCCCTTGACAGCTATCTTCTGTATACCATCCCTACCTTGTCACAACACAACTGATTGGCTCAATTGCATTAAGAAGGAAAGAAATTCCACAAATTAACTTTTAACAAGGCACACCTGTGAATTGAAATGTATTCCAGGTGACTACCTCATGAAGCTGGTTGAGAGAGTGCCAAGAGTGTGCAAAGCTGTCATCAAGGCAAAGGGTGGCTACTTTGAAGAATCTCAAATATAAAATATATTTTGATTTGTTTAATACTTTTTTGGTTACTACATTATTCCATATGTGTTATTTCATAGTGTTGATGTCTTCATTATTATTCTACAATGTAGAAAATAGTAAAAAATAAAGAAAAACCCTTGAATGAGTAGGTGTTCTAAAACTTTTGACTGGTAGTGTACAAAAATTCTAAAGAGGTATTTTCTACCTGTAAGGTTTATGGGAAGATTATTCAATTTAATTAGATCTGCTTTCATATTGTTGAGTAATGGAATTAAGTTGTCTTTATATATTTGTTGTTTGTTGTCACTTATTAAGCATCTTAAGTTTTTAATATTTTTTTGTGGTCCACTTAAATGATTGCTGTAGATCGTGAGTTATTTTTCCTACTGCCATTATTTCTGTTTTTGCCACTTTCATTTATATACTGAGATTGTTTTGTAGTCTGAAAATATTTTTAGCAAAGGTGGCATTGAGTTTTCAATATTGGTCAGGTATATCAGAATATCATCTGCAAATACGTGTAGTTCATATTCATGTTTACCAATACTGATACCTGTTATGTTTGGGTCCTATCTAATTATTTCTGCAAGCTGTTCAATTGTCAGTGCAAACAGTAGGGGGGAGAGTGGACATCCCTGTCTTGTGCCCCTTTCTAAAGCAATTTCATCAGATAATGTATTATATGTGATACTTTTTGCTTAAGGACATTTATACCACATTTCTATGAAATGTATTATTTCAGCTGGAAAGTTGAAAGCTTCCAAAGTTTTGAGTTGAAAAGGCCATTCAAGACGGTATAAATCCGGTATCAACAGCCAGTATTGATAAATCTACAGTGCATTCAGAAAGTATTCAGACCCCTTGACCTTTTCCATATTTTGTTATGTTACAGACTTATACTAAAATGGAAGAATAAAAATCCTTATCAATCTACACACAATACCCCATAATGACAAAGCGCAAACAAGTTTTTAGAAATGTTTACAAATGAATATTAAAAAAACAATACCTTATTTACATAGGTTCTCAGACCCTTTGCTATGAGACTCAAAATTCAGCTCAAGTGCATCCTATTTCCATCGATCATCCTTGAGATGTTTCTACAACTTGATTGGAGTCCATCTGTGTTAAATTCAATGGATTGGACATGATTTGGAAAGGCACACACCTGTCTATATAAAGTCCCACAGTTGACAGTGCATGTCAGAGCAAAAACCAAGCCATGAGGTCGAACAAACCTTCCGTAGAGCTCTGAGACAGGATTGTGTCGAGGCACAGATCAGGGGAAGGGTACCAAAATATTTCTGCATCATTGAAGGTCCACAAGAACACAGTGTTCTCCATCATTCTTAAATGGAAGATGTTTGGAACCACCAAGACTCTTCCTAGAGCTGGCCGCCAGGCCAAACTGAGCAATCAGGGGAGAAGGGCCTTGGTCAGGGAGGTGACCAAGAACCCGATGGTCACTCTGACAGAGCTCCAGAGTTCCTCTGTGGAGATGGGAGAACCTTCCAGAAGGGCAGCCATCTCTGCAGCACTCCACCAATCAGGCCTTTATGGTAGAGTGGCCAGACGGAAGCCACTCCTCAGTAAAAGGCATATGACAGCCCACTTGGAGTTTGCCAAAAGATACCTAAAGGACTCTCAGACCATGAGACACAAGATTCTCTGGTCTGATGAAACCAAGATTTAACCTTTTGGCCTGAATGCCAAGCGTCACGTCTGGAGGAAAACTGGCACCATCCCTATGGTGAAGCATGGTGGTGGCATCATCATGCTGTGGGGATGTTTTTCATCGGCATGGACTTGGAGACTAGTCAGGATCGAGGGAAAGATGAACGGAGCAAAGTACAGAGCGTTCCTTGAGAAAAATCTGCTCCAGAGCTCTCAGGACCTCAGACTGGGGCGAAGGTTCACCTTCCAACAGGACAGCAACCTTAAGCACACAGCCAAAATAACGCAGAAGTAGCTTCGGGACAGGTCTATACAATTATTTGAGTGGCCCAGCCAGAGCCTGGACTTGAACCCGATCAAACATCTCTGGAGACCTGAAAATCCAACCTGAAAGAGCTTGAGAGGGTCTGCAAGGAAGAATGGAAGTAACTCCCCAAATATTTTACATTTACATTTAAGTGATTTAGCAGATGTTCTTATCCAGAGCGACTTACAAATTGGTGTATCCAATTTAGGATAGCCAGTGGGACAACCAGTCCCTTTTTTAAATTTTATTTTATTGGTGGGTGGGGGGGGGGGGGGGTAGAAGGATTACTGTTATACTATTCCAGGTATTCCTTAAAGAGGTAGGGTTTCAAGTGTCTCCGGAAGTTGGACAGTGACTCCGCTGTCCTGGCGTCGTGGGGGAGCTTGTTCCACCATTGGGGTGCCAGAGCAGCGAATAGCTTTGACTGGGCTGAGCGGGAACTGTGCTTCCGTAGAGGTAGGGGGGCTAGCAGGTCAGAGGTGGATGAACGTAGTGCCCTCATTTGGGTGTAGGGTCTGATCAGAGCCTGAAGGTAAGGAGGTGTCGTTCCCCTCACAGCTCCGTAGGCAAGCACCATGGTTTTGTAGTAGATGCAAGCTTCAACTGGAAGCCAGTGGAGTGTGCAGAGGAGCGGGGTGACATGAGATAACTTGGGAAGGTTGAACACCAGACAGGCTGCAGCGTTCTGGATAAGTTGTAGGGGTTTAATGGCACAAGCAGGGAGCCCAGCCAACAGCGAGTTGCAGTAATCCAGACAGGAGATGACAAGTACCTGGATTAGGACCTGTGCCGCTTTCTGTGTAAGAAAATACTGATGTGCCAAGCTTGTAGCATCATACCCAAGACTGAAGGCTGTAATCACTGTCAAATGTGCTTCAACAAAGTACTGAGTAAATGGCCTGAATACTTATGTAAATGTGATATTTCCGTTTTTTTATTTTTAATACATTTGTCATTATGGGGTATTGTGTGTAGATTGATGAGGAAATAACATTTAATCAATTTTAGAATAAGACTAACATAACAATGTGGAAAAAGTCAAGTTGTTCCGAATGCTCTGTATCTCTTGTTTTTTTGCATATTGTATTAAACTGAAACATGTTTTTGTATTTGTTTTTAAGTGTTTATTTTTAATAAACCCTGTTTGATTGATATGTATCAAGTCTGGTAAGGCTTTTGTCAGTCTATTGCTTATACGTTTTACCGTAAAATTCTTACTTACGAGCCCCTCAACAAAGCAGAGTTTTTAAAAAGTAAGTAAGAAAATTGCTTAATAAACTAAAGGAAACACAGGGGACTCTCCAGATTATCCTGGTTTTAATATACAGTGGGGAGAACAAGTATTTGATACACTGCCGATTTTGCAGGTTTTCCTACTTACAAAGCATGTAGAGGTATGTAATTTTTATCATAGGTACACTTCAACTGTGAGAGACGGAATCTAAAACAAAAATCCAGAAAATCACATTGTATTATTTTTAAGTAATTAATTTGCATTTTATTGCATGACATAAGTATTTGATCACCTACCAACCAGTAAGAATTCCGGCTCTCACAGACCTGTTAGTTTTTCTTGAAGAAGCACTCCTGTTCTCCACTCATTACCTTTATTAACTGCACCTGTTTGAACTCGTTACCTGTATAAAAGACACCTGTCCACACACTCAATCAAACAGACTCCAACCTCTCCACAATGGCCAAGACCAGAGAGCTGTGTAAGGACATCAGGGATAAAATTGTAGACCTGCACTAGGCTGGGATGGAGGACAATCGGCAAGCAGCTCGGTGAGAAGGCAACAACTGTTGGCGCAATTATTAGAAAATGGAAGAAGTTCAAGATGACGGTCAATCACCCTCGGTCTGGGGCTCCATGCCAGATCTCACCTCGTGGGGCATCAATGATCATGAGGAAGGTGAGGGATCAGCCCAGAACTACACGGCAGGACCTGGTCAATGACTTGAAGAGAGCTGGGACCACAGTCTCAAAGAAAACCATTAGTAACACACTACGCCGTCATGGATTAAAATCCTGCAGCGCATGCAAGGTCCCCCTGCTCAAGCCAGCGCATGTTCAGGCCCGTCTGAAGTTTGCCAATGACCATCTGGATGATCCAGAGGAGGAATGGGAGAAGGTCATGTGGTCTGATGAGACATAAATAGAGCTTTTTGGTCTAAACTCCACTCGCCGTGTTTGGAGGAAGAAGAAGGATGAGTACAACCCCAAGAACACCATCCCAACCGTGAAGCATGGAGGTGGAAACATCATTCTTTGGGGATGCTTTTCTGCAAAGGGGAAAGGACGACTGCACCGTATTGAGGGGAGGATGGATGGGGCCATGTATCGCGAGATCTTGGCCAACAACCTCCTTCCCTCAGTAAGAGCATTGAAGATGGGTCGTGGCTAGGTCTTCCAGCATGACAACGACCCGAAACACACAGCCAGGGCAACTAAGGACTGGCTCCGTAAGAAGCATCTCAAGGTCCTGGAGTGGCCTAGCCAGTCTCCAGACCTGAACCCAATAGAAAATCTTTGGAGGGAGCTGAAAGTCCGTATTGCCCAGCGACAGCCCCGAAACCTGAAGGATCTGGAGAAGGTCTGTATGGAGGAGTGGGCCAAAATCCCTGCTGCAGTGTGTGCAAACCTGGTCAAGACCTACAGGAAACATATGATCTCTGTAATTGCAAACAAAGGTTTCTGTACCAAATATTAAGTTCTGCTTTTCTGATGTATCAAATACTAATGTCATGCAATAAAATGCAAATTAATTACTTAAAAATCATACAATGTGATTTTCTGGATTTTCTTAGATTTTTGGGCAACTTTGTCCCAAAATGTTGAATAGAATTCTATGGGAAAGCCATTCATTCCTTTTGCTTTTCGCCGTGCGAATGTTTTAACATAATCTAATATTTATTCTCGGGTGATCTCTGTTTTTAGTAATTATTTTTAGTCTGCTGATAAATTGTTTTTATTTTTTCGTTTACATATTTAATACATTTCGGGTCCAGAAGATGCACTCTGTTCATTCTCCAAACTCTGTCGCTAAGTGTATTTTCTATTGGTGTAATTAAACATGATATCAGAGAATCATCCGATATCACTATATCATGAATTTTTTTATCCAGTAAATTGTTGAGTGCATTTTTTGAAAAAGCTTTTCTTACTTTGAGAAAAAAAGGAATAGTCTTTTGTAGTGGGGAATACTAATCTCCAGGTGTCCTGTAAATCATTTGTATAGATGACATTTTTCAGCCTCTTTGGAGTCTCCCTAAATGTGCCTTTTGATTACTATGTCTATCAATCTTATCGAATGTATAATTCACCTGCTAAAATAATAGCTCCTGTCTGATCAGATCTCTACTCATCCTCACTCAGAGCATATGAGCGGAGTGGAGCAGTGAGAATCTCAGCTCCTCGCTCACGGAGCTGTTCACCCCTCCGCTCCCCCCGCTCAAAGCCACATCAGGCCAGTCCGCTCATTATCGCTCAGCGCTCAACGCAGTATGCATCGTGCTCCACTCAAATCGCCCCCCTGCTCGCTCCAAAAAAGGAAAGAAATCTGCATGTATTTCACTTTTAGCTTAAACCACAGCCTTACTTTATCTCCCCGAGTTTGTTGCATACAGACTCATCTCGGATGATCCATTCTGTCTTGAAACGGGGATCTAACACTGATGCTAAAATGAGATGTTAATCAGTATTGTATATTCCATAGCGAATTGACACGTTGTTTGCCAATGTTTCTGCAAAAGCAGCGATGCCCATTGGAAGTGCAGCGTGAGTGTCATCGGTGAGCAGGGATTTGATTTCTGTGACAGCAGGGAGGATCATCCCCAGGTTTCCCAGCTCCTTCTGCATTTTGTCTGTGAGGTCTGCCAGTGGTGTCAGCACACTGACAAGGTGCGTCAGCTGCCGTACTTGATTCAGGGTGATGTTAGCAACATTAGACTTGAGTTTGTTTTGCCATAACGGGTCTTTTTGGAACAACCGGATGAATGACTGAATCATCCGCAGCTGGCTGCTCCATCGAGTGGCGCAGGCATTTTTGGGACGGACACCTAATTGGTCGGTTTCCTCTGTGTTCAGGGTGCTCTTGCGTACACTTTTCACCAGGTGCCCGACTTTCACTAACAGCCTATTAATGTTGTCGTGCTCATTAACGGCGTCTTTGATCGCCAGCTGAAGCATGTGAATGGGGCATCTCAGATGTAAATTTGACACAGTAAAGTACTGATTTATCATAGTTTCTACATTAGAGGTTATCACTTCCACATGGACTTGCGAGGGCGCAGGTGGTCCCTCATCCTTCTCTTCATGTTCTGCGCTGCTGCTGGCATCCGCGGTCACTTCATCCTCCGCCTCCTCTTCAGTGCCAGGGAGGAGGTTAAACGCCTTGATCATGTTGCTGGCACTGTTAGTGACGACCCGTCGTTGCATGTTCCAATATTTCAGTACACTTTCATACTTTTGGTAAATACGATCTGTGGTATGGTGCCCCTGTATGTGCTCACAGCCCAACAAAACCGTGTGCCCCCGGAACGTCCCATCAATGAAACTGGCCACGATGCCAAGGAAGCTGTGCCCTCTTCTACTGGTCCAAATGTCCGCTGACAGAACGAGCCCATCACCATTTTGCAGTAGGTCTTGCAGTTTTGCTTCCATCTCTTCCAGGGCATGTGGCATGAGCGTGTCCCGTACGGTGTTGTAGCATGGGGGGGTGTAGCCCGGTTGAGCTACACCCCCCCGCGTTCTCCTTTACTCAGCGGTTCATAGTTGAAATGCTACATCCAGCTCTCTTTTTCTCTCCCTTGTTATGGTTGGGACTTTGCGTGCAGTGAAGAAACTTTTGGATTCCTCAACCCTTTTCTCTTGTTGCTGCTGCTGCTCCTCTCGCTCTATAAAATACCAATTCATGGACGACACAAATTAAATTAAACAGATGGATTCTGGGTCAGGCTTGAGCATGCTTCAGACTCGTGGTGTGAGCGAGCGAAATTGGAGCGGGACATAGGGCGACGCTCCGTCCTTTTAAAAATGCCGCTCTGCGCTCTGTCCAAAATCCGCCCGCTCGCGCTCCACGCTCGCTCACGCTCTCGCTCCCGCTCCACTCCGCTCACATGCTCTGTGCTCTGTCCACATAATCTGACTGACAATATAATTTCTGTGTAATTGCTTTCCATTACTGAATTACTTTTCAGGAACAAAGAGGTATAATGATACACCTTAGCCAAATACATTTAAACTCAGTTTTTCACAATTCCTGACATTTAATCCTAGTAAAAATTCCCTGTCTTAGGTCAGTTAGGATCACCACTTTATTTTAAGAATGTGAAATGTCATAATAATAATAGAGATAATTATTTATTTCAGCTTTTATTTCTTTCATCACATTCCCAGTGGGTCAGAAGTTTACATACACTCAATTAGTATTTGGTAGCATTGCCTTTAAATTGTTTAACTTGGGTCAAACGTTTTGGGTAGCCTTCCACAAGCTTCCCACAATAAGTTGGGTGAATTTTGGCCCTCCTCCTGACAGAGCTGGTGTAACTGAGTCAGGTTTGTAGGCCTCCTTGCTCGCACACGCTTTTTCAGTTCTGCCCACAAATGTTCTATAGGATTAAGGTCAGGGCTTTGTGATGGCCACTCCAATACCTTGACTTTGTTGTCCTTAAGCGATTTTGCCACAACTTTGGAAGTATGCTTGGGGTCATTGTCCATTTGGAAGACCCATTTGCGACCACTTTCAGTGTTGATTCAACACTATCAGTGTTATTTTATTTATTTATTTAACACTGTGTTGCAATGGTGTCAGCCATGCAAGACAGACCTGTTCTGAGGTAAATCCATGACACACAGGTACATCATGTCAAGTAAATCAGCATCTTGCATCAGACCGTGTGAACTGTAACCTCTGAAGCCACAACCCGACCCCATTAACCCTGTGTTGCTAGGCAGAAATGATGATTAAATACTAGTTTATATAACTCTGCAGGCGTTAAATAACTCTGGTGTTGAAGACCTCTCACTGTGGTCATTCAGAAGTCGCCATAGAGATCCTATATTTCTATACATTATCCCCATTCCCTTCTGCCTTGACCACTACATGCCACAGCCTCAAGGTCTCATAGTGGTCTTATACTGGTCTCAGATTTGTTTGTACTTTAGCCAACTCCCATGGCATGACAATGATGGTCAGAGGAGTAGGCTCGCTAGAGCACATACAGATCTAGGGCCAGGTTTTGGATGCCACAGAGTAGTGGTCTCACAGTGGTCTGACATAATGGCAGCAACTTCTCTCTGGGGCAGCATAAAGGTCCCCTAGTTCTGACCACTGGATGCCAAGGCCTAGCAGTGTCCAGTCAGGGGCCAGGTTGAGGTTTAAGATGACCACTAGATATCGAATCATAGTGGACTCAAAGTGGTCGAACAAAGTGGTCTGAGAGAAAATGGCTGCAGCCTAGCGGTCTCCAGTTAGGGGATGAAGATTACCATGAGGCCCCTTGACCACGGCTACTACAGCCACAACTCTAGTGGTCTACACAGTGGTTTGATAGTGACTGGCAGAGCTCCTCTCCATAGGGACATCATAAATACTAAAGCTGGTTCCCCTAGTTCTGACCACTGGGATGCCAAAGCCTAGCAGCAGTGTCTAGTGGTCTCAGAGAACACCAGGTCCTTCTAGATCTGACCACTGTGGATACCAAGGCCTATAACTGTCCGATCGGCATCCCTTGATCACTACATGCCACAAGGTAATGGTCTTCAGTGGTCTGAGAGAGAATAGCAGCTACTCTCTCTCGCCTCTAGGGGCAGCGTAAACACCAGCTCCAGACCCGAGTGGGATCAAAGTACCCATTAAAGAAGCCCACAGAGAGCCCAGAGCCATGGCAGCCCTATGGCAACCAATGGTGGTCACCAAGTAACTATATTTGGAACAAGGGCACGCATTCATTTTCTAGGAATGGGGAATAGGGTGTCTTAAGCAATTGCCATTGAGCAACAGCAGTTTGTCAAAGCTACAGTAACAAACCCAGAGCTGCTCCAACAACACTGTCAGTCTGCAACAGAGGGGGAACTGTTGAAACGGATGGCTGTTGCTGAATACACCGTTGAAAGGACTGTTGGATGTGTGTGGTACGTCACAGAGAATAAATGCTTTACTATTGTCTATTCAATGTGGTTCGCAAGGAGGCATTGATAAAGTTATAACAAACAAATGCTGTTAAATTATGTGATCAAACTGAGGATGTAGAATTAATATTTTGTTTTATTTAGATGATTAAAGTTCTCAAAGCAAGAAATATTGTCAACAGAGAAATGTATGTAAATATTCACATAACAAGGCCACTGTCTGGCTCACCTTGCTCTCCAAGTTTCCACAAGAAAAACTAATAACTCTGCCAGCAATTCACTCTAATTACCAGTCATTCAAGCATGATCAACAACAAGCTGAACAAAGAGGTGACCCAATGTAGCCTATAAAGGACGTATGCTTCAATGGAAAGAAAAAGTGTGTTTGGTGTAATTTTCATACCTCATTCAGAGGTGTCATAGTTTCTGCTGGTTTAACTGTTTCCTCCAGGTAGCAATGGTGGAAATCTGACATTTTTACTTCACACATTTATTTTTTCACCACTTCCAGCTACATCTGGTCTCTCATCCAGGGACCAAACAGGCCCAACCCTGCTTAGCTTCAGAGGCAAACCAGCAGTGGATGCAGGGTGCTATGTTGCTGGAATGAATGTGCCAAAACTGGCAACTGGAGAAAAGGCGGCGAAAGCAAAGGCCAGGGTAGTCTCGCGTTGCCATACCTCCAAACTCACGTCGTTGTCACACCTCCCTTGGAGGTCTGGAGAATTTGTATTGTAAAAACGGTTTGAATGGTTCGATGCCTCCCAGCAGCAAGATTTTGATTGGATGTTACATTTCAAGAACCCTCCCCCCACACGCCCGTAGAAGGGGTACTGCGTGTTATGTGACTCACTGTTTTCCATCCAGGAAGTTGTTGCCCATAGAGCCCCACGGTGGAGGTGTCAGAATACCCATAAAACCTTAGTGGTCAAACAGGGAAATGGTTCCAATGGTTTTTCCACCATTCATTTGTCCTGTATGGGATTTTAGAAACACTTAAAATAAGTGCTGTGTTTCGTGTGCTTACCCTGACATGATGTTTTGATAACCATGTTATCTCTCGGACAAGGGGACTTTTATCAATATATCAATATATTCCAACCCCTCTTTAGCTGATTTCTGCCATGGAACCTGGTTCGCGATAAGGCTAAGGCCATGTTAACATAACCAAATATAGGGAAAATTGCAGGAAAGAGGGAGGCGTTTCTTTTTATTGCGTTATCATAAAAATATTTTTGGCATGCAAAACTGTAACTCGGCCACTCAGGAACATTCACTGTCTTCTTGGTAAGCAACTCCAGTGTAGATTTGGCCTTGTGTTTTAGGTTATTGTCCTGCTGAAAGGTGAATTCATCTCCCCGTGTCTGGTGGAAAGCAGACTGAACCAGATTTTCCTCTCGGATTTTGCCTGTGCTTAGCTCCATTCTGTTTATTTTTTATCCTAAAAACTCCCCAGTCCTTAATGAATACAAGCATACCCATTACATGATGCAGCCACCACTATGCTTGAAAATATGGAGAGTGGTACTAAGTAATGTGTTGTATTGGATTTGCCCCAGACATAACCAATTGTATTCAGGACAAAAAGTTAATTGCTTTGCCACATTTTTTGCAGTATTACTTTAGTGCTTTGTTGCGAACAGGATGTATGTTTTGGAATATTTTGTATTCTGTACATGCTTCTTTCTTTTCACTCTGTCATTTAGGCTAGTATTTTGGAGTAACTACAATGTTGTTGATCCATCCTCAGTTTTCTCCTTTCACATCCATTAAAATCGGTAATTGTTTTAAAGTCACCATTGGCCTCATGGTACAATCCCTGAGTGGTTTCCTTCCTCTCCGGCAACTGAGTTAGGAAGGATGCCTGTATCTTTGTAGTGACTGGGTGTATTGATTCACCATCCAAAGTGTACCCTTCTTTGCAAGGCACTGGAAAACATCCCTGGTGTTTGTGGTTGAATCTGTGTTTGAAATGGACTGCTCAACTGAGGGACCTTAAAGATAATTGTTTGTGTGGGGTACCAGAGATGAGGTAGTCATTCAAAAATAATGTTAAACACTATTATTGCACACAGAGTGAGTCCATGCAACTTATTATGTGACTTGTTAAGCAAATGTTTACTCCTGAACGTATTTAGGCTTGCCATAACAAAGGGGATGAATACTTAGATTTTTACTTTCACATGTGGAATTGCAAATTCACACTTTTCATTTATACACTCTTAGAGAAAAGAGTTCCGAAAGGGTTATTTGCCGAGGGATAGGGTCTTACCAAGAAACGTTTTGATCAGAAGAACCCTTTTTGGACAAGGGTTCTTTGCAAGGCAATGGGTTCTCCCTAGAACTTTTAAGATCCTAAGAACCGTTGGAAGAAAGGGTTCTTTGATGATTCTTTGGAAGGCAAGAATATTTCTTTGGAAGGCAAGAACCATATATAATAATAATATTTCCCAGCATGCTCTATTGCAGTGAGATTTTCAGAATTGTTTGTTTTACTGTAATATCTGAGTTTTTGCTGAGATTGGTTAATATATTTTATGCTACACAAGAATAAAAAACATTCAGTTATCTAAACTAATCCAATTTGTTGGATTTATTGCACCCATTACTTAGATGGTTGCTCCAGTTTAGATGACTGAGGTAGTCTCAGTATTCAATCTTCCCTACCCTGGTAGTCATTCTGAATATGGGTTGCGGGTGAGTAACAATTCCACTTGTTGGATATCCTAACTCTGGCTGGATTCCAATAGGAATTATACATTACTTTGCTAGCCAGCCTAATGTGACTTGCAGGCCTGATGTGGCCTGTAAACTGGGAGATTCCTAACACCACTGTGTTAGTGTATAACTAGGCCCTCAAAGAAAGGCCTTATGATATACAGTGTCTTCGGAAAGTATTCAGACCCCTTGACTTTCTCCACATTTTGTTACGTTACAGCCTTATTCTAAAGTGGATTAAAAAAACAATTTCCTCAGCAATCTACACACAATACCCAATAATGACGAAGCGAAAACAGGTTTTTAAAAATGTTCGCAATTTTATAAAAAATCAAGAACAAAAATAACTTATTTACATAAGTATTCAGACCCTTTGCTATGAGACTCGAAATTGAGCTCAGGTGCATCCTGTTTCCATTGATCATCCTTGAGATGTTTCTACAACTTGATTGGAGTCCACCTTTGGTAAATTCTATTGATTGGACATGATTTGGAAAGGCACACACATGTCCATATAAGGTCCCACAGTTGACAGTGCATGTCAGAGCAAAAACCAAGCCATGAGGTCGAAGGAATTGTCCGTAGAGCTCCAAGACAGGATTGTGTCGAGGCACAGATCTTGGGAAGGGTACCAAAACATTTCTGCAGCATTGAAGGTCCCCAAGAACACAGTGACTTCCATCATTCTTAAATGGAAGAAGTTTGGAACCACCAAGACTCTTCCTAGAGCTGGCCGCCCAGCCAAACTGAGCAATTGGGGGAGAAGGGCCTTGGTCAGGGAGGTGACCAAGAACCCGATGGTCACTCTGACAGAGTTCCTCTGTGGAGATGGGAGAACCTTCCAGAAGGACAACCATCTCTGCAGCACTCCACCAATTAGGCTTTTATGGTAGAGTGGCCAGACGGAAGCCACTCCTCAGTAAAAAGCACATGACAGCCCGCTTGGAGTTTGCTAAAAGGCACCTAAAAGACTCTCAGACCATGAGAAACAAGATTCTCTGGTCTGATGACACCAAGATTGAACTCTTTGGCCTGAATGCCAAGCGTCACATCTGGAGGAAACCTGGCACCATCTCTACGGTGAAGCATGGTGGTGGCAGCAGCATCATGCTGTGGGGATGTTTTTCAGCGGCAGGGACTGGGAGACTAGTCAGGATCAAGGGAAAGATGAATGGAGCAAAGCACAGAGAGATCCTTGATGAAAACCTGCTCCAGAGCGCTCAGGACCTCAGACTGGGGCGAAGATTTACCTTCCAACAGGACAACAACCCTAAGCATACAGCCAAGACAACGCAGGAGTGGCTTCGGGACAAGTCTCTGAATGTCCTTGAGTGGCCCAGCCAGAGCCCGGACTTGAACCTGATCGAACATCTCTGGAGAGACCTGAAAATACCTGTGCAGCAACGCTCCCCATCCAACCTGACAGAGCTTGAGAGGATCTGCAGAGAAGAATGGGAGAAACTCCCCAAATGCAGGTGTGCCAAGCTTGTAGCGTCATACCAATAAGACTCAAGGCTGTAATCGCTGCCAAAGGTGCTTCAACAAAGTACTGAGTAAAGGGTCTGAATACTTACGTAAATGTAATATTTCTGTTTTTTATTTTGCATAAATTAGCAAGAATTTCTCAAAACCAGTTTTTGCTTTGTTATTATGGGTTATTGTGTGTAGATTGATGAGGGGAAAAAACAATTGAATCCATTTTAGAATAAGGCTGTAATGACAAATTGTGGAAAAAGTCAAGGGGTCTGAATACATTCCGAAGGCATTGTATGTAATGTATTGTCATAAATAATAAAATGTTAAAGGCTAATAAGGCTGGTGGAACCGTTCATATAGGGTTCTAGGAAGAACCCTCCAAAGATCAAAGGGTTCTCAGTAGAACCCTTCATAGGCGTTTCTAGGAAGAACCTTTAGATAATAATATGGTTCTTTGTAGAACCCTTAATAAAGTGCTTTAGGCAGAACCCTTCATGGAGGGTTCTAAGTAAAACCATATACAGAGGGTTCTTTGATTAACCCTACATAGAGGATTCTAGATATAACCCTCTGCAAAGGGTTCTACCCAGCACCAAAAAGGGTTCCCTCATGGGGACAAACCGAAGAACCCTGTATGGTTCTTTTAGCACCTTTTTTTCAAAGAGTGTAGCATTGTCTGGGTCGAGCCATCAACTTTAATGAAGATTGTCTTTTTACTGCTGGTCAGAGATTTAATTTGATGGTACCAAGTGGCTGGGTTCTCCTTCTTGTTTTTCTGGATCTCATTGTGTTAGAATGTTGATCTTGCTGCCTTGATCTCTCTCTGGGTTTGGTTCCTCAGAGAGCGCCATGAAGGCCAGTCTTTTTCACTGAAGGCTTTCTGTCTGATTTTTATCAACTCTTTGATTCTAGGTGAAATCACTTCTTATCCTCTGCATGCATCCTAACCAATGGAGGACCATCCCCCCTCAGTGAATTTCATAAAAATAAAAATAGTGAAACATCAAAAAGTTATCCTTTTTAGATAAAACTATACTAAATATATCCACGTCACCAAATAATTGGTTAAAACACACTGTTTAGCAATGAAGGTCTACTGTAGCCTCAACAGCACCTTGAATGGTAGCACCATGCTGTAGCCGGAGGACAGCTAGTTTCCATCCTCCTCTGGGTACATTGACTTCAATACAAAACCTAGGTTCTCACACCCTTCCACAGACTTACACATTAATTATGACAACTTCCAGAGGACATCCTCCAACCTATCAGAGCTCTTGCAGCATGAACTTACATGTTCTCCACCCAATCAAAGGATCAGAGAATGAATTTAGTACTAAAAGCATAAGCTACAGCTAGCTAGCACTGCAGTGCATGAAATGTGGTAGTTAATCAGAGAAAGACAATAGTTGAACAGTTTTTAGCAAATTAATTTCATCAAAAATGAAGGAGAAGCAAGAGAGAGAGCAAGAGAGAGAGAGAGCGAGAGCTAGCTATATTTCATAGTTTTTTTTCACTTACTTAGCTATCTAGTTAAGCCTATTCAAACACACGGCTCACACCCGGCAAACACTGCTACTCCTACTGCTCTTTCCTCGTCTGACCATGTGTTCTCGCATACCCTGAGAGCATCTGGTCAGCGAGGTGGTGGCACAGGAATCCTCATCTCTCCCAAGTGGACATTCTCTCTTTCTCCCCTGACCCATCTGTCTATCTCTTCATTTGAATTCCATGCTGTCACAGTCACTAGCCCATTTAAGCTTAACATCCTTATCATTTATCGCCCTCCAGGTTCCCTTGGAGAGTTCATCAATGAGCTTGACGCCTTGATAAGTTCCTTTCCTGAGGATGGCTCACCCCTCACAGTTCTGGGTGACTTTAACCTCCCTACGTCTACCTTTGACTCATTTCTCTCTGCCTCCTTCTTTCCACTCCTCTCCTCTTTTGACCTCACCCTCTCACCGTCTCCCCCTACTCACAAGGCAGGCAATACGCTTGACCTCATCTTTACTAGATGCTGTTCTTCTACTAATCTCACTGCCCTCCAAGTCTCCGACCACTACTTTGTATCCTTTTCTCTCTCGCTCTCCTTCAACACTACTCACTCTGCCCCTACTCAGATGGTAATTCACCGCCGCGACCTTCGCTCTCTCTCTCCCACTACTCTCTCCTCTTCCATCCTATCATCTCTTCCCTCTGCTCAATCCTTCTCCCTCCAATCTCCTGATTCTGCCTCCTCAACCCTCCTCTCCTCCCTTTCTGCATCTTTTGACTTTCTATGTCCCCTATCCTCCCGGCCGGCTCGGTCCTCCACTCCTGCTCCGTGGCTTGACGACTCATTGCGAGCTCACAGAACAGGGCTCCGGGCAGCCGAGCGGAAATGGAGGAGAAATGAACTCTTTTCACTCCCTCCTCTCTACATTTTCTTCCTCTGTTTCTGCTGCTAAAGCCACTTTCTACCACTCTAACTTTACAGCCTCTGCCTCTAACCCTAGGAAGCTCTTTGCCACCTTCTCCCTGCTGAATCCTCCTCCTCCTCCTCTCCCTCCTCCCTCTCTGTGGAAGACTTGGTCAACCATTTTGAAAAGAAGGTTGACGACATCCGATCCTCAAATGACACTGCTGGTCCTGCTCACACTGCCCTACCCTATGCTTTGACTTCTTTCTCCCCTCTCTCTCCAGATGAAATCTTGCGACTTGTGACGGCCGGCCGCCCAACAACCTGCCCGCTTGACCCTATCCCCTCCTCTCTTCTCCAGACCATTTCCGGAGACCTTCTCCCTTACCTCACCTCACTCATCAACTCATCCTTGACCACTGGCTATGTCCCTTCCGTCTTCAAGAGAGTGAGAGTTGCACCCCTTCTCAAAAAACCTACACTCAATCCCTCCGATTTCAACAACTACAGACCAGTATCCCTTCTTTCTTTTCTCTCCAAAACTCTTGAGCGTGCCGTCTTTAGCCAACTCTCTTGCTATCTCTCTCAGAATTACCTTCTTGATCCAAACCAGTCAGGTTTCAAGACTGGTCATTCAACTGAGACTGCTCTTCTCTGTGTCATGGAGGTTCTCCGCACTGCTAAAGCTAACTCTCTCTCCTCTGCTCTCATCCTTCTAGACCTATCTGCTGCCTTTGATACTGTGAACCATCAGATCCTTCTCTCCACCCTCTCCGAGTTGGGCATCTCCGGCGCGGCTCACTCTTGGATTGTGTTCTACCTCACAGGTTGCTCCTACCAGGTGGCGTGGCGAGAATCTGTCTCCGCACCACGTGCTCTCACCACTGGTGTCCCCAGGGCTCAGTTCTAGGCCCTCTCCTATTCTCTCTATACACCAAGTCACTTGGCTCTGTCATATCCTCACATGGTGTCTCCTATCATTGCTACGCAGACGACACACAATTAATCTTCTCATTTCCCCCTTCTGATAACCAGGTGGCGAATCGCATCTCTGTATGTCTGGCAGACATATCAGTGTGGATGACGGATCACCACCTCAAGCTGAACCTCGGCAAGACGGAGCTGCTCTTCCTCCCAGGGAAGGACTGCCCGCTCCATGATCTCGCCATCACGGTTGACAACTCCGTTGTGTCCTCCTCCCAGAGAGCAAAGAACCTTGGCGTGACCCTGGACAACACCCTGTCGTTCTCCGCTAACATCAAAGTGGTGACCTGATCCTGTAGGTTCATGCTCTACAACATTCGCAGAGTATGACCCTACCTTACACAGGAAGCGGCACAGGTCCTAATCCAGGCACTTGTCATCTCCCGTCTGGATTACTGCAACTCGCTGTTGGCTGGGCTCCCTGCCTGTGCCATTAAACCCCTACAACTCAGACGCGCTGCAGCCCGTCTGGTGTTCAACCTTCCCAAGTTCTCTCACGTCACCCCGCTCCCCCGCACACTCCACTGGCTTCCAGTTGAAGCCCGCATCTGCTACAAGATCATGGTGCTTGCCTACGGAGCTGTGAGGGGAACGGCACCTCCGTACCTTCAGGCTCTGATCAGTCCCTACACCCAAACGAGGGCATTGCGTTCATCCACCTCTGGCCTGCTGGCCCCCCTACCTCTGCGGAAGCACAGTTCCCGCTCAGCTCAGTCAATACTGTTCACTGCTCTGGCACCCCAATGGTGGAACAAGCTCCCTCACGACGCCAGGACAGCGGAGTCACTCACCACCTTCCGGAGACACTTGAAACCCCACCTCTTTAAGGAATACCTGGGATAGGATAAAAGTAATCCAACCCCCCCCCCCCCCCCCCCCCCAAATTTTTAAAAAAAATAAAATACAAATAATAATAATAAATTGATATATTGTAAAGTGGATGTCCCATTGACTATCATAAGGTGAATGCACCAATTTGTAAGTCGCTCTGGATAAGAGCGTCTGCTAAATGACGAAAATGTAAAAATGTAATGTAAAATGTAAACAGAGAGAGATGCTATGTTACCTACAGTTAACTGGCTATGGCTATCCATCACTGGAACTCTTCCATGTCAAGGTAAGCTTTTGGTTGTATTAAATTATTGCCACCGGGCCTGCCGGTTTAACTGCTAAACTGCTTGCTAACTGTACACTGTACTGCATGATTGTAGCAGGTTTACTAATTCGTTAGTTCTAGTAGCTATGTTGTTGCCTTGGTGTTAGCTAATATGGTGACAACGATGTAGGCTGTGTGTAACGGTTATGATATGAAGGTTTGGCTTAGAAAGGTTTTTTCACCTGGTCACAGACAGCTGATGTGTTGTGCACTGAAGTCCACAAGCGAAAGGAAAGGAGGAGAGCGCGTAGATGCGAGAAAGGAATTATACAACAATCTGGCTGCAATGAAAGTGAACTGTGTTTGCGTGTGATCAAATTTCTCTTACATTTACATTTTAGTCATTTAGCAGACACTCTTATCCAGAGCGACTTACAGTTAGTGAGTGCATACATTATTATTATTATATATATTTTTTCATACTGGCCCCCCGTTGCAAACGCCATGCTCTACGAACTGAGCTACATCTCTGCCGGCCATTCCCTCCCCTACCCTGGACGACGCTGGGCCAATTGTGCGCCGCCCCATGGGTCTCCCGGTCACGGCCGGCTACGACAGAGCCTGGATTCGAACAAGGATCTCTAGTGGCACAGCTAGCACTGCGCCACTCGGGAGGTGATAATATGCAATTTAGCAGACGCTTTTATCCAAAGTGACTTACAGTCATGTGCGCATACATCTTTACGTATGGGTGGTCCCGGGGATCGAACCCACTACCCTGGCGTTACAAGCACCACGCTCTACCAATTGAGCTACAGAGGACCACCTCTTGACCTGTGCACCTACGTTGTAAACTTTCATTCATAAGCTAGGTTGTAACTACCTCATGATGGGTTTAGGGAAAATGTGAGAATCATGTAGTAAGTAGCCTAAACCTATCGATGTTACATTGAACTGGGTGAATGGAATATGAATGAAAGTCATCCAATATGCTGTAATAGAAATAAGGCCATGCTTATAAAAAAAAAAAGGTCTTCCCTTATCTTAAACGGTACCGACCGCAACTGATTCTAACCACCCGTAAACTGCAATGGCGTGATTTAGGGTGTTATAGAAGTTGTATGTTTTCTCCTGTATGCTCTTCACATTTGTTTCTTCCGGCCATTTATGGAGGAAAAGTCACTGACCACATGCTCTGATGCTTGACTCTTTCATTGGTTGAATAACTTTTTTCCTGGTTGTGTTAGTGACAGAATGAGACGGGTGTGATAACTACAATATTATGATCACTGAGACCCAAAGGTGACATTGTTGTAGGGGTACTATAAAAGTCCTCTAGGTTGGTAATGACAAAGTCAAGGATGGCATTCTGTCTAGTTGGAATGTTAACAAGTTGTTGTAATCCATTCCCTGAGCATAGTCCAGACACATCAACACATGGTTAAAATCACCCATGATAAGGATCCCAGCATCAACATACTTTGCTCTGATAGTATCAAGGCTGTCCGTTAGATGTTGGATAAATTGATCTTCTGAATTGGATTGAGGGGGGGAATTTACCACACATGTTGTAATTGATCCAACTTGCCTTGGTAATCTTTTAGGTCTAAGCCTTAGCCACAATCACTCCAATTCAGGTGGTACCTCAATGAATTGGAGCTTGTGTGCAGAAATGTCCTCTCTTATATAAAGTGCCACACACCCTCCCTTTTTACCTTGTCTTGGTTTGGCGTAGGTGTTGAAACCATCGATTTACCAGAGTTCAGGTGGTAGATCTGGGTAAAACCAACATCTCTGACACTGCAGCAATTTCAGCCCTCTCTGACAGCAGGATTGATTGAAATTCATCCATCTACCATGCATTGCATACTATGACCTTAGGAGGTGTCATGACTTGCCCTCATGAGTTGAGGATCAAACATGCCGGCTAGGCAAAGGTTTGAACACCCCCTTTCCAGTTTTATGACCGGTCGTAAATACCATGCAGACTTTCTCTTCCTTGCCATGAAGTATTGGGAGAAAGGACCCCTTTGTTAACAAAGGAAATCTTCCCACCAAGACTCCAACATCCAACAGTGGATAATGAAACAATATTCCTACTTAACAGAATGTGGGAATTGGTTGGTGGGGACTTAAAGAACAATCATGTCAAATTCGTTACTATGTTGTGATGTCATTAAAGATGGTGGAACAACATAACTGTATCTCTGGGGGGCTACACTTCCCAGTTATGAGGTTTGCATCTAATTGTTGTATAAAACAAATCATTAAGTATAATAATACTTTTATGAAGATAACAATGTGATTTTAGCATTCTAGATGAGATGATTGTTTTCCATATTGATTTGTTCTCAGTCAGTGGCCACGCCCAGATGAGCACAAACATGATGGAACGCCCCTTTAACCCTGAGTGCATAAAAAGCCTCGTGATGAAATTCACCTCAGATCAGCAGACGTGAAGCGTGAACTAAACATTGCAAATGGTTGAATTTCTACCAGACCAGGAAGCCCACGGCTTAAAATGGTTGACACTCTACAAGACTAGCAGACGTGAAGCGTGAGCTAAACGTTACAAAATGGTTTAAAACTACAACTCCATTACCAAAGGAAGACCAAGCATACTACAGTATAAGTTGGATGTTGCAAATGGTTGAATTTCTTCAAGACCAAGAAGCGTGAAGCCGAATCTACACGTTACAAAATGGTTAGACCAGAAAGACCATAAAACGTGAGACGTTAGTCCACATGTTTGAAATGGACCTGCACCACACCTGGGTCACACCTCACACCAACCCTTACAGAAAACTGAGCCAATATGGACCCAGTGGAGGCTGCACAGTATCAAAGTGCATTGGCAACACAGGGAGATATACTAAATCAACACGACCACAGCCTGCAGCAGATCACCGAGAATCTCCGCCAGCTGATGATCGCCGTGCAGAGCCGGGTGAAAACCCGGCCAGCCCCGGCAGCTGGTGGAGCGGAAGCCGCAGCAACGGCGTCTCCAGTCACGCCTGCGACATCGCGGGAACCCCGCCTAACACCTCCGGAGAGGTATGACGGACGTCCAGAGTGCTGCAGGGAATTCCTCACCCAGTGTTCTCTGGTATTCAGCCTACAACCCTCCTCCTTGACGGAGCAGGGCCGGGTTGCCTACATCATCACTTTTTTAACAGGTCAGGACCTTTCCTGGACTACCGCGGTGTGGGAGAGCCAAACGCCGGCGTGCTCCAACTACTACCAATTCACCCGGGAGCTACGCAAGGTGTTCGACACCTCTCGGGTGGTGTTTGGGAATGAGGCCAGGAGGCGGCTCAGGGCCTGTCAGCAGGGTGACCGTTTGGTGGCGGACTACTCCGTGGAGTTCCGGACACGTGCTCGAGAGGCAGGATGGGAGGAGGTCGCCCTGGTCGTCCTTTACGCACAGGGGCTATCGGAGGGGATGAAGGACGAACTCCACTTCAGGGAGCTGCCTGAGCGACTGGACAGCCTCGTCGACCACTCGGTGCGGGTAGACAATAGGCGTCATGAGAGGGTGCACAATTGTGGGATGACGCAAGGCGCGCTTCCGCGTCCCGCTGATTCAGGGAGGAGATTCAGGGAGGATACGCCTCAGGAGGAGGCTATGCAGCTGGGTGCAGTGCGCTTGTCCAGGATGGAGAGGCAGAGGCATCTGCACCAGGGACGTTGCCTGTACTGTGGCCAGGCAGGTCACCACTGCAACTAATTCCCGGAGAAGCCGGGAAACGGGAGGGCTCGCTAGTATTGGGAGGGGTTCTAACGAGCCGGAACCGAAACCCCAACTCCAGAGACTCCTGGACTTTTCTCCACATCAGTCGGACCGCGCTGCGCGTTGGGCGCATGCACTGGTGGATTCTGGGGCCACAGGAAACCTGATGGACGCGGAGCTGGCGCGTTCCATTACTCTCCCTCTCTGAGCCGGTTCCGGTCATGGGCCTGGACGGCCGGCAAATGGGGTCGGGCTTCTTCACCCGGCGCACTGTCCCCATGCGTGTCCGGGTGGCAGGGGGGCTATGGGAGGATATCCAGTTTTTCATTGTGGACTCTTCGAAGTGTCCCCTTGTCCTCGGGCACCCCTGGCTGGTCGCCCACAAACCCCAGATAGACTGGTCCACGGGGCGGCTCATCCTGGAGGGAGGATCCGCCCCCGTCCTGTTCCGGTCTCCACCGACCACTCATCAGCCCAAACCACCGTCCCAGACCACCTACCAGTCCTCACCTCTTCCCCAGGTCCCGCACTCCGAATACCCTACTGCCATAGCGGCGGTTGCCACCGGGAGGACGGCGGCTACAGACTCCGTTCTTGGCCCAGACCTGGCAGGCGTTCCCCGGGTGTATTGGGATCTGGGGGAGGTGTTTAGTAAGAGGCGTGCCAAGGGTCTACCTCCTGGTCTCCGAGCATTTCGTATTATTCTGTACTTAAATCCGAGATATTCCATTTAGTATGATATGTTACGTTTGGTATGGTTACGTTTGGATGGGTAGGCGAAACGAAAGGAGGGTGGTTGGTCGGGGTGGAGTGTTTGGCATATAATGCAAATTTCTAGTAAAGCAAAGGTTGCTAGTTCGATTGTCATCACGAACAACTTTAGCATTTTAGCTAATTAGCTATTTTGCAACTACTTACTACTTTTTAGCTACTTTGCAACTACTCAGCATGTTAGCTAACCCTTCCCCTAACCAAGTGGTTCCCAAACTAGGATTCGTGACCCCATGTGGAGTCGCCTGATATGAAAATGGGCTCGTGTGAGAATATCCAAAATCATGGTTAAAACCCTTTTATTTTTTATTCAGCGGAGCCGGTTCAGAAAGGAAACCTGTGTGCCCTTCAGCCGACACATCAGCTGGGATGGTACCAACTAGAGACTAGTATCAATCACGCCTACCTTATTGTGTGGGTATTTACGTTTTACGGGTCTGCTCTCTCATCCTGCTGCCGTTTGCTGCTCCTGTTACTATGCGCTGGCTTCTAGTTCTGCATCTACGCTGCTGTGTAACTAGATGTTTCTCGCTATGGTGCTGTGTTCTGATATCATTTTCTTTGCGAACCTCTTACGCATCGTTCAATATGTTCATGTTACAATGTTTGGCTGCTGCAGGGATGTCACTGATTGCGAGGATAAACCATGTTCCTGCTCTACTGTTGTCGGTCAATAGCGGCTACAAACTAGCTAGCTAAGTAGAACTAGCCTCGGGAGTAGCCAATCATATAACTACTTGTTTGTTCCCAATACCAGATTTCGGGCAGATTCGGGGCATTCCGTGAACACGCACCCCAACATGGGGAATCATCCCTGTCATACAAGAAGGAAGTAGCCTATGCTAGGCCAGCATACAGGCAATGCATCGATATACATGAGTGAGTAGCAATGTTTTCAAATCATGAGCAGGAGAGGATGTTATCATGGTGATTTAATATAATTTTGGTCTATATGCATAACGTTTATCGTTTAACGCAGCATCAATTTCCATAGTAGTTTTCACTGCGCATCGCGCAGCTCATAAGAACGCTGGAATTATGCATACTATCAGTGAAGGGCTACATTTTACGGGTCATCCCAGTCACATTAGTAGTGTCTTGCACCGGCAAGCCATTATGACTATGGTTATTACTCTTGGAACACCATTCCCTTACACAGTTAATTTGCAGACTGGTCTGGATTATTGCGCTTGTATACAGTGGGGAAAACAAGTATTTAGTCAGCCACCAATTGTGCAAGTTCTCCCACTTAAGAAGATGAGAGAGGCCTGTAATTTTCATCATAGGTACACGTCAACTATGACAGACAAAATGAGAAAAAAAAATCCAGAAAATCACATTGTAGGATTTTTAATGAATTTATTTGCAAATTATGGTGGAAAATAAGTATTTGGTCAATAACAAAAGTTTCTCAATACTTTGTTATATACCCTTTGTTGGCAATGACACAGGTCAAACGTTTTCTGTAAGTCTTCACAAGGTTTTCACACACTGTTGCTGGTATTTTGGCCCATTCCTCCATGCAGATCTCCTCTAGAGCAGTGATGTTTTGGGGCTTTCGCTGGGCAACACGGACTTTCAACTCCCTCCAAAGATTTTCTATGGGGTTGAGATCTGGAGACTGGCTAGGCCACTCCAGGACCTTGAAATGCTTCTTACGAAGCCACTCCTTCGTTGCCCGGGCGGTGTGTTTGGGATCATTGTCATGCTGAAAGACCCAGCCACGTTTCATCTTCAATGCCCTTGCTGATGGAAGGAGGTTTTCACTCAAAATCTCACGATACATGGCCCCATTCATTCTTTCCTTTACACGGATCAGTCGTCCTGGTCCCTTTGCAGAAAAACAGCCCCAAACATGATGTTTCCACACCCATGCTTCACAGTAGGTATGGTGTTCTTTGGATGCAACTCAGCATTCTTTGTCCTCCAAACACGATGAGTTGAGTTTTTACCAAAAAGTTATATTTTGGTTTCATCTGACCATATGACATTCTCCCAATCCTCTTCTGGATCATCCAAATGCACTCTAGCAAACTTCAGACGGACCTGGACATGTACTGGCTTAAGCAGGGGGACACGTCTGGCACTGCAGGATTTGAGTCCCTGGCGGCGTAGTGTGTTACTGATGGTAGGCTTTGTTACTTTGGTCCCAGCTCCCTGCAGGTCATTCACTAGGTCCCCCCGTGTGGTTCTGGGATTTTTGCTCACCGTTCTTGTGATCATTTTGACCCCACGGGGTGAGATCTTGCGTGGAGCCCCAGATCGAGGGAGATTATCAGTGGTCTTGTATGTCTTCCATTTCCTAATAATTGCTCCCACAGTTGATTTCTTCAAACCAAGCTGCTTACCTATTGCAGATTCAGTCTTCCCAGCCTGGTGCAGGTCTACAATTTAGTTTCTGGTGTCCTTTGACAGCTCTTTGGTCTTGGCCATAGTGGAGTTTGGAGTGTGACTGTTTGAGGTTGTGGACAGGTGTCTTTTATACTGATAACAAGTTCAAACAGGTGCCATTAATACAGGTAACGAGTGGAGGACAGAGGAGCCTCTTAAAGAAGAAGTTACAGGTCTGTGAGAGCCAGAAATCTTGCTTGTTTGTAGGTGACCAAATACTTATTTTCCACCATAGTTTGCAAATAAATTCATTAAAAATCCTACAATGTGATTTTCTGGATTTTTTTCCCTCAATTTGTCTGTCATAGTTGATGTGTACCTGTGATGAAAATTACAGGCCCCTCTCGTCTTTTTAAGTGGGAGAACTTGCACAATTGGTGGCTGACTAAATACTTTTTTTCCCCACTGTAGCTACACTCCTGCTGGTTTCTGCTCTGAGCAATCAGAGGATCTGCGTTCATTAGTGCATATTTGTTGCATGAGTCACACTATTAGCATACATTTACGGTATAATTTCAGTCAACGTAGTTATATTTACTTCATTCTTATTTGCATGAGTAGATTTAGGCTGTTTATTGGCATGTCTAATCATGTGTCATGCATTTTACATAAGTGGTCCTCAGTCAGTCCATCTTGCGTTCTAGTAGTATTATTCTAGGGACTGGTCTTATTCTATCATATGCTATTGTATTGTATGCTATTGTAGCGATCACTTCGTTCTAGTCATCATGTATTAGTACTGGTATTAATTAATTTTCTGTGCATTTTGTTATTTTCATGTCTTACTAGTTGTATTATGTGTTTGGTCTGCAACTCTTAATGCTGTGGTGAATGCTCACACATTCAGGTGTTAGCTGATATTCTTTGCTTCATTTTCTACACACTGTATGTATATGGCATGGCTGCCAATATTGCATCGTGGGAGTAAGGTGCTGGTTAGGCTCCGTATACATCACTTAGGTGGATGTTGTGTTATTCATGCATGGCTGTTAAATTCTGTATCATCTGCACATAGTTATGGTATGGGTGCTTTTACTGCTATTGCAAGAGCACACAGTGACGTTGTGGTTACTTTGAGGGCAAAACTAGCTATTCCTTCCACAGCATCTGCTGGAGCATTGTAGTAAGATGACAACAATTTTGGATAGTAGTAGTTTATGTGCGTTATCATGCATGCTTGTACATAGAGCGTGTGCAGGCATCTTATATTCTGATGCAGCTTACTGAGCGTGACTCATATCTATCAAACTTGTGCTGGTCCAAATGTGTGGGTGCTACATGAACTGTTCAGCAGTCAAGTAGCGTAATATCTTGTGCTACTCAAATGGCATTGTCTGTCATCGGCTAAACTTACTGGGTCTTTTCATCACTAGCATATATTAACGGGAGTACAGCCTCATTTAAAATTGATGCTTCTGCCTAACCCTAACCTTTCTTCCTCAGATTTTAAGTTATCACCCTGGACCTTAGTGGGGAAGCTGATGCATATAGCTGTGCGATGACTAATCAAGGCTTGCTATAGTTTCAGCGTGTTGGATGGGCTGTTGATACTAGCATTACCTAGCATGAGGTGGGCTTGCTGAACACCCACATGGCGATCAATGTTGGCTATCAGGCGTTCATTGCCTCTTATGGGAAGGTCTGTTAGAGCTCATTCAGACACTTTCCCACATCTACACCAGCTCTTCACAGATCTACACACACCTCTGTGTGTTGTTTCACACGAAAACACAAGGCCTCTTATCCCCAGCCCTGACGTATTTCAAAACAGAGGAAATAGCTCAGAGAAAAGGTGTAAATCTTCTTCATGTAACATAGTGAGAGTGAGAGAGCAGAGAGCATATAGTGAGCGAGAGGAAAAAAGAGAAAGAAAGAATCTCATCAGTTATAGAACCCATTGCCCACTATAGTTGTGAGGTCTGGGGTCCACTTACCCACCAAGAATTCTACAAAAATGCAGAATTCGACAAAAATATCCTTCGTATACAACGCAAACCGCAAATAATACATGCAGAGCAGAATTAGGACTATACCCGCTAATTACCAAAATCCAGAAAGGAGCTTGTCACACCCTGGCTCTGGGACTCTATATGTTGAGCCAGGGTGTGTTCATTCTATGTGTTATATTTCTATGTTGGGGGTTCTAGTTCTTCTGTTTCTTTGTTGGCCTGAGTGACTCCCAATCAGAGGCAACGAGTGTCAGCTGTGGCTGGTTGTCTCTGATTGGGAGCCATATTTAAACTGTCTGTTTTTCCCTTGGTGTTTGTGGGTTTTTGTTCCTGTTGGTTTGTTCCGTTTTGGTGGTGCTAAACCTAGGACTTCACGTGTCGTGTTCGTTTGTTGTTTTGTTATTGTTATCACTGAAGATAATAAATATGTTCGCTCAACACGCTGCGCATTGGTCTACTTCCTACGACGATCGTGACAGAAGAACCCACCATACAAGGACCAAGCAGCGTGTCCAGGAGCAGGCAGACTGGACATGGGAGGAAGCGCCGGAAAAGGAGATGGAGAGGCTGGCGATGGCCCAGGTGGGCAAATCGTGGTCCTGGGAGGACATGCTCGGGAGCAAAGGGCCATGGGCTAGGATTAAGGCCCTGGCGAGAGAGGAGCAGCGGCGTCAGCAGTGTCATCGTCGGACGGACGAGAGGCAACCCCAAAAATGTTTTAGGGGGGGGCACACGGCATGGGCGGCTGGGCAGCAGGAGGCTGCCACAGGGCGATTTGGAGAGGAGGCCACCGGGTTTGGGGGGCCAAAAGGCAGGTTGGCGGAGCCTGGATGGAGAGCGGAACCAACTTCCCGTACTCAGGCATGGCAGCATGGGACGGGGCAGGTTCCGCGGTATGCGGAGCGGCGTACTGTGCCACGAGTGGTCCGGCATAGTCCGGTACGTCCTGTGCGAGCACCCCAAACGTGTCGTGCGAAGGTGGGTATGCAGCCAGGACGGAGTGTGCCGGCTCAACGCTCGTGGTCTCCAATGCCTCTCCGCGGTCCCGGATATCCTGCGCCAGTGTCACGTGCTGTTATGCCAGTACGGGTACACAGCCCTGTGCGTCCTGTAAGGATGCCTCACACCGAGTGTGTGAAGGTAGGCATTCAGCCGGGACGGGTTGTGGCCGCTCTTCACTCCAAGGTCTCCTATCCGTCTCCACAGCCCGGTCCGGCCTGTTCCTGCTCCTCGCACCAAGCCTATGGTGCGCATCGCCAGCCCGGCCCGGCCTGTTCCTGCCACTCGCACCAAGCCTACGGTGCGCGTCGCCAGCCCGGCCCGGCCTGTTCCTACCACTCGCACCAAGTCTACGGTGCGCGTCGCCAGCCCGGCCCGGCCTGTTTCTGCCCCTCGCACCAAGTCTACGGTGCGCGTCGCCAGCCCGGCCCGGCCTGTTCCTGCCCCTCGCACCAAGCCTACGGTGCGCGGCGCCAGCTCGGCCCGGCCTGTTCCTGCCACTCGCACCAAGCCAGGGGTGCGAGTCGTCAGCCTGGTCCAGCCCGTTCCTGCCACTCGCACCAAGCCAGGGGTGCGTGTCGTCAGCCTGGTCCAGCCCGTTCCTGCTACTCGCACCAAGCCAGGGGTGCGAGTCGTCAGCCTGGTCCAGCCCGTTCCTGCCACTCGCACCAAGCCAGGGGTGCGAGTCGTCAGCCTGGTCCAGCCCGTTCCTGCCACTCGCACCAAGCCAGGGGTGCGAGTCGTCAGCCTGGTCCAGCCCGTTCCTGCTACTCGCACCAAGCCAGGGGTGCGAGTCATCAGCCTGGTAAGGCCCGTCGCTGCTCCACGCACCAAGCCAGGGGTGCGAGTCGTCAGTCCGGTGAGGCCCGTTCCGGCTCCACGCACCAAGCCAGGGGTGCGTATCGTCAGCCCGGTCCGGCCCGTTGCTGCTCCACGCACCAAGCCAGGGGTGCGCATCGTCAGCCCAGTCCGGTCCGTTCCTGCCTCACGCACCAAGCCAGGGGTGCGCGTCGTCAGTCCGGCACAACCCGTGCCTGGGTCACCGGTGCCTAATCAGGTACCGGTCAACTGCTCCACTACGGAGCTGAAGCTAGCCGCTCCTGCTACGTCCAGTTCAGCTCCAGCCAGCGGGGCCAGACCGGACCAGGGGCGCTATGGGGGGTTTATTGGAGGGTGGTGGGCAAGCCCGGAGCCAGAACCGCCGCCGAGGAGGAATGCCCACCCAGCCCTCCCCTGTTTTGTTCTAGTGGAGGCGCGGTCGCAGTCCGCGCCTTTAGGGGGGGGTACTGTCACACCCTGGCTCTGGGACTCTATATGTTGAGCCAGGGTGTGTTCATTCTATGTGTTATATTTCTATGTTGGGGGTTCTAGTTCTTCTGTTTCTTTGTTGGCCTGAGTGACTCCCAATCAGAGGCAACGAGTGTCAGCTGTGGCTGGTTGTCTCTGATTGGGAGCCATATTTAAACTGTCTGTTTTTCCCTTGGTGTTTGTGGGTTTTTGTTCCTGTTGGTTTGTTCCGTTTTGGTGGTGCTAAACCTAGGACTTCACGTGTCGTGTTCGTTTGTTGTTTTGTTATTGTTATCACTGAAGATAATAAATATGTTCGCTCAACACGCTGCGCATTGGTCTACTTCCTACGACGATCGTGACAGAGCTGTTAACCACATAAAAGGAAGCGATGCCCAAACCTTCCATCACAAAGCCCTAACCTGCAAAGAGATTCACAAATACAGACCGACCCCACAGAGCCCCAGCACAGCAACATAATTAAACCCAACCAAAAAACGGAGCAAATTGGAATGCTATCTGGCCCTAAAGAGATAGTACACAGTGGCATAATACCTGACCACTGTGACTGACCCAAAACTAAGAAAAGCCTTGACTATGTACAGACTAAGTGAGCATAGCCTTGCTATCTGTCACAGGCAGACCTGGCTCTCGAGAGATGTGCCCAATGTGTCCACTGCCCACAAAATGAGGTAGAAACAGAGCTGCACTTCCTAACCTCGTGTCAATTGTATGACCATATTAGAGACATATATTTCCCACAGATCACACAGACCCACAACGAATTTGGAAAAACAAATATTGACAATATCCCATATCTGTTAGGAAAAATACCACAGTGTGCAATCACAGCAACAAGATTTTTTACCTGTTGCTATAAGAAATGGGCAACCAGTGGAGCACAAACACCATTGTAAATTCAACCAATATTTATCTGTTTAGTTCTGTTTTCCTTGCCATTCCTACTTCAACTATTTGCATATTGTTAAAACACTGTACATAGCTAATAATATAACATTTTAAATGCGCTAATCCTTAAAAAACTTTTGTGAGTGTTTGCTGTTAATTTCTTATCTTTTTTTTACATTTTGGTTTATTTATTTATTTATTTGCAATGTAAAAATATGTTTCACATGAACATAGAGAGAGTGCGAGGGAGAGAGAGAGAGCATAGAGAGAGAACATAGACAGAGAAAGAAAGCAGAGAACAAAGAGCGAGCAGAGATAGAGATCACAGCTAGGGAACCGAGAGAGAGGGAGAGATAGGCATCAGAGCAGCGACAAAGATGTTTCGTAAACAACAGGTGTAGACTAACAGTGAAATGCTCACTTAGAGAGAAGAACATGTCTATAACATGCTGATCTCAGCTAATTCCTCCTTCCCGTCCAGACGGTAGACATTCATCCAAACTATGGCCACTACCACTGGCCACAGGTTGTAAATGATCCCACCAGTTACGTACTGTTGTTGTTTTGTTGTTGTTGTTTTTATCATGACTTCACAACATATTTTGTATCACGACTCAGGATAAGAGCCAGATACAGACAGTTCGAAATAGCAAAAGTTTAATACAAAAACATGGGGCAGGCAAATGACAGGTCAAGGGCAGGCAGAGGTCAGTAATCCAGAACAGTGTCACAAGGTACGGAATGGCAGGCATGCTCAGGCAGGCAGAATGGTCAAAACTGGGAAAAACTGGAAAATATATAATTCTCCTTCATGGTATAATAGCCCTTACAAGATGTGTGCCTTGAATTCTAAATAAATCATAGACAGTGTCACCAGCAAAGCACCCCCACACCACAACACCTCCTCCTCCATGCTTTACAGTGGGAAATACACACGTGGAGATCATCCGTTCACCAACACTGTGTCTCACAAAGACATGGCGGTTGGAACCAAAAATCTCAAATTTGGACTCCAGACCAAAGGACACTTTTCCACCGGTCTAATTACCATTGCTTGTGTTTCTTGGCCCAAGCAAGTCTCTTCTTCTTATTGGTGTCCTTTAGTAGTGGATTCTTTGCAGCAATTCGACCATGAAGGCCTGATTCACACAGTCTCGTCTGAACTGTTGATGTTGAGATGTGTCTGTTACTTGAACTCTGTGAAGCATTTATTTGGGTTGCAATTTCTGAGGCTGGTAACTCTAATGAACTTATCCTCTGCAGCAGAGGTAACTCTGGGACTTCCATTCCTGTGGCAGTCCTCATGAGAGCCAGTTTCATCATAACGTTTGATGGTTTTTGCAACTGCACTTGAAGAAACTTTCAAAGTTCTTGAAATGTTCCATATTGACTGACCTTCATGTCTTCAAGTAGTGATGGACTGTCATTTCTCTGCTTATTTGAGCTGTTCTTGCCATAATATGGACTTAGTCCTATTGGTAAAAACTATCTTCTGTATACCCCCCCTACCTTGTCACAACACAACTGATTGGCTCAAACGCATTAAGAATGAATGAAATTCCACAAATTAATTTTTAAGAAGGCACACCTGTACATTGAAATGCATTCCAGATGACGAACTAATCAAATTTTATTTGTCTCATACACGTGTTTAGCAGATGTTACAGCGGGTGTAGCGAAATGGAATTTAAGAAAATATACACATATGGACAAGCAACGACAGAGCGGCATGGACTAAAACACAATAGAATATTATACAATAGAATGCAATATATATATGAGATGAGTAGTGCAAGATAGTCCCGTGTAGCTCAGTTGGTAGAGCATGGCGCTTGCAACGCCAGGGTTGTGTGTTCGATTCCCACGGGGGACCAGTATGAAAATGTATGCACTCACTAACTGTAAGTCGCTCTGGATAAGAGCGTCTGCTAAATGTTGTAAATGTAAGATATGTAAACATATCTTGATGATCTTTTTGACCTTCCTGTGACATCGGGTGCTGTATGTGTCATGGAGGGTGGGTAGTTTGCCCCCGATAATGCGTTCGGCAGACTGCACCACCCTCTGGAGAGCCCTGCTGTTGCGGGCAGTGCAGTTGCCGTACCAGGTGGTGATACAGCCCGACAGGATGCTCTCAATTGTGCATCTGTAAAAGTTTGTGAGGGTTTTAGGTGCCAAGACGAATTTCTTCAGCCTCCTGAGGTTGAAGAGGCTCTGTTGTGCCTTCTTCCCACACTGTCTGTGTGGGTGGACCATTTCAGTTTGTCGGTGATGTGTACGCCAAGGAACTTGAAGCTTTCCACCTTCTCAACTGTGGTCCCGTCGATGTGGATAGGGGGGTGCACCCTCTGCTGTTTCCTGAAGTCCACAATCATCTCCTTTGTGTTGTTGACGTTGAGTGGGAGATTATTTTCCTGGCACCACACTCCCAGAGCCCTCACCTCCACCCTGTAGACGGTCTCGTCATTGTTGGTAATCAAGCCTACTACTGTTGTGTCATCTGCAAACTTGATGATTGAGTTGGAGGCGTGCTTGGCCACGCAGTCATGGGTGAACAGGGAGTACAGGAGGGGGCTGAGCACGCACCCTTGTGGGGCCCCAGTGTTGAGGATCAGCGAAGTGAAGATGTTGTTTCCTACCTTCACCACCTGGGGGCGACCCGTCAGGAAGTCCAGGACCCAGTTGCACAGGGCGGGGTTCAGACCCAGGGCCTCGAGTTTGATGATGAGCTTGGAGGGTACGATGTTGTTGAATGATGAGCTATAGTCAATTAACAGCATTCTTACATAGGTATTCCTCTTGTCCAGATGGGATAGGGCAGTGTGATGGCGATTGCATCGTCTGTGGATACTTTGGGGCAGTAAGCAAATTGAAGTGGGTCTAGGGTGACAGGTAAGGTAGAGGAGATATGATCCTTGGCTAGTCTCTCAAAGCTCTTCATGATGACAGAGGTGAGCGCTACAGGGCGATAGTCATTTCGTTCAGTTACCTTTGCTTTCTTGGGTACAGGAACAATGGTGACCATCTTGAAGCATGTGGGAACAGCAGACTGGGAAAGGGATAGATTGAATATGTCCATAAACAGCTGGTCTGAGCATGCTCTGAGGACGCGGTTAGTGATGCCGTCTGGGCCGGCAGCCTTGCGGGGGTTAACATGCTTAAATGTCTTAATCACTTCGGCCACGGAGAAGGAGAGGTTACAGTCCTTGGTAGTGGGCCTCGTCAGTGGCACTGTGTTATCCTCAAAGCAGGCGAAGAAGGTGTTTAGCTTGTCTGGAAGCGAGACGTCGGTGTTGGCGACGTGGCTGGTTTTCCTTTTGTAGTCTGTGATTGTCTGTAGACCCTGCCACATACGTCTCGTGTCTGAGCCGTTGAATTGCGACTCCACTTTGTCTCTATATTGATGTTTTGCCAGTTTAATTGCCTTGCGGAGTGAGTAGCTACACTGTTTGTATTCTGCCATATTCCCAGTCACCTTGCCATGGTTGAATGCGGTGGTTCGCGCTTTCAGATTGGCGCGAATGCTGCCATGTATCCACGGTTTCTGGTTAGGGTAGGTTTTAATAGTCACAGTGGGCACAACATCACCTACACACTTCCTGATAAACTCAGTCACCGTTTCAGTGTATTCGTCTAAATTATTTTCGGAAGCTACCCGGAACATATCCCAGTCCGCGTGATCAAAACAATCTTGAAGCCTGGATTCCGATTGGTCAGACCAGCGTTGAATAGTCCTTAGCATGGGTATTTCCTGTTTGAGTTTCTGCCTATATGAAGGGAGGAGCAAAATGGAGTCGTGGTCAGATTTGCTGGAAGGAGGGCGGGGGAGGGCCATATAACCATCCCGGAAGTTCGAATAGCAATGGTCGAGGATTTTGGCAGCGCGAGTACAACAGTCAATATGTTGATAGAACTGCGGCAGCCTAGTCCTCAAATTTGCTTTATTAAAATTCCCGGCTACAATAAATGCAGCCTCAGGATATGTGGTTTCCAGTTTGCATAAGAAGTTCTTTGAGGGCCGTCGTGGTATCGGCTTGAGGGCGGATATACATGGGCGTGACTATAACCGAATAAATACGGTCAGCATTTGATTGGGAGATATTCTAGGTCGGGTGAACAAAAGGACTCGAGTTCCTGTATGTTACTACAATTCCACCATGAGTCGTTAATCATGAAACACACTCCTCCGCCCTTCTGCTTCCTGGAGAGATATTTATTCCTGTCTGCGCGATGAACTGAGAAGCCCTCTGGTTGGACCGATTTCGACAGAATATCCCAAGAGAGCCATGTTTCCGTGAAACAAAGTATGTTACAGGCCTTGATGTCTCTCTGGAAGGAAATCCTTGCCCGGAGTTCGTCGATCTTGTTAACCAAAGACTGAACATTAGCGAGTAGTATACTTGGAAGCGGTGGGTGGTGTGCGCACCTCCTAAGTCGAACCAGCAGGCCGCTCCGAGTACCTCTCCTCGCCAGCGATGTTTTGGGTCAGTCGCTGGAATCAGTTCAGTTGTCCTTGGGAGAGCAAACAAAGGATCTGCTTCGGGAAAGTCGTATTCCTGGTCGTAATGCTGGTGAGTTACCGCCACTCTGATATCCAAATAATGAAGCTGGTTGAGAGAATTCCAAGAGTGTGCAAAGCTGTCATCAAGGTAAAGGTTGGCTATTTGAAGAATCTCAAATCTCAAATATATTTTGATCTATTTATCACTTTCGTTTGCTACATGATTCCATGTGTTATTTCATAGTTTTGATGTCCTCACCATTATTCTACAATGTAGAAAATAGTAAAAATAAAGAAAAACCCTTGAATGAGTAGGTGTTCTAAAACTTTTGACCGGTAGTGTATGTGACCAGGGACGGTGAGGGACAGGAAGGGGTTATGGAAGGCCAGCCGTAGCTTGCCGAGGAGTCTTATTCTGGGCACACACGGTGCAGGCAGAGACGAACGCGAAGACATCAGGAACCAAGGTGGGCCACCAAAAACGTTGTCATACAAAAGCCACTGTCCAACGGGAGCCAGGACAAACATCCAGTTAGCCGGCCTCCCCCACGGACCCAGTTCTCTATACCCCAGATGAGTGCAGCTGCGAGACAAGAGGTAGGGAGGGTGGTCTCAGGGTCCAATGGTGTAGTAGTGGGGCTATAGAGACATGACAGCGCATCCACATTATTGGACCCAGGGCGATAGGAGATGGTGAAGTTGAATCGGGTGAATAGCAGGGCCCATCGAGCTTGCCTGGAGTTGAGGCGCTTGGCGGTGCAGAGATATTCCAGGTTCTTGTGATCTGTCCATACTATACATTTACATTTTAGTCATTTAGCAGACACTCTTATCCAGAGCGACTTACAGTTAGTGCATACATTATTTTTTTATACCCCCCGTGGGAATCGAACCCACAACCCTGGCGTTGCAAACACCATGCTCTACCAACTGAGCTACATCCCTGCCGGCCATTCCCTCCCCTACCCTGGACAACGCTGGGCCAATTGTGCGCCACCCCATGGGTCTATGAATGGGTGTTCCGCCCCCTCTAACCAGTGCCTTCACTCCTCCAACGCCATCTTCACCCCAAGTAGTTCCCGGTTACCCACGTCGTAATTCCTTTCCATGGGGTTGAGACATTGAGAGAGGAAAGCGCAGGGATGCAGCTTTTGGTCTTGGGCCGATGTGCAGGAAGCGAGGTGGCACGGGCCTTGCTGAAAACCTCCCGGAGGTCCTGGTACTCTGCAGGAATGGCGGAGAGGTCTGGGGCTTTTCCCAAGCCCGCAGTAAGACGTCCCAGGGCAGGCAGCGCCGATTTCAAGCAATGCGCATGGCAAAATGGGCTCCAACCCAGGATAGAACCAGTAGCCCAGTCGATCAGAGGATTGTGCCTCTGGAGCCAGGAAACCCCAAAACCACGGGTGCATGAGAGGATTCAATGGGCAGGAACTGCATAGACTCACTGTGATTACCCAACACTGTCAGGTTAATGGGAAACGTAGTGTGGGTGACTCTGCCAATAGAGTGCCCATTCAACGCTCTGACATCCATGGGAATGGAGAAGAGTTGTGTGGGGATTCCCAGCTCTGACACCAGGGTAGCGTCCATAAAGCTCTTGTCAGCCCCAGAGTCAATGAGCACCCGGAGTGATTTGGACCAGTCACCCCACAACAGGGTAGCATGGAGAGGGGTACGATAAATGGAAGATGGGAAACTCCCCGTACGGCTCACCAGCGTACTAGTACCTACTTGATCAGCCTGGTTCATTAATGGGCAGGTAGATAAAAATGTCCCGTAGCTCCACAATACAGACAGCTCTGGGTGTTTAGTCTGCGTAAGTGCTCAGCAGGAGACAATCTAGCCCTTCCCAGTTGCATGGGCTCCGGAGGAGACGACTCGACAGCCCTCGGTGACGTCCGAGAGAACTCAGGCGACATCGGATCCACTCGGAAATGTGGACTTCAGGGATTTTAGGGATTCCTCGGAGGCAAGGTGGAAATCGAGGACGAGCGTCGGCGACAGGGAACAGGTTTCCTCTCCCTCCTACGTTCCCGTAGCCGCCCATCGATCCGGATGGTCAAGGCTATGAGGGAGTCGAGGTCCAGGGGCAGCTCCCGGGCTGCGAGCTCGTAGAAAATTCACTGCGTAGTCTGCCACACTACGGGAATCCTGACATAGTTGGAGCAGCCTCTCTCCCGGACATGGAGAATCGAACACTTTACGTACCTCCGCCATGAATTCCTCCAGTCTGAGGCAAACGGTGGATTATTGCTCCCACACCGCCGTAGCCCAGGCAAGAGCCCTCCCGGACATCAGCGTTATCACATACGCTATCCACGGACGATCCGAGGGAAATGAAGAGGGCTGCAGCTCAAAGATGAGAGAACACTGGGAGAGAAATGCCCGGCAGGATCAGGGATCTCCAGCGTAGCGCTCCGGAGGTGGTAAGCAGGGTTCTTGGGAAGCCGGTGTAGACTGGGGAGCAACGCCGCTGGTAGCGGGGTTATTGACAGTCTGGGGGGTTACTGTAGTAGCGGGCTGCCTCACAGACAATCCGCGGAATTGCTCCAGCAATGTGTTGAAGGCACGGTCCTGGCATTCGGCCAAGGTCTGGAATCCTTCCATAAGACCTTGAAGTAACTCCTTGTGTCTTCCAATGGTGGCTCCCTGGGAGGAGACGGCGTTGCGGAGCTGGTTCGAGTCTCCTGGGTCAGTCATGGCCAGTTCGTACTATAACGACTCAGGATGAGACCCAGGTGTAGACAGTTCAAAATAGCAAAAGTTTATTACAAAAACAGGGGGCAGGCAAACGACAGGTCAAGGGAAGGCAGAGGTCAGTAATCCAGAGCAGAGTCTGAAAGGTAGAAAGGTACAGAAACGGCAGGCAGGCTCAGGGTCGGGGCAGGCAGAGGTTGGTAATCCAGAGCAGTGTCACAAGGTACAGAACGGCAGCCTGGCTCAGGGTCAGGACAGGCAGAATGGGGGCTAAAGCAAAACAGGAGTACGGGGAAAATGCTGGTAGGCTTGACGAGACAAGACGAACTGGCAACAGACAAGCAGAGAACGCAGGTTTTATTTGTAATTACCATGACTGTGTTATTGTATTCTAATGTGTGTGTATATGTATATATTTTGTGTTTATTGTGTATTTTATGTTATATTATACAGGGCGCATTTGGAAAAGAGACCTAAATCTCAATATATCTTCCCTGTCAAAATAAAGGTTAAATTAAATTAAAAATTAAAAAACGTCTTAGTCATTGGTTAGTGGGAATACGTAGAAGCTGCCTTTAATGAATGATTCAGAGTCACATTTGTATTCATCTCATGGTTAAGGCTTGGATTAGGGGTAGAGTGATCTGATCCTAGAACTGTGGTCAGGGACGGACTGGGACCAGAAATCGGGCCTGGCATTTCTAGCATACCAGCTAATTTTATTGAATTGCCCACATCGGCCTATTTTTCCCTTGAGGCCCCCATTATTAACCAATGAATCATAATTTTTTGCAAGAAAAAAATAATTATTTTAGACAGGCCCACTGGGCTACAGATGGACGGCCCATCTGGCATTTGTCAGAATTGCCCTATGGCCAGTCCAACCCTGCCTGTGGTTGAGATTTACATGTTGGTGACAAACGTGTGAAAAAGAGGGGTCTGACCAGGCTATGGCGAGACAGTCATAGTAGAGGAGTAAACTAGAACTTCACATCACTGTGGTATGTTTCCACTCTGACCTAAACACTGATGATTCCTGGCAGTCATATGTGTGCTGTGGCCATGTACTGTGATGACACTATAAAGTACACAGTACACACACACACACGCACACACACACACAATGCACTATGCCACCTCCGTCACTCTTTCCGCAGAGGCCACGGAGACACTGGCAGAGGTTCAACATGCTGTTAACCCATGAACTTCCCCCCTTTCCTCACTCCGCCTCCTCTACCTCATCTCCCTCTACCCCTCCTCTCTACCTCCTCCCTCCATCCCCCTCTTCCTCCCCCTCTGCCTCTACCTTCCCACTACTTCCCCCTTTCCCCCCTTCCTCCCCTCTCTACCTCCCTCCTCCATCCCCCTCTACCTCCCCCTCTGCCTCTACCTTCCCACTCCTTCCCCCTTTCCCCCCTCTACCTCCCCCCTACTCCCCCCTTCTCTACCTCCACCCCCCTCCCCCCTCTCCAGCTCAATGCTACTATCAACAGGAAACATCTTTCTCAGTCCAGGAAGTGTTACTCTCTAATTGGCTGACATTATTCACTGAGAACTTCTGCTCTCGGCCAATGGGAGGATTATTATTTTAAGAGGTATAAAAGGAAGGGAGGCCCTTCCAGACAATTCAGGGAGCACACAGTTTTCTTCACTCAGATGTCCACTGTGTGTGTGTGTGTGTGTGTGTGTGTGTGTGTGTGTGTGTGTGTGTGTGTGTGTGTGTGTGTGTGTGTGTGTGTGTGTGAACACCCTGACAGCATTACTAAGCATATCTGGGTCTGTTGATTCATAGAACTCATAACGATACCACAAAACCTCCCGATGAAAAGAGGAAGTGAACACACAAACTGCAAAAAACATTGACATTATTAAATATGACTATTACACACAAAGTGTATAATATTATTATAACAATAGTAGACATAATCATTCTATTTTGCATTTGCCTATTTGCCATTATCCATACACTCATAACATATTGTTACAGTAACAATGAATAAATTGAGTAACCATTTTGTATGATTTGATAGTTCAGCATTCTATAATAGATTACATAGTATTCCCTAGATAGTGCACTACTTTTGACCAGGGTCCATAGGGTATAGTAAAAAGTAGTGCACTATAAAGGGAATAGGGTGCCATTTGGGGATGTGACAATACCGTATACAAGTGTATGTGGGTGAAAGTTGAGATGGTGTGCGTGAGCTCCATTGTCTTTACATTGGCATTTCATCACAGTGTTTTTTGGAAAGCTGCCCTATAGACGAACTGTAGCTATGTATTACTATTTCTTACTAACTGCATCCTGACCATATCATACCACAATGGCACCATTCTGTTTTTAGACCAGGCATCACCCCCACTGTGATTGTTCTAGTTCTTGCCAACTTTGTCATGTTTTATGTTTCAATGGAGAACCGACGGCATGAGAGCAAAGCCCAAAAATACGTGTGTGTGTGTGTACGTGTGTGAGCAAGCGACAGGAGCACTGACGGAATTCCTGAATGTGTAAGCAACAGAGACAACGCTCCGGAGACAAAGGGGTTCGGAACTCTCAGGAAGGAGAACAATCACGGAGATTGTGCACATTCCAAGAAATGCACTAAACTCAAAATTCACAAGGGCCATTTGCCAAATGGCACTCTATTCCCCATATAGTACACTACTTTTAACCAGAGCCCTATGAGCCCTGGCCAAAAGTAGACCACTACATAGTCGAATAGGGTGTAATTTGGGACACAGACAACGTGTTCCGGCGTTCTGGCGTAAGGCTCTTTCTTTCAAGAGATTGGAGGATAGCTTTTTGGTGTTTGGCAAGTGCAGCAAGGTGATTGGCTAAAAAGATACGACTTGGAGTAGGTATGGAATTACAAAACATTTCAAAACATTGAAGATTCAGAACATGCCTATAGTGTAAATGCTGAAGTCTTTTCTCCCTTTCATCGATGCTGAGGGAGGGAGTACGTTTCAGCCTCTTCATTCAAACGTGAGAATGAACCCAAACAACAACTTGTTAGTGTTCAGTTGTTCGGTACTAGAGTCCAAACATTTTTAACAGGATCGATCAGAGCATGTATAGATTTCTATCAAAAATATAACGTTCTTGGTCTCTGGTCTGCATTTAAAACCAACAGGGAACCTCTTTACCATGAGGCTGGCATTGTTCTCTAACTTGTGGTACGTGTGGGTTACCTATGTGGTGTGCATCTCTGTTGAGCTGGCTTCTTCTTAGCTTCTCTCTTTGTCTCTCTCTCCCTGATTTTTTCTTCATTTTCACACTCTTTCTCTTGCTCTCTCTATCTCGCTCCCTCTCTCCCCTTACTCTCTCCCTCTTCATGACAAATCTCTTCAGATTGAAACAACTAACATGTTTGACGGTGTGCGCAGCAGTGGGGCCAGGGAGGAGTATGGAAGATGACAGAGAATAATGCATTTTAACAGGGTCCACCTCCAAGTCTGCAACAACAAATTACCACTGGCATTTGTCTTTAACTTTCTCAGACGTACTGTATATACACAATTGGTGTTCATGTGTGTCTACTACATCTGGGATTTGAAATAACACACAAATCACAGTTTAGTTTTCAAATCATAGATTGAATGGACTACATGTACACCAGTTGTCCTGCAGGATGAGTATAATGATTTCATGACAGTGTGTATAGACCAACAGCATCAACACATGACAATAACACACACTTTCTTCCATGACTACATTGCTCCACAAACAGATCCACTGCAAATGAGGCAGGCACACACACACACACACACTATATTGGGACATTTATTCCACTGTCCCTGGTGATGGAGTAAAACAGTGGTGCAGTGAAGTCATGTGAAACATGCAAAACAAAAACATCAGAGAGGAAAACTGTGATTACTAATGGTGAACAGCAAGCAGCATCACGTGATGCCGAACTGCACGCGTTCGCACAGGTGCACACAGATGTGCACACAACAGAGTGCAAATTATTGGGGGCCCAGGGGGGTCTCAGACCCCCTGAATGAGACATGAGTCCCTCTAAATGCAACAAAGTCTAACTTTGGGGGGGCATCTAAATAATGCTAAGTCAACTATTCTTCTATTTGTTTAAAATGCATTTTGTACTGTGACAGTGGTAATATTACAATAAAAGCTTACTCCAAATTAAACTAACTCACCTCTGTGTCATAGTTTAAACCATATTTTATTCATGCTGCATTTGTCATCCCGTTACATACACTGCTCAAAAAAAATAAAGGGAACACTTAAACAACACAATGTAACTCCAAGTCAATCACACCTCTGTGAAATCAAACTGTCCACTTAGGAAGCAACACTGATTGACAATAAATTTCACATGCTGTTGTGCAAATGGAATAGACAACAGGTGGAAATTGTAGGCAATTAGCAAGACACCCCCAATAAAGGACTGGTTTTGCAGGTGGTGACCACAGAACACTTCTCAGTTCCTATGCTTCCTGGCTGATGTTTTGGTCACTTTTGAATGCTGGCGGTGCTTTCACTCTAGTGGTAGCATGAGACGGAGTCTACAACCCACTCAAGTGGCTCAGGTAGTGCAGCTCATCCAGGATGGCACATCAATGCGAGCTGTGTCAAGAAGGTTTGCTGTGTCTGTCAGCGTAGTGTCCAGAGCATGGAGGCGCTACCAGGAGACAGGCCAGTACATCAGGAGACGTGGAGGAGGCCGTAGGAGGGCATCATGTCTCGCTCCATCCACCAACGACACGTTGCACCACAGACTGTCCAGGAGTTGGCGGATGCTTTAGTCCAGGTCTGGGAGGAGATCCCTCAGGAGACCATCCGCCACCTCATCAGGAGCATGCCCAGGCGTTGTAGGGAGGTCATACAGGCACGTGGAGGCAACACACACTACTGAGCCTAATTTTGACTTGTTTTAAGGACATTACATCAAAGTTGGATCAGCCTGTAGTGTGGTTTTCCACTTTAATTTTGAGGGTGTTTCCAAATCCAGACCTCCATGGGTTGATAAATTTGATTTCCATTGATAATTTTTGTGTGATTTTGTTGTCAGCACATTCAACTATGTAAAGAAAAAAAGTATTTAATAAGATTATTTCATTCATTCAGATCTAGGATGTGTTATTTTTGTGTTCCCTTAATTTTTTTGAGCAGTGTACCATCCCAGGACAGTCCTTGCACTTTTCAGATGTCCCAACTTTTCTTTCTACAAAAATGGTAATTTTGTCAGCAAGATGCATCAATGAATTCAGGTTACAAGAGTGTAGACCCAATGACAATAACCAAATGTCATTACACTTTTTGGTGTTTTGTAACAGATGTCTCTTTCCATTCATCAAATGGCGCGAGTGCAAGGTGGAATGCTATTAAGTCTATGTCTGGTAACAGTAATGTTAATGAATTACCGTCATGTGTTTTGAAGGACTCTGTTGCTATATATGACAAAACTGAAATGCTGAATTGTTTCAATGAGCACTTTGTATCATCTGGTAGGCTGTTTGATTCAGTGTCCTCTGTCTCTGTACAACCCTGTGTGGATGAACCAGTGTCCTCTGTCTCTGTACAACCCTGTGTGGATGAACCAGTGAGAGCTGGTCAAACTTTTAGTTTTCTGCCATTCTCAGTGCAGGTGGTACATAAAGCCCTGAAATCCTTAGATCAAAGAAAGCCTGCAGGTCCTGATCTTTTGGATCCCTGCTTTTTAAAACTGGCAGCTGATTTCATAGCTGAACCACTTACATATCTGTTCAATCTAACCCTGGAATGTAATGAAATTCCAAAGTTCTGGAAGTCAGCATTTGTCCTACCACTTTTAAAAGGGGGAGATCCAACTCTTTTAAATAATTATAGGCCAATCTCAAAGCTGTCACCCCTGGTGAAAATACTTGAAACCCTTGTAAGTGAACAGCTAAAAGAGTTTTTATTTACTAACTCTATTTTATCAATGTATCAATCGGGCTTCAGGAAGAAGCATAGCACAATTACAGCAGCCATGAAGGTTTTAAATGATATCACTGAAGCCCTTGACAAAAAACAGCACTGTGTCTCACTTTTTATTGATCTCTCTAAGGCTTTTGATACAGTTGATCATGCTATACTAAGGCAGAGATTGTTGAGTGTAGGTCTTTCGGAGCATGCAGTTGCATGGTTTGCTAACTATCTGTCTGATAGAACTCAGTGCACTCAATTTGATGGGCTTATGTCTGTTAAATTGTCTGTCCTGAATGGTGTGCCCCAGGGCTCTGTACTTGGTCCTCTCTTATTCACTATTTATATTAATGATTTAGACAAAAATGTCCAAAATGCACAACTTCATTTTTATGCTGATGATACTGTTATTTACTGTTGTGCCTCATCTCTTACAAAAGCTTTCCAGAACTTGCAAACTGCTTTTTATACTGTTCAACATACCTTGTGTCAATTGAAGCTTATCCTCAATACTGACAAAACTAAACTAATGGTGTTTTCTAATGCAAGAAATAGACCTCTGAACCTTTCACCTGTTACTACCTGTCAGGGCAAGGAGATTGAGGTTGTAACCTCATATAAATATCTTGGAATTCTAATTGATGACGGCCTCTCTTTTAAATTGCATATTCAACAACTTACAAAAAAATTGAAGCTGAAATTGGGATTTTATTTTAGGAATAAGGCCTGTTTTTCTTTTGAAGCCAGAAGGAGGCTAGTATCAGCTACATTTATGCCTTTACTAGACTATGGGGATATTTTATATATGAATGCTTCCGCTCAGTGTTTGAGATCAATTGACACTCTTTATCATGGTACTTTGAGATTTATTTTAAACTGCAAAACCCTTACGCACCACTGTACTTTGTATACCAGGGTTGGCTGGCCTTCTCTAGTCACTCGTAGGCTCAGTCACTGGTATACTTTTATTTACAAAGCCATTTTGGGTTTACTACCTTTTTATTTGGGCATTTTTATTGTTCAGAAATGTGGTGGGTACTCTCTTCGTTCACTGGACTTTATCCTGCTAACTGTTCCAAATGTCCGAACTGAATTTGGTAAAAGGTATTTTATGTACTCTGCGCCATCGTCTTGGAACACCTTACAAAATAATTTTAAACTGGAAGAACTTGTCCCGATTGGTGTTTTTAAATCTCTGATGAAGGATTTTGAGGCTGATTCCCTGACCTGTCAATGTTTTTAATTTGCTGTTTTTGATATTGTTATACTCTTGTGAATTCATGAATGGTTTTTACTAGATTACTTGTAGTTTTTCATGTTGTCTGTCTGTAATTTTTTGTAATGACTTGGTGCTGCCTATCTTGGCCAGGACGCTCTTGAAAAATAGATTTTAAATCTCAATGAGCCCTTCCTGGTTAAATAAAGGTTAAATAAAAAAAATAAAAATAAAAGATGCTGGAATTATTTTGGAGCGGACGAACATGCGCAGTTAGCCCACTTTTTAAAGTGATTTGTTTGACAATAAGATGAAAACAAAAAACATCATGACTGGTTGTGTTTATGCCAAATTAAAAGGTAATAAATAAATAAAATGTTTTTACTATTAGGACCATAAAAAAAATGTGCATGTGCAAGCATGTGCACACAGTTGTCCCGTGAAAAAAATAGAGACCCCCTTAATGTCACGGATTCGCACTCTGGCAAACACACACACACACACTCTGAGGAGGAAACGATGGCCTAACTGTGAGAAGATTCACTAGTAGTGAAAACAGGAAGTGGTTTTAACCAACGGCATTAAAGCAGAGAACACCACTCTGCAGCACTCAGCCTGCCTCTCTTTCTGACACACAGCACTCACTAGTCTCTATCAATTACACTTTTAAGCATTTTTTTCTCTTCACGTTATTCTCAACTCCATGAACATTGAACCAAGCAAACCTCTGATAACATTATGAAAGTATTTAAGACTTAACGTCAGCATTTTGTCACGTTTTCAAGTCTACTCTCTGAACTTGTCCAGTAACAACACTAATTTTTATTTTCCATTTCAAAACATTTTGCTACGATGTGCTTCATTGAACACAGCCCTGTTTGTGGAATGTCCAGGTACCTTAACATAGCATAAGGTGGCATGCAGGACAGGTAGATTAGTGGTCCTGTGTTATTATAACAGCAGGTCTGTGGTATGCCTGCCTGGTGTTAAGTGTGATTATGATCTGTTATCTGCTAGTATGACTGGCGTCAGAGCCAGAGCAAAGCAGCTGCACAGTTCCTTAAGAGGTTAATGCCACACAGCTCTAGGCCATTCATCTAACCTGAGTGAATTAAGTGTTTTTATCCCTGACCGTCCTTGCCCCTTTTGGAACGCTGTTTGGGTCAACCTGGCCCCTGCCCTCCCTGGTCCCTACCTGTCACAGGTCGGAGTGTGTGACCTGTCCTGCATAGTGACTGTAGTAGGATAACCCTGACCCTGCCTAGTGCCTGCCTCTTTGTAGGAGTAGTGTCCAGACACGCTTAGACAACAACAACAAAAGGACAATTAATGGAGTCCAGAGTCATTATCATGGAGGGATGAGAATGCTTGGAGCAGAATGCCTGGTGCAGCTTTCAAGGAGCGGGACTCTAACCTGGATGCTTATAAGAAATCCATCAAACACGCAAAGCGTCAATACAGGACTAAGATTGAATCGTACTACACCGGCTCCGATGCTCGTCGGATGTGGCAGGGCTTGCAAGCTATTACAGACTACAAAGGGAAGCACAGCCGCGAGCTGCCCATTGACACGAGCCTACCAGATGAGCTAAATTACCTCTATGCTCGCTTCGAAGCAAGCAACACTGAAGCATGCATGAGAGCATCAGCTGTTCCGGACGACTGTGTGATCACACTCTCCGTAGCCGCTGTGAGTAAGACCTTTAAACATTCACAAGGCCGCAGGGCCAGACAGATTACCAGGACGTGTACTCTGAGCAAGCGCTGACCAACTGGCAAGTGTCTTCATTGACATTTTCAATCTGTCCCTGACTGAGTCTGTAATACCAACATGTTTCAAGCAGACCACCATAGTCCCTGTGCCCAAGAACACTAAGGTAACCTACCTAAATGACTACAGACCCGTAGCACTAACGTCTGTAGCCATGAAGTGCTTTGAAAGGCTGGTCATGGCTCACATCAATACCATTATCCCAGAATCCCTAGAAAAACTCTATTTGCATACCGCCCCAACAGATCCACAGATTATGCAATATATATTGCACTCCACACTGCCCTTTCCCATCTGGACAAAAGTAACACCTACGTGAGAATGCTATTCATTGACTACATCTCAGTGTTCAACACCATAGTGCCCTCAAAGCTCATCACTAAGCTAAGGACCCTGGGACTAAACACCTCCCTCTGCAACTGGATCCTGGACTTCCTGACGGGCCGCCCCCAGGTGGTAAGGGTAGGTAACAACACATCTGCCACGCTGATCCTCAACAAGGGGGCCCCTCAGGGGTGCGTGCTCAGTCCCCTCCTGTACTCCCTGTTCACCCATGACTGCATGGCCAGGCACGACTCCAACACCATCATTAAGTTTGCCGACGACACAAAAGTGGTAGGCCTGATCACCGACAACGATGAGACAGCCTATAGGGAGGAGGTCGGAGACCTGGCCGTGTGGTGCCAGGATAACAACCTCTCCCTCAATGTGATCAAAACAAAGGAGATGTTTGTGGACTACAGGAAAAGGAGGACCGAGCACGCCCCCATTCTCATCGACGGGGCTGTAGTGGAGCAGGTTGAGAGCTTCAAGTTCCTTGGTGTCCACATCACCAACAAACTATCATGGTCCAAACACACCAAGATAGTCATGATGAGGTCACGACAAAGCCTATTCCCCCTAAGGAGACTGAAAAGATTTGCCATGGGTCCTCAGATCCTCATAAAGTTCTACAGCTGCACCATCGAGAGCATCCTGACTGGTTGCATCACTACCTGGTATGGCAACTGCTCGGCCTCTGACCACAAGGCACTACAGAGGGTAGTGTGTATGGCCCAGTACATCACTGGGGCCAAGCTTCCTGCCATCCAGGAACTCTATACCAGGCGGTGTCAGAGGAAGGCCCTAAAAATTGTCAAAGACTCCAGCCACCCAAGTCATTGACTGTTCTCTCTGCTACCGCACGGCAAGCGGTACCGGAGGGCCAAGTCTAGGTCCAAAAGGCTTCTTAACAGCTTCTACCCCCAAGCCATAAGACTCCTGAACAGCTAATCATGGCTACCATTACTATTTGCTTTGTCCCCCCCACCCCACCCCGTCTTTTACGCTGCTGCTACTCTCTGTTTATTATCTATGCATAGTCACTTTAACTCTACCTACATGTACATATTACCTCAATAACCTTAACTAACATGTGCCCCCGCACATTGACTCTGCACCACTACCCCCTGTATATAGCCTCGCTACTGTTATTTTACTGCTGCTCATTAATTATTTGTTATTTCTTTATTTTTTATATTTTTTATTATTTTACTTCTCTTTTTCACTAAACACTTATTTTTCTTAAAACTGCATTGTTGTTAAATCAAATCAAATCAAATTGTCACATGCGCCGAATTCAACAGCTGTAGACCTTACAGTGAAATGCTTACTTACAGTGAGGGAAAAAAGTATTTGATCCCCTGCTGATTTTGTACGTTTGCCCACTGACAAAGACATGATCAGTCTATAATTTTAATGGTAGGTTTATTTGAACAGTGAGAGACAGAATAACAACAAAAGAATCCAGAAAAACGCATGTCAAAAATGTTATATATTGATTTGCATTTTAATGAGGGAAATAAGTATTTGACCCCTCTGCAAAACATGACTTAGTACTTGGTGGCAAAACCCTTGTTTGTAATCACAGAGGTCAGACGTTTCTTGTAGTTGGCCACCAGGTTTACACACATCTCAGGAGGGATTTTTGTCCCACTCCTCTTTGCAGATCTTCTCCAAGTCATTAAGGTTTCGAGGATGACGTTTGTCAACTCGAACCTTAAGCTCCCTCCACAGATATTCTATGGGATTAAGGTCTGGAGACTGGCTAGGCCACTCCAGGACCTTAATGTGCTTCTTCTTGAGGCGCTCCTTTGTTGCCTTGGCCGTGTGTGGCCATCGTCCCTTTGATGCAGTGTTGTCCTGTCCCCTTAGCAGAAAAACACCCCCAAAGCATAATGTTTCCACCTCCATGTTTGACGGTGGGGATGGTGTCATCTTTGGGTCAAAGGCAGCATTCCTCCTCCTCCAAACACGGCGAGTTGAGTTGATGCCAAAGAGCTCGATTTTGGTCTCATCTGACCACAACACTTTCACCCAGTTCTCCTCTGAATCATTCAGATGTTCATTGGCAAACTTCAGCCGGCCCTGTATATGTGCTTTCTTGAGCAGGGGGACCTTGCCGGCGCTGCAGGATTTCAGTCCTTCACGGCGTAGTGTGTTACCAATTGTTTTCTTGGTGACTATGGTCCCAGCTTCCTTGAGATCATTGACACGATCCTCCCGTGTAGTTCTGGGCTGATTCCTCACCGTTCTCATGATCATTGCAACTCCACGAGGTGAAATCTTGCATGGAGCCCCAGGCCGAGGAAGATTGACAGTTATTTTGTGTTTCTTCCATTTGCGAATAATCGCACCAACTGTTGTCACCTTCTCACCAAGCTGCTTGGCAATGGTCTTGTAGCCCATTCCAGCCTTGTGTAGGTCTACAATCTTGTCCCTGACATCCTTGGAGAGCTCTTTGGTCTTGGCCATGGTGGAGAGTTTGGAATCTGATTGATTGCTTCTGTGGACAGGTGTCTTTTATACAGGTAACAAGCTGTATGCTCCTAATCTCAGCTTGTTACCTGTATAAAATACACCTGGGAGCCAGAAATCTTTTTGATTGAGAGAGGGTCAAATACTTATTTCCCTCATTAAAATGCTAATCAATTTATAACATTTTTGACATGCGTTTTTCTAGAATTTTTTGTTGTTGTTCTGTCTCTCACTGTTCAAATAAACCTACCATTAAAATTATAGACTGATAATTTCTTTGTCAGTGGGCAAATGTACAAAATCAGCAGGGGATCAAATACTTTTTTCCCTCACTGTACAAGCCCTTAACCAACAATGCAGTTTTAAGAAAGAATACAAAATGTGTTTAAAATTCTATAAAAAAATACAATATAAAATTATACGAAATAAAAGTAACAAATAATTAAAGAGCAGCAGTAAAAATAACAATAGCGAGGCCATATACAGGGGGTACCGGTACCGAGTCAATGTGCGGGGGCACCGGTTATTTGAGGTAATTGGGGTAATATGTACATGTAGGTAGAGTTATTAATGTGACTATGCATAGATAATAAACAGAGAGGAGAGTAGCAGCAGCGTAAAAGGGCTTGTAATTAAGAAATTTCACTGTAAGTTCTACACCTGTTGTATTCGACACATGTGACAATTAAAATTTGATTTGAATTTATTTGAACAAGACACTCTGACAACTGGTTAAGGCTCTTGCGAGCATCTAAGCGTGACAACCAGCTTGACAGTTTGGATGGGCCCCCAAATAAGATGGATCTGATAGGTAATTAATGTAAGTGCAGCTGGGTGTTAGGGGTCTTAAGGGGACAGTCAAGGTTGGGATAGGGGCCCATCCAGGCTCCCAGGGGCCACAACCTCCTTCACTCTCAGATCAGCGGCCATTTTGACCCAATATGGCCGCAGAGACTGATGAAGATGTTGATGGATCTAGATGGATGGATAGGGGGAGGAGGGGTAAGAGAGAGTGGGAGGGGGGATGAGAGTGACAGGAAGTGACAGAGGGAGACAGAGAGTGTGATAAAAAGTGTGAGAGAGAGGGTGAGAGAATGTTTTACAAGAGAGGAAGAGAGAGAGAGAGAGAGAGAGAGAGAGAGAGAGAGAGAGAGAGAGAGAGAGAGAGAGAGAGAGAGAGAGAGAGAGAGAGTGATACTGTAGATAGATGTGAGTAATGAGGAGTAATGACCACGCTGGCCTCCAAAGTCCCCCACTATGCATGCTGTTGCTTAGCACTGGACATGTGTGTATAAAACACACACTGTTTTATCAGCGTGAGATACGGCGTGCAATGATCCCATCTTGGGACCAGTTGGATGGTGAATAAGAAACACACAGAGAGAGAAGCGCACATAATGGCTGAGTTATGTCAGCCAGTCCCTAGTGTGTGGTAACATTACCCTGACACAAACTGAGACAGAGAGAGAGAGACAGAGACAGAGAGAGAGAGAGAGAGAGAGAGAGAGAGAGAGACAGAGAGAGAGAGAGAGAGAGAGAGAGAGAGAGAGAGAGAGAGAGAGAGAGAGGGGAGGGGAGACAAATAGATAGAAAGTGAAAGCGTGTGCCATGGCCTGTCGCAGGAGCAACTCTGGACATTAAACTCCTTGCCCTAACCCTAATACATACGTACACTTCTACCGCATTTATAATGCTTTAGTCAGTGATTCTTGATGTGGGTGACATGTAAGAGCTAAATGAGAGGATTGGTTTCTCCTCTAATTTGACCCCAACCCCAGACACTACAGTGTGTGTGTGTGTGTGTTTATGTGTGTGTGTTCAGTAATTTACCTGTCTTATATCAGCTCGCTTGCGCTCAGAAGGGCGGGGTAGAAATATTTGAGGAGTGTCCTTAAAAACATGATAAAAAGTGCTAATTTATGGCAGTTGGTTATGGCATGAATTTTGACAGCCAAAAACGCAGCCTATCCAGTCGTGACGCACACTGCCCATATGCACATGGAACAAGAGTAGCCTAATGTGCTTTTGATGCCAGTATACTTCGTATTTAGAAACGTAAAAAAATGAATGTTTTTTCCCATTTCGTATTATTTGATTAATAACCAAGCATAGCCTCCCCTCCTTTCAATGAAGGCTTTTTTTTTGTCTGCCCAATGCAATCGCAAAGTAGTCAAGACTGTCAATAAAGGGTTTGGCTCCTGAGACCGCTTGGAAATACATCTTAATCACCAAAGCTTTATTAATTTAAAATATGAAGTTTGAGAGGAGCAAAATAGTGAGCTGACCTTTTTATCTATGCATTGTCGGCAGGCCCACATTATTTTAACCATTCAGGTCCTGTTTGGGACATGCATAAAACCCCCTCCATGATGTAGGCTACGTGTCCTTGCCCATAATGAAACCAGAGATGAGAACCTCGGTGAATACCGGTGAACCTCGTATTTAGAAGTTACCTGTACAAATTGCTTGTTTTCCTTTCAATTTTATTACAACCAAACTTATTAGAATTATTCACCTTCCTGGTTTTATGGTGACAAAGTCCGTAGCGCGCTTGCAATGCAACTTGTGGAGATGTGTGAATATGATCTGATCTGTAAGATGGTTCCGTTTATGTTCATAAAACATAGGCCTATTTGGGAGCAGTATAACGATGACTGGAAATTCTCAATTTCTCTTTATATTGGATCTTTGTCCAGCTACTGTGAAAAGTTTGGATGTGCGTAAAACCCTCCATAGTCTGCGTTGTTTTAATATTATATGCCCACGGGGAGAAATTATGGTGCCTGTAAGTGTGACATAGCCTATTTAAAACAAGTTGTTGTTTCGTTTTGTTTAGAATTTGATTAGAATTATTCTGCAACTTTTTATGCCTTCTCAATAATTAATTTTATCTTGCTTATTGACAATGTTTGGCATGTCCATGCTCAGCCATAATGCAATTTACAGTAGGCCTAGCCCCTATATCAGTGTGAATGCTATTGAAGCCATGCAATTACTTAGAATATGGACTGCAAATGTGTTCAAGTTAACGTATTTAGCAAAGATAGGTCTACATTTTGTTATTTCGTTTCTGTAAGCCATTTAACAAACTATAACGGACTAACATTGGAATTGGAGTTGATTCCAAGGCAATACATAAAAGACCGTAAATACACAACTTGAAGAAACCACATATTTCGCCATGGAGCACGTTCTGATGGGCCAGTGAGGGGCCAACCCTTGACACACCCACAACTTGTTAATTCATCAAAACCCAGCCCTTTCGCGCCAACGCCAGCAAGTGCGCCGATAATTGTGATAGTGAAAATAGCAAAAATATTTCTGACACACCCCTGAACCTATAGCACTACTGCATGCACTTGGATTTACCATTGGGTTAGGTTTGTTAAAATAGAGCCCTAAGACTGATGATCTGCCTCTAACACCTACTTGTTAGAACACGTCTGCCCCTCTACAGCCCACTCCCTTCATGTCTTCACCACCTTGTTTAGTGACTCAGTAGAGATCCGTCACACAGAGCTGTAGTTAACACACGATTTACACAACCTAAACACAGCACTACAGCTAACACAAAGCCTACCCAACCTTCACACAGCACAACAACTAACACACAACCTCCTAGACACAGAATAACATCTACAAGTTGGCCCCAAATTAACAAGAATTAAGTCACTAAAACTATACTGAAAGGATGTGAGGTTTTAAAACCATAATCTCAGGCCTCAAAGTTAGCAAAGAAGCACTACAAGTCTACATTCATAAATTATTCATCTGTATCAACCTCACATATAGTTCTGTATTTCAGTGAAAAAGAAGAATGCCCTCAATGACTGGCTGACTGAGAGAGTGGCTGCATCCCAAATGGCATTCTATTCCCCATATAGTGTACTACTGCAATGGGCTCTGGTCAGAAGTAGTGCACTATATAGGGAATAGAGTGCCATTTGGAACACAAACTCAGTCGCCTGGCCAGGTGAAGAGGAGGAAATGCCAAGATCATTCCTTCCTACTAGAATGTTTTTATTAGTGTTTTACAAATGTCACCATTTTGAGGTGTGTACGCTATGAAGTGCAGTGCAGACTGGATCACTCCATCAAACTGAGCGTGGCTTCAATGGGGAACCTGTGTATGGGCTGGGGATAGTCTGTTGAAACAGCTGGCACAGTTTAGCTCGGCATGATCAAATGTGCTCAGTTCTGTCTGTGGTTGGAGTGCAATAGAAAAAACACAGGCCTCTCTGGTTTGCAGGGGATAGACTGAGGCTTTATGCTGTTATATCTAAGTAACTGAGGGTATCCATCTATCTATCTAACACTGAATGCTTCACAAATGTAGTGCTTCAAAGCTCAGAGCATCGAAAATGGAGAATGACCAATACTACAGAAAATAATACTGGGTTGTTTGGTTGACCCAACTGCTGGGTTGCAGGTGTTGGGTGACTTAGTTGGGTTGTTTCCTTTAGACACTGCTCGGTTGTTGATGCTGGGTGCTGGGTTATTGATGCTGGGTTATTGAGATAGGACCCTGCAGGTCAACGCAGAAGACTAGAGGTGTGGCTTAGTAGGGGTGTTGCTTTCAGATAGTTCTCTTTGGCCACCCATGAGTGTAAATGTCATTCCGGTTAATCTGTTCTGTTGTGTTGTTATCACATGTTAAGGTTGAACACTGACACTTATGACACTTTACAGAGACTTACACAAGTGTATGAGTTTTCAAGACACTATGCATATACCAATGTTAGGATATGTAAATAAAACACAACCTAACAGTGTATCTCAATGTTGGGATATTATATTATAATATGTAATGTGCAAAAAGGAAATGTTTTATTTGCAGTGTACAAACTTAACATGATGATATGCTATTGGACCCAAAATAGATCTGATGAATTAATATAATCTAATAATGATGATCCACACTTCTTCTAAAATATATAGATTATAATACGGTTTTAAATACCTCAATGGATTGTAAAGGAAATCACCCTACAAGCTATCACCCTCATGCACTTAAGGAGATCACGAATATCATGGAAACATTAGAACTAGTGGATACATGTACAGTGGGGAAAAAAAGTATTTAGTCAGCCACCAATTGTGCATGTTCTCCCACTTAAAAAGATGAGAGAGGCCTGTAATTTTCATCATAGGTACACGTCAACTATGACAGACAAAATGAGAATTTTTTTTCCAGAAAATCACATTGTAGGATTTTTTATGAATTTATTTGCAAATTATGGTGGAAAATAAGTATTTGGTCAATAACAAAAGTTTCTCAATACTTTGTTATATACCCTTTGTTGGCAATGACACAGGTCAAACGTTTTCTGTAAATCTTCACAAGGTTTTCACACACTGTTGCTGGTATTTTGGCCCATTCCTCCATGCAGATCTCCTCTAGAGCAGTGATGTTTTGGGGCTGTCGCTGGGCAACACGGACTTTCAACTCCCTCCAAAGATTTTCTATGGGGTTGAGATCTGGAGACTGGCTAGGCCACTCCAGGACCTTGAAATGCTTCTTACGAAGCCACTCCTTCGTTGCCCGGGCGGTGTGTTTGGGATCATTGTCATGCTGAAAGACCCAGCCACGTTTCATCTTCAATGCCCTTGCTGATGGAAGGAGGTTTTCACTCAAAATCTCACGATACATGGCCCCATTCATTCTTTCCTTTACACGGATCAGTCGTCCTGGTCCCTTTGCAGAAAAACAGCCCCAAAGCATGATGTTTCCACCCCCATGCTTCACAGTAGGTATGGTGTTCTTTGGATGCAACTCAGCATTCTTTGTCCTCCAAACACGACGAGTTGAGTTTTTACCAAAAAGTTCTATTTTGGTTTCAGCTGACCATATGACATTCTCCCAATCCTCTTCTGGATCATCCAAATGCACCCTAGCAAACTTCAGATGGGCCTGGACATGTACTGGCTTAAGCAATCCTGGCACTGCAGGATTTGAGTCCCTGGCGGCGTAGTGTGTTACTGATGGTAGGCTTTGTTACTTTGGTCCCAGCTCTCTGCAGGTCATTCACTAGGTCCCCCCGTGTGGTTCTGGGATTTTTGCTCACCGTTCTTGTGATCATTTTGACCCCACGGGGTGAGATCTTGCGTGGAGCCCCAGATCGAGGGAGATTATCAGTGGTCTTGCATGTCTTCCATTTCCTAATAATTGCTCCCACAGTTGATTTCTTCAAACCAAGCTGCTTACCTATTGCAGATTCAGTCTTCACAGCCTGGTGCAGGTCTACAATTTTGTTTCTGGTGTCCTTTGACAGCTCTTTGGTCTTGGCCATAGTGGAGTTTGGAGTGTGACTGTTTGAGGTTGTGGACAGGTGTCTTTTATACTGATAACAAGTTCAAACAGGTGCCATTAATACAGGTAACGAGTGGAGGACAGAGGAGCCTCTTAAAGAAGAAGTTACAGGTCTGTGAGAGCCAGAAATCTTGCTTGTTTGTAGGTGACCAAATACTTATTTTCCACCATAATTTGCAAATAAATTCATTAAAAATCCTACAATGTGATTTTCTGGAGAAATAAAATCTCAATTTGTCTGTCATAGTTGACGTGTACCTATGATGAAAATTACAGGCCTCTCTCATCTTTTTAATTGGGAGAACTTGCACAATTGGTGGCTGACTAAATACTTTTTTCCCCCACTGTATATGGAGGCTGGAAAATCCTGACCTAGTGAGATATACATGGAGGAGGTTTAATCAAGCTAGCCGTCTTGATTACTTCCTTGTCTCATTTTTGCTGGCATCAAAAGTTAAGAAATTATTAATAGGAGACAGAATGGTAGACTTTCAGGATCCAGTCCATTAAAGATCCAGTCCATTTAAAAAACTGCAGGCCTGCCTCCCGAGTGGCGCAGCAGTCTAAGGCACTGCAGTTCTTGAGGCGTCACTACAGATCAGGGTTCGATCCCGGGAAGCGACGACCGGGAGACCCATGAGGCAATTCACAATTGGTCCGGGTTAGGGGAGGGTTTGGCCGGCCGGGATGTCCTTGTCCCATCACGCTCTAGCGACTCCTGTGGTGGGCCGGACGCATGCACGCTCACACGGTCGGCAGTTGTACGGCGTTTCCTCCGACACATTGGTGCAGCTGGCTTCCGGGTTAAGCGGGCAGTGTGTCAAGAAGCAGTGCGGCTTGGCAGGGTCGTGTTTCGGAGGACGTTTCGGAGACCTTTGCCTCTCCCGAGTCTGCAGGGAGTTGCAGCGATGGGACAAGACTGTAACTACCAATTGGAGAGAAAAAGGGGTAAAAAAATAAAATAAACACTGGAGGCCTCTTACACTTCAAAATCCTGGCAAAATGCATAGAACATAGAATATAGACGATATATTGGAGATAATATATGACAATTACTTGAAACAATTGAACATTATGAAACATCAAAGATACCAGGCAAGGTCTTCATAGCATATTTTAAAAAGGTGTTTGATAAAGTATGACTAGAATTTATATATAAATGCCTGGACTACTTTAATTTCAGTGAATCTCTTATACAACGGGTTAAAGTTATGTACAGCAATCCCAGGTGTAAAATGGTAAATAATGGTTACTTCTCAGAAAGAATTGAGCTATTAAGAGGAGTAAAACAAGGATGTCCGTTGTCTCCATATCTATTTATTATGGCCATCGAAATGCTAGCTATTAAAATCAGATCCAACAAAAACAACAAAGTGTTAGAAATCCAGGGGTTAAAAACAAAAGAGTCAACGAATGCCGATGTCTGAAGTTTTTTCTTAAGTCCACAATCTGGATCCCTACACAGTCTCATTGAAGATCACTTTTCTAGCCTCTCTGGACTAAAACCCAATTATGACAAGTGTACCATATTACGTATTGGATCGTTAAAAGACACAATGTTTACACTACCTTGTAGTTTACCAATAAAATGGGCAGATGGTGAAGTAGACATACTTGGTATTCATATCTCAAAAAATACTAATGAACTTACCACAACTAATTTCAATAGAAAGTTTGCAAAAATAGATACGATTCTGCAACCATGGAGAGGTAAGTACTTGTCTATTTATGGAAAATCACATTGATTAACTATTTTGTCCTATCACAGTTTACTTACTTACTAATGGCGCTGCCTACTCCAGACGACTCGTTTTTTAAATCGTATTAGCAAAAAATATTTCACCTTATTTGGAATGCTAAGCCAGACAAAATTAAACATACTTATTTATATAATGAATTTGAGTTTGGGGGGGCTAAAATTATTAAATATTAAAGCATTAAACCTCTCACTAAAAGCTTCACTTATACATATGTTATACTTAAACCCGAACTGGTTCTCAAGTAGGTTATAAAGAAAGACTCATCCTTTGTTAAAAATGTGCCTTTCTAATTTCTGACTAATTGAAAATGAAACTTTGTTTAAAGTATTGCCCTTTCATAAACAAGCCATACACAGCTGGTTATAATTTCAATTTTATCCTCCAGAAAATATATAACAAATATTACAACAAATATTATGGTTAAACTCAAATATACTGATTGATAATATAAAAAAACATTCTTTATGGATACATTTTTTTATTATATTTATTAATGATACTATGAATAGAAATGGTGCAGTTATGTCACATATGCAGCTATCGAACAATATATGGGAATGTCTGCTCAATCCAAAGTTACAACCAACTGATTGCAGCATTACCGCAAAAATAGAGGAGGTAAGTGGAAGAGGGAGAAAGTAGAGAACTTGTTTGTCTGCCATACATGTATATTAAAGAAAAACATTGGCTGAAAGGGATTGGCATAAATATAAAAAATACCTATTTTAATTTGAGGACAACAAAATTCACAGCTGCGCCATACAGGTTGCAAAATGAATGGAAAGAGATTTTCAATGTACCAATTCCATGGCACATGGTATATGAACTGATACAAAAAACAACACTTTATTAAACACTTCAAGTTTTCAATTTATATTATTATACTAAATTCTTGCCACCAACAGAATGCTATATACAGTTGAAGTCAGAAGTTTACATACACCTTAGCCAAATACATTTAATCTCTGTTTTTCACAATTCGTGACAGTTAATCCTAGTACAAATTCCCTGTCTTAGGTCAGTTAGGATCACAACTTTATTTTAAGAATGTGAAATGTCAGAATATTAGTAGAGAGAATGATTTGCTGCCACCCCTGTGCTTCACGGTTGGGATGGTGTTCTTCGGCTTGCAAGCAGCCCCCTTTTTCCTCCAAACATAACGATGGTCATTATGGCCAAACAGTTCTATTTTTGTTTCATCAGACCAGAGGACATTTCTCCAAAAAGTACGATCTTTGTCCCCATGTGCAGTTGCAAACCGTAGTCTGGCTTTTTTATGGCGGTTTTGGAGCAGTGGCTTTTTCCTTGCTGATCGAACCTTTCAGGTTATATCGATATAGGACTCGTTTTACTGTGGATATAAATACTTTTGTACCTGTTTCCTCCAGCATTTTCACAAGGTCCTTTGCTGTTGTTCTGGGATTGATTTGCACTTTTCGCACCAAAGTACGTTCATCTCTAGGAGACAGAACGCGTCTCCTTCCTGAGCGGTATGATGGCTGCGTGGTCCCATGGTGTTTATACTTGCGTACTATTGGTTATACAGATGAACGTGGTACCGTCAGGCGTTTGGAAATTGCTCCCATGGATGAACCAGACTTGTGGAGGTCTACAATTTGCTTTCTGAGGTCTTGGCTGATTTCTTTTGATTTTCCCATGATGTCAAACAAAGAGGCACTGAGTTTGAAGGTAGGCCTTGAAATACATCCACAGGTACACCTCTAATTGACTCAAATGATGTCAATTAGCCTATCAGAAGCTTCTAAAGCCATGACATAATTTTCTGGAATTTTCCAAGCTGTTAAAAGGCACAGTCAACTTAGTGTATGTAAACGTCTGACCCAATGGAATTGTGATACAGTGAATTATAAGTGAAATAATCTGTCTGTAAACAATTGTTGGGAAGATTACTTGTGTCATGCACAAAGTAGATGTCCTAACCGACTTGCCAAAACTATAGTTTGTTAACAAGAAATGTGTGGAGTTGTTGAAAAATGAGTTTTAATGACCTAAGTGTATGTAAACTTCCGACTTCAACTGTATATGGGGCATACAACAATCTCAGCTCTGTAGATTTTGCTGTAAAGAGACAGAATCACTAGATCATTTATTCTGGTACTGCCCCTATGTAGCTTGTTTCTGGTCACAGTTTCAGGAATGGTTAATAAATCACAACATTCACTTAAAATTAACCTTACAAATAGCTGTGTTGGGCGATTTGGAAAGCCATAGTCAATCAATCAATAATATAATAATACTCGTAGGAAAAGTGTTCATCTTTAGCTCACAATCTGTTGATTCTATGCGATTAGAAAGGTTCAAAATTCATGTAAAACATCACAGCACAATTGAAAAATGTATGGCACATGGAAACCAAACGAGGGTGGTCTACGGTGAAAGGTGGGATTAAATAGCTCATGTTCTGTAATGTATTATTGATATGTGATTGCTGTATATAAAAGTACCATGTAAAATGTATATGTAAAGTCTGATATGCAAAATGTATATGAAAGCAAAAAAGCTGTAAAAACCAAAACATATATCAAAGAGGGCATGGGTGGTGGATGGGTTAATAAAAAAATATAAAAAATAACTTCATATAATGAACAGGAATGATATTTACTCTTATGGGTGGCCAAAAATATTTTTATGAAAGCCACGCCCCTAATGGGCCACTCCTCCTGAAAATAACCTATGATTGCATAAAAAATTACCCTGCTGCTGGGTCAACCCAAACTGATGGTTAAAAAAACAACAACTGATGGTTAAATTACCCAAATTTGGCTAATCCAAACAACCCAACACACCTAACTGGCTGGTTCAAAATAACCCAGCGTGTGTTCTGTCCAAAATTTACCCAGCGCCGAGTTACCAAATAACCTAAATGACAACATAGACAGGCTATAAAATACTGTAGGACCAGGCAACACTAGGAAATATCTGGTCCACATAGACCATTGTCATTAATAACAGACAAATTGCCTTTCTTTGCACTTTGAGAGAAAGAAAACATTTTCAAAGCCAGCGCAAGCATGTGTGTTTGGCGTGTCGAGAAACCAGTAACATTCTGAATGTTAACAGCTAATAAATTGGGCCCCATCTCCCCTCCACACTGCTCTTTCTCTTTCTTTCTTTCTTTCTCTCTCTCTCTCTCTCTCTCTCTCTCTCTCTCTCTCTCTCTCTCTCTCTCTCTCTCTCTCTCTCTCTCTCTCTCTCTCTCTCTCGCCCTGTGTTCTCTCTCTCTCTCGCTCTGTGTTCTCTCTCTCTACCTCTCTCTCTACCTCTTTCTCTCTCACTTTCACTCAATTATATCCACATGTAGTCGTTACTAGCATGTTAAGGAAAGTGAGAACTGCATACTTGGGAGAGGTGGGTTTCCCTAACACATAGTGAAAGCTAAGTTGATCTCTGAGACTTATGTTTGGGTTAGTGTCCTACCAGACTGTGAAATGTGTGTTAGTACAGAGGTGTTGTTGAATCTGTGTGTGTGTGTGTGTGTGCGCGCGTGCGTGCGTGCGTGCGTGTGCGCGTGTGTGCACGTGTGTGTGTGCGTGTGTGTGTGTGTGCTTGCGTGTGGAGACTGTAGGGAATGTAGGGAATAAGGGTGCCTTTAGGACACAGTCCTACGTAGCCTAGTCCTACAGATGTCAGAACTGTGAACACAGGTCTTTCTCTCTCCTTTCCACAAATATTTGAGGTGAACTGAAATTAGAACAGGAGAGGGGCCAAGTCTTTGAATCTCAAGCCATTCATTGGCATGTGCCGACCTTTTTCTGTTTAACATTTCTGCTTTCCCCCTCCGCCTCTTTTTTATTTTTTCCCCTCCAACAGGAGACGGTAAGTCTCTGAATGCTATCATTCTGTGATTTGTTTGAATCTGGCCGCATGTGTCTGTGTGTGTGTGTGTGTGTGTGTGTGTGTATGTGTGTGTGTGTGTGTGTGTGTGTGTTTGTGTGTGTGTGTGTGTGAGAGAGAGCAGGAAAACGAGCCTGGCACTCTTCCTGAGTGGCCTGCGGAGGAAACAGTGTAATAAGACAGGCCAGGGGTGTGTGGTTAAAAATAACCAGTGTATAAAAGCCCAGAGCAGGAGCAGAATCCCACTCACTCTCACACACACTCTCCCTCCTCACTGACTCTCTAGCAGGACGTCCTACCTGCCTGGCCTGCACAGCTCTCCCTCGCTCTCCCGCTCCAACTCATAACAGAGATGATATAAATGTAACACCCAGATAAGGAGTGGGTTACAATGGATTTGACAGACCTCTCTGTGTAGTGAAGGGTAGGAGGTGTTCCAGTATGTCAGACCTATATATTTATTATTTCGAGTCAGTGCATAGTTGCGAAATTGTATTTTGTATTACCCAATAGTCACACTATTGTGTAAATCTTTAATTCAAGGAAAACCAGCTCTTTGGGCACTACTCGTTCTGTGGAATCATTACTCATCAACATGCAACCCTGTCACTGTCACTGAAAACAACAAGTTCAAATGTGGTTCCTCTTCTGGAGACTTCCTTATGGTAGAGTAGGACAGGTTATAGCCTAATACTGTAACTCCGACCTACAGAGTCAAGCAAATCGAACTCAATTCACTCGAGTGGCCTATCATAGCCTATGTGAATGCCCTACGAATCCTCATCCTCAACACATTTGACCAATCGTGGTCTAGTTCATCCCTCTATTAATGAATTATACCTAAAAGATGCAACTAAAAAACAAATGGAAGAAAACTGTCCAAAACAAGCTTCAGTGGAGAGGCATTGTTGAGGTAGCCTCGTTCAACCATCCTGATCCCGCAAGCTTACATGACAGCTCAGCGGTTAGGATGGTGGATCAGGCTTTTGTTGAGAAGGCCTTTTGCTCATTTAGGACTTTTTGACTGTAGCATTTAAGTCAAGTAAGTCAAGTCTCACTATGTCTGAAATAAGTTTACTGTTCAGAGTGTCACATAGCTTAGAGAGAGTTGCCTGTACGCGTCCCAAATGGTGCCCTATTCCCTATATAGTGCACTCTTTTTGACCAGGGCCCATAGGGCTCTGGTTAAAAGTAGTGCACTATGTAGGAAAAAGGGTGCCATTTGGGACAGAACTGTCTGATTCACACCCTGAGAGGAAGAGGTCAGACAGAAGAACACGCTCACTGGTGGCTGGTCGGGGACAAGTGGTGATGTTACATTTAGGGCCAGGGTTAGGGTCAGGCGGTCAGGCACACACATACATACACACACAGGCACACGTGCATACACACACTTCCGCTTCCTTTCCAGGACTACTGGAACTGACACACGTTCCACAGAACAGAACACAGACTCCAGCAAAAAAATCCTGAAGTCCACAGACAAAAGAAGAAGAAAAACGTTGATCTCTCAGCAAGCAATAATGCTGTTCAGATAGATTGTAATATCTGAACACCTTTTTATACCTTCTAATAACTTCATTAAATCTATAATGGAGATGTTAAGAAAGGCTACCCAAAAATCCTATCTCCAAAAATGAGTTCAGTTGGAGATGGCCACCCTATCAGCCTTAGGGAACTGAAAACATCAAAGTGTTACACTATGTTGCTCTTATACCTGTGTAGTAAAGTAATAACAACATTGTTACAAAGTAATTAGAGTTTGTAATGACAGTTAGCCCAACCATGTACAATCAATGGATAGACCTATATGTCAGTTGTATGCCTAACTGATTATTGCTGAGATAACATTATGCTTATTTAATCTCGTTCATGAGGCTATAACATAAGTGAGGTAAAAGTGAGATAAAAAACGATTTAGCATTTTGTTTGTCACAATAACATGATAGAATGTGTCACAATAACAAGATACAGTGAGGGAAAAAAGTATTTGATCCCCTGCTGATTTTGTACGTTTGCCCACTGACAAAGAAATGATCAGTCTATCATTTTAATGGTAGGTTTATTTGAACATTGAGAGACAGAATAACAACAAAAAAATCCTGAAAAACGCATGTCAAAAATGTTATTAAATGATTTGCATTTTAATGAGGGAAATAAGTATTTGACCCCCTCTCAATCAGAAAGATTTCTGGCTCCCAGGTGTCTTTTATACAGGTAACGAGCTGAGATTAGGAGCACACTCTTAAAGGGAGTGCTCCTAATCTCAGTTTGTTACCTGTATAAAAGACACCTGTTCACAGAAGCAATCAATCAATCCGATTCCAAACTGTCTAACATGGCCAATACCAAAGTGCTCTCCAAGGATGTCAGGGACAAGATTGTAGACCTACACAAGACTGGAATGGGCTACAAGACCATCGCGAAACAGCTTGGTGAGAAGGTGACAACAGTTGGTGCGATTATTCGCAAATGGAAGAAACACAAAATAACTGTCAATCTCCCTCGGCCTGGGGCTCCATGCAATATCTCACCTCGTGGAGTTGCAATGATCATGGGAACGGTGAGGAATCAGCCCAGAACTACACGGGAGGATCTTGTCAATGGTCACAAGGCAGCTGGGACCATAGTCACCAAGAAAACAATTGGTAACACACTACGCCGTGAAGGACTGAAATCCTGCCGCGCCCGCAAGGTCCCCCTGCTCAACAAACCACATATACAGGGCCGTCTGAAGTTTGCCAATGAACATCTGAATGATTCAGGGAGAACTGCGTGAAAGTGTTGTGGTCAGATGAGACCAAAATCGAGCTCTTTGGCATCAACTCAACTCGCCGTGTTTGGAGGAGGAGGAATGCTGCCTATGACCCCAAGAACACCATCCCCACCGTCAAACATGGAGGTGGAAACATTATGTTTTGGGGGTGTTTTTCTGCTAAGGGGACAGGATAACTTCACCGCATCAAAGGGATGATGGACGGGGCCATGTACCGTCAAATCTTGGATGAGAACCTCCTTCCCTCAGCCAGGGCATTGAAAATGGGTCGTGGATGGGTATTCCAGCATGACAATGACCCAAAACACATGGCCAAGGCATCAAAGGAGTGGCTCAAGAAGAAGCACATTAAGGTCCTGGAGTGGCCTAGCCAGTCTCCAGACCTTAATCCCATAGAAAATCTGTGGAGGTAGCTGAAGGTTCGAGTTGCCAAACGTCAGCCTCGAAACCTTAATGACTTGGAGAAGATCTGCAAAGAGGAGTGGAACAAAATCCCTCCTGAGATGTGTGCAAACCTGGTGGCCAACTACAAGAAACGTCTGACCTCTGTGATTGCCAACAAGGGTTTTTCCACCAAGTACTAAGTCATATTTTGCAGAGGAGTCAAGTACTTATTTCCCTCATTAAAATGTAAAATCAATTTATAACATTTTTGACATGCGTTTTTCTGGATTTTTTTGCTGTTATTCTGTCTCTCACTGTTCAAATAAACCTATCATTAAAATGATAGACTGATCATGTCTTTGTCAGTGGGCAAACGTTCAAAATCATCAGGGGATCAAATACTTTTCTCCCTCACTGTAACTCCGACCTACAGAGTCAAGCAAATCGAACTCAATTCACTCGAGTGGCCTATCATAGCCTATGTGAATGCCCTACGAATCCTCATCCTCAACACATTTGACCAATCGTGGTCTAGTTCATCCCTCTATTAATGAATTATACCTAAAAGATGCAACTAAAAAACAAATGGAAGAAAACTGTCCAAAACAAGCTTCAGTGGAGAGGCATTGTTGAGGTAGCCTCGTTCAACCATCCTGATCCCGCAAGCTTACATGACAGCTCAGCGGTTAGGATGGTGGATCAGGCTTTTGTTGAGAAGGCCTTTTGCTCATTTAGGACTTTTTGACTGTAGCATTTAAGTCAAGTAAGTCAAGTCTCACTATGTCTGAAATAAGTTTACTGTTCAGAGTGTCACATAGCTTAGAGAGAGTTGCCTGTACGCGTCCCAAATGGTGCCCTATTCCCTATATAGTGCACTCTTTTTGACCAGGGCCCATAGGGCTCTGGTTAAAAGTAGTGCACTATGTAGGAAAAAGGGTGCCATTTGGGACAGAACTGTCTGATTCACACCCTGAGAGGAAGAGGTCAGACAGAAGAACACGCTCACTGGTGGCTGGTCGGGGACAAGTGGTGGTGTTACGTTTAGGGCCAGGGTTAGGGTCAGGCGGTCAGGCACACACATACATACACACACACACAGGCACACGTGCATACACACACTTCCGCTTCCTTTCCAGGAATAATGGAACTGACACACGTTCCACAGAACAGAACACAGATTCCAGCAAAAAAATCCTGAAGTCCACAGACAAAAGAAGAAGAAAAACTTTGATCTCTCAGCAAGCAATAATGCTGTTCAGAGAGATTGTAATATCTGAACACCTTTTTATACCTTATAATAACTTCATTAAATCTATAATGGAGATGTTAAGAAAGGCTACCCAAAAATCCTATCTCCAAAAATGAGTTAAGTTGGAGATGGCCACCCTATCAGCCTTAGGGAACTGAAAACATCAAAGTGTTACACTGTGTTGCTCTTATACCTGTGTAGTAAAGTAATAACAACATTGTTACAAAGTAATTAGAGGTTGTAATGACAGTTAGCCCAACCATGTACAATCAATGGATAGACCTATATGTCAGTTGTATGCCTAACTGATTATTGCTGAGATAACATTATGCTTATTTAATCTCGTTCATGAGGCTATAACATAAGTGAGGTAAAAGTGAGATAAAAAACGATTTAGCATTTTGTTTGTCACAATAACATGATAGAATGTGTCACAATAACAAGATACAGTGAGGGAAAAAAGTGTTTGATCCCCTGCTGATTTTGTACGTTTGCCCACTGACAAAGAAATGATCAGTCTATCATTTTAATTGTAGGTTTATTTGAACATTGAGAGACAGAATAACAACAAAAAAATCCTGAAAAACGCATGTCAAAAATGTTATTAAATGATTTGCATTTTAATGAGGGAAATAAGTATTTGACCCCCTCTCAATCAGAAAGATTTCTGGCTCCCAGGTGTCTTTTATACAGGTAACGAGCTGAGATTAGGAGCACACTCTTAAAGGGAGTGCTCCTAATCTCAGTTTGTTACCTGTATAAAAGACACCTGTTCACAGAAGCAATCAATCAATCCGATTCCAAACTGTCTAACATGGCCAAGACCAAAGTGCTCTCCAAGGATGTCAGGGACAAGATTGTAGACCTACACAAGACTGGAATGGGCTACAAGACCATCGCGAAACAGCTTGGTGAGAAGGTGACAACAGTTGGTGCGATTATTCGCAAATGGAAGAAACACAAAATAACTGTCAATCTCCCTCGGCCTGGGGCTCCATGCAAGATCTCACCTCGTGGAGTTGCAATGATCATGGGAACGGTGAGGAATCAGCCCAGAACTACACGGGAGGATCTTGTCAATGGTCACAAGGCAGCTGGGACCATAGTCACCAAGAAAACAATTGGTAACACACTACGCCGTGAAGGACTGAAATCCTGCCGCGCCCGCAAGGTCCCCCTGCTCAACAAACCACATATACAGGGCCGTCTGAAGTTTGCCAATGAACATCTGAATGATTCAGGGAGAACTGCGTGAAAGTGTTGTGGTCAGATGAGACCAAAATCGAGCTCTTTGGCATCAACTCAACTCGCCGTGTTTGGAGGAGGAGGAATGCTGCCTATGACCCCAAGAACACCATCCCCACCGTCAAACATGGAGGTGGAAACATTATGTTTTGGGGGTGTTTTTCTGCTAAGGGGACAGGACAACTTCACCGCATCAAAGGGATGATGGACGGGGCCATGTACCGTCAAATCTTGGATGAGAACCTCCTTCCCTCAGCCAGGGCATTGAAAATGGGTCGTGGATGGGTATTCCAGCATGACAATGACCCAAAACACATGGCCAAGGCATCAAAGGAGTGGCTCAAGAAGAAGCACATTAAGGTCCTGGAGTGGCCTAGCCAGTCTCCAGACCTTAATCCCATAGAAAATCTGTGGAGGTAGCTGAAGGTTCGAGTTGCCAAACGTCAGCCTCGAAACCTTAATGACTTGGAGAAGATCTGCAAAGAGGAGTGGAACAAAATCCCTCCTGAGATGTGTGCAAACCTGGTGGCCAACTACAAGAAACGTCTGACCTCTGTGATTGCCAACAAGGGTTTTGCCACCAAGTACTAAGTCATATTTTGCAGAGGAGTCAAGTACTTATTTCCCTCATTAAAATGTAAAATCAATTTATAACATTTTTGACATGCGTTTTTCTGGATTTTTTTGCTGTTATTCTGTCTCTCACTGTTCAAATACCATTAAAATTATAGACTGATCATGTCTTTGTCAGTGGGCAAACGTACAAAATCAGCAGGGGATCAAATACTTTTCCCTCACTGTATCTGAGATTTTAAAAAAGACTGTTGCAATACCACGACCTGATTAGCCTCCTAGACTAGTGGCATCAACAGCAGAACAGGCAAATATTGCTATTCTTCTTGGTGGCAGACATCTATTGGCAAAACAGAAAAACAAAACAACTTCTACCTGGTAAGGTAAACAATAGTGTCGGGTGGGAGCTCCTCAGGCCGTCATAAATGAAACCAATGGCCCTAAAGGCGATAATGCAAATGTCATCAACCCCATCAACATTCTGACCACCGATTCCAACCACCGTTTGTTACTTACACCTGAATAGGATGGGTCACAGAAGCTGTAAAAGACCTTCAGTGATTTTTGAACTTTTCCTGTTTAAAAGTGATATCCCAAGTATAAATACAGTAAAGAACACACACTAAATTGTCAAACAATAAAATAATTGAGACACAACTGCAAACTTCAAGGAGTAGGGCATTCAATAAATTGGTTTGATGGGAAGTCGTGATGTCATCGGCCTCCCCCCTTGCTTGAGGAACAATAGAGGAGCAAAAGAGAGCAAAAGAGGAAATTCCCACCCCCCGCTTGTGCTATGTCATGACTTACCTGGATCACTAGCCTTTTGTTAAGTGAAGGAGACTGGAGTGCCACTGTGAAAACAGTTTCAGATTATCCTGGCACCTGATATAGTTGCATTTAGGCAAGTCTGCTGAGCAGTGACAAAGCATCCTAGCACTAATGAAAGTCAAGGTGCCATAGCTAAGGGTGGTGGCACAGGTCTACTAATTTCTCTTAAGTGGAGATTTTCTCTTTTCTCCCTCTCTCACCTGTCCATCTCCTCATTTGAATTCCATGCTGTCACTGTCACTTGTCCACTCAAGCTTAACAATATTGTAATCTATCGCCCACCAGGTGCGCTTGGAGAGTTCCTCAATGAGCTTGACACCTTGATAAGCTCATTTCCTGACAATGGCTCATTGCTCTTCGTACTTGGCAACTTCAACCTCCCGACGTCTGCCTTCGATTCATTTCTTTCCAACTCTCTCTTTTTTCCCTCCTTGCCTCTTTTGACCTCACCCTTTCCCAATCCCCTCCAACTCACAAGGCAGGCAATACGCTTGACCTCATCTTTACTAGAGACTGCTCGCCTACTGATCTCACTGTAACCCCCCTTCAGGTCTCTGATCACTACTTTGTTTCCCATTCTGTCTCCCTTTCCTCCAACCCTAACCACTCAGCCCCTACCCACAATCTTTGCTCTTTCTCTGACACTACTCTCTCCTCTTCTATCCTATCATCTCTCCCTTCTGCTAACTCCTTCTCCCCCCTGTCTCCTGATTCTGCCTCTTCAACCCTACTTTTCTCCCTTTCCCCATCCTATGACTCATACTGTCCCCTTTCCTCCCAGCCGGGTCGGCCCTCCCCTCCTGCTCCGTGGCTGAGTGACTCATTGCGAGCTTACAGAACAGGGCTGTGGGCACCTGAGCGAAAACTGAGAAAAACTAAACTTCCAGAGGACCTAGCATCCTTTCACTCCCTCCTCTCCACCTTCTCTCCCTCTGTATTTGCTGCTAAAGCCACTTTCTACCACTCTAAATTTCAAGCTTCTGCTTCTAACGCTAGGAAACTCTTTTCCACCTTCTCCTTCCTCCTTAATCCTCCACCCCTCCCCCTCCCTCCTCACTCTCTGCGGACGACTTTGTCAACCACTTTGAAAAAAAGGTTGACGACATCCGCTCCTCATTCACTCAGCCTATTGAGTCCACTGGTCTCACTGACACAGAACTACCCTATGCCTTGACCTCTTTCTCCCATCTCTTTCCAGGTGACATCCTGCGACTAGTGAGGTCTGGCCGCCCGACAACCTGCCGGCTCGACCCCATCCCCTCCTCCCTTCTCTAGATCATCTCCGGAGACCTTCTCCCATTCATCACTTCCCTCATCAACTCATCCCTGACCACTGGCTGCATCCCCTGTGACTTCAAAATGGCCTGAGTTGCTCCCCTCCTCAAGGAACCAACACTCGACTTATCTGACATCAAAATTGTTTCTTTCCAAAACACTTGAGCGTACTGTCTCTGATCAACTTTCTTGTTATCTTTCTCAGAACAATCTTCTTGACCCTAACCAGTCAGGTTTCAAGACGGGTCACTCAACCGAGACTCCTCTTCTCTGTGTCACCGAGGCTGTCCGCACTGCTAAAGCTGACACTCTCTCCTCTGTTCTCATCCTCCTAGATCTATCCACTGCCTTCGACCCCATGAACCATCAGATCCTCCTCTCCACCCTCTCAGGGCTGGGCACACTCTTGGATTGCATCCTACCTGGCAGGCCACTCCTACCACTTAGGAGAGGATCTGTGTCTGCACCACGTACTATCAATACTGGTGTCCATTAGGGATTGGTTCTAGGCCCTCTCCTCTTCTCTCTATACACCAAGTCACTCGGCTCCATCATATCCTCACATGGTCTCTCCTATCATTGCTATGCGGATGACACTCAAATACTTTTCTCCTTCCCCCTTTCTGACACCCAGGTGGCGACACGCATCTCTGCGTGCCTGGCAGATATCGAAACTTGGATGTCGGTCCACCACCTCAAGCTCAACCTTGACAAGACGGAACTGCTCTTCCTCCCGGGGAAGGCCTGCCCACTCAAATACCTCTCCATCACGATTGACCACTCCACAGTGTCATGCTCCCAGAGTGCAAAGAACCTTGGCAAGACCCTGGACAACACCTTGTCGTTCTCTGTAAACATCAAAGCAGTGACCCGCTCCTGCAGGTTCATCCTCTACAACATCTGTAGAGTATGACCCTACCTCACACAGGAAGCGGCACAGGTACTAATCCAGGTCACTTGTCCTCTCCCGTCTGGGATACTACAACTCGCTGTTGGCTGGGCTCCCCGGTTGTACCATCAAACTCCTGCCACTTATCCAGAACGCTGCAGCCCACCTGGTTTCAACCTTCCCAAGTTCTCTCATGTCACCCCGCTCCTCTGCACAATCCACTGGCTTCCAGTCAAGTTCACATCCACAACACGACCATGGTGCTTACCTACGGAACAGGAAGAGGAACTGCCCCTGCCTACCTTCAGGATATGCTCAAACCCTACACCCCTACCCGAGCACTTCGTTCTGCCACCTCAGGTCTCTTGGCCCTCCCACCCCTATGGGAGGGCAGCTCCCGCTCAGCCCAGTCCAAGCTCTTCTCTGTCCTGGCACCCCAACGGTGGAACCAGCTAGCCCTTGAAGCTAGGACAGCAGAGTCCCTGCCCATCTTCCGAAAACATCTGAAACCCTACCTCTTCAAACAGTATCTTAAATAATCCTCCTCCTCACCTCGACCCACCCCCCCAGCTCTGACTCTACTGATAGCTACGTTAATGAGTAAAAAAATGTACTTTCTATGCCTATGATATGTGGTTGTCCTACCTACCTATCATAAGATTAATGTACTAACTGTAAATCGCTCTGGATAAGAGCGTCTGCAAAATGACTGAAATGTAAATGTAAAATGGTTAATCAGGTCTAAATGTACCTGTCTCAACTCTCCACCGTATAAACAAAACCGGAGTGGCTCCAATTCCAGATTTTCTGGAACCCACCTTGCCGTGGCTATTGATGCAGAGATTTCTGCGCATATGCAAGTTTTTTTTTACGTAACTGCTGCCCACTCTGTTGCCTACGCAGCCTCGTCGGAAGTTAGATGGCAGAAATTTGCTAAAGAGGGGTCGGAACCCGGTGTAAATCAGTGACGCCCCAAAACATGTCAAACCAATCAAATGCCTTGCTTGGGCGAAGCTCCAAAGGTGCTCACCAGATTAGTGCCGTAGGAGCAACAGTGTGGGAGGACTAAAAATGGCAACAAAACAATCACTGGTAACAAAAAAAAATGAATGTTTGCAACATGCTAGTTTTCACAGCATTTCTCTGTTCTTTTGAGATGAGCTAAAGCTGCAGTCAGAGGGGTGAAATGGTCTACAATGCTGGCCATATCAATATCTGAAGTGATATTTGGCTTTAAAGTCTAGCATGAGGGACAGGAAGTAGCTAGCCACAATGAGGTTTGTTTTGAGAATAATCAGCTAACCTTGTAATCTAGCTAGGTATCTAGCTAGCTATGTTAATAAAACAGCATATTATTGACGTAAAAGGTTAGCTGTGTTAGTCCAGTCAATAGCTTATTCAGGGTCAGTGATACATTGAGCAACCATATACTGTCTATCTATGGGAACAACTGCAACCTTTTAGCAAGCAACATTGTAAAATGAATAAAATAAAATGAACCTCATATGTTTCCTGTAATGCGCATCTCCTATAGCCTAATTAACATACAGTGAAGGAAAAAAGTATTTGATCCCCTGCTTATTTTGTACGTTTGCCCACTGATAAAGACATGATCAGTCTATCATTTTAATGGTAGCGTTTATTTGAACAGTGAGAGACAGAATAACAACAAAAAAATCCAGAAAAACGCATATCAAAAATGTTATAAATTGATTTGCATTTTCATGAGGGAAATAAGTATTTAACCCCTCTGCAAAACATGACTTAGTACTTGGTGGCAAAACCCTTGTTGGCAATCACAGAGGTAAGACGTTTCTTGTAGTTGGCCACTAGGTTTGCACACATCTCAGGAGGGATTTTGTTCCACTCCTCTTTGCAGATCTTCTCCAAGTCAATAAGGTTTTGAGGCTGACGTTTGGCAACTTGAACCTTCAGCTCCCTCCACAGATTTTTTATGGAATTAAGGTCTGGAATACCCATCCACGACCCTTTCTCAATGCCCTGGCTGAGGGAAGGAGGTTCTCACCCAAGATTTGACGGTACATGGACCCGTCCATCGTCCCTTTGATGTGGTGCAGTTGTCCTGTCCCCTTAGCAGAAAAACACCCCCAAAGCATAATGTTTCCACCTCCATGTTTGACGGTGGGGATGGTGTTCTTGGGGTCATAGGCAGAATTCCTCCTCCTCCAAACACGGCGAGTTGAGTTGATGCCAAAGAGCTCGATTTTGGTCTCATCTGACCACAACACTTTCACCCAGTTCTCCTCTGAATCATTCAGATGTTCATTGGCAAACTTCAGACGGCCCTGTATATGTGCTTTCTTGAGCAGGGGGACCTTGCGGGCGCTGCAGGATTTCAGTCATTCACGGCGTAGTGTGTTACCAATTGTTTTCTTGGTGACTATGGTCCCAGCTGCCATGAGATCATTGACAAGATCCTCCCATGTAGTTATGGGCTGATTCCTCACCGTTCTCATGATCATTGCAACTCCACGAGGTGAGATCTTGCATGGAGCCCCAGGCCGAGGGAGATTGACAGTTCTTTTGTGTTTCTTCCATTTGCAAATAATCGCACAAACTGTTGTCCCCTTCTCACCAAGCTGTTTGGCGATGGTCTTGTAGCCCATTCCAGCCTTGTGTAGGTCTACAATCTTGTCCCTGACATCCTTGGAGAGCTCTTTGGTCTTGGCCATGGTAGAGAGTTTGGAATCAGATTGATTGATTGCTTCTGTGGACAGGTGTCTTTTATACAGGTAACAAGCTGAGATTAGGAGCACTCCCTTTAAGAGTGTGCTCCTAATCTCAGCTCGTTACCTGTATAAAAGACACATGGGAGCCAGAAATCTTTCTGATTGAGAGGGGGTCAAATACTTATTTCCCTCATTAAAATGCAAATCAATTTATAACATTTTTGACATGCGTATTTCTGGATTGTGTTGTTGTTATTCAGTCTCTCACTGTTCAAATAAACCTACCATTAAAATTATAGACTGATCATTTCTTTGTCAGTGGGCAAACGTACAAAATCAGCAGGGGATCAAATACTTTTTTCCCTCACTGTATTTTCATACTGTACCTAAATTACAAGGGTTGGATTTGCCCTACACAGTTGTATATGTCAGCACTTAAAAGCCATGTACAAAATCTGGTATATGGTTTACCTCATATACATTGTCTACTGAGAACATATAGCTCAACATGTAAACAATGTGTGAGTTTAGCTATTCGCTGCTTCAGATTACAGCACTGGTGTGTATTCATGGATGCCAAGGGAAACCAGGCTTTCCCAAAAAATTGACCAAGAAAAAAACAAAAAAACAAAATAATGTATCTTTCGTCTCTCTGTGTTTTCATAATTTTCCTTCAATTTGCAAGAGGCTGAATGTATCTCACCGGAGAAAGCATACGAGAGAGCGAAACAGTGCCTCTCTGTCTCTGTATGTGTAGGCCATCTAGCTGATGTGGTCTGGTGATAAAGCGTATGACATTGTTGTCGCCCGTAGCATTGAATGCAAGGGAAACCAGCAAGCAGTTGGCCTCCCTTGATGAAAAGTATAAAATAATAGCCAATCAGTGTTGAGCTAAACTGAGTGAGTTTAACTGTGAATGGTCCTGGCACACCAAAAAAAGTGTGATCGATAGAAACTTCAATTGTTGTATCTCGTTGTGTTGTTGTCCTCCGGTGGCTAGATAGCTAGCTAAAATGGGCCTTCCCTAAATTAGCCATGGATGGAGATAGGGATTTGGACTTGTGGTTTTACTTAATTCTCCGTACTGGCCAATGATTATAATGTAGATTCTGATCCAACCATAAAATACATTGAGCCACTGGACTGAGAGGATGGAAGTTCAATATGTAGCTAGATGTAAAAGGCTAATGTTAACTAGTTAACGTTGCCCATGAAAGGAAGTTAGGCTAGTGAGCAAGCATTTTAGCCAGGTAGCCTAGGACAACAAAAACAGTCATAGACCGTTTCGTCAACATGAAAGAGAGGAGGATGGCATTGGCATTTCTCTACAAGCAGGGTGAGTCAACATTTTTTTTCTGCTTACACGAACGCACACACACACACACACACACACACACACTCAGACACACACAACCATCAGAACCATGAACAACCACATCATATTTAGCTTACGTTGATTGGACTGAATTGTTTTTGGTATCTTTTAGTTGTCACTGTATTAGACTAATCATAGGTGATTAGATGATGTTGAAATTAAATGGTGCTGGAACAGTGGAGGCAGCTCCTGTTTTCTTTGCGACTTGCATTAACTCTCCGTGGTTCTAAATCAATAGTTGTTTAGTAGTCTGAAAATGTCAGAAACATTACTTTTCTTGACCATGCTGTAGGTCATGTAACTGTTTGTTAGATGCAATATGGTTTGTGGACTTCACAGATTGCGCTCTGGTTTTGTGATGAAACAAAGTTATGGTTGAATTTATTCTGCCACTGTGTCTTATTATTGTCTCGGCCTTAGGCATATATCACGGTTGCAAAGAATATGATCTAACAGGTTATAGAGCAAACAACGCAAGTATCATACAGTGTGTTAATGAGTCAACCATTTTTCCCTCCCACAACATTTTCCCAAAATGCACCATAATTTACAAAATGCTGCAGTAAATATACAGCAAAACAGCACTTTTTTGTTAAATTGTATTGTAATAAAAATACAGCAATTGCTAACAGTGAATATGTAATTATATATTACAGCATACCAATGAATATTTAGTGTTTTATATCACTTGAACTTGTAGAGGCCTTACGAAAGGCTTCTAAGCTGGCAGTGACTACAAGGCAAAACTAAAGGTTTGAGACTTGCTGCCACTCTGATCGGTGCCCTATACACATTACATTGTTTGGGAACTACTACCACATACAGCACTCTTACTTATGGGTGCAACAAATATAGCCTCTTACAAGGCACGCCTCAAAATATATTAATGAGCCAGAAACAACAATACCATGCACCCACTAGTATTCAAAAGGTTTTTGGCATTCCAAAAATACAGCATGGTACTGTAGTCTGTGGGGTGGTACTGAATTACAGTAAATTACTGGCAGCACAGTAGCCAATAAGTTACTGTAGATATACAGGAGAAGGTTTTTAGATTCCAAAAATACGGTATGGTACTGTATTCTGTGGGGTACAGCATTCTCACTAACGGGTGCAACAAATATAGCCTCTTAGAAGCCAGAGAGTCTTTCTCCGCCCACAACATTTCCCACAATGCACCATAATTCACAGTATTCTGCTGTAACTATACAGCAACACAGGTAACACAGTACTTTACTGTAAAATTGTATTGTAAAATTGCTGTAATTTTACAGTGGTGTAGTTGAATGCCATTGCGCCCCCATAATGCATTGCTCTTTACAGTACTTTACCGTAATATAGAATTACATTAGCTAACTGTTAATGTTTTGTTGTACATTTACAGCAATTTGTTTGTGTACCTTTCCAAAATGTTTATCTAGGCTATCTATCCAAATTCTAAATAGGCCTATTGTTTTGAATTGTGACTCAAGGTTCAGTGTGAAATGTGTGTTGAATTTAGATTTAAATCATTAAGAAAGTGTAAATAAAGTATAAAAAATTAAATGGTCTTAGTCAATCGAACATAGGCCTATTTTGTATTCTTAGCTGTCACTAAATTATTTTGGCCACATTATGTAAGGGATAATCATTGAGGGGCTATGCATTCTATAGAAAATAATGAATGACGTGCTAGCTGAGTGGAACTGACCTTCCATGGAGTTGCATTATTTTCCAGAGATCGCATAGAGCCCCAAGTTGATTATCCCTTTTATACCATGGCTATAATTTAACACATTTGCCACTAGAAAATTGTTCATTTGCCGGTAGAAATGTGTTCAACATACACTGAAGTTGCTAGCAAGTTTACTAGATAGCTACAGTAGTTGCTGTGGTAACCAAACAAACAGACTTGCTAGTTTAGCTAACCAAACCATCAGTCCTAGCTTGCTATTATTGCTAAACTAACATGCATATACAGTTGAAGTCGGAAGTTCACATACACCTTAGCCAAATACATTTAAACTCAGTTTTTCACAATTCCTGACATTTAATCCTAAAAATTCCCTGTCTTAGGTCAGTTAGGATCACCACTTTATTTTAAGAATGTGAAATGTCAGAATAATAGTAGAGAGAATGATTTATTTCACATTCCCAGTGGGTCAGAAGTTTACATACACTCAATTAGTATTATTGTAGCATTGCCTTTAAATTGTTTAACTTGGGTCAAACGTTTCGGGTAGCCTTCCACAAGCTTCCCACAATAAGTTGGGTTAATTTTGGCCCATTCCTCCTGACAGACCTTGTGTAACTGAGTCAGGTTTGTAGGCCTCCTTGCTCGCACACACTTTTTCAGTTCTGTCCACAAATGTTCTATAGGATTGAGGTCAGGGCTTTGTGATGGCCACTTTGTTGTCCTTAAGCCATTTTGTCACAACTTTGGAAGTATACTTGGGGTCATTGTCCATTTGGAAGACCCATTTGCGACCAAGCTTTAACTTCCTGACTGATGTCTTGAGATGTTGCTTCAATATATCCACATAATTTTCCTTCCTCATGATGCCATCTATTTTGTGAAGTGCACCAGTCCCTCCTGCAGCAAAGCACCCCCACAGCATGATGCTGCCACCCCCGTGCTTCACGGTTGGGATGGTGTTCTTCGGCTTGCAAGCAATCCCCTTTCTCCTACAAACATTACGATGGTCATTATGGCCAAACAGTTCTATTTTTGTTTCGTCAGACCAAAGTACATTTCTCCAAAAATTAAGATCTTTGTCCCCATGTACAGTTTCAAACCGTAGTCTGGCTTTTTTATGGTGGTTTTGGAGCAGTGGCTTCTTCCTTGCCTTTCAGGTTATGTCGATATAGGACTCGGTTTACTGTGGATATAGATACTTTTGTACCTGTTTCCTCCAGCATCTTCACAAGGTCCTTTGCTGTTGTTCTGGGATTGAGTTTCACTTTTAGCACCAAAGTACGTTCATCTCTAGGAGAAAGAACGCGTCTCCTTCCTGAGCGGTATGACGGCTGCGTGGTCCCATGGTGTTTATACGTGCATACTATTGTTTGTACAGATGAACGTGGTACCTTCAGGCGTTTGGAAATTGCTCCGAAGGATGAACTAAACTTGTGGAGGTATACGATTTTTTTTCTGAGGTCTTGGCTGATTTCTTTTCATTTTCCCATGATGTCAAGCAAAGAGGCACTGAGTTTGAAGATAGGCCTTGAAATACATCCACAGGTACACCTCCAATTGACTCAAATGATGTCAATTAGCCTTTCAGAAGCTTCTAAAGCCATGACATCATTTTCTGGAATTTTCCAAGCTGTTTAAAGGCACGGTCAACTTGTAAACTGTATGTATGTAAACGTCTGACCCACTGGAATTGTGATACAGTGAATTATAAGTGAAATAACCTGTCTGTAAACAATTGTTGGAAAAATTACTTGTGTCATGCACAAAGTAGATGTCCTAACCGACTTGCCAAAACTAAAGTTTGTTAACAAGAAATGTGTGGAATGGTTGAAAAATTAGTTTTATTGACTCCAACCTAACTGTATGTAAACTTCCGACTTCAACTGTATTCTCAAATTAAAAACATGCTTTCATACTGTAAAAGAACAGTAGTCCTAGACTAAATTATTTATTTATACCCAGAAACATGGTGACTAGTTTTGATTGAATGGTCCCCTTGGTTTGTGTCCTATGTTCCCATTACCTTAAGTCATTTCCCCCTGGTGTGAACAATTACAGCAGAGGAAAGGAAAGGTTAGACAATTTATTATCTGTGGGCTATCTTCCTCCCAGGTTAAACACTTGAAAATATTCATTGAAGTTTCAAGCAGGCTTTTTAATCAGGGCTCATTCCGTTTGATGCATCTCTGTGGGGAGGATGGTGCTGAGGATTCTACAGCCCAGCTGGAGAACAGAACAGGGGACCTATGGGAGAATAATCACACTGACTACAATAATATGATAAAAACACATTCAGCTAAAGCATTCACGCTCATTAAAATATTCACAGTGGAAACCGTCATCAGTATTTTCTAACGGTGTCCATCACTTACTGTAGGTGTGTATTCGGCTAATAAATGGGAAAAGGCAGATGATTAATCTCAAACAAACAGGGCCATTGTACATAACATCAATGATATATCCAACTCACAGAGGCACAGTCCTCCCCGGTCATCTTGTGCATACATTATGAATTCACAACAGTCTCAAGCATGCTAATAAGCTATGTCATACCCAAAAGGCTATTCCTCTCCATGCATATATTACAGTAGACACATAACACTTTCCCCCAGGCCAGACTGTCTAATCATAATCTCTGTAATAAGCAGGGTTGTGGTCAATTCGGAATTTCTGTATTTAATTGCATTCAAACCATTAATTTGAATTGGCCACACCCCACAGGAAGCAGAATTTGAGTTGTATTTTAATTCAAGGAAGTAGAATTGAATTCAAAACAATTTTTATTTTATTTTATTTATTTAACCAGGTAAGCCAGTTGAGAACAAGTTCTCATTTACACCTGCGACCTGGCCAAGATAAAGCAAATTTAAATCAATTTAACTGAGACATGAAAGTCTCATTCATTTTAGAAATATTTTATCAAAAGGATATGCCACTTATTAACGCAAAGAATACACAACCATTTCAAATCTTAGTTTGATTATAACTCAAACTGTATTTTTCTTTGTCATGAGATGTTAGATTTTTCCTTTCTATACTGCAGTGTTTGATCTAATGCATTCTGGGAAATGTTTTTATTTTCTTCTCATATTTAAAAACATTAAGGGAATAATGAATTATTATAGACAACCCACAACATGATCTTAGTTAGAATATTTCCAGACCACTGTAATTACTTAAAATAGTTTTAGGAGAGTGAGTTTTAAAAATGAAATGTTTCAACCTAATGCTACATGGTATTGGTAACCATACATTATGTCAAAATAAACATTTATTTGGTGATGAGGAGAATAAGCCATTTTAATTAAATACATTTTTTATTTAATTCGAATTCAATTCAAATTCTGCTTCCTGTGGGGTGTGGCCAATTCAAATTCAAGAATTGAATTGGAATTAAAGAGCAATTCGCAACTCAGTTCTGAAATGAGTCCCGGGAGGATTCTAACTAATGATGATAGTTCAGTATAGTTGACACACACAAGGTAAGACGAGTTAACAGTAGAATATAAAGTATTGTTCAAATGGAAAGAGATTCCCCTCTGCACTGTGTTGTTCCTGGTGATAGTGGGGAGCTGGCCAGTCGGACCATGTTACCCTTGCTGCTAGGAGCTTGTGAGATGAGACCAAACAAACTTTAAACCCTCTGCCCACCCAAGGGACCTGCTCCCTGGACACTCAGATGCGGCTGACACCCGTGGACAGACCATGGACATGATGCATTCACAACCCACTGTTGTGTGACCGACTGCCAATGTCACACTTCTACTGTGGGCCCTGTGTAGCTCACTTGGTAGAGCATGGCGCTTGCAACGGCAGGGTTGTGGGTTCGTTTCCCACGGGGGCCAGTATGAAAAAAGTATGAAAATGTATGCACTCACTAACTGTAAGTCACTCTGGATAAGAGTGTCTGCTAAAATGTAAATGTATAATGAAAATCGAATTCAACAAAACCAATACTGTTTTTAATTAGGCTTTTGCTTTCAAAAGCAGCTCAAACTAAACATGAACTATTGCCATTGAATTATGCAGTCCAAATATACAGTGCGTTATTTAAGCAATAAGGCCAGAGGGGTTGTGGTATATGGCCAATATACCACAGCTAAGGGCTATTCTTATGCATGACGCAACGCGGAGTGCCTGGATACAGCCCTTAGCCGTGGTATATTGGCCATATACCACAAACCCCAGAGGTGCCTTATTGCTATTATAAACTGGTTACCAATGTAATTAGAGCAGTAAAAATATATGTTTAGTCATACCTGTGGTATACCACGGCTGTCAGACAATCAGCATTCAGGGTTTTAACCACCCAGTTTATAAAGGGAAATAATGCACACTCTAGAAGCCAATCAGAAAGGAATATTCAACAATGTCATGGTATAAGTATGTGTAATGATGACATATTGTGTTTTCGACAACTAGTAACCCATGGTTTAACCAGGGGTGTAATCTTTACAACGATTCTGTTGCAAAACGTTTCTTCCGTTTTGCAACAGAAACAATATACTCCAAATGGAACATGCAAACGAGAGTTTCTATTGGACAAATTCAGTTAGGTCCCTCCCCGTTTCGAAACGTTTGCTCTGTTTGCTTCCGTTTGGTTCTTAAACATTAAACGGTTTCCGTAATGAATACACCCCTGCTTGCAAGTATTTTCCAACTTTCGAGTAACCCCCTTCCCTTCCTCGCCTCCGGGTGGGTTGTTCTACAACCCGGCTGCGTCATCTTTGTGGAGGGAGGTTCCCCAGTGTTTATAGGCTCGCCTGAACGGCCGAGTGGGGAGAGAGATAGAGCGCAATAACTTAGCTCACTGGAGGACCGCTTTATATACCGGAGCTAAATTTACCATCATCCTGAACGTATTTCCTCGGCTGCGCTCAATTGGTCCAGCTACTCGGCTACCATAGTTATAAGCTTGGAGAACCTCCTACTACCATTCAAACTTGCTCATGTCTTTGAAGCGCAACTTTGGAAGAGCAACAGTTAGATAGAACGCACTGATTCTGGTGAAAGGTGAGCGCAAAAGGGCACTCACTTTGACAAAAACGAACGTGTCACCTTTTTAAAAATGTTTTTATCCGGGGTGATTTTGCCATCCATCTCGACATTTTCAAACCAAACCAAAAGTTGTGAACATGTAAGTAAGACTACAGACCTAAAAGTGTTATGTTCATAGCCTTCTGTTGGAGATTCAGCTCTGTGTTGTATGTCTAATGCCCTATTCCTCTTGGTTGTTGCAGAAGTGGAAAAGCGAGATGGACAAACCCATTTCTTCCAGCTGCTCCGTGCTTGATATGGTACAGAACATGGACTGTCGCAGTATCGGGAGAAAGGACGACGGGGACCTTTGTAATTACTTAGATCTGGATTTTATTCTGGCCAACACCACTGGCTCAGACAGCATGGCTACCGCTGCGCTGGGAGCAGGTGTAGCGGAGTATTACATGTCCTCGGCGGATCAGCCAGACAACCCGTTCACCACCGAGAGCCCCATGCCATCCTACCTGTCCAGTGAGCACAACTCCCCGCCTCCTACCTACAGCACCAGCCTGATGGCGGAGCTTCTCAGGTACGAGGGGGAGAACAACTACGTAATTGGTATTACGCGCAACACCTCTAGCACCCAGGGAAGGTTGTATGTCAACTCTGCGCCGTTTCCCAGACAGGACATGTTAGATAACATCAAAGTGGAGCCGTCCATGGACGGTTATGGACCTGTTATGGGCATGGTTCCCCAGAGTTGTCCAAAAATCAAGCAAGAGGGCAACGTGTCGTGCATGATGTCCTTCGAGCAGCCGAAAGTAGCCATCTCCCCGCCGGCAGCCAGCAACATGACGCCGCCGCTCAGCCCCAACGATCAGGGGAGCTCCGAGTGCCACCAGCAGCCCCCGATGTGTCACTCCATGAGCTTCCCACAGAACTACCACTCCTCAGCGGCGTACCCACACCACCACCCCGGGGCGGCTCAAGCCACCCAGATGCAGCTTGGACCATACCAAGGCGCTCACCAGTTCGGCGTGTACGAGGAGGGACTCAGCATGCAGCCGAACACACAGAGGGTACTGCTGACGCCCCCGTCCTCTCCGCTGGAGCTGCTGGAGACCAAACCAAAGAGAGGTCGCCGCAACTGGCCACGGAAGCGCACGGCGACGCACACCTGCACATTCGCTGGGTGCGGAAAGACCTACACCAAGAGCTCGCATCTGAAGGCGCATCACAGAACGCACACTGGTAAGATAGATATCTTTGTTTGTTTTTTTAGCACATTATGCACCATAACATGTAACATTACACACTATTACGCGTGACCGTATAATATTACAGGGCCATATTATTGGTGAATAAATGTAGGCCTAGTTGCTTGTTTATACTCAAGAGAGCTTATGCTGATGTTTCTTTTGTTCTGTCTCCTCAGGTGAAAAGCCATACCATTGCAGCTGGGAAGGTTGCGGCTGGAAATTCGCTCGCTCCGACGAACTGACCCGCCATTTCCGCAAACATACCGGTCACCGGCCCTTCCAGTGCCACCTGTGTGATCGCGCCTTCTCCCGGTCCGACCACCTCGCGCTTCACATGAAGAGACATATGTGATGTGATGTACACGAGGACTGATTGGGGGTTATTAAGGAGTGTCCTTCATGCCTATTTTGATTAGGCCTATCTGTCTTTTATTTAAAATATTTAAACATGCCATTTTTTTTATACATATATATATATATTGAAAAAAAATGTTTAGTGTTATTATTTTGTAATAACGTAGCTGGTACTACCTTGGTTATATTTGTTATATTAAAGCTTTAGAACGCTTAATAGGGTGTTTGTTTTTGAGTAAACAGTCCTATGTGGGGCTGGCCCTGTACTTCTTCTCTTTCCATTACAAAACTGGAGTGCTGTGTTTGACACAAGTGCCTTTCTATTATTCTGACTGTGTGCTACTGTAAACACTGTCTATGGCAGAACTACAAGGCCACCAAAATAACAAGACAAGTTTACTTAGTCTGCTATGAGTGAAAGACAATGTTTTGTTATTTAAACTGCCTGAATGTTTTTTTTTGGATGGCCCAAATACTGTAGCTTGCCTTACACTCAACTGTGTTCTGTTTTCATGGAAATCGTACACTTTTGGTTGAAATTGTATGGTTTGAGTGCAAACAGATGGGTCCAGACCCTTTGTACACTACCAGGGCTGGATGTCCTGTGTATGATTATTTTTTACAGAAGTGTATATGAATTGTATACTGTAAATTGTTTATGTATTGTAAATGTTACAATACATTTAAATATATTCTTGATTTGTATTACACGCTTGATTGATATCTCAATGTGTGCAATCATGCATTTAGCCGCATAGTCACCAAAGATGTTCCTTTTTTTTAGAAGGTTGTTCACACATTATACTATAGCTTAGTGAAACACATCCACCCCATAATATGGGCTTTATATTTAGACTGTAAATAGATGCTGAAGAACAGACCTAAGATCCTACAGACAACCTATTACACAATCCATTAGACTATAAGCGTATACACACTGCTACTCTATATACCCCCTCTCAACCTCGAAGACTTGGTTAAATTGAAACAATTATGTTTTCCAGCTGTTAGTCAGACAAGGCCAGCCTCTCGTGGGCTAAGCCTATAAATACAAACATTACATTTCCATAATTACAGAGAGGGAGAGAGAGACTGGCTGGGCAGACATCTGGACAGGACAAGACAGGGGGCACAGCACAACACAGCAGTCCCAAATGGCACTATATTTCCTACAAAGTATATATTTCTTTATGGAATAGGGTGCCATTTGGGACGCATATGTTTCTGATGGCTAAATTATACATGGACATCAAAGGGTCTTATGATAAACTAATACTGAAATTATACATTTGGGGCAGGTTTCCAGGACTGAGATTAAGTCTCCTGGACTAAAACACACTTTCAATGGAGATTCTCCATTGAGCATGGTGTTTAACTCAGGACTAGGCTTAATCTGTGTCTGGGAAACTGGTCCATGGAGTAGTAGATCACAGTTGAAAACATTCTTGGCGGATAAAGATAATATATTATGAGTGTAGTTCCATTTATAAAACATTTGACGTTGACAGAGTTTGCTGGCGTGAACTTAATTGTGGACTTTACTAAAAGAAGCCAAAGACAGAAAGAGGATAAAATGAGACAAATGAAGAGACTAAAATACAGTTTATCACACTCATAGAGCTGAGGTCACACAAGTTTGGCAGAAATACAGTTAGTTTCAGTTGCTATAAAAGTTAAATGAGCTCCAATAAAACCACATCTCCCATTATAAGTGGCACCACTCTGTCCCTGAAGGAGACACATTTTAATACAACCCACTATGCTGATTAAGCAAAGAAAAATATACGGTACTATACAGGATAGGTAGGAAGAGACAGCTGCACCTAGTACCTCTCACTCAATACCTCTGCATTTACATTGTGTATATGTCTCATACACTGTATTTACATACAGTAGGTTGTTAAATTCAACGTTATTTTCAATTTTTTCTATTAAGTCAGTTTTGGAGAGAATTTTACAATTTGCAGAAGACCAAGGCCCATCATAGTATTTTAGTTCAATCAGCCAACATCTTGTTAGAATACATCTCAAGTAAAAAAAAAAAAAAAGACAACAGAAGTAAAAACCTGGCTAAAAATAACTAATTGAGCAGCGAAATGCAAATCTAACATTCTCATTTCACTTTTCTGTTCATGTGAAAGTTACTTTTACTACAGAGTGAGAGTGAGAGAGAGAGAAGGTGGAGAGAGAGGGGGAGAGAGAGGGGGGAGAGAGGGAGAAAGAGAGTGTGTGTAGACCCGAGACATTTTCTGGAATGTTACATTAATTTTATTTATATTAAATTATATTAAGAGGATTACAATTATTTTGAGAAAAATCCCAAACCTTGAAGGAATATTTATAATCATATACATTATATATTGTTACACATGAAATTAGTCATTTTGGTTGTGGATAAATAAGACATTGTAGTACATTTATTACATATTCATGTACATTACTTTTGCATTTGTGTGACCAATACAATGCACCTTCTGGCCAACACTGGAGAAAGGGGCTGCAGCACATAGTTAGTTGAATAACACACATTGTGGATTGGTCCCAAATGGCACCCTATTCCCTATATAGTGCACTACTTTTAACCAGGGCCCATAGGGAATAGGGTGCCATTTGAGACATAATATAAGAGTTCCTTGAATAAACACACACACACACTGTATGTGCCAAATAACCCTCATTGTCAGTGAATATAACAAAACAATTTTACATGGATGCATTATAAGGCATTAGGACCCCACATACTCGCACCAGGTAGTGGCCATGATCAAACTGAGTTATAACTGAGTGTGGTGCTTATGAGTGTTGCAAGGCAGGATTCATATAACTGTGACCTGGGTCACATTCATTACTGCACAAATTAGCTAAATGTTTTGCAACGGAAAACGATTGTTTCTTATTGGGTAAGTTTAGGTAGTTCCTCCCTGTTTCAATCCGTTTTCTTCTGTTTGGTGCCTACTCAATACAATCCAGCTGCAAATGGAAGGCTATTGCATGCTAAAGCAAAGTGAAGGGAAGACATGAACGTTGCATGTGGTGTCGGTCTGCAAGGAATTACTAACTACAATATGATGATGTAACAGACATCCATATGAATTCGATTTTGTCCTTTCAGTTTGGGAAGACTTGCATTATTCTTTCATTTCCATTCATACAACATTAAAGAAAACGGATGCCATCACTATTTCCTGGTCAGCTATTCTTCTGGTAGTTTGATGACACTTTGCAATGATATTGATAATAATACAAATGTTGCATTCCTTCAATTAAAAAATAAGGGCAAAAAATAGAATTAAAGTAATTAAAAACAGTTGTTTTAAGTGGTTAAACCTATGCTGTACTAATAAACCCACATAGCTTAAAAAGGAGTATATATAACTTGTTAGATGAAACTGTAGGAAAACAAAAACGCCCTACTAGTTGAATACATCCTCCACAGATGAACCAAAGAAACACTTCAAATCAGCCTACTAAATGCATAATAGAGTTTAGCACGAAGAAATCAAAAAGGAAATCCACATCACTCAAAATGTTCTTGAAGCTCTGGTGACAGAGGGTGGTCCCTTATCCTTCAAGGCAGATGAGGTGGGTTTTGACCTTGTCATTCTTCTGTTACAATAAAATTGTGTAAGGCAATGAAGTAGAAAACCCCAAGATTAACAAATAAACAATATTTGTCATTCCACAATCTAAAAAGGTGGTGATTTTCTCACCAAAACCAGAATTGCACCAGAAATAAGGAACCCAAACATGCTTGATGGCGTAGCAGTGCGGTCGCTTTTATTTCATCGTCCTGTGTAAATATCCCGTTTCTTGTTTTTTTTGGTCTATTTTGTATATATTTCTCAATTTTTACTTTCATTATTTAACTAAATATACTTTCCTGTAACCCGCCTCACCCAACGTGGAAAGGATTCTATTATTTCTTTATAACTTTCATCAAGAACCTTAAGCTGAAACGTGTGTAACGCAATCTGAATTGGCTACCCGTGGCCTACACTATCCACCAGCCAGCTCTAGCTCTAGCCTGGACAATTCGTCGGCCAGTCTGCACAGCGTGCTATCGACCCAGCGTGCTATCGACCCAGAGCTTATTGGACTTTCTGCCGGAATCACTGGACCCTAGCGCCGGATCATCACAACCAGCTAGCTAGCTGAGTGTAGCCGCAATCTGAGTGTAGCCGCAATCTGAATTGGCTACCTGCTATTAGTTACCCGTTTTGTCTTCACCACTGTCCGTGGCCTACACTATCCACCAGCCAGCTCTAGCTCTAGCCTGGACAATTCGTCGGCCAGTCTGCACAGCGTGCTATCGTCCCAGCGTGCTATCGACCCAGAGCTTATTGGACTTTCTGCCGGAATCACTGGACCCTAGCGCCGGATCATCACAACCAGCTAGCTAGCTGCAACCTGTTGTTGGCTGATTACCATTGTCCTATAGCAAGCACCAGTTAGCCTTGAGCTAGCCTCAGGCCCATTCTCCCGGCTATCTACCTCTTTGTCAACCGGACGGGACCTCCTAGTGTTGACACTGAGCCCCGCCGATCCAACACGACTGGTTTGCCGACAAAATAGTCTGATGTGGTTTCAACAGGCTTCCCGTTGCGACGACCACGAAGATCCATCTGCCAGCCCCGGCCCGCTAGCACACGCAAACTACAACTGTGCTCCCTGCTAGCTGTGCTGAAGCACCAATTTGAACTGCTCTCGGACTCACATATTGCTGTTCACTGGACCTTATGATCACTCAGCTGCACAGCTGATGCCTGCTGGACTGTTCCTTTACACGGTACCCTGTCCTGTTTATTCTGTTTAGTCTTAGCCCAAACGTTATCGCTATTTCCAGTTGTGTCTTAGCTCTCTCTAAATAACACCTGTGACTGCTTTATGCCTCTCTCCCATGTCAATTATGCCTTGCCTATTGCTGTTTGGGTTAGTTCTTATTATACAATTTCAATGTAGAACCCCTAGTCCCTCTCAAACTACCTCATATAGTTCCTTTGTTCCAAACCCCATACACGCCAAGACCGGCTCAATCGATGCCTCCAATGACGCTATCTCTTTCATTGTTACCCAACGCTTAGGGTTACCTGAACTGTACTCATATCCTTCCATATCCTTTTCTGTACATAATGCCCTGAATCTTTTCTACAACGCCCGGAGAACTGCCCCCTTTATTCTATGTACCCAACGCACTAGAAGACCAGTTCTTAAAGCCTTTAGTCATATCCTTATTCTAGTCCTCCTCTGTTCCTCTGGTGATGTAGAGGCTAACCCAGGCCCTGCAGCCCCCAGTATCACTCCTACTCCCCAGGAGCTATCATTTGTTGACTTCTGTAACCGTAAAAGTCTTGGTTTTCTGCACATAAATATCAGAAGCCTCCTTCCTAAGTTTGAGTTATTCACTGCGTTAGCACACTCCGCCAACCCTGATGTTCTAGCAGTGTCTGAATCCTGGCTTAGGAAGGCCACCAAAAATTCTGAAATTTCCATCCCCAACTATAACATTTTCCGTCTAGATAGAACTGCCAAAGGGGGTGGAGTTGCAATCTACTGTAGAGATAGCCTGCAGAGCTCTATCATACTATCCAGGTCTGTGCCCAAACAGTTTGAGCTCCTACTTCTAAAAATCCACCTTTCCAGAAATAAGTCTCTCACTGTTGCCGCTTGCTACAGACCCCCCTCAGCCCCCAGCTGTGCCCTGGACACCATATGTGAATTGATTGCCCCCCATCTATCCTCAGAGTTCGTACTGCTTGGTGACCTAAATTGGGATATGCTTAACACCCCGGCCATCCTACAATCTAAACTAGATGCCCTCAATCTCACACAAATTATCAACGAACCTACCAGGTACAACCCTAAATCCGTAAACATGGGTACCCTCATAGATATCATCCTGACTAACTTACCCTCTAAATACACCTCCGCTGTCTTCAACCAGGATCTCAGCGATCACTGCCTTATTGCCTGCGTCCGTAACGGGTCCGCGGTCAAACGACCACCCCTCATCACTGTCAAACGCTCCCAAAAACACTTCAGCGAGCAGGCCTTCCTAATTGACCTGGCCCAGGTATCCTGGATGGATATAGATCTCATTTCGTCAGTAGAGGATGCCTGGTTGTTCTTTAAAAGTAATTTCCTCTCAATCTTAAATAGACATGCCCCATTCAAAAAATATAGAACTAAGAACAGATATAGCCCCTGGTTCTCCTCAGACTTGACTGCCCTTGACCAGCACAAAAACATCCTGTGGCGTACTGCATTAGCATCAAATAGCCCCCGCGATATGCAACTTTTCAGGGAAGTTAGGAACCAATATACACAAGCAGTTAGGAAAGCAAAGGCTAACTTTTTCAAACAGAAATTTGCATCCTGTAGCACTAACTCCAAAAAGTTTTGGGACACTGTAAAGTCCATGGAAAATAAGAGCACTTCCTCCCAGCTGCCCACTGCACTGAGGCTAGGAAACACTATCACCACCGATAAATCTACAATAATCGAGAATTTCAACAAGCATTTTGCTACGGCTGGCCATGCTTTCCACCTGGCTACCACTACCCCGGCCACCAGCTCTGCACCCTCCGCTGCAACTTGCCCATGCCCCCCCCGCTTCTCCTTCACACAAATCCAGACAGCTGATGTTCTAAAAGAGCTGCAAAATCTGGACCCCTACAAATCATCTGGGCTAGACAATCTGGACCCTTTCTTTCTAAAACTAGCCGCCGAAATTGTCGCAACCCCTATTACTAGCCTGTTCAACCTCTCTTTCGTAACGTCTGAGATCCCCAGAGATTGGAAAGCTGCCGCGGTCATCCCCCTCTTCAAAGGGGGTGACACTCTAGGTCCAAACTGTTACAGACCCATATCCATCCTGTCCTGCCTTTCAAAAGTTTTTGAAAGCCAAGTCAACAAACAGATCACCGACCATTTCGAATCCCACCGTACCTTCTCCGCTATGCAATCCGGTTTCCGAGCTGGTCATGGTTGCACTTCAGCCACGCTCAAGGTCCTAAACGATATTATAACCGCGATCGATAATAGACAGTACTGTGCAGGCGTTTTCATTGACCTGGCCAAGGCTTTCGACTCTGTCAACCACCGCATTCTTATTGGCAGACTAAATAGCCTTGGTTTCTCAAATGACTGCCTCGCCTGGTTCACCAACTACTTCTCAGATAGAGTTCAATGTGTCAAATCGGAGGGCCTGTTGTCTGGACCTATGGCAGTCTCTATGGGGGTGCCACAGGGTTCAATTCTTGGGCCGACTCTTTTCTCTGTGTATATCAATGATGTCGCTCTTGCTGCTGGTGACTCTCAGATCCACCTCTACGCAGACGACACCATTTTGTATACATCTGGCCCTTCATTGGACACTGTGTTAACAAACCTCCAAACGAGCTTCAATTCCATACAACACTCCTTCAGTAGCCTCCAACTGCTCTTAAACACTAGTAAAACTAAATGCATGCTCTTCAACCGAACGCTGCTTGCACCCGCCCACCCGACTAGAATCACTACTCTCGACGGGTCTGACCTAGAGTATGTGGACAACTACAAATATCTAGGTGTCTGGTTAGACTGTAAACTCTCCTTCCAGACTCACATTAAGAATCTCCAATCCAAAGTTAAATCTAGAATCGGTTTCCTATTTCGCAACAAAGCCTCCTTCACTCATGCTGCCAAACATGCCCTCGTAAAACTGACTATCCTACCGATCCTTGACTTCGGCGATGTAATTTACAAAATAGCCTCCAACACTATACTCAGCAAATTGGATGTAGTCTATCACAGTGCCATCCGTTTTGTCTCCAAAGCCCCATATAATACCCACCACTGTGACCTGTACGCTCTTGTTGGCTGGTCCTCACTACATATTTGTCGCCAAACCCACTGGCTCCAGGCCATCTATAAATCACTGCTAGGCAAATCCCCGCCTTATCTTAGCTCATTGGTCACCATAGCAACACCCACCCGTAGTCTGCGCTCCAGCGGGTATATCTCACTGGTCATCCCCAAAGCCAACACCTCCTTTGGCCGCAATTCCTTCCAGTTCTCTGCTGCCAATGACTGGAACAAATTGCAAAAATCTCTGAAGCTGGAGACACTTATCTCCCTCACTAACTTTAAGCATCAGTTGTCAGAGCACCTTACCGATCACTGCACCTGTACACAGCCCATCTGAAATTAGTCCGCCCAACTACCTCATCCCTATATTGTTATTTATTTTGCTCATTTGTACCCCAGTATCTCTATTTGCACATCATCTCTTGCACATCTATCATTCCAGTGTTAATACTTATTGTAATTATTTTGCACTATAGCCTATTTTATTGCCTTACCTCCATAACTTGCTAAATTTGCACACACTGTATATTATATGTATTTCTGTTGTATTTTTGACTTTGTTTTGTTTTACCCCATATGTAACTCTGTGTTGTTGTTTTTATCGCACTGCTTTGCTTTATCTTGGCCAGGTCGCAGTTGTAAATGAGAACTTGTTTTCAACTGGTTTACCTGGTTAAATAAAGGTGAAATAAAATAAATAAAAAATGGTATGTTTAGACTTCAATATGAATGTTTTAAGCAGTTATTAAAGGGTATATGATAAAATGTATAATACAGTTATAACAGTGCATTTATATATACTTTATAAACCACAGATGCATGATTTCTATATAAATAATACAAATGAAATTAAAATGTTAAAATTGTCGATTTTTCCTCACAACAAACAATGAACCAAAGCAAAGTCAAGCATCCTGTCTCCCCATCTAAGAACTATGGGGTCTACTAGTCAGAATGACCACTTGCCGTAGCCAAGTCAGAGTTAAGTCACTATGGATTTAGGCTGTAGTCAGGGTTAAGTCAAACTTAAGTCAGACTGAAGTCGGGCTGAAGTGGAGATCCGCTGTAGTTGATTATAGTTGCGATGTAGCTGACTAGAGTTCCATTAGGAGGCTGATAATGCCAAAAGGGTTGAAGAAAGAAAGGCGTTGGTAGGTTACAGTCTTCAAATAGTTTGGCTTCAGTGGAGCTGGGTTGGTAGAGGGGCTGCTGTCCCATCGGTAAGTCCTAGAGCTGTCGTGAGAGCGAGGCTGCTTTCTTGCTGTACTTTTCAGGTTCTGGAGAAGCTGAATCTGTAGGTAGATGGGCTGCCGTCTGAACGTCACAGAGCTGTAGTGGGAGGCTGTAGTCAGGGTGAAGTTGTAGTTGTTGTAGGGCTGTTGTCAGGGTTGTATCTGGGCTGTACAAGCGTTGTAGTCAGGCTGTAGTGAGGGCTGTAAACACACTGTTTTCAGGTTGTTGTCAGATAGTAGTATTTGGGTTGTAGAGGAACTGTTGCTAGTCTGTATCACGTTGTAGTCCAGCTGTATGTGGGCTGTATGTTGTGAGTTTGTAGCATTGTTTTGGCTTGTAACGGGACTGTGGTCAGGCTGTGAGTGTTCTGAGTGTGTATCAGGGTTGTTGTTGTTATTGTGAGTGTGTAAAAAGGTTTTTCGTTTTTAGTCAGGTAGTAGGCAGGTAAGCCTTACTGAGGGCAATGGCTAGTTCCAGGACCTCCTGTTATGTGTTGTTGTTGTGAGTCTGTGACAGGGTTTTAAGTTTTCAGCCTTGCTGAGAGCGATGGCCAGTTCCAGGTCCTCCTGTTCTTGTAGATGGAGTCTCCTCAACCTCTCCTGTTCCTCCCGCTTGCTCTCACTCTTAGGCGACGCCTGCTGCTCCGCCTCACTTCCAAACTACAGGAGGGTAGGGAAAGACGTTAGACACTAGATACAATGGTAGAGATGCACGGCAACAGCACACACACACACACACACACACACACACACACAGCTAAACCATGCATGTCAATTTGGAGACAATAGTGTGGGATAACAATGTGAAATTAAATTATAGTGTTTGAATTGCGAAGATGAGTAAATATTATCAAAAAGTTAGTCAACAGGGTCATGAATTCCAACTGTGGTAAAAACAGTTCATGGTGATTCATTTCATTGATGGGTGATTGATTTGAAGAATTCAGTATTTATCAATGAGAGAAATTTGACTGTAACATTTTTGAAAAAGTAATGCATTTTCAAATGGATCTTTTTTTTTTTTATATAAAACAACGCTAGACATAAAATGTACAAATCAGGCACATGCCCCCAGCAAATTAACACACACAACACGCATAAACAGTATCACCAATGGTAGTACAATGCAACAACAACAATAAATGCATAGCCGAAGACAAAAGATAGAAATTCAGACATATCTACATCTCCTTAATGGCAAAGAGAATCACACGGTATCAATGTTATTATAGTAAATTAAAATAGAAACTAAAACTAAAATCATCATGAAAAAATCATTTTGTAAACAAATAAAATAATTAACAAACCGGTTTGAAAAACTAAAACTATACTAAAAATATTATTTTTGACTCCAAAACCAACAAAAAAATATTATGATTTATGTTCCGTTTTTCTTTTTCTTCTTGGGCAAAAATGTAATGGGGTTTTCAAGCTTTTATTTCGAATGGGGTTTTCAAGCTTCTGAATCTGGCGGGTCACATTGAGATTGACTTGAATTTACATTTTAGTCATTTAGCAGACGCAATTTAATAAAGCTAGAATTCTTCAATTAAGAGGAGCAATTAGGTTTAAGTGCCTTGCTCAACGGCACATCGACAGATTTTTCACCTTGTCGGCTCGGGGAGTCGAACCAGCGCCCTTTAGGTTACTGACCCAACACTCTTAACAGCTAGGCTACCTGCCGCCCCTAGACTCAGCAATATGACGTTGCCACGAGCAGCACCGCAGACATTGGTCGCATTCCGTTGCTCAGACATTGACTGCATCAACTAATGGTTGCGTACCACGTCATCAACTGTGGTGTCGGGGACCAGATTGCTATAACTGTGGTGTCGGTCCTCTTCTCAGACGTTGCTGGCGCATGCCAGATCTTACATCGCCTAGATAGGTATTATATGTATCAGCTAACCACATCATATGGTATAGCAGTCTGATGCCCAACTGCACAGTTGATGACGTGGCACGCAACCATTGGTTGATGCTAGAATCCTTCATTTCTCCCCAGTCCTTACCGATTACAAGCATACCCATAACATGATGCAGCCACCACTATGGTTTAAAATATGGAGAGTGGTACTCAGTAATGTGTTGCCCCAAAAATAACACTTTGTATTCAGGACAAAAAGTGAATTGCTTTGCCACGTTTTTTTTGTATTACTTTAGTGCCTTGTTGTAAACAGGATGCATGATTTGGAATGTTTTTTAACCTGTACAGGCTTCCTTCTTTTCACTCTGTCAATTAGGTTAGTATTGTGGAGTAACTACAATGTTGTTGATCCATCCTAAGTTTTCTCCTATCACAGCCATTCAACTCTGTAACTGTTTTAAAGTCACCATTGGCCTCATGGTGAAATCCCTGAGCGGTTTCATTCCTCTCCGGCAACGGAGTTAGGAAGGACAGCTGTATCTTTGTAGTGACTGGGTGTATTGGTACACCATCCAAAATGTAATTGATAACTTCACCAAGCTCAAAGGGATATTCAATGTCTGCTTTATTTAATTGTTTTCCATCTACCAATAGGTGTCCTTCTTTGCAAGGCATTGGAAAACCTCCCTGGTCTTTGTGGTTGAATCTGTGTTTGAAATTCACTGCTCGACTGAGGGACCTTACAGATAATTGTATGTGTGGGGTACAGAGATGAGGTAGTCATTCAAAAATCATGTTAAACACTATAATTGCACACAGAGTGAGTCCATGGAACTTATTATGAGACTTGTTAAGCAAACTTTTACTCCTGAAGTTATTTAGGCTTGCCATAACAAAGGGGTTGAATACTTATTGATTCAAGACATTTCAGCTTTTCATTTTCATTTTTAATTCATTTGTGAACATTTCAAAAAAATAATTCCACTTTGATATTATTGGGTAGTGTGTAGGCCAGTGACAAAACATCTCAATTTAATCAATTTTAAATTCAGGCTGTAACACAACAACATTTTGAAAAAGTCAAGGGGTGAGAATACTTTCTGAAGGCACTGTATGCAAGTAAAATGGTTGCACTGTAGAGCCATAGGAACGCACCATGATGTGGTTAGCTAAAATGTAAAATACCTATCCAGGTGTAGCAAGATCTGACAGGCATTAGCAACATTTGAGCAGAGGAACGCGCCCATTGAGATGAGCGCAATACAAGACTTTGCTCTCATACAGTCATACAGAGTATCTGCGCATGTGCACTGATGTGCTTCACGCTGACACAACATAGTAGCAACAGGACCAAAACAGAGGAGAGGTTTAGCCTCGCACTTTAACGCTCCACTACAAGTGTTTACTTGGTGCATCTTCTACATCTCGCTGAGTCTACCTTTAAACCTAACCTATGACCTTATGCATTCCTGCCCCACAGTGGCAAAAAGTGACACCCCAAAAAACACAACTATACAACACATAAATGGCTCCTAGCCTCCCATCCGCAGACACTCTGCACTCCGTGGAATGAGTTTGACATGTGTGGCCTAAACAAACTACACTATCAATTTAGAAGTCTACAATCTCACCATGTTCAACCTGCAGATCGATGTGGAGACTGACATTCGCAATGGCAATGCAACCGTTGCATTAGTGGTTTTGGGTGGATGCACCCTGGAATGAAGAGGCAGACAAATGGGAGAAATGTGGTGGAACATTTACATTACATTACATTTACATTTTAGTCATTTAGCAGACGCTCTTATCCAGAGCGACTTACAGGAGCAATTATGGTTAAGTGCCTTGCTCAAGGGCACATCGACAGATTTTTCACCTAGTTGGCTCTGGGATTTAAAACCAGCAACCTTTCGGTTACTAGCCCAATGCTCTTAATTGCTAGGCTACCTGCCGCCTGAGCAGGAGATGGAACATTTACTGTGGAGCAAGAACATTCCCTGTTAAGTCTGCATTCACTGTAGTCATCTAAACCTCACAAAGCTAAACCACACATCCTTCACATTTGCACTTATAAAACAGCATAAAGACAGACAAGCAATTGGCATAAATGTGTATGGCAACTTAATATAATATAATATGCCATTTAGCAGACGCTTTTATCCAAAGCGACTTACAGTCATGCGTGCATACATTTTTGTGTATGGGTGGTCCCGGGGATCGAACCCACTACCTCTGCGTTACAAGCGCCGTGCTCTACCAGCTGAGCTACAGAGGACAACTTAACACATCCCATAATTAAGTCACCATAAAGTAGATAAGACCGGGAGACCTCAGGTACCAGCAAATGGTGTGTGAATATCTATTGGCCTTTCCCTGCAATATCTGGTAGGTAGGCCAGTCGGTGACATGCGTTGAGCTAACCCTTACGGAAAAAACATGAATTTCACATCTCATATGATCACGCGATTTAATGTAAAGTTCATGTGATAACGTGACAACATGTGAAGCAACATGTGATAACATAAAACTACACGTGACAACATATTAGCACCTGCGAGAACATGATCTTGTGAAATTTATGTGAAATAAATGTGACAACATGGGGATGCAAAATCTCAACGTGATAACATGAAACTATATGTGACAGCATGTGAGTACATGTAAAAGAAACTATGTCATGTGAAATAAATGTGACATGGGGAGGCAATGATACCATGAATATGACACTATATTTTTACAACTAAATTAAGGTGTTAATGATGATGCTGATTACTTGGGAATCAACCTCTTGGGATTTGAACTCACAACCTCTTGGTTGCTTGCTATCTGAAGTTGAAGGTGTTATTTCTATAAAATAACAGTATGCTGATGTAAATTACTGTAGAATCTTGTACTCTGACCACAAATGGGATTTGAACTTAAAACCTCTCGGTCGCTAACAACCTGAAATGTTCTGCTACAGTGCAGGTACACCACCAGATCTGTGAGCATGAACGAGATATGGGCCACAGACTTATTGGCAAGAATGCATTTCTGCATTATTCATCACTGCCCAGAATCAAGTAAATAATTGTGCAATTATCACCACCAACATAGCATTAACGTAAAACTAGCAGTGCTCAAGCACACTGTTGTAGCAGGTTAAGTGTTTGATGGTTATGCCGATGCATTATAAGCACCTCTCCTTACACTGTCTGTTCCGGAAACCTTGTAAGAGAATGTGCCAGTAATGAGCTGCACTCACTGTAAAAACGTTATTGTGTATTTTCCAGTAAGTCAATGGCAACTTGTTGCAAGAAGTTGCTGTGAATTTGTCATTTTTTACTTGGAACCTACTAGTTTGTAAGTTATTGTCAAATTCACAGTAACATACTGCCTTTTTTGTTGTTGTTGCCAATAACCTATAGGACACTTGCTGCCACTAGCAATCCTTGCCAGTAACCTACTGTGCCTTCACCAACTCTTCTGTTGACAACATGCGCATCACTTGCTGATTGGCAGCATACTGTAGCAGCTGCAGCCTATCAGAAGATTGCAGGTGTAGCTTATTGGAGGCGTGGCTTTCAGCTAAGTCAGTTAATGTGCTATATTGTATTCTGTTCATAAACACAAAGCTGTCAGTTTTGCAGCTTTGTTAAAGGCTGCCATAAGTGCATGTACAACAAAGGAACCATACAATATTTCATTTATGTCACGGTTTCCGGCCGAGGCTGCTCCTCCTCCTTGTTCGGGCAGGCTTCGGCGGTCGTCGTCCCCGGAGTACTAGCTATCACCGTTTGATGTTTTCGCTGTCTGTTGGTTTTGTCTGATTGTGTACACCTGTGTCCTGTTTAGTTGATTATGTCCTCTATAAGTTTCCCGTTTGGTTAGTTTTGTGTTGTGTGTTATTGTTCGCCTGTCATCAGGTCGGCTCGTTGTTTGTTTGATGTTTTCCCTGTCGTCGCACTGTACTGTTTTCGTGCGCCTTGGAATTCTAGCCTTTTGCGCATTGTTGCGCATCGTCCGCCTCTTGTTTGTTTTGAGGCCAGTGTTTTGTATATTTTTGGTCGTGTTCAGTAAAGTATTAGACTGAGCTTCTGTGTCTGCGTTTGACTCCTTCACCACATCTACATCAGCCATTGTGACAGAATAACACACCACTATGGAGTCAGCAGAAGCAGCGGCGGCACCCAAGTCGCTGGAGGAACAGATCAGCCATCAAGACACCATGATCTGGCGACTTGAAGCCGCCATGAACGAGGTGGCGAACACTCTGCACCGTTTGGTCACCAGAGAGGTGCCCACACCTCCGCACACCTTACCATCAACATCGACCAGTCCTCCTCTTCCAGCACCGGAACTCAGCGGTATTCGGCTCTCGCTCCCGAGGGCATATGATGGTACCGCAGCCGGATGTCAGGGGTTCCTCCTGCAGGTGGAACTCTACCTGGCCACCATACACCCGGCGCCCTCGGGATACGAGAGCGTCTCCGCCCTCATCTCCTGTCTCACCGGCAAGGCGTTAGAGTGGGCTAACGCCGAATGGAGGGGAATAGACACCGCTACCATCACCTACGCGGAGTTCTCCCGCCGCTTCAGGGCCGTGTTCGACCATCCACCAGAGGGGAAGGCGGCGGGGGAGCGTCTGTTCCACCTTCGACAGGAGAGGAGGAGCGCACAGGAGTTCGCCCTGGAGTTCCGGACTCTAGCAGCGGATGCAGGGTGGAATGAGCGGGCCCTCATCGACCACTACCGATGTAGTCTACGGGAGGACGTCCGTCTAGAGTTGGCCTGCAGGGATTCCCATCTTACCTTCGACCAGCTGGTGGACATGTCCATCCGGCTTGACACCCTGCTGGCTACCCGCGGATGCACCGAGTGGTGGTCGTCCATTCCACCCTCCAGCACCTCCGAGCCGAGCCCTATGGAGCTCGGAGGTGCTGGCGCTAGAGAGAGGAGGAGGAGGAGCCCGAGGGGGGCTGTTCCCTGCACCAACTGTGGCCGTGGAGGGCACACTGCGGCTCGGTGCTGGGGAGGGTCTCCTAGGGGAGAGGATGACAGGCCACGCACTGGGGAGTCATTCCAGGTGAGTAGGCGTCCCACTTACCCAGAGCTCTCTGTTGTGCATGTCTGTTTACCTGTACATTTTCCACAGGTTGCACCTCATTCCCAGCATAAGGCGCTTGCGATTCAGGCGCAGCTGGGAATTTTGTTGATCGACATTTTTGTTTAAAACTAGGGATTTTCCTTCTTCCGGTCGACGCCCCATTTCCTGTCCATGCTTTAGATAGCCGTCCCTTGGGATCGGGTTGATTAGGGAGGTCACTGCGCCACTTAGGATGAGGACGCAGGGGGGTCATGAGGAAACTATTCAGTTATATCTGATTGACTCTCCTGCGTATCCGGTGGTGTTGGGGCTCCCCTGGTTGATTACCCATAATCCGTCTATTTTGTGGCAAGAGAGGGCTCTTAAGGAGTGGTCTGCCCAGTGTGTGGGGCGATGTCTAGGTGTTTCCGTGGGGGCGACCTCGGTGGAGAGTCCAAACCAGGTGCCCGCACTGCACATTCCCTCGAGTATGAGGATTTGGCAATCGTGTTCAGTAAATCGAGGGCGACGCAGTTGCCTCACCATAGGCAGGGAGATTGTGCGATAGACCTCCAGGCAGGAGCAGCGCTTCCACGGAGCCATGTGTATCCTCTGTCTCAGGAGGAGAAGAGAGCTATGGAGACTTACATAGCTGAATCTCTGAGACAAGGATACATACGGCCATCCACTTCCCCTGCGTCCTCAAGCTTCTTTTTTGTGAAGAAGAAGGATGGAGGTTTGCGCCCGTGCATTGATTACCGTAGTCTCAATCAGATCACGGTGAAATACAGTTATCCACTCCCGCTGATTGCGACTATGACTGAGTCATTGCACGGGGCGCGTTTCTTCACAAAACTAGATCTCAGGAGCTCATACAACTTGGTGCGCATTAGAGGGGGCGATGAATGGAAGACAGCATTTAGTACCACCTCAGGTCATTATGAGTATCTCGTCATGCCATACGGGTTGATGAACGCTCCTTCAGTCTTCCAATCCATCGTAGATGAGATTTTCAGGGACATGCAGGGGCAGGGTGTGGTCGTGTACATTGATGACATACTTGTGTACTCTTCCACCCGAGCCGAGCATGTAGCCCTGGTGCGTCGAATGTTGAGGAGGCTGTTGGAGCACGACCTGTATGTCAAGGCAGAGAAATGTCTGTTTTTCCAGGAGTCGATCTCCTTTTTGGGTTATCAGTTGTCTGCGTCAGGGGTGAAGATGGAGGTAGACCGTGTGTCAGCCGTGCGTAATTGGCAAACTCCAACCACTGTTAAAGAGGTGCAGCGGGTTTTGGGGTTTGCAAATTACTACCGGAGGTTTATACAGGGTTTTGGACAGGTGGCAGCTCCCATAACGTCTCTGTTGAAGGGGGGTCCTGTGCGTCTGCAGTGGTCAGCCGAGACGGACAGGGCTTTTGGGAGACTGAAGGACCTGTTTACTTCGGCTCCGGTGCTGGCGCATCCAGATCCCTCTTTACCATTTCAGGTAGAGGTTGACGCGTCAGAGGCCGGTATTGGGGCCGTACTTTCGCAACGGTCCGGCACGCCACCTAAACTCTGCCCCTGTGCCTTTTACTCCAAAAAGCTCAGCCCGGCGGAACGAAATTATGACGTAGGGGACAGGGAGCTGTTAGCCGTGGTACAGGCCCTAAAGGTGTGGAGGCATTGGCTTGAGGGGGCTCAACACCCTTTTCTCATTTTGACTGACCACCGTAACCTGGATTACATCCGGGCAGCTAGGAGATTGAACCCTCGCCAGGCGCGGTGGAATATGTTTTTAGCCCGTTTCGTATTTAAGATCACGTACATCCCTGGGTCCCAGAACGGTAAGGCAGACGCACTGTCTCGGCGGTATGACACAGAGGAGAGGTCCATTGAGCCCACTCCCATACTGCCGGAGTCTTGTCTGGTGGCACCGGTAGTGTGGGAGGTCGATGCGGAAATCGAGCGGCCGTTGCGTACCGACCCTAGTCCTCCACAGTGCCCGGTGGGTCGGACGTACGTTCCGCTCGAGGTTCGCGATCGATTGATATATTGGGCTCACACGTCACCCTCCTCTGGACATCCTGGTATTGGCCGGACTGTGCACTGCCTTAGCGCTAAGTACTGGTGGCCAACATTAGCCGGGGATGTGAGGGTTTATGTCTCCTCCTGCTCGGTGTGCGCCCAGTGTAAGGCGCCTAGACACCTGCCCAGGGGTAAGTTACAACCCTTGCCCGTTCCACAACGACCATGGTCTCACCTCTCGGTGGATTTCGTCACAGACCTTCCCCCCTCACAGGGGAAGACTACATTACTGGTCGTTCTGGATCGGTTCTCCAAGGCCTGTCGTCTGCTCCCAATGCCGGGTCTTCCTACTGCCCTACAGACCGCCGAAGCTCTATTCACCCACGTGTTCCGGCACTACGGGGTACCCGAGGATATAGTGTCTGATAGAGGTCCCCAGTTTACTTCCAGAGTCTGGAGGGCGTTTATGGAGCGTTTGGGGGTCTCGGTGAGCTTGACCTCGGGTTACCACCCGGAGAGTAATGGGCAGGTGGAACGTGTGAACCAGGATGTGGGTAGGTTTCTTAGATCGTATTGCCAGGACCGGCCGGAGGAGTGGGCGAGGTATGTCCCCTGGGCAGAGATGGCCCAGAACTCCCTCCGCCACTCCTCAACCAATCTAACCCCTTTCCAATGTGTGTTAGGTTACCAGCCAGTTCTGGCACCGTGGCAGCAGATCCAGATCGAGGCTCCTGCGGTGGATGAGTGGATGCGGCGCTCGGAGGAGACGTGGAACGCTGCACACGTCCACTTGCAGCGGGCTATCCGTCGTCAGAAAGCGAGCGCCGATCTCCACCGCAGTGAGGGGCCGGTGTACGCACCTGGTGATCGAGTCTGGCTCTCTACCAGAAACCTGCCCCTCAGCCTGCCCTGCCGGAAACCGGTGCGGCGGTTTGTGGGGCCTTTTAAAGTCCTGAGAAGATTGAACGAGGTGTGTTACCGATTACAACTACCTATTAACTATAAAAACATTAACCCCTCGTTCCATGTGTCTCTTCTCAGGCCGGTGGTAGCTGGTCCACTCCAGGACGATGAGATAAGGGAGACTCCTCCGCCCCCACTTGACATCGAGGGGGCTCCGGCGTACACAGTTCGGGCCATCTTGGACTCAAGACGTCGGATGGGGGGTCTCCAGTATCTCGTGGAGTGGGAGGGGTACGGTCCGGAGGAACGGTGCTGGGTGCCGAGGAGAGACATCCTAGACCCGTCTCTCCTGACTGAGTTCCACCGTAGTCATCCTACGCGCCCTGCTCCGTGTCCTCCTGGTCGTCCCCGAGGCCAGGGTCGGCGCACGGCTGGAGCCGCGCGTCAAGGGGGGGGTACTGTCACGGTTTCGGCCGAGGCTGCTCCTCCTCCTTGTTCGGGCAGGCTTCGGCGGTCGTCGTCCCCGGAGTACTAGCTATCACCGTTTGATGTTTTCGCTGTCTGTTGGTTTTGTCTGATTGTGTACACCTGTGTCCTGTTTAGTTGATTATGTCCTCTATAAGTTTCCCGTTTGGTTCGTTTTGTGTTGTGTGTTATTGTTCGCCTGTCATCAGGTCGGCTCGTTGTTTGTTTGATGTTTTCCCTGTCGTCGCACTGTACTGTTTTCGTGCGCCTTGGAATTCTAGCCTTTTGCGCATTGTTGCGCATCGTCCGCCTCTTGTTTGTTTTGAGGCCAGTGTTTTGTATATTTTTGGTCGTGTTCAGTAAAGTATTGGACTGAGCTTCTGTGTCTGCGTTTGACTCCTTCACCACATCTACATCAGCCGTTGTGACAATTTATAGCTAGTAACCATGTCATTGTAATACTCAATTCCCTACCAGACCATTTTGGTGAGTGAGATGGGTTAGCTACAGTTAGTTAATGTGCATTTCACATTAACTCACTTGCAACTAGTTGACAGTAAGTTATTGAAAATTAAACATGAACTTCCTGTGAACCAGCTGCAATTAAGCTACTGGAAAATGTGCAGTAACCTTTTCACAATGCAGCTCTTCACTGTCACAAGCTCTGCCAAAGATTGTAGACCAGCTAGTGTCAAAAGAGGTACTCAACCTTAACCAACACAACGATAAAACCACTTAAACTGGTACAACACTCTGACTGAAGGTTGGCACAAATACAACATATTTTAGAACATGCCCCCAATTATGCTAACGAGCCCCCGCCAGCACATTGCCCCCACCTACAGTGCATTCGGAAAGTATTCAGACCCCTTGACTTTTTCCACATTTTGTTACGTTACAGCCTTATTCTAAAATTGATTAAATTGCTTTTTTTCCCTCATCAAAGTACAAACAATGCCCCATAATGACAAAGAAAAAACTTAATGTAGCCTACTCCCCTCCTAAAAAAAATGAATATGAAATCGCGCTTATGCTTACTGAGGCATGAAATGCAATATTTTGAACCGTTTTGTGTAGAACATGAAGTTTCTAGGCTACACCAGTGACCAGACAAAGGCGATCAAGGAGTGGGGAGCGCAGCAGAGCAGTCAGCAAAGCAGCTACGTAGGCAGCAGAGTGTGCACTCAGCTACGTAAAATAAAAATCCTGCACATGCGCAGAAATATCTGTATTTTTAGCCTGAGCAAATTGGGATACAGAAACTCTGTATCTGTTGCCACTCCATATCCATTAAGCCCAAAAGGTATTCTGCTCTAGATGTTCTGAGATGGCCACTAAAAGCAGAAATCAACAACAACAACAGTGTCAATGGCTGATGTGGATGTGGTGTGGAGTCAGGCGCAGGACACAGAAGCTTAGTCCAACAGACTTTACTGGACAGAAACACGACAATACAAAAACGGGCCTCAACAAAACGGAGGCGAGCGATTACGCAAACTGTGCGTAAATAAACAAAATAGATAAGAGCAAAATACACAGCACCAACGGACAGGCGGACAATAACACACAATCTCACATACACAAAGCAGGAAACTTATAGGTCACATAATTAGACACAAACGGACACAGGTGCAACAGACAGACCAAACCAAACAAACATCGAAACATCCAACGGTGGTAGCTAGTACTCCGGGGACGACGAACGCCGAAGCCTGCCCGAGCAAGGAGGAGGAGCAGTCTCGGCCGAATTCGTGACAAACAGTGGCTGGGACTGGACAGTAGTAGGACCACTAAGCTCAAACTTACATAATCAAACCCTGAGAGAGAGCCTCTAGAAGCAGCTTTACTGGAGACACGAGGAAGAACAAAATGATATTCTCTGCTGCTAAGTGCATCTCCAAAGGTGTTTTGACTTTGGAAAGGGTCCCTGGGTTTGTCCAAAGTACCACCACTACCCTACCTAAGATAGCCTAAAGGAGAACTCTTAGGTTTGGAGGACACATCATAAATATACTAAAGTTGCCTTTCTTCTTGAATATGTGAAGAGTACAGTACTTGAATATGACATAACAATTCTCACATTAGGCCAGGCTACTGTTTAAACTTTGTAACAATAATGTATTTGTTACAAGCACTACACAAATCAGATTTGGTGTCATTTAATTGATTGATGACAGATTGATGTTGCAAAATGAAGTCATGTCTTGTTATATAAAGAAACCCCCGCACCAAAAAGTGCATACTTTGTGCTCTGGGGCTTAGGGCTCTGGTCAAAAGTACTGCACTGTATAGGGATTAGAATGCCATTTGGGACGTAGACTCTGTGACTTGAAAGCTGTAGAAAACACCATCACTTTCTCTGTGCTCTGTGACTTTAGTAGCAGGGCTGTAGAGAAAACACACTATGACTTTCTCTCAGTCCTTCCTGTCAATGGTACTAGTTTAGCACTTTCTTTTGTATTTGACACATTTGATCAGTCTCTTCAAATTATCTCTCATTGTCTAAATGTTGTTTGTATGTATTCATGAAACCCTGATGAAGACCGCTTGCTGTCGAAATGTTGGTGAATAAATTATTGCATCGGAGTGTGTGGCTTTTCCTCTTCTTCGATTGCCTGCTGAGAAGCAAATTGCCCTTCCAGGACGATAAAGGTTTCTATTCTCTTCTCTACTCTCCTTTCCTCATTCAGCAACACATTGGCAGTAGCAGCACCGTGACAACACCCTTGTCTACAGTTGAAATACTTAACACATTTTACATTACATTTTACATTTACGTCATTTAGCAGACGCTCTTATCCAGAGCGACTTACAGTTAGTGCATACATTATTGTTTTTTATTTTCATACTGCCCCCCCCCCCGTGGGAATCAAACCCACAACCCTGGCGTTGCAAACACCATGCTCTACCAACTGAGGTACATCCCCTACACAACGACAGCGACATTATCCACTGGTTTCTCTCATTTAAATTAACTTGAAAATGTACAAAATAATTAATGTATGGAAAATGGAAGGATGTCCATGAATTGTGCTAACAGAGCTTCATTGTCCTACCTAGTATCTGTGTGTTTGTAATACTGTTAATATAATATGACTATGCCTCTCTGTTGTTGTCCTGACACACACCACTTAATGCTAATACAACTACAAAAATGTTGTGGTGGGCTTTGCTTGATGGTGCATCAAGCACTGTAAAGTGTATTGCAACCCATGTGAAATGCATGGGTGAATTAGGATTCATTTAAATACATTTGGAACGTGCTGAACAGCTGAAGGCACAGCTGGGTGACAGAAGGAGCACCTGTATTAGCTAGTCTACCCTTCACTGCTCCTCTCTGAGAGTGTAAAAGATTCTTTAAAGATGATGAAGGCACCACATATGAACTGTGGCTGCTGCTAGCGGAAGAGAGGCACAGGGCACACACACACTGAGGGAAATGTGGGCAAAACGTGTGTATATTCACATTTTGACACATTTAGCATTTGCTCAATCTCCTTTCGCAATGCTGAGTGAAATTCAGCCTAAAAATAGGCCTAAACATTTTTGCCCTTTCTAGCTACCCATTCCCTCTACTAAAATAACCATATTTTCTAGGCACTGGTTAATTCACATCTTAATCCGGACACCACTTTAGTAGATGGTTTGGTAGGTAAACAATATGGTAATCAGTCTGTGCTCAAGCAAAAACAGACCTTATCTGTACCAACTGCTTTCCTGTTCACCAACTACTTCTAAAGAAGAAGAAACTGGGGGCTCTGCACCCTCACACCAGAACGACTGCGAGGGGGAGAGAAAAGGGAAGTACTAACAAGGCGAGCACACACACACTCACAAGTTTAATAAGACAGTGTTAGACCACAAATAAGTTGTTCTGCAAAGCTGACACATCAAAACCTCTCCTGCTTCTAACTAACTGACATTTCCCCAAGTACACACAGACACAATTAACAAGAGACTGACTACTTAGATGTGTTTAAAAAAAACTATTAATTAGATAAACAGATTTAACAATAGAAACATCTATTTTAGTCTTGTGGAATTTCGACCCATGGAAACGTTTTTAAACCTTTTTTAAAGTATTTTTTGTGAACTTACGCCCCTCAGTCTTCAGTATTTCTGTTCTGTTCCTTTGATGTAACAACTGATGTAACAACTTATTAACTTAAGGATGAACTGTGTATTATGCTAACTATTACAGTGGGTTCAAGCTTGTTTTAATCCGCACACGCGAACACACACACACTTACCATAGGGAGGTGCAGGTCTGTTAGGCACGTCTTTCTTGGGTGGCAGCACAGGATTGTCTGGCTTCTGCTCAAAACCCCAGAATAAGAAAAAAAACTAAGCACATAAATCCAAAATGAAGACTTTAAAACATAGTTTTTAAACACAAGCTTTTTGTAAAGAGCCTATATTTAGTCAAGACAGTCATACAGTGGTTCCCTTTCAGTTAGTCAACATCAGGACAACATACTATGGGGAGTCGCACTCTCGCGACTTTGGTTGAAGGCTCCACAATCACGCCTGACAATGCCAATGAAATCCGCGCCTTGCTGTAAGCCCCGCCTTCCAAAGGTGATAAGCGTGAGGCTCGGATTTATTCCTTAAATTATTCCGCTCTTCACCTAAGTGTGAACAGGAACGATTCACGCTACTAAAACAAACAATTTGAACACGAGGGTGTCTTACGTTGTGCCAACTAAACTGTCCCTTAGTTTGTAAGGTTCTCATAAGTTTCTCAATCACAAACAAATAGGTATTCTTCAAATTGGCTATATCAATAAGTAAGATGGCTAACGCAACCGACCATGTCCCAGTGAATTAAAAGATACTCACGTTTGTTGTCTTGTGTGTCTCAGCTCGGTGCAGGTTCAGGCTGCCCTCGCTCAAATCAGTTGTGTGCGAGACTAGGGGATGGCTGGCACTGTTCCCCTACTAGTCGGTGGCGCAGGTTCTCCTGACAATCGTATAGCATTCTTTAGGGGGCTTGGCGGTTTCGAGAGTGACTTCCTCTCCCGGGTGCTCGTACCTCGGCTGAGTCTGAGTTGCGGGAAGTGGAGATGGTTTGGGTCGTTGGTCGGCTCAAATGTCTCCCGGCTCCTATGCGCTCTGTCGCCGGTTATGGGAGGTTACTCGAGGAGAGAGGGCGACCAGGTTCTGTGGGTATCCTCCCGCTCCCTGTGTATGCCTTAGTTAAGCACCACTTGCCTCTCTTCCCAGAAGGGTCCAGGTCCCACTTCGGTGATCTGGTTCTATGTAGACTTTCGAGACCAGACTAGCTAACAAGCACTGCATACTATCTATTCCTGCCTCCCCACGGTGGAGTTGCTTTGGTAGCTCTCTTGTTTAGTATACGTAGCATTAAGTCGCTTGGTTATTCTAAACAGACCGTGCTGCGGTCAAAGAGGCTAGCTAGCCTAGCTTAGACTAAAGAGCCTCCTGGCTATCTTCGGCTAGCATGCAACTTCCTGTGAATTAAGCTTCATAGCGTTCCTCCGGCGCTATGGTAACCCCATTCCTATTTTCAATTCCTGGAGTTGGAGGGAGTAGAGAAAGCTTGTGTGTTCCTCTAATGAGGAAGTAGCCCCCAAGCAGCTGCGCCGCTCCACAAAAACATGATTGTGACACCAGTGACCCCAAGTTTTGTTTCAACAAAAGGGGTACTGCGTCAGCCATTGCCGGAGCCCTCTGTGCCCATAAGGGGGTCGGGCTTCACGCAGGCTATACATTCTCACAGAAGCACAACGTGTGTTGGAAGCTTTTCCATGTTTAATGTCCCTCTGGTACCCTGCGTTCCATAGTGTTCACATGGTTAAAGGGGTATATCAATCTCCACAGGGTGGGAGTAATAAGTTGGACGATTTGCTCTCTGTCTACAAAGGGGCACCACTGCCCCATAGGTGGCACATTACTGAGATTCATTGCTGATTCCTGCCTGTAGGCTCACTAGTCCCTATGAGGTGTCTAGTGATACAGGTTATGGGCTCTATAGGCGATTGGTGGTTGGTAACGAAGTCGAGGGAACAAGCAGGGTTGGACACAATCATGCTATTATCCCATACACAGTCTCTGTGGTCATATGAACCCCAAAATCAGATGTCTTTCTCCAGCTCAACGCTTTTCATTCCTGGGAATTATATTAGCTTACAAAATCGCCCCTGTCTGTTAGCACAGAATGGGGTCAGTTTTTCAGCACTGTCTGTCCCATTCCCAGCTAGGTTACAAGGCGCCTGGTCGCCAGTAGTCTACCTATGACTGGTCGGTAGGGTAACCTCCATGATAATGTTTTTTTCCATGGGTCTAATTTTCATGTAGCTGTCCAGTGCTGGGTGCCAGCCGGTTACCGGAACGCATCTTACCGCCTAAACCGAGTGAGGCTCGTCATGACAACAGTACACCCATGTGTCAGTACCAATCGGGGTACGCCACTGAGCGCCAGAGCCCTTGTACCCAGAATGGGCTTTAGGCAAACCTTGGCACATAAACATAGGTTTTTTCAATCCCAAATTCCACAGTGTTCACGGGTGTCAAAAGTGTTGTGTCTCTCGCAAATGAATTTGATGAAAAGTATCCCTTCTCCACGTTCAGACACACAGTTGTCAAGAGTGGTGGAAATTGAAAAATATAAAATCTCTCCCAGTCCACAATGTGGGTCCCCATCCTGTCAGATGGCACGCTGTCTGCTCTTACTAATGGCGCACATGCGCAGTATCGCCCTGGAACAGTAACGTCAGGTACAGGCTACAATTTGTTGTGCGTTCCCAATGCTTCTGCAGCGCCATCACGTTGACTGTTCCCGAGGCCTCAGTGCCTGTTTTGAGGGAGGAAATATCCTCCTGTCTCCAGAAGCAGTCAATCCGAGTGGTTCTAATGTCGGCGATCCAGGATGGCTGGTACAGCAGGTATTTCCTGGTTTCGAAAAGGGACGGGACTTTGCGTCACATTTTAGACCTACATGGCCTCAGCAAGCACTTAAGAGACTACAAACTCAGAAGCTCACGAGCCGCTGGCTATTACAGTCAATTGGCTGGTGGCAAGCAGTGTTACACACATCCATGCTACTGTCCCATATTCAGTCGCTAGGGCAAGGCTTCATAAAATAAAACTGAAAAAGAGCTGTCTGATCTCAACGCATTCCGTTTCTGGGTCTCGAGTTAGACTAATTCCCATATCGCGCTTTTCTATCCCCACTGTGGGTTTCCGGGTTCCGGCTATGCTTAGCCAAATTTCGGCTGGGGTCACACAGTGCATTTCTGCCAGAGCCTACGCCTAATGGAGAGGATGGCTTCTGTGATGGAAGTCATTCCCCTGGGGCTATTGTTAATATGGCCCTTCCAGCGCTGAGTGCTAGCCACTCATTTGGATGCATCTCGCAGCTTAAGCCGGTCGCTTCGGGTGTCCCTGTAAGGCCTACGGGCCATGGCCCAATGGTGGGACCTTTTGCTAATGTCAGGGGGCTCACATAGGCTGAGTTGTATCCCACAAAGTGCTTACGACAGACACATCTACCCGAGGAGCGCACTGCATATCAATTACCCGGAGCTACTATCTGGCGCTCAGGCACTTCCCCCTGCTTTTGTCAGGCCGGCTTGTGCTGGTCAGAACCGACAATACAGTGCTTTCGGAAAGTATTCGGACACCTTTACTTTTTCCGCATTTTGTTACGTTACAGCCTTATTCTAAATTGTATTAAATAAATAAAAAGTCCACATCAATCTGCACACAATAGCCCATAATGACAAAGTGAAAACAGATGTAGAAATGTTGGCAAATGTAAATAAAAAAAATCTTTAAAAAACGTATTTACATAAGTATTCAGATCCTTTGCTATGATACTCAAAATTGAGCTCCTCACCTTCCTCCTCTGGCATAGTCTTTGTTTTTTCTCATCCTCCTCTTTTCTTTTCTTGTCATCTTCTTCCTGTTTCATTTTCTTTTCTGGCTCCTGTGGCAAGTAGAAATAATGAGGGGGCGTTAAGAAATAATCAAAAATGAGAAATAAAACTGTAAATATACAGGTATTGAAAGTGAAAGCCTTATTGTGGTATTTGTCATGTTTGCCATTTCTGTTCCAGTCCAACACTAGCACACCTGATTCAGCTAATCAAGGAGTTGATGATTAAAATCAAATCAAATTTGTATCTGTCACATGCTTCGTAAACAACAGGTGTAGATTAGCAGTGAAATGCTTAGTTATGGCCCCTTCCCAACAATGTAGAGAGAAAAATAGACAGATATTATAACACGAGGAATAGAGATACACAATGAGTAATGATAACTTGGCTATATACATGGGGTACCAGTACCGAGTCGATGTGCAGAGGTACGAGGTAATTGAGGTAGATACACTACATGACCAAAGGTACGTGGACACCTGCTCGTCAAACGTCTCATTCCAAAATCATGGGCATTAATATGGAGTTGGTCCCCCCTTTTCTGCTATATCATCCTCCACTCTTCCACTAGATGTTCCACTAGATGTTTGAACATTGCTGCGGGGAATTGCTTCTATTCAGCCACAAGAGCATTAGTGAGGTCAGGCACTGATGTTGGGCGATTAGGCCTGGCTCGCAGTCGGCATTCCAATTCATCCCAAAGGTGTTCGATGTGGTTGAGGTCAGGGTTCTGTGTAGGCCAGTCAAGTTCTTCCACACCGATCTCAACAAACCATTTCTGTATGGACCTCGCTTTGTGCACGGTGGCATTGTCATGCTGAAACAGTAAAGGGCCTTCCCCAAACTGTTGCCACAATGTTGGAAGACAGAATCGTCTAGAATGTAATTGTATGCTGTAGTGTTAAGATTTCCCTTCTCTGGAACTAAGGGGCCTACCCCAAAACATGAAAAACAGCCCCAGACCATTATTCCTCTTCCACCAAACTTTACAGTTGGCACTATGCATTGGGGCAGGTAGCATTCTCCTTGCATCCACCAAACCCAGATTCGTCCGTCGGACTGCGAGATGGTGAAGCGTGATTCATCAGAGAACGCATTTCCACTGCTACAGAGTCCAATGGTAGCGAGCTTTATACCACTCTAGTCAACACTTGACATTGCGCATGGTGATCTTAGGATTGTGTGCGGCCATGGCAACCCATTTCATGAAGCTCCCGACGAATAGGTATTGTGCTGATATTGCTTCCAGAGGCAGTTTTTAACTCAGTAGTGAGTGTTGCAACAGAGGACAGACGATTTTTACGCGCTGTGCACTTCAGCACTCGGCAGTTCCGTTCTGTGTGCTTGTCTGGCCTACCACTGCGCAGCTGAGTCGTTGTTGCTCCTAGACATTTCCACTTCACAATAACAGCACTTACAGGTGACCGGAGCAGCTCTAGCAGGGCAGAAATTTGACTAACTGACATGTTGGAAAGGTGGGATCATATGACGGTGCCACATTGAGAGTCACGGAGATCTTCAGTAAGGCCATTCCACTGCCAATGTTTGTCAATGGAGATTGCATGGCTGTATGCCCGATTTTATACACCTTTCAGCCACACCCGTTGCTGTAGGGGTGTCCACATACTTATGTAAATGTAGTGTAAATGTAAATGTAGTGTATGTACATATAGGTAGGGGTAAAGTGATAAGGCAACATTATAGATATTAAACAGTAGCAGCAGCGTATGTGATCAGTCAAAAAATGGGTCTATACAGATAGTCCGGGTAGCTATTTGGTTAACTATTTAGCAGTCTTATGTCTTGGGGGTAGAAGCTGTTCAGGGTCCTGTTGGTTCCAGACTTGGTGCATAGGTACCACTTGCCGTGCGGCAGCAGGGAGAACAGTCCATAACTTGGGTGGCTGGAGTCTTTTACAATTTTAAGGGCCTTTCTCTGACATCGCCTGGTATAGAGGTCCTGGAAGACAGGGAGCTTGGCCACAGTGATGTACTGGGAAGAACGTATCACCTTCTGTAGCAACTTGTGGTCGGATGCCATGCAGTTGCCATAGCAAGCGGTGATGCAGCCAGACAAGATGCTCTCAGTGGTGCAGCTGTATAACTTTTTGAGGATCTTTTTTACAGCCTCCTGAAGAGGAAGAGGTGTTGTCCTGCCTTCTTCACAACTGTGATGGTGTGTGTGTGTGTGGACCATGTTAATTCCTTAGTGATGTGGACACCGATGGGGGTGTGCTCAGCCCTCTGTTTCCTGTACTCCACGATCAGCTCCTTTGTCTTGCTGACGTTGAGGAAGAGGTTGTTGTCCTGACACCACAATGGCAGGTCAATGACCTCCTCACTATAGGCTGTTTCATCATTATCGGTGATCAGGCCTACCACATTGTGTCATCAGCAAACTTAATGATGGTGTTGGAGTCATGTGCGGCCACGCAGTCGTGGGTGGACAAGGAGTACAGGAGGGGACTGAGCACGCACCCCTGAGGGCCAGCGTGGCCGATGTGTTGTTGACTACCCTCACCACCTGGGGGCGGGCCATCAGGAAGTCCAGGATCAAGTTGCAGAGGGAGATGTTCAGTCCCAGGGTCCTGAGCTTAGTGATGAGCTTGGAGGACACTATGGTGTTGAACGCTGAGCTGTAGTCGATGAACATCATTCTCACATAGGTGTTCCTCTTGTCCAGGTGGGAGAGGGCAGTGTGGACTGCAATAGAGATAGCGTCTGTGGATCTGTTTGGGCGGTATGCGAATTGGAGTGGGTCCAGGGTGTCTGGGATGACGGTGTTGATGTGAGCCATGTGACCGGCCTTTCAAAGCATTTCATTGCTATAGATGTGAACGTTATCGGGCGATAGTCATTTAGACAGGATACCTTGGCGTTCTTGGGCACAGGGACTATGGTGGTCTGCTTGAAACATGTAGTTATTATAGACTGGGTGAAGGAGAGGTTGAAAACTTGCCAGCTGGTCAGCGCATGCTCTGAGTACGCATCCTTGTAATCCATCTGGCCCTGTGGCCTTGTGAATGTTGACAAGTTTAAAGGTCTTACTAACATCGGCTACTCAGAGCGTGATCACACAGTTGTCTGGAACAGCTGGTGCTCTCATGCATGGTTCAGTGTTGCTTGCCTCGAAGCGAGCATAGAAGGCATTTAGCTCGTCTGGTAGGCTCGCGTCACTGGTCAGTTTGCGGCTGGGTTTCCCTTAGTAATCCATGATCGTTTGCAAGCCCTGACATATCTGATGAGCGTCAGAGCCGGCGTAGTAGGATTCGAGCTTAGTCCTGTATTGACGCTTTGTCTGTTTGATGGCTCGTCAGAGGTCGTAGCGGGATTTCTTATAAGCGTCCATACAGTATAAGCGTCCATCTAGCCTTTAGCTCAGTGCAGATGTTGCCTGTAATCCATGGCTTCTGGCTGGGATATGTATGTATGGTCACTGTGGGGACGACGTCGTCGATGCATTTATTAATGAAGCCGGTGACTGATGTGGTAAACTCCTCTATGTTATCGGATGAATCCCTGTACATATTGCAGTCTGTGCTAGTGAAACAGTCCTGCAGCTTAGCATCCGCTTCATCGGACTACTTCCGTATTGAGCGGCTCACTGGTACTGGAAATCAGGAGGATAGAGTTATGGTCAGATTTACCAAACGGAGGGCGAGGGAGATCCTTGTATGCGTTTCTGTGTGTGGTGTAAAGGTGATCTAGACTTTTTGGTTGATTAATTGAATCAGGTGTGTTAGTTTTGGGCATGTACAGTACACTCTTGGGAGTCCCAGATGAACAGATTGGTAAACACTCATAGGAAAGTAGAGAGGACCATCCAGTGAAACACCATACAGCTACGGTACATATCTTAGTAACACCTCATGTCTCAGCTCCAAACTCCTCTGCTGCCTTCACATCATCTGTGATCAAGAAGTTGTCAAATATGGTGCCAGATTTCACCTGAAAAGATAGACACCAACATCATGAGTCCCACTGATCAGATTCATTGATCAGCTCCATCCTCACAGAAATATGTTTCTCACGGGTCAATTCCACTTCAATTCAGTCAATTCAGGAAGTGAACTGATTTGGAATTTCAGTTTACTTCAAGAATTGACTGATCCTAACCCTGTGTCACAGCTGTCCACTTGTCTCACCTGCCACAGATCTAGTCCCAGTACGCTGATGTCATCAAACTTGTAGATTGTTGAATCAGCTATGTACTCTGGGTTATCAATCTCAGGAAGGTTCCAGACTCCCTTGTATACTGACCAAAAATATAAACGCAACATACAACAATTTAAAAGGTTTTACTGAGTTACAGTTCATATAAGGAAACCAGTCCATTGAACTACATTCATTAGGCCCTAATCTATGGATTTCACATGACTGGACAGGGGCGCATCCATGGGTGGGCCTGGGAGGGCATAGGCCTACCCACTAGGGAGCCAGGGCAAGCCAATCAACGCATCTACCAATAGGTGCCCTATTTTGCAAGGCATTGGAAAACCTCCCTGGTTTTTGTGGTTGAATCTGTGTGTCAGGAGGTGATGTGTACGCGGCGAGTGAAGTCAGACGCAGGACACAGAGAATCAGGTTGACTACTTTACTGAGCGTTACGCACAAAACAAACGTCTCCAACACTGGAGGGAAAAACACCATTTGCGTAATCCGAAGTAGTAGCTAGGCCGAACATCAACAAGACAATAAACACTAATATGCAACAGGTGTACTAACTAGACAACACAAGACAAACACCGAAAACATCGATCGGCAGTAGCTAGTACTCCGGGGACGACGAACGCCGAAGCCTGCCCGAGCAAGGAGGAGGAGCAGCCTCGGCAGAATCCGTGACACTGTGTTTGAAATTCACTGCTCGACAGAGATGGGGTAGTTATTCAAAAATTATGTTAAACACTATTATTGTACTCAAAGTGAGTCCATGCAACTTATTATGTGACTTGCAATTATTTTCTCCTGAACTTATTCAGGCTTGCCATAACAAAGGGCTTGAATACCTATTTACTTAAGACACTTCAGCTTTTCAGTCATTAATTTGTAAAAATGTCTAAAAACATAATTCCACTTTTGACATTACGGGGTATTGTGTGTAGTCCATTGACACAAAATATAAATGTAATCAATCAGAAATTCAGGCTGTAACAACAAAAAGTCAAAGGATGTGAATACTTGTCCATTCCCTTTTTGTTTTTTCTTCTGATGAAGGCCATTGACGGACGAAACATGAATCTTTTAACTTGAATAAAACAATGTGAGGGAAGAGCGCCCTTCTCAAATCGAACATTAATCTGCGCCGCTCGGTCATTTTGTCAACAAAGCAGAATGGTGCATCGTCCAGAAACATACAACTCCATATTAATGCCCATGATTTTGGAATGAAATGTTCAACGAGCAGGTGTCCACATACATTTGGTCATGTAGTGTATATTCAATACAGGACGGTAGCTACTAGCTAATTTAGCCCAGCTAGTTTGGCAAACCAGCTAACGTTAGGTTGGTTACCTCTAATCGAGAATCTTCCGTTTTTTTAAATGAAAAAATCTATGGTATCGCATCGCTTCTCAGCTGCTGTCGAAATGGATTACCCATCAGTTCAGCCTGAAAATCCCTCTGATAATCTTTGGTCACCTAAGCATCAATTTTGCACTTGATTGTAATTAGCACAGCCAGGCACAGAACACCACACCAATGATGACAAATGTTGGTGAAAAATGGTATATTGTGTGTGTTTGTTCAAAGTAAAATAACGGCTTCTAAATCCATCTACCTGCATTCGCTATGAATGCCGGACTTTGTGGTTCACTATGAGCAGATGAATACACAGGAAGTCAAAACTTTTACATGTTTTATTTATTAAATTCCATAAATATTGAAGGAAACAAATTCAAATGTGTTACATAAATCTATACATCCTTCTTAAAAAGGTAACACAAAACATCACAAACAAACAGATAAACACAAAAACAGAAACACATGCAGGATTGTTACATTCAAAGAAATTTGAAAAGCTTAAGAGTATCAATTGATTTCATTACATTATTCTTACAGAGCATATCATTCAATGTGGCAAAGGAATTATTTAAATCTACCTTTAAATATATTGAATATAATGTTTTCTTCTTTAAAAAATCATTTTATGGATGTAATATTTAGCTAGAATTATAATCAAATTCATCACATACTTTTCGCTAGTGGAGAATCTTGGACTATCAAAAACAAAAATAATATCACAAGCTTGCATATGGATGTCTGTACCAAATATGTTACCCAAGTCCAGCCAGAGATCCACCCAGAACATAGTCACATACACACATTGGAAAAACAAATGATTCTGTCACAGGTGATTCTGTCATAGATTGACTAGATGTACATTTCTCATCAACATTTCTAATACTGTATATTTACAAATACTTTCGTTAGATGGGTAACAGAGTGTTTCTCTCACTTTGTTTGTGAGCACATATTTATATGATAAAGTCCATACCTTTGACCAATTTTCCTCATCAATCTACACACAATACTCAATAATGACAAAGCAAAAACAAGTTTTTAGAATTTTTTTCAAATGCATTACAAGTAAAAAACTGAAATACCTTATTTATGTAAGTATTCAGACCCTTTGCTATGAGACTCGAAATTGAGCTCAGGTGCATCCAGTTTCCATTGATCATCATTGAGATGTTTCTACAAATTGATTGGAGTCCACCTGTGGTACATTCAATTGATTAGACATGATTTGGAAAGGCACACTCCTGTCTATATAAGGTCCCACAGTTGACAGTGCATGTCAGAGCAAAAACCAAGACATGAGGTCAAAGGAATTGTTCGTAGAGCTCCGAGACAGGATGGTGTCGAGGCACAGATCTGGGGAAGGGTACCAAAACATTTCTGCAGCATTGAAGGTCCCCAAGAACACAGTGGCCTCCATCATTGTTAAATGGAAGAAGTTTGAAACCACCAAGACTCTTCCTAGAGCTGGCCGACGGGCCAAACTGAGCAATCGGGGGAGAAGGGCCTTGGTCAGGGAGGTGACCAAGAACCCGATGGTCACTCTGACAGAGCTCTACAGTTCCTCTGCTCCAGAGCGCCCAGGACCTCAGACTGGGGTGAAGGTTCACCTTCCAACAGGACAACGACCCTAAGCACACAGCAAAGACAATGCAGGAGTGGCTTCGGGACAAGTCTCTGAATGTCCTTGAGTGGCCCAGCCAGAGCCCGGACTTGAACCCGATCAAACATCTCTGGACAGACCTGAAAATAGCTGTGCAGCGACGCTCCCCATCCAATGTTCTGCAGAGAAGAATGGGAGAAACATGTGTGCCAAGCTTGTAGCGTCATACCCAAGAAGACTCTAGGCTGTAATCGCTGCAAAAAGGTGCTTCAACAAAGTGCTGAGTAAAAGGACTGTATACTTATGTAAAGGTGATATTTCAGTTTTGTATTTATTCTAAATTTGCTAAAAAATCAAAAAACCTGTTTTTGCTTTGTCATTATGGGGTATTGTGTGTAGATTGCTGAGGGGGGAAAACAATTTAATCAATTTTAGAATAAAGCTGTAATGTAATAAAATGTGGAAAAAGTCAACGGGTCTGAATACTTCCCGAATGCACTGTATGTCAGTGGTGGCGTGCATCAACAGATGGGGAGAGACTACGTGTCTTTCCTTCCTAACCTTAGCTCACTCCTTGTTGCTGGGGAGCAGTGTGCACATTATCTCGCTTTGGCGATGTATGTCCCCGGTTGCCTCAACTTGGGTGCAGATCTTTTATCCAGGTGGGACCCACTCTCTCAGGAGTGGAGGCTGCATTTTTAGCAGGGCTGGCATATATCTTTACGCATTGTGAGACAACATGCAGTCTCGTCTATTTTTCCTCAATGAGGGACCTGAGTGTCCTGTTGAGAACGGATGCTCTGGCGCACCAATGGCCTCGGACCCTCCTTTACGCGTTTCCGGCAGTGGTTCTGATTCAGCCCACGTTGGAGAGGGTGCGCCAGGAGGGCTTACCATTGGTTCTTGTGGCTCCCCGTTAGCCCAGGCAGCCTTGGTTTGCGGAGATCATGCACCTTTTAGGCAGGGAACCGTGGCAACTCCCATATCATAGGCAAGTGAGGCCAGAGATTTGGTTCCTATGGGTCTTGCCCCTGGGAGGGCCAATCTGATGGCTTGAGGTTTACCTTCAAATGTTATTCCTACCATTCAGTCTGCAAGGGCACCCTCCACAAGAGGGCTCTATGCATATAAGTGGCAAGCGTTGAGCTTTGGTGCCAAAATAAAGGAATTGTTCCTTTTCAGTGCTTATGTTCCTACAGGAGCTTTTTGAGCAGGGGCAGGCATTCTCCACGTTAAAAGTATACATGGCCGCTATCCCAGCGTGTCATGTGGGAAGTGACGGAGCCTCACCGGGGGCCTACCCCTGGTTGTGCGGTTCCTGGAAGGTGGACGTCGTCTCAGACCGGTCTCTAAACCTATTGCGCCGCACTGCTTTTGGATGCACTGTGTGCGGTCCCCTTTGAGCCTCTGGATCTGAAGATCCTCTCCTACGAAACCTCCCTGCTCATGGCTTTGGCCTCGGCTAAACGTGTTAGGGACCTCCACGCGTTATCTGTACACCCTTCCTGTACTCAGTTTGCCCCCGGGCGACTAAGGTGACGTTGCTTCCGAATGCAGCCTTCGCACCGAAAGTCATGGCTATGTCCTATAGGTCCTTAGCTTTTGAGCTATTTCCCTTTTCGCCACCTCCTTTTCTTTCTGAAGAGCAACAGAGGTTACATGCCCTGTGTCCGGTGAAAGCTTTACACACATACATTGAACGGACCCGAGATGTCCGGTTATGTGACGAGCTTTTTGTCTGTTTTGCTAATCCAACTCGCGGCAGGGCGCTCTAAGCAGTTTCTCTCCAACTAGATTGTGGAGGCTATCTACCTGGCATATAGCAGCAAGGGGTAAGGGTTACCTAACGGTGCACATGCCCACTCCACCATGGGTCTGGAAGCGTCTTGGGCGTTGTTTAAAGGGTTGACTATAGGAGATATTTGTGCTGCGGCGAGTTGGGCATCACCACACACTTTTGTGAGGTTTTATCACTTGGATGTCACTGCTCCCAGTGTGCTTACAGCTGGGACAAGGGAAAGTCACTAGGCAGTGCGCAATATCCAGACTGACGCATCTGGCGGGGTCAGGTCTGGGTGGTCTGCCATGGGCCGTTTCATTTAGTATCCGTTGGGGTCGGCTTGGGGAGTGATTATCTTTCCCCATAGTATGTTGTACCGAAGTTGACTGACTGAAAGGGAACGTAAAGTTATGACTATAACTAATGTTCCCTAAAGGAGGGAACAAGGTATAACAGCTGTTTGGCCCCGCGCCGCCTGTTCCTGGGCTTGGTGAAGAGCGGTCTTAAATTGAAGGAATTCATCTGAGTCTCACGCATATCAGCTGTGGAAAGCGGGCATCCAGAGAGGCAGGGATTGTAGATCCTTCAACCGAAGTTGCAAGAGTGCGATACCCCATAACGTTACGTTTTACAGCAAGATCTCCCTCAATGTCACCAATGGAAATTATAACCAATGGAAATTATGTATAGAACACAGGGCTTGAAAAGTGTTAACATACAGTAGTGGTATGCAACCATTAGGCCTACAGGGGGTCTATTATTGCTATATGGCAGTACTTATATATTATTTACATCCACAAAGCACCCTATAACTTACATTGTTTGACATTTGACTAAAGTCTGCAAATCCACCCTTTCCTCCAAAAGCGTTGCCACCAAAAGGGTCCACTGTTCCAAAGCCATCTACAAGAGAACAGAACATTACAGCCATAAACACACTTATGAAAACAACCAAACACACACTTAATATGGAAACATCTAGTGAAAAAAATAGCTTCTAAACGTTGCCTGAGCCTGAAACTACACATTCACAATAATTTGAGCATTTTGCTTATTCTAAAAAGGCTTAGGTGCTATTTCCAGAACAGGGGGTATGTGGCGTGACTGTTGAATTTTCCATGACTTTCCAAACAAAAGCAGAGCCTGAAGACTGACGTATGCATCTGATTAACTAATTACAGAACTGAGCTGGTTTACTGTTAGCAGCACTGTGGTGGAGTTGTTTTCGAACACTGTGGTATGCCTTTTAACTTAACGGATAAATAAAACAAACATTGTAACAAAATATGTTTGTTGTTACTTGGGAGTTATTGTGACGATAAAGGTGCGCATTCATGTGTGTTCCTGTGTTATGCAGTGTTTTCCTTCCCGTGGCATTGCTCTAAGTCTCCCCACAGTGTGTCCCTTATTCCTGTGGAGGTCTGTCGTTTCACTGGTGCGTAGGAGTGTGTTACCCCTAATTTAAACCAACTTCCTCCTCTTTCACTGAATAAGGCATAAGGGCGATTCCACGCCAGCGGGAGCTGAAATATTTTTGGTATCTGAGATTGTTCTGGCAATTCTCACATAGAAACGTAATTGTGAGGAAGGATGTTTGAAATGCTTTTTATATTTATATCACAAACAATTTTTTTTACATCATGATGAAAGTGGCCATTTTAGGCACTTTTTAGACCTATATATGCCTCCTGTAAGACCCTATGATCTGTGAACCGTATATGATACAGACAACATATTGGTGTCATTATAGACTACTCCTTATAGTGTGTTCTAAAATATGGAGTATGACTTGATTCTGAAATAAAATATGTCACATAAATGTATTCAACATTTAAAATATTTATATTCATATCTCAAAACTACCCTTTTTGATTTTGTTCATTTTAGACATTGTTTGGAACAATATACTCTACAAGTACATCACATTTCTAGAGTGGACTCTCTGCTAATTCTGAAGGTATGATCAATTTTATGAGCATCACCAACACAGTGAATGGGAAAATTGATTCAAAGGGAACTCCCTCTGCTGGTGACTGGCTGAATGTGCAATCCTAAAGGAGGGCTGTGATTGGTTTATGACTTATAATGTCAATTTCTATGTATAAAATGGGTTATATTATTAAAAGTACCAGAGCCCACTCTGGAAATGTGAAGAGTACACTGAGTGTACAAAACATTAAGAACACCTGCTCTTTCCATGACATAGACTGACCAGGTGAAAGCTATGATCCCTTATTGATGTCACTTAAATTCACTTCAATCAGTGTAGATGAAGGGAAGGAGACCGGTTAAAAAAATATTTTTAAGCCTTGAGACAATTGAGACATGGATCGTGTATGTGTGCCATTCAGAGGGTGAATGGGCAAGACAAAATATTTAAGTGCCTTTGAACGGGGTATGTTAGTAAGTGCCAGGCGCAGGGGTTTGAGTGTGACAAGAACTGCAACGCTGCTGGGTTTTTCATGCTCAACAGTGTTCCTAATGTTTTGTACACTCAGTGTATATTTTTACAAACAAAATCAATAAGGGTAGTTTTGAGATATTAATAATAATATTTTTCATGTTGAACAAATGAATGTGAAAATGTGTATTTCAGAATCTAGACATTCTCCATATTTGAGAGAACACCAAATGTTCTGCATCATGTACGGTTCACAGATCATAGGGTCTTACAGGAGGCATGTATAGGTAAAAAAATAATCCCTAAAATGGCCAATTTCAACATGATTTTCTCCAAAAAGGTTTGCGAAACAAATTATTTGTATTTTTTAACATCCTTCCTCCCAATTAAGTTCCTATGTGAGAATTGCCAGAACAATCTGGTGTGGATTTGCCAATAACGCCCACCAGTTCAACAGTAGGGGATCAAGGGAATGTACAGGCGATAGAGAGGAGGGAGGAGAGCTGAACTGGTTAAAGCAGTGCTGCCAGTGTTCTGGTGTGCTGGACACACACAACACAGTTTCTGATATGTTCGGCCTACACTGCGCCTCCTGTTTTTCCAGGGTTATTTTTAGTTGGCCAGCAGTTAAATGCGTAGGTAGCCTACTAAATATAGACCAAGCCACAGGAAAATATGAAGCCACGGTGAGTTTAAATTGTATGCCACTAACTAATGCCAATAAATAAAGTCTAAATGTAACCAACACGTCACCAGGTAGCAATGAATGAGGGCTTTTCTTCAGAAATCTTGCACAATTCAACAGACTTTCTCTCTCTCTAAGTGATATACAGATAGGGGTTTGATTATTCTGTTCTGCTTCTAAATCTTGTGAAATTCCTCCTGAATTACTGTTTTGATATGTTGATAGCTTGTTGAAAAACACGGAACATGATCTCAATAACTGATAGGGTGCTGAAATGTGAGTTTTATCTATTTAGTTTTCACTCTAAATATGATTTACCTTACCCCAGACCATTACAACAAAAACATACTGAGTGCAACTACACTAACTAGAAAGTCATTCAAATGTAGGTACAAAATTAAAACAGTTTTAGACATTTAAGTGTGGCCTGGAGAGTTTTCTTAACCTAAAATAATCATTTTTAATTTGTATATATTTTTTTTACTCAAACCTCCTGTGGGCTGGATTAAATGGGATCTCAGGCCAGATCTGGCCTGCGGCCCGTAGTTTGCCCACCCCTGGACTAGGTCCTAGTGCCAACGTGGTGTGTGTGGTGTAAAATAAAGGTTGTGTACTGCAGATGAGAGGTAGCTACAGTATATATTGGACTGTAAATTAGTTTGAGTGCCTCCTTGTATTTATACTTCTGCTACATTGTTATTCAATTTTTATTCCATTGAGCTCTATCTATGATTTTATTACTTTACTACTCCTTTTGTTCTATTCTTATAGGTCATTATCAATAAAACGTCACAATACGGTGCAGAGTGTTTGATTTGGCTGCTGGAGAAAAATGTGTAGTTCTGACTGTGCTCTTCAAGAGGTGATGATAATACATCCAAATAGTTAACATTATTTAACAATCCCTTGAAAATGACACACATTTGTCAATGGTTTTAGCGGCGCTCGGGTCTCTTTTGCCCCCAGCAGGCAAATCGAACACTCTGCACCTTATTGTGACTTTTTATTGATAACGACGATATTGTTGCCGCATTGAGAGGTGAACCTGCAAGTAAGCATTGAATTGTTCTGTGTACACTACAGGCCTTTTTACACACTGCATTGTTCTTAGCACCGAACTATCCATGACTGGCCCTGGGCTAGCTTAGGCTGTGTTCACAAAAGCAGGGCTAACTGAAACCAACTGTCACTTTTCTGGAATATAATATTCAAATTAGGTAACAATGGAACTCTGTGATTGGCTAGCCCCGAAAAGTCGGCGCTAACCTTGCTCCAGAGCAGAGCCAGCTAGCCCACTTTAGAATTTGCAAGTGTGAACACTCTCTTAGCCCCGGGCTAAAAGCTTTTAACCCTGGGCTAAGTGCAGTGTGAACATGGCTCATGTAATAAATGTCTATCCTGTGCATTTTGTATGACAAATAAACTCGACTTACACCCCAACTCTGCGGAGGTAACTGATTACAAGTAATAATATTGTAATCAGATACTGTACAGATACTTTTGAAAAACTAGATGATTACTTCTTGGATTACTTTTAAATTCAGAAAATATTTTGCGAAAAAATACAATACGACACCTTTCAATTTTCTCAAAAACATTAAATTCAGCATTGAAAAAATGCGCAAGTTTAAGTTTGTTCCACCTGAGAGAGTCTGACCACAAGTCAGAGACCACTATGATCACACACCAAATGCATTTGATGGATCCTTTCGGTCTTCTTCTAATGCCTCTTAAGGGGAAAGTAATCCAAAAGTAATAAGATGCATTGTTGGTTAAGGGTTGGTTAAGGGCTGTAAGTAAGCATTTCACTGTAATGTCTACACCTGTTGTATTCGGCGCATGTGGCCAATAAAATGTGATTTGATTTGATTTGATTATGTTACTGAGTTTGGGTCATCCAAAAGTTACGTTACTGAAAACAATTTTGGACAGGAAACTAGTAAATGTAACAGATTACATTTACAAAGTAACCTAACCAACCAAGGTGTCACGATCGTCTAAAACAGGAGACCAAGGCGCAGCGCGTTGAGTGAACATGATGACTTTAATTAGTAAAGCACGTCAATACAAAACAAAAGACGATAGTGAAGTCCAATAGTGACTATGACTAAACAGGAACAAAAACCCACAAACCCCACAGGAAAACATACAGAAATAAATATGGCTCCCAATCAGAGATAACGAGCCGACAGCTGACACTCGTTACCTCCGATTGGGAGTCATTGACCAAACCTAGAAATACAACACTTAGAAACACCCAACCAAACATAACAAAATACACCCTGGCTCAAATACAAAAGTCCCGGAGCCAGAGTGTCACAGTACCCCCCCCTAAAGGTGCGAACTCCGGGCGCACCAGCATACAGTCTAGGGGAGGGTCTGGGTGGGCGTCTGTCCACGGTGGCGGTTCTGGCCCTGGTCGTGGTCCCCACCCCACCTTAGTCACTATCCGCTTCCGTAGCCTCCTCCACATGACCACCCCCCAACTAAACCCCACTGGATTAAGGGGCGGCACCGGACTAAAGGGCAGCACCGGACTAAGGGGCAGCACCGGACTAAGGGGCAGTACCGGACTAAGGGGCAGCACCAGGATAAGGGGCAGCACCGGGCTAAGGGACAGCACCGGACTCAATGGCGGATCCTGGCTGGCTGGCTCTGGCGGATCCTGGCTGGACGGCTCTGGCGGATCCTGGCTGAACGGCTCATGGCTGGCTGAAGGATCTGGCTGCTCATGGCTGGCTGACGGATCTGGCTGCTCATGGCTGGCTGACGGATCTGGCTGCTCATGGCTGGCCGACGGATCTGGCTGCTCATGGCTTTCCGACGGATCTGGCTGCTCATGGCTGGCCGACGGATCTGGCTGCTCATGGCTGGCTGACGGATCTGGCTGCTCATGGCTGGCCGACGGATCTGGCTGCTCATGGCTGGCCGACGGATCTGGCTGCTCATGGCTGGCCGACGGATCTGGCTGCTCATGGCTGGCTGACGGATCTGGCTGCTCATGGCTGGCTGACGGATCTGGCTGCTCATGGCTGGCCGACGGATCTGGCTGCTCATGGCTGGCCGACGGATCTGGCTGCTCATGGCTGGCCGACGGATCTGGCTGCTCATGGCTGGCTGACGGATCTGGCTGATCCTGTCTGGCCGAAGGCTCTGGCTGATCCTGTCTGGCGGAAGGCTCTGGCTGATCCGGTCTGGCGGAAGGCTCTGGCTGATCCTGTCTGGCGGAAGGCTCTGGCTGATCCTGTCTGGCGGAAGGCTCTGGCTGATCCTGTCTGGCGGAAGGCTCTGGCTGATCCTGTCTGGCGGAAGGCTCTGGCTGATCCTGTCTGGCGGAAGGCTCTGGCTGATCCTGTCTGGCGGAAGGCTCTGGCTGATCCTGTCTGGCGGAAGGCTTTAGCAGCTCCGGTCTGGCGGACGGCTCTGACGGCTCATGGCAGACGGGCGGCTTATGCAGCGCTTGGCAGACGGACAGTTCAGACGGCGTTGGGCAGACAGGCAGTTCAGGCGCCGTTGGGCAGACGGGCAGTTCAAGCGCCGTTGGGCAGACGGGCAGTTCAGGCGCCGTTGGGCAGACGGGCAGTTCAGGCGCCGCTGGGCAGACGGGCAGTTCAGGCGCCGTTGGGCAGACGGGCAGTTCAGGCGCCGTTGGGCAGACGGGCAGTTCAGGCGCCGTTGGGCAGACGGCAGACTCTGGCCGGGCGACGCGCACCGTAGACTTGGTGCGGGTGGCAGGAACAGGCCGGACCGGGCTGGCGACGCGCACCGTAGACTTGGTGCGGGTGGCAGGAACAGGCCGGACCGGGCTGGCGACGCGCACCGTAGACTTGGTGCGGGTGGCAGGAACAGGCCGGACCGGGCTGGCGACGCGCACCGTAGACCTGGTGCGGGTGGCAGGAACAGGCCGGACCGGGCTGGCGACGCACACCATAGACTTGGTGCGGGTGGCAGGAACAGGCCGGACCGGGCTGGCGACGCACACCGTAGACTTGGTGCGGGTGGCAGGAACAGGCCGGACCGGGCTGGCGACGCACACCGTAGACTTGGTGCGGGTGGCAGGAACAGGCCGGACCGGGCTGTGGAGACGGATAGGAGGCCTGGAGCGAACAGCGGACACCACCCGTCCTGGCTGAATGCCTACCCTCACACACTCTGTGTGAGGCATCCGCACAGGACATACAGGGCGGTGTACCCCTGGCCTGGTGGCCTCCTGGATACTCCCCCTTTTCTCCTCCGTCAGCCCCGTCGTCCATGCCGTGTGCCCCCCCCCTAAAAATTTTCTGGGGTTGACTCACGACCCTCCGACGATGGCCCTGCTGCCGCCGTTGCTCCTCTCTCGCCAGGGCCTTGATCCTTCCCCAAGGTCCCTTGCCTCCGAGCATGTCCTCCCAGGACCACGATGTGCCCACCTGGGCCATCGCCAGCCTCTCTATCTCCTTGCCCGGTGCCTCCTCCCATGTCCAGTCTCCTTGCTCCTGGACACGCTGCTTGGTCTTTCTTTGGTGGGTTTTTCTGTCACGATCGTCTAAAACAGGAGACCAAGGCGCAGCGCGTTGAGTGAACATGATGACTTTAATTAGTAAAGCACGTCAATACAAAACAAAAGACGATAGTGAAGTCCAATAGTGACTATGACTAAACAGGAACAAAAACCCACAAACCCCACAGGAAAACATACAGAAATAAATATGGCTCCCAATCAGAGATAACGAGCCGACAGCTGACACTCGTTACCTCCGATTGGGAGTCATTGACCAAACCTAGAAATACAACACTTAGAAACACCCAACCAAACATAACAAAATACACCCTGGCTCAAATACAAAAGTCCCGGAGCCAGAGTGTCACACAAGGTGGGAAATTAACACCCGCCACCCACCAAATGAAGGTAGATGTTGGCATTGGCGGGTAATAATGTATATTATGTAAATTTGATATTTCTGGGTTTTATATTTTAAAAATGTGCAACATTTCTAAAAACCAATTTTAGCTTTGCCATTATGGGGTATTGTGTGTAGATTAATGAGGGAAAAAACAAATGTAATCCATATTAGAATAAGGATGTAACGTAACAAAATGTGGAAAAAGTGTATACTTTCCTAATGCACTGTATATACACACTATATAAACAAAAGTATGAGGACACCTCTTCAAATAAACGGATTCGGCTATTTCAGCCACACCCGTTGCTGACAGGTGCATAAAATTGAGCCCACAGCAATGCAATCTCCATAGACAAACATTGTCAGTAGAATGGCCTTACTGAAGAGCTCAGTGACTTTGAACGTGGCACCGTCATAGGATGCCACCTTTCCAACAAGTCAGTTCGTCAAATTTCATAGGGTCTGCAAATGTATGGGTCCTTAATACTTAGCTATATAATAATATAATAAGCTATTTAAGTTTTTTATTTTCAATAAATTTACTAACATTTCTAAAAACCTGTTTTCGCTTTGTCATTATGGGACTGATGATGATTTGTGTTTATTTAAACAATTTTAGAATAAGGCTGTAAAGTAAAAAAAAATTGGAAAAAGGGAAGGGGTCTAAATACTTTCCGAATGCACTGTATATATCATATCAAATCAAATCAAATGTTATTTGTCACATACATGTGTTTAGCAGATGTTTTTGCGGGTGTAGCGAAATGCTTGTGCTTCTAGCTCCGACAGTGCAGTAATATCTAACAAGTAATATTTAACAATTTCACAACATATACCCAATACACAAAAATCTAAGTAAGGAGTGGAATTTAAGACTATATACATATATGGACAAGGAATATATATACAGCACCAGTCAAAAGTTTGGACACACCTACTCATTCCAGGGTTTTTCTTTATTTTAACTATTTTCAACATTGTAGAATAATAGTGAAGACATCAAAACCATGAAATAACATATATGGAATCATTTAGTAACCAACAGTCTTGAAGGAGTTCCCACATATGCTGAGCACTTGTTGGCTGCTTTCCCTTCACTCTGCAGTCCAACTCATCCCAAACCATCTCAATTGGGTTGAGGTCGGGGGATTGTGGAGGCCAGGTCATCTGATGCAGCACTCCATCACTCTCCTTCTTGGTAAAATAGCCCTTAAACAGCCTGGAGGTGTGTTTTGGGTCATTGTCCTGTTGAAAAACAAATGATAGTCCCACTAAGCCCAAACCAGATGGGATGGAGTATCAGTGCAGAATGCTGTGGTAGACATGCTGGTTAAGTGCGCCTTGAATTCTAAATAAATCACATACAATGTCACCAGCAAAGCACCCCCACACCATCACACCTCCTCCTCCATGCTTTATAGTGGAAAATACACATGCGGAGAGCGTCTGTTCACCCACACCGCGTCTCACAAAGACACGGCGGTTGGAACCAAAAATCTCAAATTTGGAGACCAAAGGACACATTTTCACCGGTCTAATGTCCATTGCTCGTGTTTCTTGGCCCAAGCAAGTCTCTTCCTCTTATTGGTGTCCTTTAGTAGTGGTTTCTTTGCAGCAATTCAACCATGAAGACCTGATTCACGCAGCCCCCCCTGAACAGTTGATGTTGAGATGTGTCTGTTACTTGAATTCTGTGAAGCCTTTATTTGGGCTGCAATTTCTGAGGCTGGTATCTCCAATGAACTTATCCTCTGCAGCAGAGGTAACTCTGGGTCTTCCTTTCCTGTGGCAGTCCTCATGAGAGCCAGTTTCATCATAGCGCTTGATGATTTTTGCGACTGCACTTGAAGAAACTTTAAATGTTCTTACAATTTTCCGTATTGACTGACCTTTATGTCTTAATGTAATGATGAACTGTCATTTCTCTTTGCTTATTTGAGCTGTTCTTGCCATAATATGGACTTGGTCTTTTACCAAATAGGGATATCTTCTGTATACCACCCCTACCTTGTCACAACACAACTGATTGGCTCAAACGCATTAAGAAGGAAAGAAATTCCACAAATTAACTTTTAAGAAGGCACACCTGTTAATTGAAATGCATTCCAGGTGACTACCTCATGAAGCTGGTTGAGAGAATGCCAAGAGTGTGCAAAGCTGTCATCAAGGCAAAGGGTGGCTATTTGAAGAATCTCAAATCTCAAATATATTTTTATTTGTTTAACACTTTTTTGGTTACTACATGCTTCCATATGTTTTATTTCATAGTTTTCATGTCTTCACTATTATTTTACAATGTAGAAAATAGTAAAAATAAAGAAAAACTTGGTGTGTCCAAACTTTTGACTGATACTGTAGTTAAACCCCAAAAGGTTGGGTTGTTGGTGTTGGGTTTTTAAGGTTGGGTTATGGATATTTGATCCAGCCAGTGGGTTAATTCTCCCACCACCAGCGCATGAAATCCACAAGAACATGAGCAAGTGTCGAGCCATGGCAACTTAATAGTTTTCTAGTGTGACTTAGTGACTGACTGAGTGGCTAACGTTATTTTGACAAACTAAGGGTGTTTTGGCTGACTGAAAACCGTAAGTAACAAACGTTACGAATTATGAATGATGGTCATTCATGTTAAATAGGTTATCCTATCATAAATAGGTAGCTTGAGCGTCAGCGAGACATTTTCTGGCAAATATCTCTGACTGTGGTAACATTTACTAGCTAGCTAACGTTAGCCTCGCAACCAATGCTCTCAACGCTAGGTTACTGGAGTGTTGTCGCAGAATATAGCTAAATGTATGTTTTTTGTCAACGTTTGGCTAGCTAGTTAGCTAACTATGTCAGTGTCTGTAATGGTAGCTAGCTAATTGACTTCTTCAGGACTGTGTTGGGCACTGTTTCAGTCGTTAGCTGGCTAGCTGAATTACCATAGCTCGATTTTACTTATTCTCTGTCTGGGTTAATTTAACCAAGCTATTTGGCAGGCGTATCTCATGCTTGCATGGTGATTGATTAAGTTAGCTAGCGTTACTGTACTGGTTTTCAATAGTTTCTGACAGTGGCAGCTTCAGTCGGAAGAGGATGGATGAAAATTATTTTAGCTAGCTAACATTAAAATGTACCTTAAATATGATATAGTCAAGTTAGTTGCTAGCTAGCTATGTTTCTAACATTTCTTTATTTCTGTACTTAAATGCAGAGGCCAAGGCCAATGGACGGCTTTGTAAAGGATACGCTGAATGAGTGGAACCTGGCCTCTTTGATTCCAAAGTTTGAGGGTAAGTAAAACTGAGAAATTCCTTTCTGAGAGTGAGGGGACAGAGCTTTGGGAGTGAAAAAACACACATTTTCATTGACCCTGTGTAATACACCATCTATGTCTTGCACATTGTCATCGATAACCAGTAGTACAACCTTAATGGAAACTTGAAAGACTTAACTTCAACAGAGCCTCTTAGAACCATGCAGCCACTTTGGGACTACATAAATTATATGCACAGCTACCATAGTTAGTCGGGCCTTCATTTTACCTACTTGCCTTATTGGTCATTTGCACAGATATTCTGTTGCAGTGACAAACCTGACACACAACACACATCACAGCAGGCTGGGAGCAGCTCATGGGCACTTAGGGGTAAAGTGCCTTGCTCAAGGGCACAACAGCAGTAGGTAGAATACAGAGATATTGTAGCTGGTAACCCTTTGGCTGCCGGATCACTCCCTGCAGGCCGCAAGGGGTTCGAACCGATACCCCGCCTGTAATCGGCCTGCCTTTCTAACCTCTATTCATTTTGTTCTTTCCTCACTCCCTTGCCTATGTTCAACCATTTGACCTGTCTTATCAACCCTTCCTTCTTCAAAGTATGTAATTTAGAAATGTGGGTGAAACTATCCCTTAAAATCTCCCCCCTAGCCGTTAAGCCTAGCGGTTAAGCCTAGCGGAAATGCAGGCATTACAAATAAATGAATAGAAATGTAACATTGTATCTTGATTGTGTGTAGGAAAGGGAGGGGGTGGGATGGTAGGGAAGGGAAGGGAAGGGAAGGCAAAAATACATAAGCAAAATTGAAATTAGGATTACACTGAAAATAACCCAAGGATTACATAAAAACATTACCCAGTTGCTGGGTCAATCCCCCAACCCAATGTGCTGGGTTTATGTCACAACCCAATGCACTGGGTTGTTTTAACACAGCAAAATAGTCTAATTTACCCAGCAACTGGGTCAAGCGCTCAACCTATGGTGCTGGGTGTACAATATTGACCCAGCGCTGGGTTGTCGAAATGACTCAAATTGGGCTATTTTGAACCCAGCATTTTTTAGAGTGTAACAATAATTCATTTTGGAAAAATATTAGGCATAACTCAATTTCTACCTTTATTTTTGTACTTTTTACCCCCAATTTCGTGTTACAGTCTTGTCCCATCGCTGCAACTCCCATACGGACTCCAAAACACGACCCTGCCAAGCCGCACTGCTTCTTGACACACTGCTCGCTTAACCCGGAAGCCAGCCGCACCAATGTCTTGGAGGAAACACCGTACATCTGCCGACCGAAGTCAGCGTGCATGCGCCCGGCCCACCACAAGGAGTCGCTAGAGCACAATGGGACAAGGACATCCCGGCCTGCCAAACCCTCCCCTAACCCAGACGACGCTGGGCCAGTTGTGCGCCGCCTCACGGGTCTCCCAGGCCGGCTGGAATTGAACCCAGGTCTGTAGTGACGCCGCAAGCTCTGCAATGCAGTGCCTTAGACCACTGCGCCACTCGGGAGGCCATCATTTCTACCTCTTTAAGACGCCAAAATCAAATGTTTTCAGTAATTATTTTCAGTATCCTAATTTTGTTTGTTTTGTGTTTTCTGATTGTTTCAGTGCATGTATTCAACAAGCTTTGGATGAAGGACTTTCACAGGGCCGCCATCTCCAGAGTTCTCAAAAAGGCAATAGTTCTGAACTGGGTTTGATTTAGTTTTTGTTGTTTTAATTATATAAATGTTGTTTATTATCTTTTAAACGTCCATAGGTTGAAATCTATTGCTCAGTTATCATGTACATAATTCTGTAGTTGTCCCTTTAAACATCCTAAGGTCAACATCACCATAGTGTTCACATTTCTCCGATGTAAATGTTGTAGCTACATACAAAGATGAAATGAACAATTTGTGAAATATCCAGTCATTGCTCTTTTCTTCATTACCATGCTGATGATTTCAAGTTGTATTGGATGTATTTTTATCTGTTAAGACATTGAATACATGTTTAGTATATTTACTACATTTAATGTTTAGTTTTTTTCTCTAAGAAGTAAGTTCATTTAAAGTTATTTGATTTCATTTATGTAGTTACAACATTTCAATCTTAACACACAGTAACCAAAAACCTGATCTAATTTGCATATTCAAATGGAGTTTGCAGCAAATTTGTAGAATCTTTGTAGAATCTCTGTAGAACAGTAGAATCTTCGCCACAATTTTCCCAGAATTGTTTGCCAGAAGTTCAAAAGTTGCAGCAAATTTGCCACAAAACCAATTTGCATGTGAAAAAATGAGAAATTGGCCAAAGGTTTGCCACAACAGAAGCCTGTTTTTTCGGTAAGGGATACTATAGTTAACACGTTTCACATTGGATTTATTAACTACAAAAAGGTAAGACACATTTTCATTTGAATTCTGGTGCTGGTCTGAAAAAAAAAAAAGGGGACAGAAAGAATCGATATAAACCGTTACTTCTTTGTTTGACCGGTTCAGAATTTGATTTTGCTTGTTGGAACAGTGGAAAGGAACGAAAAAAAGAATGGTTCTCTTCAGAACAAAATGATTGGAAAATAATTTTGGTTCCAACACCTGGTCACAACCATAAACTGTCAACCCCATCCCCCTGATAAATTAAGATAGGATATGAATTTTGTTTTAGATATGTTTCTTTTAATTAGGTTTTATAGTCATAAAGCAACTGAGGAAAAACAAAATTGCTACTTTGTATAACACTTGAATGAAGATGAACATTTTTACTTTTGTCAACTCCGTAAAACATAAACTCCGTCAGAGTGCTGAAAAACCGAATAGAATGGTTGTTTTTATTGGGGATTTTCAAATGAATCAGTTTATATATTTTACAAATTGAACTTTTATTTTTGAAGCAATTAATAGTCTGTTTTGTGTATTTGTTGTCAACTCCGTCAGTGGCAAGTCAACTCAGTCACCCCTTAAAATCTTTTTTTTGTGTAAATATTCTCAAAAAATATTGAATCACAATTCTGCAACATATGCTTAAACTATTAAAGTATTTGCTGTGCTAGATATAAGGGATAATATATGCTTTATAAATGTTGTTTTCTTTTCTGAATTTAGAAGAACATGCCAAAATGCTAACGAAATATGCCCTGGAGCATTATATAGCGCTATAAAATAAAAAATAAAAAATAGTTTAGAGATTTGTATTACACATTTTAATAATCTAATGTTAGAATTAAACAATAAATGCCTTTAAACATTTGTTGGACAATAAACATAAACATTAAATGCCTTTAAAAGTGTCTGACGGAGTTAACATAAATCCATTTAGTTGCATTTCATGAAAGAATGTAAGAATTAAGAGGTTATTTCTTTACATGGTGTGATAGCTGATACTTTGGTCTATGAAAATATATATTTAAAACATTGTTAATATCAAGAAAAATATTTGTGGGAAAAAAAGTCCAGTAAAAAAAAAAGGGGGAATTGATCAATATACCACATTACTTCTTACAAGTAATATACTTCTTGTTTTAGAAACATTACAAAGCATGCTCATCAAATATTTGTGATTTTTGGTGTAATTATGGCAAAACATATTTTGGCTGGTAAACAATGCGAGTAGCTGGTAGATTTTTTCATCTACCTGCCACAGTGGCTGGTGGACCAAAAAGTTACAGTGAGGGAAAAAAGTATTTGATCCCCTGCTGATTTTGTACGTTTGCCCACTGACAAAGACATGATCAGTCTATCATTTTAATGGTAGCGTTTATTTGAACAGTGAGAGACAGAATAACAACAAAAAAATCCAGAAAAACGCATGTCAAAAATGTTATAAATTGATTTGCATTTTAATGAGGGAAATAAGTATTTGACCCCCTCTCAATCAGAAAGATTTCTGGCCCCTAAGTGTCTTTTATACAGGTAACGAGCTGAGATTAGGAGCACACTCTTAAAGGGAGTGCTCCTAATCTCACTTTAATGTGCTTCTTCTTGAGCCACTCCTTTGTTGACTTGGCCGTGTGTTTTGGGTCATTGTCATGCTGGAATACCCATCCACGATCCATTGTCAATGCCCTGGCTGAGGGAAGGATGTTTTCACCCAAGATTTGAAGGTACATTGCCCCGTCCATCATCCCTTTGATGCAGTGAAGTTGTCCTGTCCCCTTAGCAGAAAAACACCCCCAATGTCACGCCCTGACTCAGGGGACGGTTATTTGTTGAGTCAGGGTGTGTATATTTCGTGTTGTGTTTATTTCTATGTTTAGTTTCTAGATCGTTTAGATCTATGTTGGCCAGGGTGGTTCCCAATCAGAGGCAGCTGTAGCTCGTTGTCTCTGATTGGGGACCATACTTAGGCAGCCGTTTGGCACCAGTCAGTTGTGGGATCTTGTTCTGTATGAGGTATGTTATTTTGTCTACCTTGGACTTCACGTTTCGTTTGTTGTTTTGTCATGTGTTCAGTACGTAAATAAATATGAATACATATCACGCTGCGCCTTGGTCCTTCTCGTTAATGAACGATCGTGACACCCAAAGCATAATGTTTCCACCTCCATGTTTGACGGTGGTGATGGTGTTCTTGGGGTCATAGGCAATATTCCTCCTCCTCCAAACACGGCGAGTTGAGTTGATGCCAAAGAGCTCGATTTTGGTTTAATCTGACCACAACACTTTCACCCAGTTCTCCTCTGAATCATTCAGATGTTCATTGGCAAACTTCAGACGGGCCTGTATATGTGCTTTCTTGAGCAGGGGGACCTTGTGGGCGCTGCAGGATTTCAGTCCTTCAAGGCGTAGTGTGTTACCAATTGTTTTCTTGGTGACTATGGTCCCAGCTGCCTTGAGATCATTGACAAGATCCTCCCATGTAGTTATGGGCTGATTCCTCACCATTATCATGATCATTGCAACTCCACGAAGTGAGATCTTGCATGGAGCCCCAGGCCGAGGGAGATTGACAGTTATTTTGTTTTTCTTCCATTTGACAGCAACAGGAGTCATACAGTACATCAATTAGATTTCATTTTTTTTATTTTTTTATGTTATAAGCCTCTATAAAGTGGGGACAATAGTTTTTCCTGTTCAGACCATAATAATATGTGTGTTGCTAACTGACCAGCGTGGACTCGTCCTGACACTTCTGCCTGATGTCGTTGAGCACACCCTCCAGCATGTTCCTCTGCTGATCCATCTCTTCTAGCCTATCCTGGGCATCCTGCTTCTGGGACTCCAGGTCCTGCAGACCACTGCTCTCACAGTCCAGGTCACCCTGCATCTCCTGAAGGGCAGACACCAGAGCAGAGGCATATATATAGACACAATCATTAAAACTGATGAGTTAGCTCAGACCACTGCTCTCCCGGTCCAGGTCACCCTCGATCTCCTAATACAGGGTTCCCCAATAGGCGGCCCGCGGGTGATTTTATTTGGCCCCCCAAGTTTTCTGAGCAAATATTGTTGAACATAAAAGACTGTAAAATCACCAAGAAATCCTCTCAAAGTGATTTTTGTCATGAATGTCTGTGGAATGCGGTGGGCCAGAGTCAAGCGCAGGACACAGAATGAAATGAAAATCTACTTTACTGAATAGTAAAGAAACAAGTAAAACCTCCAAACACAGGGAGGAGCAAATCCGCTCACAAACGACACTTGTAACAAGCAACAAACACGCACAACACACAGTGGGGGCGAACAGGTTAAATAAGGAAGGACATAATACTATAATGGGAAACAGGTGCGCAACACTAGACAACAACCAGGTGAACATAGAAACATAAAACATAGATCCAGTGACAACGAACGCCGCAGCCTGCCCGAACCAGAAGGAAGGGCAGTCTCGGCAGAATCCGTGACAGATTTTAATTAAGGGAAAGCATATGCCTAATGGACAAAAATGAATAGCAACTTATTGCCATTGGACGAAACATATACACAATTGCAAATACCACTCAAATAGATGCCAAATGGTGCAAACATATTGCAAATGGTATATGGCAAATGCCAGTGTAAAAATTCAAAAATCCCAAGGGGGGCGAGCGTTCTCCACCGTCAGACAGTATATTGCAAGTGGACACCAAAGTAAAATCTCAAGGGTGAAATGACCAATTATAAAAACTTTGTCAAAAGACTGGTAATGTATTATGTGTAATGGACACTGTCCATTAGCAATATATTACAATGGGAATTTACCATCACGAATTGGACATAGTGTGACATTTCTGAAATGCCCAATTGTCAGACTCGTTGAACTCAGGATGGCCTAGCAGTGATAGTGGTTCCTCTCCCTTATTCATTGGTGTTGATTTCAGCCTGTCCATTTGGTGATGGTAAATCACTGCTTAAACATATTGGAAATGGACAGTGTTCATCTGCCATATGATATATTGCCAGTGCCTATATGTCAGTATAACTTATTGGCACTGGCAATATATCATATGGCAAATGGACACTGTCCATTAGCAATATATTACAATGGGCATTTACCATCACGAATTGGACATACTGTAACATGCTCTTACATTGCTGAAATGCTCAATTCTCAAGCTCATTGAACTCGGGATGGCCTAACAGTGATAGTGGACTCTCTCCCTGTCCATTAGCAATATATTACAATGGGCATTTACCATCACGAACTGGACATGAGTTAAAGGGCTTAAACTAATAAAGTCCACTACTGGGACACTCTACTGTACAAATACAATTCAAATGTGCTGTCCTTTGACTGTTGATGATGATTTTAAGCAATGAGATGGCTGACTTGATTGCTGTCCAATTGCAATATGTTACAATGGCATTTGCCATATGGTATATTGCAAGTTCATACTTCCCTTTTAGGATATGAAGGGGACCATGTACTCTATTCATATTGATATCTGTAGAGCTAAAGGTGACCCTGAACACGTGGCAAAAGGAACTTTGCAAATTGCATAAACAGAAGCAGAGTTAGAGTATAACCTGTAAACCAATGTTATCCTAAGGGAACAACTCGGATGGGTCAAACTGAATGAACCGCTGCACGCAGCTAGAATAACTCTGTGGCTTGTCTACCCCAACCTCCCCCCGATGACCCAGTCAAAAACAGCGTGTCTCTGTGTGACCCAGAGGCCACAATATGTCAAAATCATGTTGAAATCACTACTAGTCAGGCTTAATTTCGGGCCTACTTATTTGCACAGTCGCTGCGGTCAGACCGAGCGAGCTACAGTCAAGTGGGGCACATCATTGAACTCGGAAAGGCCTAGAGACTATAGCGATGACATTCATTTGCCTTTCAGTGTTGATTTCAGCCTGTATGTTTGTTGATTTTAGCCTGTTCATGTGTTTGTTGATTTCAGCCTGTTCATTTGTTGATGGTAAAGTTCATACCTCCCATTTAGAATATGAAGGGGACCATGTACTCTATTCATATTGATATCTGTAGAGTTACCGGTGACCCTGAACATGTGGCACAAGGAACTTTGCAAATTGCATAAACAGAAGCAGAGTTAGAGTATAACCTGTAAACCAATGTTATCCTAAGGGAACAACTCGGATGGGTCAAACTACATGAACCTCGTTCAGTGATGATTTTAGCCTGTCCATTTGGTGATGGTAACTCCCTGTTTAAACATATGGGTATTGGACTCTGTCCATTATCAATATAACATATGGACCATGCCAATATATAATACTGCAATTGGACAGTCAGCCATCAAGTCAGCCATAAGTGAATAAGATATCATACTTACAACAAACTGATACATACTGACACCAAACTTACTTTGTCCAACTCGTTTAGAAGCCAACTATCACATATGTCAGAGCTGGCCCAAAATTCATTGCGCTTTCTGTTAAAACCATAAACAAAACACGTACTTACATTCGAGCTGCAAGTCCAGTTCTGACATTATGTGTAGGCCTAGCTGAGGCGAACCCGAATCCCGAGTTTCGGCTCGATGGGTCATTCGGAGCACGAGCAGCGACCTTCATTAGTTCTGAAAATGAACTTTTTTCGGGGGTTGCTATGGGGTTCCTGAACAAGCTATCGTTCTTGTAGGGTCCGTTTCTATGGGCCGAGGCGGTTTCAATGCACCTAGTCTTGTGATTCTGGGACTTTTCTAAATGTCGTCATTTTCGTGATGTTAAAAATGAATTTAATATATTGCAAATGGACAAGGCTGTTTCTCGGCCGGAGAACCTCCTAGAGCCACATAACTCACTGTGCAGTACCGACTTAAGCTATATAACTGTTTTATAAAGTTTCAGAGCTCTAGGGCTGACGGTTCTTTGATGGTTCAAATGCAGGCTCCTTGCGTCTGTAAGCCACACACTGTGTCACTCCATCTTGGCTGTGTGTGTGAGTTTTTCTCGTAGGTCTGATGGGCAGTTTGAGCACATGTCAGGCTAGAGCATGTCTCTATGGGTGCTGCGTTTATGGGGTGGTTCTTTGGGTCTCAAAAGAATACTGGAAGTACACGGTGCTGTGTGAGTCTGTCCATTTGCAATATGAAAATGCACCTAACTTATTGAAGATGGACAAACTTCATACATAAAATCACATAAATCACTTAAAGCTCCAAAACCTGCCTTAACGTATTCGCCTTAATACGCCTCAACTGCCTCTATAACTTTTTTCTACAAAAAACATTTTTCTTTTTTGCATCAGGAAGATGACGTTGTACGATTTCTCATAAACTACGATAGATAAATGGCTGGTTCTATTTTTCCTTACACTGTAGGTTTATGTACTTTGACGTGCAGCGGTCAAATTAGCGATGTATTACTGTTTGACCTTTAGTCCCAGAAAATGTGCATTAACTCAAAAAGCGTTGTGGCCTCGACGCCATCTTGTTTCCAGGGTAAAAGTACATCTGGCCGCCCCTCTGCTCACCGAGTTTCGTCTTTGAAGTCTGTTCAGTTTACGCGAAACGGCCATGTCCATTTGGTGATGAAATGTCAATTTGCCATATACAGCGGGTCAACACCCTGTGGTATTGTCCGGTACAGCAGAAATAATGAAAAATATGATATCTCGGAAACCTAGTGTTCTGGAAACTTTCTTTCATGACTTCCTGGAAGAACGGGCCTTGGCGCTCGACCCGAGGCCTTCGGCCTGTTTTTAGCACACCCGCGGACATCTAGTTAGGGGCCGTCCATTTGCCATATGACATTTCTCATCGATCATATGGCAAATGCCGTCTGCGTCCCTTTATGTAGGAAATCTGTTCCCAAGTATTCCAATGTAATCTAGGTTTGAAATGATAAAGTCAAATACTATATCTGTTTGGGCTTCTTGCGGTCAATTTGCAGTGCACAAATTATTTATAATTATGTTCCAGCCCGCCGACCATCCGCTCAAGAAAATAATCGGTGAATGTAATTGGGGACCCCTGTCCTAAAGATTAAACCTCAGACCTTAGCCCATAGATAGATATACAGTGCCTTCAGAAAGTATTCATACCCCTTGAATTATTCCACATTTGTTGTGTTACAGTCTGAATTCAAAATTGATTAAATATACATTTTTTTCTAACCAATCTACACACAATACCCCATAATGACGAAGTGAAAGCATTTTTCAAATGTATTGAAAATGAAATACAGAATATTTCATTTACATAAGTATTCACAACCCTGAGTCAATACTTTTTAGAAGCACCTTTGGCAGAGATTACTGCTGTGAATTTTTATGGGTAAGTCTCTAAGAGCTTTCCACACCTGGACTGTGCAACATTTGCCCTTTATTATTTTCAACTTCTTCAAGCTCTTACAAATTGGTTGTTGATCTTTGCTAGACAACCATTTTCAGGTCTTGCCATAGATTTTCAAGTAGATTTAAGTCAAAACTGTAATTCGGCCACTCAGGAACATTCACTGTCTTCTTGGTAAGCAACTCCAGTGTAGATTTGGCCTTGTGTTTATTGTCCGGCTGAAAGGTGAATTCATCTCCCAGTGTCTGGTGGAAAGTAGACTGAACCAGGTTTTCCTCTAGGATTTTGCCTATGCTTAGGCCCATTCCGTATTTTTTTTTATACTGAAAAACTCCTCAGTCCTTAACGATTACAAGCATACCCATAACATGATGCAACCAACACTATGCTTGAAAGTATGGAGAGTGTTACTCAGTAATGTGTTGTATTGAATTGGCCCCAAACATAACACTTTGTATTCAGGCCAAAAATGTATTGCTTTCCCACATTGCTTGCAGTACTACTTTAGTGCCATGTTGCAAACAGAATGCATGATTTGGAATATTTTTATTCTGTACAGGCTTCCTTCTTTTCCCTTCTTCTCTTATCACAGCCATTCAACTTTGTAACTGTTTTAAAGTCACCATTGGCCTCATGGCGAAATCCCTGAGTGGTTTCCTTCCTCTCCGGTAACTGTTAGGAAGAACGCCTGTATCTTTGTCGTGACTGGGTTTACTGATACACCATCCAAAGTGTAATTAATAACTTTACCATGCTCAAAGGGATAGGTGCCATCTACCAATTGGTGCCCTTCTTTGCGAGGCATTGGAAAAACTCCCTGGTCTTTGTGGTTGAATCTGTGTTTGACATTTACTGCTCGACTGAGGGACCTTACAGATAATTGTATGTATGCGGTACAGAGATGAGTTAGTCATTCAAAAAATCATCTTAATCACTATACACAAGTTTTTGAGCCGTTTCCGCTCTACTTCCTGAACTCCTCCCGTCGATGCAATCCACTTCCGTTCTGCCGGGCTGGATTTGTTTTGCTAGCTAGCTCCGTTGTGCCGACAAAGCACTGATATCGCAGTGACAAAGAGGATATAAAAATTACAATTACAACATGAAGAAAAGTGGTTCGGGAACGACGTGTGCGGTAGTTGGTTGCAAAAACACGAGAAAGCACCTGAACGAGTGGTTAGATAGAGAGTGCTACGACCACAAACCAGCTACGAAGAGGCAATGTCCATGCGCTCCATTGTTTACATTTTTTCGCAAGCCTGATACCGACTCGGAATCAAGGACCTGGCTGAAGGCATTGAATCTAAAGAAACCACCCCTCAACGTTTTTGTTTGTTCCTATCACTTTGTTGACCAAAAACCTACCAAGGATAATCCTTTCCCAGAGTTGTGGTTGGGATACAATCGCCCTCCCCAGCCAAAGAGGCGTCAACTCACCCAGCGGACCACTGCCTCCCCCCAGATAAAGAAACGCAGACTTGAATCTGAGGGTAAGTTCAGCAACTAGCTATGAAGCTGACAATACTGTTAATTATGAAGAAGTTGTCATACATTAACATTGCTACCGGTATTTTGCTAAGGCAGTTGATTGTTTTGGAGATGGGACAAACAATGCCCACGATAGCTACATCATTAATTGTGTGTGTGTGTGTGTGTGTGTGTGTGTGTGTGTGTGTGTGCCTGCCTGCGTGTGTCTTAGTCTACATCATAAATACAATGCAAGGTGGCAGGCTGTTGTGATGATGATTGTGTGTGTGCGTGTGAGTGCAATGTTGTAGTACACATTTTCCCATTGTGATGTTTGTAGTGAGAGGACTCTATGCCTGCATTAATTTTGCTCCATCCATGTTTTCTCTTCCCCTTTTTAGATGCTCCAGAAACCTGTCAGCCTGTCTGTGAGGCCGAGCCTGCTACACCAAAATTTCGAGATGCCCAGACCCAATGGGAGGATCCGTCACATATTGATCACATTTACTGTTCAACAACACAGTCTGTTAAAGTAGACAAGGCCACACAGTGCGAGGCAGAAATGGGTCCTACTGTGACCAGCACCACGGTCATTGATGATGCTAGGTCCCGGCTGTATACAGGAGTGCTTATGGTTCAATTCTTCACCCTGGTGACGGTGTTGTTGCCTTTCAGTAAGCCATCAATTACCCTTCCTGTTGTTGACCAAATACTTATGACATTGATGAAACTAAAACTAAACCTAATATTAGGAGATATTGCTCACCGCTTCAATGTGTCTACATCCATGGCAAGCATTGTGATTAGTCACTGGATTGACGTGATGGGTGAACAGTTCAAAGTCCTGATCCCCTGGCTTCCAAGAGAGACCATTCGTGCCACCATGCCCTTGTCGTTTCAGAGGAACTACCCTCGAACCACCTGCATCATTGACTGTGCCGAAAGTGCCATGCAGAGAGCCACAAACCACGACTCAAGGAGTGACACTTTCAGCCAGTATAAATCACGCAACACTGTGAAATATCTCGTCGCTGTGGCCCCTAATGGGCTAATCATGTTTATATCTGATGCCTATGCTGGCAGAAGCAGCGATAAGTTTATCACCATGGACAGTGGGTTCCTAGACTATCTGAGGGCTGGTGATGAGGTCATGGCGGACCGTGGGTTCACCATTCGAGACTTGCTTGATGAGAGAAGGGTCAGTTTGAACATCCCTGCTTTCACCTACAGGCGCAATCAGTTGACCAATGAAGAGACGACACGCACCAGGCGAGTAGCCAATGTCCGCATACATGTGGAAAGAGCAATCCAGAGACTGAAGGTGTTTAAGATTTTATCCCAGAATGTTCCCATCAGCATGGCACCGAAACTGGACAACATCTTAACCATCTGTGCTGGCCTAGTTAACCTGAAGAGTCCACTGATCAGTGAGGTTTAGAATCTTGCCCTGTGTCCCTGTCTACCAACACCCAGCCATGTTGTTCATTAAATACAGATAAACACAACAAATACTGCGTGCATTGTATTTTTTAATATTATATATGAATATTTTCATAGTGATGTAATTGTGTGGGCTGCTTTTGTATTTTACTTTTTAATACCTGTTAAGATTAAACACGCAATCTTTCTTGTTGAAGCCATTTGTTTAGTTTCCTCAAAACAATTAATTAATCCAGTGTTATTTATGTACAGTATGAGCTTACTATGAATTATGAACTGTGTTAAAATAAATTGTAGCACTCTAAGGTTTGAAATTACATCAAACTTTATTTTCACTCAAACAGTAGGCACACTGATATATTGCACAGCATAAAGAGATCATGTAAACAATGGACATCTGTTGGCTCCTGTGGGCATGACCTAAATAAGGCAGTTTATTTTGGTTTTAAAATGCTGAGATATTTACTGCAGAACTGTAACCTTCCCTCAACAAAATCATCAACAATTTTCGGGAGCATGTGGGCAAAGTAGAATGTGCGCAGCCTTATGATATGCCCCTGGACAAAGCCTTGGTCGTAGGGTACTTCGATTTCTAGGTGCTCAGTTTTGTTCCAGATCACCAACTTGGAGTGCTGAAGCCCTGTGCAGTGCATCCCAATTTGTACCTGCATGTAGTAGCCTTTTGGACCATTGCAGGCAATATGGTAATCGACCCTATCTCCGTTTGCCACAGTTGTGATTTTGCAGTTCTTTGTTGCCAAGTGACTTGTTTCCCATCACAGGTGATTTGATCTCCAACAGAATGTCGTTGTTTATCACTCCATCGGTGATACCGTGTTCCCAAGCTAGCGTCGACATCGCTGTGTTTACACCGGCAGACGTTGTGCAAACAACTTCCGGCGGAAATGAAATGCATTTGTGTAGAGTTATGGCGCCACCCGGGATACAGCGCGTAAACTTGTCTATTATTGTATACAGATTGAGTCTATGTGACTTGTTAAACAAATGTTTACTCCTGAACGTATTTAGGCTTGCCATAACAAAGGGGCTGAATATTTATTCATTGAAGACATTTCAGCTTTTCATTTTTACATTATGGTGTATTGTGTGTAGGCCAGTGACAAAAACATTAATTCAGGCTGTAACACAACAAATTGCGGAAAAAGTCATTGATAGTTAGTAGTCAGACCACTGCTCTTCCGGTCCAGTTCGCCCTGTATCTCCTGATGAATGGACACACACCAGAATACACACCTTATTGTGATTGTTTTAAATTAAAATGGTCAATAAGAAACTAAAATTGCTTCTTTGCAAAGAGCAATTTCTCAAGCAAGAATTTTCCTAGGAATGTCTGGGACTGGTCTGAGTGAGGAGCCTAAATTGGACAAGCCTAATGGGAGGGAACTGTAACCTGAAAACTAGCTGTTATTGTCAGAGAGGTTTGAAACTCTGCTGTTGATTTATTAACTTATACCGCCCGGTGATGTCACCAAGCAGGCCAAAACTCCATCCCACCAAAACAGGCTGAATGTTAAGTGGCCTTTTATAACAGCTCTATCATCATTTTCACAGTATTATTCCAACCTCAGTGTGGAAATAAATATAAAACACAGGAACATTATGTTTTTGACTGCACTGGGCCTTTAAGCTAGTATCAAGGAAGTATCATGCAAATGAGGCCCTTGAAGACTAAAGCTGCTCATCCCCAATTCCAGGTGGAATTGTCACCTTATTGCTAACAGCATACAATCCTCTTAGATCTAGGGATAGCATAACGTGTAAGAGCAAGGGTTTGATTTGGGACCCAGGGAGTAAATGGGGCATCTCTAAATACAGTCAATTCCTTGGAGTCTCACCTGAACCTTGTTGTTCTTCTGTCTGATGGCTTCCTCCTTGTCCCTGATGTCCTGCTCCAAAGTGTACATCTCTCTACAACACCATTCACACACACACACACGCACACACACACACACACACACACACAGCTAGGTGAGAAGATGATATCAAATGATACGTTGCTATCCCCGCCAAGTACTTGGAGATTAGTAGTGGCTTGGTTGGAACACAAATGTGCACTCTCTGGGGGTCTGCGAGGTATAGATTGAGAAACAGCGCCCAAGCCATTGCTACAAGCTGCAACAGCTGAACAGCACATAATGCTTACATGTCATTAGGTTATCTGTGTATCCCAGTGTATTAAGGATAGAGTGCTGAAGAGGCAGTGTGAAGAGAACAGTGTTTACAAAACACACATCAAGGAAAACCACCATGGCATCACATAGGGGATCAGCTGAGGTGGAGAAACCAGGGAGAGTGTCTGTGTCCCAAACACCCGAGGCAACTAGAAGATATCTAAACCTATTGAGACCTCTCTTCACACTGGGCTAAGAAGCAAATTGCAGAATGAGCATACTCAGAGCCACTAAGCCCAGTGCTCCCATAAAATCTAGGATTCAACAAAGTGGTCACCCTGCCACATTTTTGGGATGGGGCTGGAGAAATGTAATCACTCACCCCTTTAATAAGATTCCCACTTTTAGAAGGAATGACAAACAAATATTTCCTCCTGGGAGAGGGGGTTAGGGTTAGAGGGGTTGAGGGCAGAGCTCACCTCTGTAGCTGGGCGATTTCCTGACTGATGTCATCCAGCTCTTTGATGCCTATCAGGTCAGCTGACCCTGTAGAACTGCTGCTGTCCTGAGGGTGGAGAGATGGAGAGAGAGGGTGAGGGGGAGGGATGGAGAGAGGGAGTGAGAGAGGGGGGAGAGGAGGGAGAGAGAGGGTGACAAAGGAGAGGGGTAAAGGGGTAAGAAGGGAAGGGATATGGGAGGAAGGGTAGATAATGGGGAGAGGGGGTAAAGAATGGGGGGGAGAGGGAGAAATTAGGGATGAAAAGAGGTAAGGAAAGGGATAGGGAAAGAGAGAAGAGTGAGTCAAGGAGGTCAGTTCTGCTCAGAGGGAGAGAGAGCTCACTAGGAGGAAGGAAGAGAGGAGGGAACGTCAAGCAGAGAGAGAGAGAGAGAGAGAGAGAGAGAGAGAGAGCTAGAGAGAGAGAGAGAGAGAGAGCGAGAGAGAGAGAGAGAGAGCTAGAGAGAGAGAGCCTCCACAGTAAACTGAATCAGCCCTACAGCCAGAGGTCATTATGAGGTGCAGACAGTGGTGTTATCACTCTAGACCACCACAAGGTTGCAGTGTTCGCCTTGTAAACAGTAACATCAAAGGTGAGGCTTGAAATCTGAGAAGACATTCATTCCTTCCTTGGCATTGGTAATAAATAAACAATACGTCATGATACACAACAGGAAATACATCTGATATTGTACAATGGGAATCATAGAATGGTGCTACTACAACACAACACATGCAGGGCAGCTAGCTACTCACTCTGCGTATGTGAGCTAATGCAGCGAGATCCGGTCCCACTCCAGACAATAATTCAAGGCAAGGCATCAATTCCCAAATATGCTCAGTGGAGGCAGCAGGCCTATGAACAGGGCAGATAGAGTTGGCTAAAGCACAAATTGGCAAGTAAAGGGATTTTAGAGAGAGTTTTAAATGCAGTACAGTAATGCTACAGATAGCAAGAGCTGGGGAGAGGTTGTAGAGTGAGGGATAAGGACAAGAAAGGGGAGAGGAGAGGGGTAAGGGGTTGGGGAGAAGGGGAGAGGGGGTAACTCACAGGAGTAGCGGCAGGGCCAGCCCACCCATTACGCAGGATTAGGCGACCGCCTAGGGAGGCAGATTGATGAGGGCGGCATTTTCTGATCTAAACTGACCAAAACCCACCTCCAACAACACATAACAAATCATATACACTACCCGTCAAAAGTTTTTGAACACCTACTCATTGAAGGGTTTTTCTTTATTTTTACTATTTTCTACATTGAAGAATAATAGTGAAGACATCAAAACTCTGAAATAGCAAACATGGAATCATGTAGTAACCAAAAAAGTGTTAAACAAATCAAAATGTATTTTATATTTGAGATTCTTCAAATAGCCACCCTTTGCCTTGATGACAGCTTTGCACACTCTTGGTATTCACTCAACCAGCTTCATGAGGTAGTCACCTGGAAGGCATTTCAATTAACAGGTGTGCCTTCTTAAAAGTTAATTTGTGGAATTTCTTTCCTTCTTAATGCGTTTGAGCCAATCAGTTGTGTTGTGACAATGTAGGGGTGGTATACAGAAGATAGCCCTATTTGGTAAAAGACCAAGTCGATATTATGGCACGAACAGCTCAAATAAGTAAAGAGAAAAGACAGTCCATCATTACTTTAAGACATGAAGGTCAGTCAATACGGAATATTTCAAGAACTTTGAAAGTTTCTTCAATGTGCAGTCGCAAAAACCATCAAGCACTATGATGAAACTGGCTCTCATGAGGACTGCAACAGGAATGGAAGACCCAGAGTTGCCTCTGCTGCAGAGGATATGTTCATTAGAGTTACCGCGCAGGGTGAAATGCGTACATCTTTTATTGAGTACTTACACACAGCAACAAAACGAAACGTGAAGTCCTCGGTCATAAACACAAACCTACACGGAACAAGATCCCACAAAAGACAAGTGCACAACAGGCTGCCTAAGTATGGTTCCCAATCAGAGACAACGAGCCACAGCTGTCTCTAATTGGGAACCACCCCGGCCAACATAGAAACACATAAACTAGAACAAGAACATAGAAAACGAAACATAGAACCTTAACACCCAGAAACTAACACAAAGAAACTAACACCCTGGCTCAACATATAAAAGTCCCCAGAGCCAGGGCGTGACAGTACCCCCCCCCCCCCCCCCCCCAAAGGCGCGGACTGCGACCGCGCCAACATAAACCCAACAGGGGAGGGGCCGGGTGGGCATTCCACCTTGGAGGCGGATCCGGCTCCGGGCGTGACCACCACCCTCTAACAACCGCCCCGTAGCGCCCCTGGTCTGGTCTGGCCCCGCTGGCTGGAGCTGGACTGGACATCGGTGGAGCGGATTGCTTAGGCTCCGGTGTGGAGCAGCTGACCGGTACCTGACCAGGCACGGGCTGTGCCGGACTGACGACGCGCACCACAGGCTTGGTGCGGGGAGCAGGAACGGGCCGGACCGGGCTGACGATGCGCACCACAGGCTTGGTGCGGGGAGCACGAATGGGCCGGACCGGGCTGACGACGCGCACCACTGGCTTGGTGCGGGGAGCAGGAACGGGCCGGACCGGGCTGACGATGCGCACCACTGGCTTGGTGCGGGGAGCAGGAACGGGCCGGACCGGGCTGGCGACGCGCACCATTGGCTTGGTGCGAGGGGCAGGAACAGGCGGGGCCGGCGACGCGCACCATTGGCTTGGTGCGAGGGACAGGAACAGGCCGGGCCGGGCTGGCGACGCGCACCACAGGCTTGGTGCGGGGAGCAGGAACGGGCCGGGTCGGGCTGGCGACGCGCACCATTGGCTTGGTGCGAGGGGCAGGAACAGGCCGGGTCGGGCTGGCGACGCGCACCATTGGCTTGGTGCGAGGGGCAGGAACAGGCCGGGCCGGGCTGGCGACGCGCACCACAGGCTTGGTGCGAGGGGCAGGAACAGGCCGGGCCGGGCTGGCGACGCGCATCACAGGCTTGGTGCGAGGGACAGGAACAGGCCGGACCGTACTGGGAACACACACCACTGGCCTTGTGCGGGGATCAGGAACGGGCCGGACCGGACTGGTAACACACCTCAGTACCTCTCGCCGTGCCTCTACACTCTCCCTCCCTCTAACGACCAATGTCCCCCATAACCTGGTGGCCTTCTCTCCTCGTCCAAAAACTCGCCCTGTATCTGCCTCCAGCAGCCCCGTCGTCCATGCCGTGTGCCCCCCAATTTTTTTATTGGGGGTGCCTCTCGTCTGTCCGACGACGACACTGTTGGCGCCGTACCTCCTCTCTCGCCAGGGCTTTAACTTTAGCCCATGGCCCTTTACCCGCGAACATGTCCTCCCAGGACCACCATTGGCCCACCTGGGCCATCGCCAACCTCTCCAGCTCCTTACCCGGCGTTTGCTCCTGGAAACGCTGCTTGGTCCTGTTTTGGTGGGATCTTCTGTCACGATCGTTATAATGATTGGACCAAGGCGCAGCGTGAAATGCGTACATCTTTTATTGAGTACTTACACACAGCAACAAAACAACAAAACGAAATGTGAAGTCCTCGGTCATAAACATAAACCTACACGGAACAAGATCCCACAAAAGACAAGTGCACAACAGGCTGCCTAAGTATGGTTCCCAATCAGAGACAACGAGCCACAGCTGTCTCTAATTGGGAACCACCCCGGCCAACATAGAAACACATAAACTAGAACAAGAACATAGAAAATGAAACATAGAACCTAACACCCAGAAACTAACACATAGAAACTAACACCCTGGCTCAACATATAAAAGTCCCCAGAGCCAGGGCGTGACACTGTTCAGAGGAGACTGTGTGAATCAGGCCTTCAAGGTCGAATTGCTGCAAAGAAACCACTACTAAAGGACACCAATAAGAAGAAGAGACTTGCTTGGGCCAAGAAACACGAGCAATGGATATTAGACCGGTGGAAATATGTTGATAGAACTGCTAAGACAGCAAAAACTAAAGAAATTGTAAGTGTTAGATAATACATATCACGAAAACAGCTGAATGTTGTCAAGCTTTAACATATCAAAATTGTGGCTACATTGACGGGGACCTGTTCAGGAAGTGGTTTCAGCACTTCATTAAGCATGCAGTGAAAGAGCGTCCTCTCCTTCTCCTCTTCGATGGACACAAGAGCCACATGGACCCGGAGGTGCTCGCGGCGGCACTAAGGGAAGGGGTTATACTTCTTTGTCTTCCACCACACTGCACCCATGTCCTGCAGCCGCTGGACATGGCATACTTTGGACCTTTAAAGGCTGAGTTCTCCAAGGTAGCTGGAGACCTCAGCCATTTTGACCACTCCTACATGGTAAACAAATCAGAATTTGCCAGAGTATTCCGCTAACCGTACCAGCGATGCAAGGACATGCGCTATGTGGTGGAAGGGTTTAAGAAGTGTGGCCTCTTCCCTTTTGACCCTTCAGCCATTGAAGGGTCCTGTTTAATGCCGTCTCGGTCCCTACCGGGTCCCACCACCGCCTCTCCTGGAACCAGCAGCACTGTGCCGTCCATCAGCACCTCCTCCCCAGTGACCACAGGAGGACCCTCAGCCCCTGCTCCAGTCCCAGCCCTAGCTCTAGAAGAGCACCCCCTAATAGAGGGGGGGCTGATAGCGAAGTACCTGGGGCACATTCTTATTGTCCTGAAGTATCGGCTGGACCGATACAGAAGACTCCCTGTGGTCGCCACATGCCTCACCGGGGAGGAATACACGCGCCAGTGGCAGGAGAGGGGTGAGAAGGAGAGGGCCGAGGCAGAGGAGAAAGAGTGTCGGGCAGCCCTCAGAACACAGAGGGCACAGGAGAGGGCTGCCATGGATGAGACCATTGACGCCATCGCCTCTGCTGGACCCCCTGCTGACAACTGCATCACCATTGCCAGTGTCTCCCAAATTATGAGACATTTTTTGGTTACAACACTGAATATGTTGGTGAAGAACCATTTTTTAAGAGTCCACAGGAGGGCGCACCGGGCTACGCAATGAAAAGCAAGTCATTATTTTTTACCGGAAGGCTAGCCAACTAGTCAACTATCTTGTAAACAATTCAGTGGTGTGTGTCTCTTTTTTGAACAAAATTAAACGGATATATCTTGTAATTGAACAAAATAGTAAGGTGGCCAATAACTGGGGATCGTATGCCGATAATACGGGATGTATTTATTTGCTAAACCGCTTATCAAAAAGTTGATAGTAGTATTTCCACTGAAATGTCAAACATGCTAATTTCTAACACCAATAATCACATAACATTGATGGCTTGATCACAAGATAACACTGTTGAAGGTAATATATTTCTTAAACGCTGTTGAATATGCCGATAATACGGGGTTCCACGCTACGATTTGAATATGACATGTTAACAAACACCATATCCTAAAAACATGCCAGGTCAAAATAAAATGGACAATATGGAATGAAATTAGGCTACTCACGACTGCTGTCTGGGAGTTTCAGTCCGTGGGCTAAATTGTCATAAATCAGTGATTTAAATTGTAGGCCTATTCTTAAATGTTTGATGAGCTGATCATAGCGAAGAAGAAAATGCTTCTTCATTTCCCGCTGTGTAAACACATTGATTCTCATTACAAATAGTTCAAAATAACTCCTGATAAACTTGGGTAGCTGATATGCAGACCTTAAATAGCCAAAACGATTTGTCTTAAGCTTTGATTTTACAAAGGTACGGCATGGATGGGCATTCATAAAATTGCATTGCGGGCCGACACTGTAGGCTACACTATTCTAGTTTTGCTGGGATTTTTGTTGGTTCGCCTAGGATGGCAGAACGACCAGGACCGGGCCTGGTTAGTGGTGGCTGTCCTTTCGGACGGGGGGATCATGTCAGGAGTAAGGGTCTGAGGAGGGGAGAGTGGTGAGGACATGGAGCTAGAGGTGAGGGAGTGACTTACAGACACAGGGGTGGTGGTCCTCTCGGACGGGGGTATCATTTCGGGAGTGAGGGTCTGGGGAGGGACCAGTCCATTGGTGACCTTCTGCTGGATCAGCCACATGGCCAGAGAGAAATGCTCTCTAGAAGGCTTTCCTGTCTGCTTGGTGTCAGCCAGGCCCCTAGGAACAAGGTTAATTACATGACATTACATTACTGCACTCTAGACAGCTTCCCTGTCTGCATGGTGTCAGCCAGGCCCCTGGTAACCAATATCAATTACATTACATGACATTGTAGTCAAGTTAAAAGGTACTGTGTACAGGGCCGGATTAATGCAGTGGCTTACAGGGGCTGGCCCCTGGCCCAAGCCCGCTCTCAATGTTCAAAATACACCAAAGAGCTACATTTTGCCACAGAGGATCAATCGTCTTCTTGGGTATGACGCTACAAGCTTGGCACACCTGTATTTGAGAGGTTTCTCCCATTCTTCTCTGCAGATCTTCTCAAGCTCTGTCAGGTTGGATGGGAGAGCATCGCTGCACAGCTTCCAGGAATAGTGTACCGATCCTTGCGACATGGGACTGTGCATAATCATGCTGAAACATGAGGTGATGGCGGCGGATGAATGGCACAATGGGCCTCAGGATCTCGTCATGGTATCTCATTGAAATTGCCATCGATAAAATGCAATTGTGTTCCTTGTCCGTAACTTATGCCTGCCTATACCATACCCCCACATCCACCATGGCTCACTCTGTCCACAAAGTTGACATCAGCAAACTGCTCGCCCACATGACGCCATACACGCTGTCTGTCATTGGCCCGGTACAGTTGTAACCGGGATTCATCAGTGAAGAGCACACTTCTCCAGTGTGCCAGTGGCCATCGAAGGTGAGCATTTGCCCACTGAAGCCAAACTACAGTCAGGTCAAGACCATGGTAAGGACGAAAAGCACGCAAATTAGCTTCCCTGAGACGGATTCTGATAGTTTGTGCAGAAATTATTTGGTTGTGCAACCCCACAGTTTCATCAGCTGTCCGGGTGGCTGATCCCGCAGGTGAAGAAGCCGGATGTGGAGGTTATAGGCTGGCGTGGTTACACATGGACTGCAGTTGTGAGGCTGGTTAGACGTACTGCCAAATTCTCTAAAACGTCATTGGAGGCAGCTTATGGTAGAGAAATGAACATTCAATTCTCTGGCAACAGCTCTGGTGGATATTGCTGCAGTCACTATGCCAATTGCACGCTCCCTCAAAACATCTGTGGCATTGTGTTGTGTGGCAAAACTGCACATTTTAGAGTGGCCCTTTATTGTCCCCAGCACAAGGTGCACCTGTGTAATGATCATGCTGTTTAATCAGCTTCTTGATATGCCACACCTGTCAGGTGGATGGATTATCTTGGCGAAGGAGAAATGCTAAATAACAGGGATGTAAACAAATTTGGGCACAGAATTTGCAGAAATAGCTTTTGTGCGTATGGAAAATGTCTGGGATATTTTATTTCAGCTCATGAAACATGGGACCCACACTTTACACGTTGCGTTTATATTTTTGTTCAGTGGAAATTGTGGAAATCCCACAACAGGGAGGGATCGAGGGTATCCCTCACTGGGACCCTGCACCATTCCTCCGGACAGTACCCCTCCCACTCCACGAGGTACTGAAGGCCCCCCAAACGACGCCTCGAATCCAGGATGGAACAGACGGAGTACGCCGGGGCCCCCTCAATGTCCAGAGGAGGCGGAGGAACCTCCCGCACCTCAGACTCCTGGAGCGGACCAGCCACCACCGGTCTAAGGAGAGACACATGAAACGAGGGGTTAATACGGTAATCAGGGGGGGTAATAACCTATAGGTAACCTCGTTGATTCTCCTCAGGACTTTGAACGGCCCCACAAAACGCGGGCTCAGCTTCAAGCAGGCGGAGGGGCAGATTCCGGGTCGAGAGCCAGACCCGATCACCCAGTACGAAGACCGGGGCCTCACTGCGGTGACGGTCAGCATTGGCCTTCTGACGACGCAAGGCGCGTTGGAGGTGGACGTGGGCAGCGTCCCACATCTCCTCCACGCGCCAAAACCAGTCATCCACCACAGGAGCCTCGGTCTGGCTCTGGTGCCACGGTGCCAGAACCGGTTGGTAACCTAAAACACATTGGAATGGTGTTAGGTTAGTGGAGGAGTGACGGAGAGAGTTCTGGGCATATTCGGCCCATGGCAAGAACACCGACCACTCCCCCGGCCGGTCCTGGCAGTAGGACCGCAGGAACCTACCCACATCCTGATATACCCGTTCCACCTGCCCATTAGACTCGGGGTGGAAACCAGAGGAAACCGAGACCCCCAGACGTTCCATGAACGCCTTCCAGACCTTGGATGTGAACTGGGGACCTTGGTCAGGCACTATATCCTATGGTACCCCATAGTGCCGTTAGACGTGTGTAAACAGGGCCTCCGCAGTTTGCAGGGTCGTGGGGAGACCGGGCAGAGGAAGGAGGCGGCAGGCCTTGGAAAAGCGGTCCACAACGACCAGGATGGTGGTGCTACCTTGGGAGAGGGGAAGATCAGTCAGGAAATCAACACTCAGGTGAGACCATGGTTGTTGTGGAACTGGTAAAGGTTGTAACTTACCTGCTGGGAGGTGCCTAGGTGCCTAACTCTGGGCGCACACCGAGCAGGAGGAGACATACACCCTCACGTCCTTAGCCAAGGTAGGCCACCAGTACTTTCCGGTCAGGCAGCGCACTGTACGACCGATACCTGGGTGACCATAGGAGGGTGACGTGTGTGCCCAGTAGATCAGACGATCACGGATAAGAGCAGGCACGTACTGCAGCCCAGCTGGACACTGAGGTGGAGATGGCTCTGTGCGTAATGCCTGCTCTATATCCACGTCCATCGCCCATATTACCGGCACCACAAGGCAGGAGATCGGGAGTATGGGGGTGTTGTCTCTGGGCCTCTCCTCTGTGTCATACAGCCATGACAATGCGTCTGCCTTCACGTTCTTCATAGCCGGGATGTAAGATAGTGTGAAATCAAACCGGGTGAAGAATAGGTTACGGTGGTCCGTCCAGACGAGGAAAGGGTGTTTTGCCCCAGTGCCTCCACACGGTCAGGGCTCGGACAACAGCCAACAGCTCTCGATCACCAACGTCGTATTTCTGCTCCGCCGGGCTGAGCTTCTTAGAGAAGAAGGCACAGGGGCAGAGCTTGGGTTGCGTGCCCGAGTGTTGAGATAGGACAGCGCCTATCCCTACCTCGGACGCATCCACCTCCACTACGAACGGTAGTGATGGATCGGGGTGGGCCAGTACCGGGGCTGAGGTGAACAGACCCCTCAGGTTACTGAAAGGCCTGTCAGCCTCAGCAGACCAGTGGAGCCAGGACGGCCCACCCTTCAACAGAGATATAATGGGAGCTGCGACCTTGCCAAAGCCCTGGATAAACCTCTGATAGTAGTTGGCGAAGCCAAGAAAGTGCTGCACCTCCTTAACCGTGATGGGAGTCAGCCAATTACGCACGGCTGAAATGCGATCTCCCTCCATCTCCACACCTGAGGTGGTAATGCGGTATCTGAGGAAGTAGACAGACTGCTGGAAAAACAGAAACTTCTCTACCTTGGTATAAAGGTCATTTTCCAATAGTCGGGCCAACACTTTGCGAACCAGGGACACATGCTTGGGCGCGTAGCAGACTACACCAGAATATCATCAATGTGGACCACTACACCACGACCAAGCATGTACCGAAACACCTCGTTCAGAAAGGACTGGAAGACGGATGGAGCATTCATCAAACCGCAGGGCATCACCAGGTATTTATAATGCCCCGTAGTTGTGCTGAATGCTGTCTTCCACTCATCCCCCTTTCGGACACGCACCAGGTTGTACGCACTCCTGAGATCTAATTTGGTGAAGAGAAGAGAAGAAGAAGAGCGCCCCATGCATTGACTCGATCACTGAAGGAATGAGGGGGAGAGGATAACTAAATCTTTATTATCTCCTTGTTCAGTGATCGATAATCAATGCAAGGGTGCAGACCGCTGTCTTTCTTCTTCACAAAAAAGAAACTAGAGGAGGCGGGTGAAGTGGAGGGACGTATATACCCCTTGCACAGGGATTCGGTGACGTATGTTTTCATAGCCTCCGTTTCAGCCTGTGACAGGGGATACACATGACTCCTGGGAGGCACAGCGTCTACCCGGAGGTTTATCGCGCAATCCCCTGCCTGATGAGGTGGTAACTTGGTCGCCTGCGTTTTAGAAAACGCGTGCTCCAAATCTAGGTATTCGGTGGAAATGCGCACGTGGAGGTACTGTCTGGACTTTCCACCGTGGTTGCACCAACGGAAACAACTAGACACCTACCCTGACACTCTCGCGACCACCCCGTAAGAACCCTCTGCGGCCATGAGAAGATTGGGTTGTGGAGTGCGAACCAAGGAATACCTAATACCACAGGGAAAGCAGGAGACTCAATAATAAAAAAAGTGACTTTCTCGCAATGAGTCTCGTGGGTAATCATGGTGACTGGTGCTGTAACTTCCCTAACAAACCCGGACCCTAATGGTCGACTATCAAGTGCTCTGATGGGGAGTGGATGGATAGGGGAACCAATGAAATGCCTAGACAGTGTGAGAATGCCCTGTCCATAAAGTTCCCAGCTGCGCCTGAATTGACTAGTGCCTGGGGAACTACCATGTGATCAGGAAAGTCGATGGGTAGGGTACAGTGCGCAGCAGAGGGCTCTGATTGAGTGTGGGTGTTCGATACCTGGGGTGATGCGAGAGTGCCCTGCCTGCCGCCTCCAGACCCAAAAGAACGCTGATGACAACGTGCAGTGTAATGTCCCTTCGTGCCACCAGAGTGACACTGGCGCTGTCGTCTCGGATAGCGGTTCCACCCAGCTCCATCAGCTCGGGATCCAAGTCGGCCAGGGTGGGAACGGGCAGACCCCCTCCAGGACGTCCTCTGGCTGCCAGCAGGTTGTCCAAACGGATGCGTGAAGGACAACGTGGTGTCCCGGCAGGCTAGCTCCCTTCGGATGTCCTCCCCCAGATGGCACAAGAAGTGGTCGATAAGGGCCCGCTCGTTCCACCTGGACCCAGCTGCTAGAGTCCGAATCTCCAAGGTGAAGTCCTGCGCAGTCCTCTTCCCCTGCCTCAGGTGGGCCAGCCGCTCACCCGCCTCTCGACCTTCGGGCGGGTGATCGAAGACAGCCCGAAAGAGGCAAGCAAACTCCCCGTAGTTGTCCAACGCGGCTCCTCCTTCGTTCCAGACCGCGTTGGCCCACTCCAGGGCTTTCCCCGAGAGGCAGGAGTCGAGGGCGGACACCTTCTCCCGCTCCGATGGGGCCGGCCTGATGCTGGAAAAGTAGAGCTCCAGTTGGAGGAGGAATCCTTGGCAGAGAGCAGCTGTCCCGTCGAACTCCCGTGGTCGGGATATATGGATCCCTCTGGGTGCTGGGGTGTGGGTGGCTGGATCCGGTTGCCCAGCTGGTCTCGATAGACCGGGTCCTCTCTTCTCCAAGCGTTGGACAACCTGAAGAACCCGATCCATCGTTTCTCCCAAGCTGGCTAGCATCGTTGAATGCTCCTGGACCCGTGCCATGACTCCAGGCATGAGCTCCTCTCCCGCTGACTCCATAGCGGGTGGGTGATTCTGTGAGAGTGTGATTTGAAGGAGTCAGGCGCAGGAGGGTAAATCACAGAATACAGAATTTATTCCGTAGTACACAGTTACACTGGATAGCGTCAACAGTCCAGGGCGCAAAACAGGCGCACTGGAAGAAATACAGGCACACAGGGACAATATACCCCGGCAATACAAAGTACAGGTAGCTCCACCGAGCTACACTCATCTCACATGAAACAATCTCCCACATGGACAAGGGGGCAGAGGGAACACTTATACATGTACTAATGAGGGGAATATGAACCAGGTGTGTGTAATTGACAAGACAAGACAAATGGAATGATGAGCAGTGGCGGCTCCTGAAAAAATTCTCAGGGGGGGCAATTTTTCTGATGATTTAGGTGACCTACACACATTTTAAAAAAGATATGTCCAGCAACAACATGAAGACAGGGGCAGCATATAAGTCAATACCAGAAGCATTTATTGACTGATCTCAAAAGTGTTGGCTTACCAGGGTTGGTGGAGCCCTCAGTTTCATCTTTGCCTCGCAAAGCTAACTCAAACACTCCGCAAAACTTCACACACTGGATTAGCCGGCTGAGGATGTGGCGGTTCTTGCTAATGTCGTAGTAAATATATTTGTTATAGTGAATATGGAATATGATATGTTGAGTAAAATGTTGTGCTAAGATCTATTTAGGTCAGGAGCTGGTTATAAGTTCTGTTCCTATCCAATAACAATGGACAAAAGGGTCCTATCTTGTCAGCCTTGTCAGCAGGTGGCCAAGGACAACACCCACGCCATAGGCCTCTCAGTTCTTCCAACTCACGAGTTCTTGCTCTGAGGACACACACACACACACACACAAACACACACACACACACACATCATCACTGTTAAACACACACACACACACACACACACACACACACACACATCATCACTGTTAAACACACACACACACACACACACACAAATCCCCTCTCTTAGGCTGAACATTTGAAGACAGAGAACCCGACTCAGAGCCAATGCAACAGTGACAGTAGCCTGGAGGGGACCTCGCCCAACTCATCAGGACCAATCAGAAGATCAGAACTACTAGATTCAACCTACTTCATTTATTGCATAAAATGTCTGCACACAATGTTTTGGGGCTCTCTTCAGATAATAATAATAATAATAATAATATGCCATTTAGCAGACAATTTTATGCAAAGCGACTTACAGTCATGCGTGCATACATTTTTGTGTATGGGTGGTCCCGGGGATCGAACCCACTACCTTGGCGTTACAAGCGCCATGCTCTACCAGCTGAGCTACAGAAAGTGGATACTCATGGATGCGCATCGCAATTGTAAAATGTCAACACAATTGGAGACACCACGTCATTTTTGGAGACATGTTATTGACAGTAAACTATTGTAGATGCGACTGCTAACTAAATAAAACATTTTAGCTGGCTAGCTAATCATCTTAGCTAAATGTGGGGCAAACAATTCAGTTATTTACCGTTAATTTGAGGGATTGGGGTGAAAGAAATCGAGTTACATAGTGATACTTTACGATATACTGTATTGACAATATCGCAATATTTTAGCGCTAGTTGGCTGTACCTGCACCAAAACACCATTATTGTTCCTTCATAGCTTGTTCTCAATCTTTTCACATTGGGAGCCAATTTGTTTTCAGCACTTTTATTTCCATGACTGATCAAAACTCGTTCTCATGGCTTTCTGATCCCTCTGCAACAGACATATGGTGCGCAATAAAATCACAGCATCGAATCGCAATACGTATAGAATCATGAGACTCGCAATGCTGATGCATATATCTTATCGTGAGGTTCCTGGCAATTCCCAGCCCAAGTTCATTTGCCACAACAAATCTCTTCGCTAGCAAACGCGATGTCTTCTCCAAAACGGCAATGTGTCTCCAGCAATGTTTACTTTTTTGACGTTCTATGGCATCTCCACTTTCCAAGCATATATGACCACATGTAATATTTTGGTAAGTGATGCAAATAGTGAACTATGTAGGGCCAGGATGTAAAATATATGTAGCTGCAGCAATTTCTCTTATCTGATATGGTAAGTAATGGGGCTTAATTTATAGCTCCCTAAGAGTTTGACGAACGTGTCCGTGCACGCGATTCCAGATATCTTTACCTCTGAATAAACTGCCTTTATTATACCATATCCACCCTGTCCAAAGTCTCTACTTGGTCTCAGTTCTCCAGTAAACTTGTGATTATCAACACTAACCTCATCGTTGTGGCGGCGGACAGCTAGCCTGTATCCCTCATCAAGTTGAGTGGCAATGTTATTTTTCCGTTCGTACCAATTTTTGGAAAATCCTCGGGTGTAGGACTTTCCGCCTTTAGTAGAAACCTGTTGAATTATTAAATTTGGTCTGGGAGGTCCTAATTGTTTCGTTGCCAATTTATCTTCATTTGTTCGCCGACAAAAAGGAACTTCTTTCAAAGACACAATCCGCTCTTTTCTCAGTTACGTTCATGGTTACGTTACGTTACGTATGACGAAAGCACGTAAGTGCAAGCCCTCAGACACCCATAGAGATTGTATTGAAGGCTCTGAAATTTGAAAAAAATAGATTTTACATTAGAGGCTATGAGAGACTTCTGGGCGATTTTCAACCTGACTGAAATCGCCCCAAAAGGGGGGGGAGCCATTTGAAGCACGACTTTAGCCTGATTCGACATTTAGTGGCAGTGTGGCACTGTGGCAGATCAGACGTATAGATTACAACACTGATAACTACTGTTGCCGTGATATAATTGATTAGAAAAAAAATCCCTTCCTTTTCCCGTTTGGCAGTGCGTCGCCCATATCGCCCTATTGAACAGGCCGCCCCTGATGATGAGATATGGAGCGGCAGTGGCTAGAAGGCCGATGACGACCAACGCCGAAGCCTGCCTGAACAAGGAGGGGAGGCAGCTTCGGAGGAAGTCGTGACACATATGCTTTTTTTTATTATTATTGTTTTTTAGAGAAAGAAACATTTGAATTAGAAAAGACCTTGAACAGGCTTCAAAGTGAACATAAAAATAAAGGAAAACTGACTGATACTAAATGAAAAACAAAAATAACAAAATAAAACTAGATCAAATTTACTCTGAAAACATAGAAAAAGCTTTGATATTTACTAAACAGAAATATTACGATAGTGGCCCAAACGCCCAGAAATTAATAACATTTAGACTGAGAAAACAAAGTAAAAAGGCCAACATACCAAGAATTAAAGATACCAACTCAGAAATCCTCACCAAAAGAACCGAAAAAGCTAATACATTTGTCAAATACTACAGAGGTACAAGAATCTAACAGAGAAAATTCAAAAATACTTAAATAAAATAAAACTCCCTGAAGTGACAGACTAACAAAATGCAAAGTGAACTAAACCAATAACTGAAGAACTGACAGATACCATTCAAAAAACAGAACATTTCAAATGCTCAGGTAGTGACGGATACACTAATGAATTCTATAAGGAATTCAAACAAGACATAGTACCTTTCTTATGTGAAGCCCTCAACAGCAGAAAGTACGCACCAACCTGGAACTCAGCTATTATTACTGTTATTCATAAAGACAATAAAGATCCAGCAGAAAGTTCATAGTATCGACCAATATCATTGCTGAACGGCGACCAACAATTGCTTACCGTAATTTTTGGACTATAAGCCGCGCCTTTTTCCCATTTTTCGACCCTGCGGCTTATATAACGGTGCGGCTAATCTATGGATTTTTACAGCTAACGGCCACTAGAAGACCTCCTAAATCTATGGATTTTACAGGTTACAGTCCACCAACTTTAACTCTATGGGCTCTATGACCGGTCCGCGCCCCCCACCTTTAAGCGGCGGCTCCAGCAGGAAAAGCTGGAGGCCGGAAAAGAGTGAGACAGGTAGCGCGCAAAAGTAAAAGTGGAACCAAGAGTGGTACGAGAGACAGAACGAGAGACAGAACGAGAGCAAGACAGACAGACATTACGAGAGCGAGACAGTTTGTCTCTTTCCCGACAATCCCCTCTGTGCACGAACCCTTACATATGGTAATTAAGCATTAAAACACCTGCGGCTTATAGTCCAGTGCGGCTTATATATGTACACATCATTCAATATCATTCAATTTAGCTGCTGCGGCTTATACTCTGGTGCGCCTTATAGTGCGGAAAATATGGTACATCAATTATTGCAAAGAGATTAAGAAATATAATCCCAGATATCATAATCTCTGACCAAATGGGACCAAACAGACTTCTGAGCGATAATGTTAGGCGGCCGTTTAATGTAATGGAACACACACTCAAGAAAAAACATCAACTGCTTATGCTAACTTTAGCTGCAGAGAAAGCCTTTGACAAGGTGTCATGGCCTTTCATCTTCGAAACATGTTTAAAAAAAAAAAAATTATGAAACTTTCCTGAACTGGCTACCAGTTATGTACAAAACACCAAATGCCAGAATAAGACAGGGAGATCCTCTGTCACCCTTAATCTTCATTTTAAGCATGGAACCGAACATATAAGAAACAATCTGAAAATACAAGGTCTACAGATCGATTTGGAACACAAATTAGCTGTGTACGCAGATGATGTGATTCCCTATTTAACAAACATACCTCAGTCCGTTCCTGCCACTATGGATGAAATAAAACAATACAGTGTCGTATCTGGATACAGACTAAATACAGGGGAAACAGAAGCAATGAAGGTAGGTCAACCAATATCCCAAGACATCAAAACTCATGGATACATGTGCGTGTGAATGCGTGCATGTATTTGAATGTAGGAGTGCAAGTGTGTGTATGTAAGAGTGGGTGCGTGTCTGTGTGTGTTTGTGTGTGTGTGTGTGCGTGCGTGCGTGAGAGAAAGAGAGAAAATGAGATTGAGAGTGTGTGTGTGTGAGTGAAGACGGTGAAAACGCAATGCAGATAGGGATGCCAGGACGCCAACACCACGCATATGAGATATAACAAACAAAAAACAAGTACACAAAAAGGAAAATAATAACACTTCAGATAAATGTCCACTGCCCAAGCCAACGCCAAACAAAGGATACCTTGTTTTTGCTTGATTTTTTTTTACTGTATCTATTCTTTTTGTAATGATTATTATTCTTTCTTAGAGTCAACAATGACTTGTACCACATAAACCAATGATATTGTCTTATGAAATACTGACTGTTGGCCTGTTTAGGTAAAACAAATGTTTTGTGTGATTCTGTTGTGATCTAAAACCACCAAATAAAACATATATTTTTTTTATAAACGTTTTTGGACGAAAGGGTTCTCTGACGATTCTATAAAAGGCAAGAAGGATTCTTTGAAAGGCAGGAAGGGTTCTACATAGAACCCTTCTGAATCTGAATAAGCTTTTTTATTGTAATTGTTGTTCTTTCTTTTAAATAGTACCTGAGCATTAGTGTTTACCTCAGTGCTCAAATATTAACATCAACTGTAGCTATATGGAAATATTTGTGCATACAGTGAGTTCGAAAGTATTGGGACAGTGACACCTTTTTTGTTGTTTGGCTCTGTACTCTAGCACTTTGGATTTGAAATGATACAATGACTATGAGGTTAAAGTACAGACTGTCAAGCTTGTGACTCTACACATTTCTTGGATGCATTTGCTGTTTGTTTTGGTTGTGTTTCAGATTATTTTGTGCCCAATATAAATAAATGGTAAATAATGTATTGTGTCATTTTGGAGTCACTTTCATTATAAATAAAAAATATAATATGTTTCTAAACACTTCTACATTAATGTGGATGCTACCATGATTACGTATAATCCTGAATGAATTGTGAATAATGATGAGTAAGAATGTTACAAAGGCATAAATATCAAGAAGATATTTAACACTTAGTTGGAGATTTGATACAAAGTATTTAATACATACGGTACCGGGTTCGCATAACAAGCGGCACGTGTGTTGCCTCTTATCATCCAAAATACTAGACAAAGAAAATATCTCTCTTCTTATAGTCCCTGTTACATATTGCTTCAACAACATCTGGTAACCATCAGTGGGCACTCCCCACCCTGATGGTATCACCTTGTACCCAAGGCAGGATATTCCATCTATCAATCATTCTAAGAGAAACACTAGTAAGCTCCCTCGACATACTGGAATCCTTGGCATTTAGACTCTGTGGCGCCAAGAGTTACCTATCTAACAGATTTAACTTTGTTCCTACAACACTGTGAAAAGACGTCATATCAAATGGTGAGAGATTAGCATGTCTGGTGGGTATATTTGTGCATCTAACTTTTTTTTTTGGGGGGAAAAAATCATTCTGATTGGCTCCTAATGTTGCCAATTTGTATGTGGGAGCCTTTGAAAGAGACAATGTGTTTTATTTTTTATTTTTATTAATTGACGGAAATACCAGTTGATATAAATACATTTGACTGGTCATGCTTATCAGTCTATAGGGTAATTTACATAATTTTGTGGAATTAAATTGCAGTGTATAGGCTACAGTATATTCGTTATGTATCTTATTTATCACAAGCATACAGCACTCAGATACAGAGCCTTTGAGCGGAAAATCTGTCAGACAGTGCAAGAGCTGCTGATGCAGCATCTCAAACGGCAACAGAAGGCAAGCTTCATCAGCGAGTCACCACCACTTTGCAATGAGCTGGAGGCAGTAGGCTATGCATTTTGCCACAACTTTGGAAATATGCTTGGGGTCATTGTCCATTTGGAAGACCCATTTGCGACCAAGCTTTAACTTCCTGTCTGGTGTCTTGAGATGTTGCTTCAATATATCCACATAATTTTCCTTCCTCATGATGCCATCTATTTTGTGAAGTTCACCAGTCCCTCCTGCAGCAAAGCACCCCCACAGCATGATGCTGCCACCCCTGTGCTTCACAGGTTGGGATGGTGTTCTTCGGCTTGCAAGCGTGCCCCCTTTTTCCTCTGAACATAACGATGGTCATTATGGCCAAAGAGTTATATTTTTGTTTCATCAGACCAGAGGACAGTTCTCCAAAAAGTACAATCTTTGTCCCCATGTGCAGTTGCAAACCGTAGTCTGGCTTTTTTATGGCAGTTTTGGAGCAGTGGCTTCTTCCTTGCTGAGCGGCCTTTCATGTTATGTCGATATAGGACTCGTTTTACTGTGGATATAGATACTTTTGTACCTGTTTCCTCCAGCATCTTCACAAGGTCCTTTGCTGTTGTTCTGGGATTGATTTGCACTTTTCGCACCAAAGTACATTCATCTCTAGGAGACAGAACACGTCTCTTTCTTGAGCGGTATGACGGCTGCGTGGTCCCATGGTGTTTATGCTTGCGTACTGCTGTTTGTACAGATGAACATGGTACCTTCAGGTGTTTGGAAATTGCTCCCAAGGATGAACCAGACTTGTGGAGGTCTACACATTTATTTCTGAAGTCTTGACTGATTTGTTTTGATTTTCCCATGATGTCAAGCAAAGAGGCACTGAGTTTCAAGGTAGGCCTTGAAATACATCCACAGGTACTCTAATTATGTCAATTTGCCTATCAGAAGCTTCTAAAGCTTTTCTGGAATTTTCCAAGCTGTTTAGAGGCACAGTCAACTTCTGACCCACTGGAATTATGATACAGTGAATTATAATTGAAATAATCTGTCTGTAAACAATTGTTGGAAAAATGACTTGTGTCATGCACAAAGTAGATGTCCTAACCGACTTGCCAAAACTATAGTTTGTTAACAATAAATGTGTGGAGTGGTTGAAAAATGACTTTTAATGACTCCAACCTAAGTGTATGTAAACTTCCGACAACAACTGTACTTAATTGTTTGAAACCTGAACGTTTTAATACATATTATGAGACATGTCTTAACTTGCTTCAAAGTAGCCTATTAGATCTCCTCTCTGTCTACATTTCTAACGGATGTGGTAAATGTTGTTTTCCCACGAATTACATTATGGAACAAACATTCACACATTAGCCTACTGCCTTGTGCGCATTGCTGTGCTTATAATGTGAAGAAATAATAGTTTATCAACATTTTAAGCTAAACGTTCTGATCTGTTGCATCAGACGCACTGCTTTTTAACTTTTTTTTTATGTAGCCTAGGCCTACTGAATTTGTGATATACCTTCCCATAACTGCCCCAGAGTATGTTTGGAATAGGCTACTTCTTTTTCGACAAGCTGACCAATATAATAGGTCAACTTTTCTACTATGGGAGATAGTAGATTGACATAGGCTAGTGATTTTGCTGTTCGTTACTTGTCCTGTTGGCTGAGGAAAAGTAAATGTGGACAGTTTTTCCAGTGAAATGCTTACTTACAAGCCCTTAAAAACTGCGTTGTTGGTTAAGTAAGTAAGAAAAAGTAAAAAATGTAATCAAAACAAGGAACTAAATAACAATAACGAGGCTATATACAGGGGGTACCGGTACCGATTCAATGTGCGGGGGTACAGGTTAGTTGAGGTAACTGAGGTAATATGTACATGTAGGTAGGGGTAAAGTGACTGTGCATTGATAATAAACAGTGAGTAGCAGCATCGTAAAAAAAGGGGGTTCAATGCAAATAGTCTGGTTAGCCATTTGATTCACTTTTTAGCAGTCTTATGGCTTGGGGTCAAAGCTGTTTATGAGCCTTTTGGACCTAGTCTTAGCGCTCCGGTACCGCTTGCCATGCGGTAGCACAGAGAACAGTCTATGACTTGGGTGGCTGGAGTCTTTGACCATTTTTAGGGCCTTCCTCTGACACCACCTGGTATAGCGGTCCTGGATGGCAGGAAGCTTGGCCCCAGTGATGAACTGGGCCATTACACAATACCCTCTGTAGAGTCTTGCAGTCGGATGCCGAGCTGTTTCCATACAAAGCAGTGATGCAACCAGTCAGGATGCTCTCTCGTTGGTGCAGCTGTATAACTTTTTGAGGTTCTGAGGACCCATACCAAATCTTTTCAGTCTCCTGAGGGGGAATAGGCTTTGTCGTGCCCTCTTCACGACTGTCTTGGTGTGTTTGGACCATGATAGTTTGTTTGTGATGTGGACACCAAGGAACTTGAAGCTCTCGACCCACTCCACTACAGCCCCGTCGATGTGAATGGGGCGAGCTCGGCCCTCCTTTCTCTGTAGTCCACAATCAGCTCCTTTGTCTTGCTCACGTTGAGGGAGAGGCAGTTGTCCTGGCACCACACTGCCAGATCTCTGACCTCCTCCCTATAAGCTGTCTCATCGTTGTCGGTGATCAGGCCTACCACCGTTGCGTCATCGGCAAACTTAATGATGGTGTTGGAGTCGTGCGTGGCCACGCACTTGTGGGTGAACAAGGAGTACAGGAGGGGCCTAAGCACGCACCCCTGAGGGGCCCCTGTGATGAGGATCAGCATGGCAGATCTGTTGTTGCCTACCCTTACCACCTCGGGGCGGCCCGTCAGGATGTCCAGGATCCAGTTGCAGAGGGAGGTGTTGATGTGAGCCATGAACTGCCTTTCAAAGCACTTCATGGCTACAGATGCGAGTGCTACGGGGCGGTAGTCATTTGGCAGGTTACATTGGCGTTCTTCGGCACAGGGACTATGGTGGTCTGCTTGAAACATGTAGGTATTACAGACTCAGTCAAGGAGAGGTTGAAAATGTGAGTGAAGAAACTTGCCAGTTGGTCAGCGCATGCTCTGAGTACGCATCCTGGTAATCCGTCTGGCCCTGCGGCATTGTGAATGTTGACCTGTTTAAAGGTCTTACTCTCATCGGCTACGCAGAGGGTGATCACACCGTTGTCCGGAACAGCTGGTACTCTCATGCATGGTTCATTGTTGCTTGCCTCGAAGCGAGCATAGAAGACATTTAGTCTGGTAGGCTCACGTCACTGGGCAGCTTGTGGCTGGGTTTCCCTTTGTAATCCATAATAGTTTGCAAGCCCTGCCACATCCGACAAGCGTCAGGGCCGGTGTAGTAAGATTCAATCTTAGTCCTGTAGTGACGCTTTGCCTGTTTGATTTTTCATCTGATGCTTTAAGCAAACTGTGATTAAATTATTAAGACACACAAATGACTCAAGAGGGGGCCAGAGATCAAGATAGCCTAACCAGAAGAAAAACCCTGAAAGAGACATAGAAAAAAACAACAGTCCAACCAACTGGTATGCATTATCCAATCTCTCCATTGCCAACAAAATACGTAGAGTCCTACAGAGACATTGGGTCGTCCTGCAACTACACAACAATTTTATTGACAAACCTCTTGTGAGCTCTCAGAAGGAACACCAATCTCAGAGACAAACTGGTACACTGTACACAAAACTTACGTACCCACACATAACACCATCAATGGTCTCCCACCCCCTTTAGGCCATTACTCGTGCGCACACTGTTCCTGTTGCGCACAACCACAAAAACAGAAACAATTTCCCCATCCAAAAACCAACAAGCCCATCACCTTGAAGAACCTGACTACTTGCGCTTCCGAAGGAGTCATCTACACTATACAGTGCCAGCGCCCTAAACTATACATCAGGAAGACCACATGTGCACTGAGAACACAGATCACAGAACACAAACGCTATATTAGACGCAAGGACGAGAACTACCCTCTGGCATCCCACTTTCTTCAGCACTAACACACAGTCAATTAATTAGTTCTGCGCTATAGAGAAAATGCAGAGGAATGAGATTTTCACCATTTCCTACTACAAAAAGAGGCTAAATGGATACACCTAGATACTGTCGTTCCTCACAGATTAAACGAACAACTAGAGCTAAACTCTATCTAGACCTTCCTAGACTTGACCAGTATATAGCCTTTGGTGTATTTTCCTTTTTGGAAATCACCATGGTGTGCATCTTGTTTTTATAGAACATGTTTTACGCACCAGTGCATATACTGTCTTTTGCGCACGCAACTCTGATAGAATATCCCTTATTTTGTATACATTCCTTTGCGTTATTGTTCATGCTGCCTTTATTTTTCATGTTGTTGATGTGAGAATGTTGTATGTACATTTTTAGTAAATAGTTTATTTCCCTGTCATGTGACATTTACTTGTCCCCACCTCTATTTCTAGAGACACGTCAGCTTCTGTCGACAACGCTGCCTGAGGAAGACTCTAGTAGCCTATTCTTTTGTAAATATATTCTGTTAATAGGTCACTTACAACATACTGGCCGCCTACTCGTCTTCTTTCTTGGATTACCTGCCATTCTTTCAATTGGGCACAAAATAATCTAAAACACAACCAAAACAAACAGCAAATGCATCCAACAAATTTGTAGAGTCACAAGCTTGATGTAGTCATTGATTGCACGCTAGGAATATGAGACCAAATACTAAACTTTTTACGACTTTAATACACACAAGTGAATTTGTCCCAATACTTTTGGTCCCCTAAAATGGGGAGACTACGGGCAAAAAGTATTGTAATTTCTAAATGCTTCACCGGATATGGATGGACATACCCTCAAATTGAAGCTGACAGTCTGCACTTTAGTCATTGTATCATTTCATATCCAAAGTGCTGGAGTACAGAGCCAAAACAACAACAAATGTGTCACTGTCCAAATACTTTTGGCACTCACTGTATATCTGGTATTCCCTTTATCATTTTACATATACAGTGTACTGTATACATTACATATACTAACACAGTGTATATCTTTGCCATGATTTCTTTTTCAAATTAGTATTTTCTGTGATTCTATTGAGCAGAGTGTAGGAGAATAGAAGAGAGTATGAGTGAACCAGCAGTGTATTGTATGGTACACAGCAAATTGGCCAGTTCTAGCTAGTGTTGATTAGGAATAACTTTTAGTGGTCCTCTGTAGCTCAGTTGTTTCAGGACAGGGCCTAATCATGTGCTTACCCTTCCTAACACGTCCAGTAGTAGTTTAGAGTTGATCAGGACGGGTTTGACCTTGTCTCCAGACAGAAGACCGTTTACCGGTATCAGACTTTCAAAGATGCCATCAAACTTCCCTTTCTCATCAGACTGGACGGGTGGATAGGCAAGGCAGGGATAAACAGACAGAGAAAGATGTTACATGGTGTAGAGTTGATTTTTACCTGTATTTTAAAAAAACACAATGTTCTATGGTGGTCATTACTCTGTGAATTTAATCTCACAGTTTTTTCCAAAATGAAAAGTATACAAACATTGAATGATTGTTTGATTTATTATATACTGTATGTTGCCCTTCAAAATGAAATTATTTTGTATAAAATGCTAATGAAAGTATCTAACGTAAAGTATGTTTTCTTTGTATAACAGATATGAATGATCACCCTAACAGTCCAGTGGGAATCAGATGACGATGTATTTAGCGATGCGTTGAATGATGAACTCAGTGAAGTACTCAGTGATGTGTTGGGTGACGGAGTATTTGCGTCTCTCTGCAACAAAAAATACAACACAAGTTAGCTTGTATCAATAAAGACCACAATAAATGAACTGATATGATGACTGAGATGACCCCCAATGACATTTAGCTAAACAGAGGGGTATCAATGATAAACAACCAAAAATAACAATTGATTTTCGGCTTCATTAAGAAAGCTAAACTTAGATATGTGTTTTTTTGTTGTGGAGTCATTCCAGTTTTCGCTGATATTTTAGATTTAGTTTTAGTCTTTTGACTAAAATAGCTTTAAGTCACATTTTAGTCATTTGATCCTTCTCAATTTTAGTTATTATCAGTCGGCAAAAATTCTGGACAATTTTTGTCTAGTTTTAGTCACACTGAGTGTACAAAACATTAGGGAGACCTTCCTAATACCCCATAATAACGCACAATACCCCATAATTTCAAAGTGGAATTATGTTTTTAGAATTTTTTACAAATTAAATAAAAATGAAAAGCTGAAATGTCTTGAGTCAATAAGTATTCAACCCCTTTGTTATGGCAAGCCTAAGTAAGTTCAGGAATAACATTTGCTTAAAGGTGCTACACATAAATATTTGCATTCTAATTTCAGAAAATGTCCATAATATATCTGGTGCTAATAGTGGAATGATATTGTAACACAATATTACTTACCCACCAGTGCTGTGATTGGCTGTGATATTCCCCTATTGATTTCTCCCGCTGGAGTGGCATCTGTTGTAAATATTTATGTTTTCTTATTTTTATATCTCGTGTGTTTTTGTTCTACCTTGTTATTTTTTGTATTACATTGTTATTGATTACTGTATGATTGTGGTTAGAGCTTGCAAGAAAGGCATGTCACTGTACTTCTGCATGTGACATGAAAACGTGTTGTCAAAGTGGGAAAGCTGTTCTGAATTTGTGGCTGTGTTATCTAGTGGAAATTGCTCATTTCCTGGTTGCTAAAATTCTACACTGTTTGCTCAATTTCAGTTCATGTGAGAAAACAAGCACTGAAAAGTGTAGAGAAACATTGTACCATCTAAATTGCTGTGAAATATATTTTAAATAACCAAAAATATCATCTATACAGCTGTTTGAAGCTGGTGGATAAAAATAAACGGAATAGTGCTAAGCACAGGCAAAATCCTAGAGGAAAAGTCAGTTAAGTCCGCTTTCCAACAGACACTGGGAGACAAATTCACCTTTCAGCAGGACAATAACCTAAAACACAAGGCCAAATATACACTGGAGTTGCTTAACAAGATTAAATTGAATGTTCCTCAGCGGCGTAGTTACAGTTTTGACTTAAAATCAGCTTGAAAATCTATGGCAAGACTTTAAAATGGCTGTCTAGCAATGATCAACAACCAACTTGACAGAGCTTGAAGAATTTAAAGAATAATGTGCAAATATTGTACAATCCAGGTGTACAAAGCTCTTAGAGACTCACAGCTGTAATAAATGCCAAAGGTGATTCTAACATGTATTGAATCAGGGGTGTGAATACTTATGTAAATTAGATATTTATGTATTTCATTTTCAATAATAGGGTATTGTGTGCAGATGGGTGAGAATAAAAACCATATATTTAATAAATTTTGAATTCAGGTTGTAACACAATAAAATGTGGATTAAGTCAAGGGATATGAATAGTTTCTGAAGATTTATACAACGGGATGGGTCTAATCTTGATTGGTTAAAAGCGCATTCCAGCCGGTGTCTATTCCACAAGTTACCACCGGCTACATCTATGACGCTATAATGACTATTTACTCTGTTACATCTGACTGCGCAATTCACTCTCTCATCAGCCCAGCCAGGCACTTTATAAACTTCATCTCCACTATAAAAAGCATCTAGACATTATCTCACATTTCTTTTACACTAACATTTAGTTTTCAACAGCGGAGATTTGTATAAACATTGCTGTCTGTCACTCCGACATTTGCAACATTGTTTCAATATTCAAATTCAATCTCCAGATGTCCCATAGTAATTAACGTGTCAGGAGTCTGGATGAGACAGACAGGCAGGCAACTTTTCTCAGTCAGTCGAAGTCATGATTCAGCATCATTTTTATGGATATATATACAAAGAACTATCAATAGAAAACAGGTAAAACGAAACAAAGTGTAGCTAGTTTACTGTCTTTCCAGCTTCAGTTTGAAGTGATTGTGTTAGCTGTGTTGTTGGCTAGCTCCTCTGAACAAGTGTCTTGACGAGAGAGCACATTTTCTACTCCAGGCGAAATCGCTCATCATTAGCTCATTGTTATGGATGTATCCAAATAAATGTCACTAGAAAAAAGCTTAAACAAACGCAAATGCAGCTACTTTGCTGTTATTCTGGCTGCACTGTTTGATGTTACTGTAAGTTAGCTGCAGTTGGCTAGCTAGCAAGCAAGGGATAAGAACTTTGCCAGCCAGTATTGCAATGGAACATTTAGAACGAACGACTGGGTCACGTCAATAGATACAGAACAAAAAGACTGAACAACCGGGTCGTGTCTCTGGCAACTGAACCAATAGAACGAACGACCAGACGGCTTGGGTAGCAACCCTAGATTTGTGACGGGACTATATCTTATGGAAGGATGAAATAGTATTAATCAATTAATCAAAATAACGTTCTTAACGAAAATATGTAAATCATTGTATAAAAATGATAATGCCCTCAAAGCGGTGTTTTGAGGATATACTGGCACGTTTTGCCGGCCCTCGACGTCTCGGGCCTAACAACACCCGTGCCAATATATCCTCCAAACACTGGCATCTCGGGCATTATCACTTAAATAACATATTGGGCCTATATGAATTCTAACTACTTTTGAAGCACATGTTGTGCTCTAGAAACTAATATTTAACCCATAAAGAAATGTGTTTATTATAAAAAGCTAAAATGTTGATACAAAAACCTGTCATTTAAATGACAGTCATTTGTTGAATATTAGGTTCTACATTGTGTAAAAGCACTACCAATTGAGATGCATTACATCTCAATTCTACTCTGTCACTTTAAGAGCCTCAAGTGACAACATGCAAGAGATCATTCATTGCTATGATCATTGATCTTTTAAAGAAGCTATCCCTTGTCCTTTCTTTCTGTGCCCCCAAATGTATACGTAGATATGCTGGTAAAGAGACCAGGTTGTTAGCTTGCTAGCTAGCTAATGAGCTAACATGACTGAACATGACCAAAATGCCCATGGTGGTTTTGGAACGAACCACAAAGTGGTTTATTAACAGGGCCTAAAAATGTACTTTTTGGTTCATGAAAAAAATCTACCAGCCACTCAGAATTTTTACCAGCCAATACATTTCTTTGCCAAAATAACACCAAAAACCAGGTTTTCGGATTTCCCCCTTTCTTTCAGGTTTTCACTCTCAAAATCACACATTTTTTAAATATAAAAACCACTAAATTGGATGTTCCAAGTCCACAACGATGCTTAAACCACATAAGGAGACCACTGTAGAGGTCTGGGTAAGAAAATAAATAGAAATATTTTGGAGGGTGTAGTTTCCCTTTAATTCCAATTCTGCACCTCAAGAGACTGGTGTTTGGCTAGCGGTGTTTCTGTACTGCATGAGCAATAGCCAAGTTTGCAAAACAAAAGACCACCCAATTGATACAAATCATCATTATATCATATCATTCTACCAGCTATGCTTACTTTTCAGTTAACATTTAATTTGGAAAGTTTTATGGGAAAGCCTTTAGAAATGACTGTTTCAGTATCGCTAACTGGCTACACAAAGTGGTTGACATAGGCATTCCCATGTCGTTGTATCTTCAGAAAGTTGCAAGAAATACAAAATCACTGATGCATGCTTTAATATTCTTTACATGTAGGCTTTGGATTTAACAAATCTGTGCTCACTTTTTTCTCTAGTGCACTTGGCCACAACTGCACAGTGAAGCCTATCAATACAACATCTATTATCTGAGTATTTTTTTTCCTGGTCGCACTGGTGCTCACAAATCAATTAAAATGTCAGGTTGCACAGCAAAATATCTAAGAGCTTATGTAGGAACCAATAAAATCAATTATATTTTTTGCCTAATTCCGTTTTGTTTTTTCAGATTTCACCCCTTTCTTTCTCTTCAGTTACAAAATTGGATGTTCTAGGTCCGCAACAATGCTTAAACCACATTAGGAGACCACTTTTATGGTCTGGAAAAAATCTACGATTTTTCATTTTTGGGTGTAGCAAGAGACTTGTTTGGTAAGCGGTGTTTCTGTAGCACACGTGATTGCAGAGCTTGCTAAACAAATCGCCATTGGATTGATGCAAAGTGATACCAGGTATGCACTAGCTACTTTGTAGTTAATATGTAATTGAGAAGGTTTTTGGGAAAGCCTTTCCAACTTCCAGAAGACGGTTATCATTATTAGCGTCATCACTAAGCGGCTACACAAAGTGGTAGACAAACGCACGCACACAGACAGGGGCGTTACCTCGTCAGAAAGTTGAAGGAAAATACGAATCACTGATGCATTTTGTTAATGTCTTATGATAATCTTGGGTATATTAATACATTACCTCTCCATCTTTCTCTCTCTCCCCCCATCTTTACCGCACCTGCTGTCTCGACCTCTGAATGCTCGGCTATGAAAAGCCAACTGACATTTACTCCTGAGGTGCTGACCTGTTGCACCCTCTATAACCACAATTATTATTATTTGACCCTGCTGGTTATCTATGAATGTTTGAACATCTTGAAGAACGATCTGGCCTTAATGGCCATGTACTCTTATAATCTCCACCGGGCACAGCCAGAATGGCGTAGTAGTGCGGTCGTGTATTGTGTTGTGGCCTCGTGTAAATAGCCTTTTTTTCTTTTTTTTTCGTATATATTTCTCTAGTTCACTTTCCATCCTTTAACTAAATATACTTTCCTGCAACCCGCCTCACCCAATGTGGAACGGATTCTATTATTTCTTTATTTTTATCAAGAACCTACAGCTGAAACTAGTCAGCTAGCCAGCTAATTAGCTACTTGCTATTAGCCACCGTTAGCGGTCTTCACCACTTGTCCATGGCCTGCACTACCTACCAGCCAGCTCTAGCCTGGACAATTATCGGCCAGTCTGCACAGCGTGCTATCGACCCAGAGCATATCAGATTTTCTGCCGGAATCACTGAATCACTGGACCTTAACACCGGACGATCGCAACTAGCTAGCTGCATCATCTGATGTGGTTTCAATAGGCTTTCCGTTGCGACGACCACGAAGATCCATCTGCTACCCTGGCCCGCTAGCACGCGCAATCAACAGCTGTGCCTCCTGCTCGCCTGTGCTTTGGCAGCCTACGATCTGCTCCCGGACTTACTTAGTGCTGTTCACTGGACCTTATGATCACTCAGCTACACAGCTAATGCCTGCTGGACTGTTCCTTTACACTGTACCCCATCCTGTTTATCTGTTTAGCCTCAGCCAAACTTTCGTCGCCATTACCAGTTGTTGTCTTAGCCCTCTCGAATAACACCTGTGATTGCGTTATGCCTCTCTCCCATGTCAATATGCCTAGCCTATTGCTGTTTGGGTTAGTTCTTATTATACAATTTCACTGTAGAGCCCCAAGTTCAGCTCAACCAGCCTCAGAGTGCTCCTTTGTCCCAACCCCCATTCACGCGGAGACCGGCTCAATCGGTACCTCCAGTGATGCTATCTCTTTCATAGTTACCCAATGCTTTGGTGTACATCCACTGTACTCATATCCTTCCATATCCTTGTCTGTACATAATGCCCTGAATCTTTTCTACAACGCCCGGAAATCTGCCCCTTTTCTCTGTACCCAACGCACTAGAAGACCAGTTCTTAAAGCCTTTAGCCGTATCCTTATTCTATTCCTCCTCTGTTCCTCTGGTGATGTAGAGGTTAACCCAGGCCCTGTAGCCCCCAGTATCACTCCTACCCCCAAGGTGCTATCATTTGTTGACTTCTGTAACCGTAAAAGTCTTGGTTTCTTGCATGTTAACATCAGAAGTCTCCTCCCCAAGTTTGAGTTATTCACTGCGTTAGCACACTCTGCCAACCCTGATGTTCCAGCAGTGTCTGAATCTTGGCTTAGGAAGGCCACCAAAAATTCAGAAATGTCCATTCCGAAGTACAACGTCTGCCAAAAGGGGCGGAGTTGCAATCTACTGTAGAGATACCCTGCAGAACTCTATCATACTATCCAGGTCTGTGCCAAAACAGTTTGAGCTTCTACTTCTAAAAATCCACCTTTCCAGAAATAAGTCTCTCACTGTTGCAGCTTGCTACAGACCACCCTCAGCCCCCAGTTGTGCCCTGGACACCATATGTGAATTGCTTGCCCCCCATCTATCTCCAGAGTTCGTACTGCTTGGTGACCTAAACTGGGATATGCTTAACACCCCGGCCGTCCTACAATCTAAACTAGATGACCTCAATCTCACACAAATTATCAACGAACCTACCAGGTACAACCCTAAATCCGTAAACATGGGCACCCTCATAATATATTCATAGATATCATCCTGACTAATTTACCCTCTAAATACACCTCCGCTGTCTTCAACCAGGATCTCAGCGATCACTGCCTCATTACCTGCGTCCGTAATGGGTCCGCAGACAAACGACCACCCCTCATCACTGTCAAACGCTCCCTAAAACACTTCAGCGAGCAGGCCTTTTTAATTGACCTGGCCCGGGTATCCTGGATGGATATTGACTCATTCCGTCAGTAGAGGATGCCTGGATGTTCTTCAAAAGTGCTTTCCTCTCCATATTAAATAAGCATGCCCCATTCAAAAAAATCAGAACTAAGAACAGATATAGCCCCTGATTCACCCCAGACTTGACTGCCCTTGACCAGCACAAAAACATCCTGTGGCATCCCGCATTATATGCAACTTTTCAGGGAAGTCAGGAACCAATATACACTATCAGTTAGGAAAGCAAAGGCTAGCTTTTTCAAACAGAAATTTGCATCCTGTAGCAATGACTCCAAAAAGTTTGGGGACACTGTAAAGAGAATAAGAGCACCTCCTCCCAGCTACCCACTGCACTGAAGCTAGGAAACACTGTCACCACCGATAAATCTACGATAATCGAGAATTTCAATAAGCAATTTGGTACGGCTGGCCATGCTTTCCACCTGGCTTTCCCTACCCTGGCCACCAGCTCTGCACCCTCCTCTGCAACTTGCCCATGCCCCCCCCCCACGCTTCTCCTTCACCCAAATTCAGATAGCTGATGTCCTGAAATAATAATAATATGCCATTTAGCAGACGCTTTTATCCAAAGCGACTTACAGTCATGCGTGCATACATTTTTGTGTATGGGTGGTCCCGGGGATCGTACCCACTACCTTGGCGTTACAAGCGCCGTGCTCTACCAGCTGAGCTACAGAGGACCACAGCTGCTAAATCTGGACCCCTACAAATCAGCTGGGCTAGATAATCTGGATCCTTTCTTTCTAAAATTAGCCGCCGAAATTGACACAACCCCTATTACTAGCCTGTTCAATGTCTCTTTCGTATCATCTGAGATCCCCAGAGATTAGAAAGCTGCCGCGGTCATCCCCCTCTTCAAAGGGGGTGACACTCTAGATCCAAACTGTTACAGACCTATATCCATCCTGCCCTGCCTTTCGAAAGTATTTGAAAGCCAAGTTAACAAACAGATCACCGACCATTTCGAATCCCACCGTACCTTCTCCGCTCTGCAATCTGGTTTCTGAGCTGGTCATGGTTGCACCTCAGCCACGCTCGAGGTCCTAAACGATATAATAACCGTGATCGATAAAAGACAGTACTGTGCAGCCGTCTTCATCGACCTGACCAAGGCTTTTGACTCTATCAATCACAGCATTCTTATTGGCAGACTAAATCCACCTCTACACAGACGACACCATTTTGTATACATCTGGCCCTTCATTGGACACTGTGTTAACAAACCTCCAAACGAGCTTCAATGCCATAAAACACTCCTTCCGTGGCCTCCAACTGCTCTTAAACACTAGTAAAACTAAATGCATGCTCTTCAATCGAACGCTGCTTGCACCCGCCCGCCCGACTAGAATCACTACTCTCGGCGGGTCTGACTTAGAATATGTGGACAACTACAAATACCTATGTGTCTGGTTAGACTGTAAACTCTCCTTCCAGACTCACATTAAGCATCTCCAATCCAAAGTTAAATCTAGAATCGGCTTCCTATTTCGCAACAAAGCCTCCTTCACTCATGCTGCTAAACATACCCTCGTAAAACTGACTATCCTACCGATCCTTGACTTCGGCGATGTCATTGACAAAATAGCTTCCAACACTCTACTCAGCAAATTGGATGTAGTCTATCACAGTGCCATCCGTTTTGTCACCAAAGCCCCATATACTACCCACCATTGTGACCTGTACGCTCTCGTTGGCCGTCCCTCACTACATATTCGTCGCCAAACCCACTACTTCCAGGTTATCTATAATCCTCTTCTAGGCAAATCCCTGCCTTATCTTAGATCATTGTTCACCATAGCAACACCCACCCGTAGTATGCGTTCTAGAAGGTATATCTCACTGGTCATCCCCAAAGCCAACACCTCCTTTGGCCGCCATTCCTTCCAGTTCTCTGCTGCAAATGACTGAAACGAACTGCAATAATCTCTGAAGCTGGAGACACTTATTTCCCTCACTAACTTTAAGCATCAGTTGTCAGAGCAGCTTACCGATCACTGCACCTGTACACAGCCCATCTGTAATTAGCCCACCCAACTACCTCATCCCCATATTGTTATTTACATTGTTATTTATTTTGCTAATTTGCACCCCAGTATCTCTATTTGCACATCATCTTCTGCTGTCACACCCTGGCTATGGGACTCTAGTTGTTGAGCCAGGGTGTGTTTGTTCTATGTGGTGTATTTCTATGTTGGGGGTTCTAGTTCGTCTATTTCTATGTTTTGCCTGAGTGACTCCCAATCAGAGGCAACGAGTGTCAGCTGTTGGCTGGTTGTCTCTGATTGGGAGCCATATTTGAACTGTCTGTTTTTCACTTTGTGTTTGTGGGTTTTTGTTCCGTGTTCGGTCATTGTCACCGTGGACTTCACGAGTCGTTTGTTGTTTTGTTTATTGTGTATATTATCACTGAAGATAATAAATAACCATGTTCGTTCAACACGCTGCGCATTGGTCTACTTCTCTCCCTGACGATCGTGACAGAAAAACCCACCATACCAGCACCAAGCAGCGTGTCCAGGAGCAGGCAGCCTGGTCATGGGAGGAGATATTGGACGGGAAAGGGTCCTGGACCTGGGAGGAGATCCTGGCCGGGATGGATCGCCGGCCATGGAGTGAGACAGTTGAGAGGCGACGGAGAGAGGAGCAACGGCGTAAGCAGTGTCAGCGTCGGACGGTCGAGAGGCAACCCCAAAACAATTTTAGGGGGGGGCACACGGCAGGGGCGACTGGGCAGCAGGAGGCTGCCACAGGGCGATTAGGTGAAGAGGCCACCAGGTTAAGGGGGCTACTGGCCCAGAGGGAGCAGGAGTTAGTGTTGCAGAGGATGGAGCTATTGTAGGCGATAAGGGAAAGGGTGAGAAATGAGGCACGGCGAGAGGAACTCGGTAGGCAGCTGAGGGAGCGGAGGGTTATGATGAAACCCAGTCCCGCTCCTCACACCAAGCAAGTGCACTAAGTGTACGGTGTGTACGGTGCACGTCGCCAGCCCAGCCCGGCCTGTTCCTGCCCCTCGCACCAAGCCTACGGTGTGCGTCGCCAGCCCGGCCCGGCCTGTTCCTGCCCCTCGCACCAAACCTACGGTGTACGTCGCCAGCCCGGCCCGGCCCGTTCCTGCTTCCCGCACTAAGTGTACGGTGCACGTCGCCAGCCCAGCCCGGCCTGTTCCTGCCCCTCGCACCAAGCCTACGGTGTGCGTCGCCAGCCCAGCCCGGCCTGTCCCTGCTCCACGCACCAAGCCTACGGTGTGCGTCGCCAGCCCAGTCCGGCCTGTTCCTGCCCCTCGCACCAAGCCTACGGTGTGCATCGCCAGCCCGGCCCGGCCTGTTCCTGCCCCTCGCACCAAACCTACGGTGTACGTCGCCAGCCCGGCCCGGCCCGTTCCTGCTTCCCGCACTAAGTGTACGGTGCGAGTCGCCAGCCCGGCCCGGCCTGTCCCTGCTCCACGCACCAAGCCTACGGTGTACGTCGCCAGCCCAGCCCGGCCTGTCCCTGCTCCACGCACCAAGCCTACGGTGTGCGTCGCCAGCCCAGTCCGGCCTGTCCCTGCTCCACGCACCAAGCCTATGGTGTGCGTCGCCAGCCCAGCCCGGCCTGTCCCTGCTCCACGCACCAAGCCTACGGTGCGCGTCGCCAGCCCGGCCCGGCCAGTTCCTGCCACTCGCACCAAGTCTACGGTGCGCGTCGCCAGCCCGGCCCGGCCTGTTCCTGCCACTCGCACCAAGCCAGGGGTGCGAGTCGTCAGCCTGGTCCAGCCCGTTCCTGCCACTCGCACCAAGCCAGGGGTGCGAGTCGTCAGCCTGGTCCAGCCCGTTCCTGCTACTCGCACCAAGCCAGGGGTGCGAGTCGTCAGCCTGGTCCAGCCCGTTCCTGCCACTCGCAACAAGCCAGGGGTGCGAGTCGTCAGTCCGGTGAGGCCCGTTCCGGCTCCACGCACCAAGCCAGGGGTGCGCATCGTCAGCCCGGTCCGGCCCGTCGCTGCTCCACGCACCAAGCCAGGGGTGCGAGTCGTCAGTCCGGTGAGGCCCGTTCCGGCTCCACGCATCAAGCCAGGGGTGCGCATCGTCAGCCCGGTCCGGCCCGTTGCTGCTCCACGCACCAAGCCAGGGGTGCGAGTCGTCAGTCCGGTGAGGCCCGTTCCGGCTCCAGGCACCAAGCCAGGGGTGCGTATCGTCAGCCCGGTCCGGCCCGTTGCTGCTCCACGCACCAAGCCAGGGGTGCGCATCGTCAGCCAGGTCCGGTCCTTTCCTGCCTCACGCACCAAGCCAGGGGTGCGCGTCGTCGGTCCGGCACAACCCGTGCCTGGGTCACCGGTGCCTAACCAGGTACCGGTCAACGGCTCCACTACGGAGTTGAAGCTAACCGCTCCTGCTTCGTCCAGTCCAGCTCCAGCTAGCGGGGCCAGACCGGACCAGGGGCGCTATGGGGGGTTTGTTGGAGGGTGGTGGGCAAGCCCGGAGCCAGAACCGCCGCCGAGGAGGTATGCCCACCCAGCCCTCCCCTGTTTTGCTCTTTTGAGGCGCGGTCGCAGTCCGCGCCTTTAGGGGGGGTACTGCATTGGTCTACTTCTCTCCCTGACGATCGTGACATCTGCACATCTATCACTCCAGTGTTAATACTAAATTGTAACTATTTTGCACTATGGCCTATTTATTGCCTTACCTCCATAACTTACTACATTTGCACACACTGTATATAGATTTTCTATTATGTTATTGACTGAACGTTTTGTTTATTCCATATGTAACTCTGTGTTGTTGTTGTTTTTATCGCACTGCTTTGCTTTATCTTGGCCAGTTCGCAGTTGTAAATGAGAACTTGTTCTCAACTGGCTTACCTGGTTAAATAAAGGTGAAATAAATAAAAAATAAAGAAGAGGACTGGCTACCCCTCAGAGCCTGGTTTCTTTTCGATACTAGAACATGAAAAACGGTTCAGTACTAGAATTTATGTCACGTTCGGTAATTCTGTCAAATGTTTCTCACGTCATATACGGATTGTGAGGATCAAGTCGGTCTAGTAATTTGTCGGAATCTTCTCAAGGGGGAAGTAGAAAACTAGCCAGGCAACTTACGCTCGAAGCTGACACAGTGCAAGCCACTTTTGAGAAGCAAGCGAGAGGAAAAAGATAATGTCGACAGCATGGCAAGAGGTTTTACAAAGCAGTGCAGTGCAAGGGAGGTTTACTTGCAAAATGACATAAAAATGTTTACACAACTACATTTGAATTATGTTTGAGTAACAATGACATTAAAATATATTCAGCATGTCATTCATGTGAGCATTATAATATGACAACCCAAAAGTAATGTGAAATGCACTCATAACTTAAGACAGCAATATATTTAGACTACTTCGCATTTGTCTGGGCTTGTGGGTTTGCTAGCAGTAGCTGTCAGGGTTGAGTGTAGGGGTGGTGTAGAATCAGGCGCAGGACACACAGAGGTTTCGAACAGCGTCTTTAGTAAAGTCCAAAACAACGAGCCATACACGGCAACAGGCTACAGGCGAACTTTACGCAAACAGTAAAGTAAGCTAAGGCGCACAAAGTGCGGAACTCTCTCTCAAAACAACAAAAGTCAGAGAGAACAGAAAAAACTAACTAACACACAACGTGACAAGGAACAATTCCACACAACACCTGACCAAACACAAGAGAACTAAATAGGACGCCTAATTAAACACTAATAAGGAACAGGTGTAGCAAAAAAGACAAAACCAATCAAACATAGAAACGGTGGCAGCTAGTACTCCGGAGACGACGACCGCCGAAGCCTGCCCGAACAAGGAGAAGGAGCAGCCTCGGCCGAAACCGTGACAGTACCCCCCCCCCCTTGACGCGCGGCTCCAGCCGTGCGCCGACCCCGGCCTCGGGGACGACCAGGAGGACGCGGAGCAGGGCGCGTGGGATGACCACGATGGAACTCGGTCAGAAGAGACGGGTCTAGGATGTCCCTCCTCGGCACCCAGCACGCTCCTCCGGGCCGTACCCCTCCCACTCCACGAGATATTGGAGACCCCCCATCCGGCGTCTCGAATCTAGGATGGACCGAACAGTGTACGCCGGAGCCCCCTCGATGTCCAACGGGGGCGGAGGAGTCTCTTCTATCTCATAGTCCTGGAGTGGACCAGCTACCACCGGCCTGAGGAGAGACACATGGAACGAGGGGTTAATATTCTTGTAATCAATGGGCAGTTGTAACCTGTAACACACCTCGTTCAATCTCCTCAGGACTTTAAAAGGCCCCACAAACCGCCGACCCAGTTTCCGGCAGGGCAGGCGGAGGGGCAGGTTTCTGGTCGAGAGCCAGACTCGATCTCCAGGTGCGTACACTGGCCCCTCACTGCGGTGGAGATCGGCACTCGTCTTATGTCGACGGATGGCACGCTGCAGGTGGACGTGTGCAGCGTTCCACGTCTCCTCCGAGCGCCGCACCCACTCATCCACCGCAGGAGCCTCGATCTGGCTCTCATGCCAAGGTGCCAGAACCGGCTGGTACCCTAACACACACTGGAAAGGGGTTAGTTTAGTGGAGGAGTGGCGGAGAGAGTTCTGTGCCATCTCGGCCCAGGGAACATATCTTGCCCACTCCTCCGGCCGGCCCTAGCAATACGACCTCAGAAACCTACCCACATCCTGGTTGACACGTTCGACCTGCCCATTACTCTCCGGGTGGTATCCCGAGGTAAGGCTCACCGAAACCACCAACCGTTCCATAAACGCTCTCCAAACTCTGGAGGTAAACTGGGGGCCTCGATCAGACACTATATCCTCGGGTACCCCGTAATGCCGGAAGATGTGGGTAAATAGAGCCTCAGCGGTCTGTAGGGCAGTCTGAAGACCCGGCATGGGAAGGAGACGACAGGCCTTCGAGAACCGATCCACAACGACCAGGATGGTGGTATTCCCCTGGGAGGGGGGAAGGTCTGTAACAAAATCCACCGAGAGGTGAGACCAGGGTCGTTGTGGAACGGGCAGGGGTTGTAACTTACCCCTGGGCAAGTGTCTGGGCGCCTTACACTGGGCACACACCGAGCAGGAGGAGACATAAATCCTCACATCCCTGGCTAACGTTGGCCACCAGTACTTTGTGCTAAGGCAGTGCACTGTCCGGCCAATACCTGGATGCCCAGAGGAGGGTGACGTGTGAGCCCAATAAATGAGTCGATCCCGGACCTCGAGCGGGATGTACGTCCGACCCACCGGACACTGTGGAGGGCTAGGGTCGGTGCGTAACGCCCGCTCGATCTCCGTATCGACCTCCCATACCACCGGTGCAACCAGACAAGACTTAGGTAGTATGGGAGTGGGCTCAACGGACCTCTCCTCCGTGTCATACCGCCGAGACAGGGCATCTGCCTTTCCATTTTGGGACCCAGGGATGTAAGTGATCTTAAACACGAACCGGGCTAGAAACATAGTCCACCGAGCCTGGCGAGGATTTAGCCTCCTAGCTGCCCGAATGTATTCCAGGTTACGGTGGTCAGTCAAAATGAGAAAAGGGTGTTGAGCCCCCTCAAGCCAATGCCTCCACACCTTTAGGGCTTGTACCACGGCTAACAGCTCCCTGTCCCCTACGTCATAATTACGCTCCGCCAGACTGAGCTTCTTCGAATAAAAAGCACAGGGGCGGAGTTTAGGTGGTGTGCCGGACCGTAGTGAGAGAACGGCCCCGATACCGGCTTCAGACGCGTCCACCTCCTCTTGGAATGGTAAAGCGGGATCCGGGTGCGCCAACACCGGAGCCGAGGTAAACAGGTCCTTCAGTCTCCCAAAAGCCCTGTCCGCCTCCGCTGACCACCGCAAGCGCACCGGACCCCCCTTCAGAAGGGACGTTATGGGAGCTGCCACCTGTCCAAAGCCCCGGATAAACCTCCGGTAGTAATTCTTAAAACCCAAGAACTGCTGCACCTCTTTAACCGTGGTTGGGGTTTGCCAATTACGCACGGCTGACACACGGTCAAGCTCCATCTTCACCCCTGACGCAGACAACTGATAACCCAAAAAGGAGACCGACTCCTGGAAGAACAGACATTTCTCTGCCTTGACATACAGGTCATGCTCCAACAACCTCCTCAACACTCGGCGCACCAGGGCTACATGCTCGGCTCGGGTAGAACTGTACACCAGAATATCGTCTATGTACACGACTACTCCCTGCCCCTGCATGTCCCGGAAAATCTCATCTACAAAGGATTGGAAGACTGATGGCGCATTCATTAACCCGTATGGCATGACGAGATACTCGTAATGACCGGAGGTAGTACTAAATGCTGTCTTCCATTCATCGCCCTCTCTACTGCGCACCAAGTTATATGCGCTCCTGAGGTCCAATTTTGTGAAGAACCGTGCCCTGTGTAATGACTCCGTCATAGTCGCAATCAGAGGGAGATGATAACTATATTTTACAGTAATCTGATTGAGACCGCGGTAATCAATACACGGGCGCAAACCTCCATCCTTCTTCTTCACAAAAAAGAAGCTCGAGGACGCGGGCGAAGTGGAAGGCTGTATGTATCCCTGTCTCAGAGACTCGGCAATGTATGTCTCCATCGCCCTCTTCTCCTCTTGTGACAAAGGATACACATGGCTCCGCGGGAGCGCAGCTCCTGCCTGGAGGTCTATCGCACAATCCCCCTGTCTATGAGGCGGCAACCGCGCCGCTCTCGTCTTGCTAAACACGAGTGCCAAATCCTCATACTCGGGGGGAATGTGCAGTGCGGGCATTTGGTTCGGACTCTCCACCGAGGTCGCCTCTACGGAAACACCCAGACATAGCCCCTCACACTGGGCAGACCACCCCTTCAGAGCCTTCTCTCGCCACGAAATAGTAGGATCATGGGTAATCAACCAGGGAAGCCCCAGTAACACCGGATACGCAGGAGAGTCGATCAGATAGAGCTGAATCGTCTCCTCATGACCCCCCTGCGTCTCCATCCTAAGTGGCACTGTGACCTCCCTAATCAACCCGGATCCTAACGGACGGCTATCTAGGGCATGTACCGGGAAATGATTATTTACCGAAAGGAGAGGGATCCCTAACTCTACACAAAATTTACGATCTACAAAATTCCCAGCTGCGCCTGAATCTACTAGCGCCTTATGCTGGGAACGAGGTGCAACCTGTGGAAAACAAACAGGTATAGTTATGTGTACGACAGAAAGCTCTGGGTAAGTGGGGCGCCTACTCACCTGGGAGGACTCCCCAATGCGTGGCCTGCCTTCTCCTCCACCAGGAGACCCTCCCCAGCACCTAGCCGCGGTGTGCCCTCCACGGCCACAGTTGGTGCAGGGGACGGCCCCCCTTGGGCTCCTTCTCCTCCGTTCTCTAGCGCCAGCACCTCCGAGCTCCATAGGACTCGGCTCGGAGGTGCTGGAGGGTGGAATGGGCGACCCCACCCGGGACGCCCGCGAGTGGCGAGCAGGGTGTCCAGCCGAATGGCCATGTCCACCAATTGGTCAAACGACAGCGTGGTATCCCTACACGCCAACTCTCTCTGGACGTCCTCCCGGAGGCTGCAGCGGAAGTGATCTATGAGGGCCCGCTCATTCCCCCCTGCATCTGCCGCTAGAGTCCGGAACTCCAGTGCAAACTCCTGAGCGCTCCTCATCCCCTGCCGGAGGTAGAATAGACGCTCCCCCGCCGCCTTCCCCTCTGGTGGATGGTCAAACACTGCACGGAAGCGGCGGGAGAACTCCGCATAGGTGATAGTAGCGGCGTCCATTCTCCTCCATTCGGCGTTGGCCCACTCCAACGCCTTGCCGGTGAGACAGGAGATGAGGGCGGAAACGCTCTCGTGTCCCGAGGGCGCCGGGTGTACTGTGGCGAGGTAGAGTTCAACTTGCAGCAGGAACCCTTGACACCCGGCAGCGGTGCCGTCGTACGCCCTCGGGAGCGAGAGCCGAATCCCACTGGGTTCCGGAAGTTGGACAGGCGGACTGATCGATGGTGCTGGTGTGGTAGGTGGGGGCGTGGGTACCCCGCTGGTCTCCCATCGATGGAGGGTGTTCATAACTCTATCCAGAGCGTGTCCGATTTGATTAATCCTGTCCTCCTGTCCACGAAGACGCTCCTCGATGATTTCACTGGGTGCGGTAGCTCCTGCTGATTCCATAACTGTGTGTAATTATGTCAGGGTTGAGTGTAGGGGTGGTGTAGAATCAGGCGCAGGACACACAGAGGTTTCGAACAGCGTCTTTAGTAAAGTCCAAAACAACGAGCCATACACGGCAACAGGCTACAGGCGAACTTTACGCAAACAGTAAAGTAAGCTAAGGCGCACAAAGTGCGGAACTCTCTCTCAAAACAACAAAAGTCAGAGAGAACAGAAAAAACGAACTAACACACAACGTGACAAGGAACAATTACACACAACACCTGACCAAACACAAGAGAACTAAATAGGATGCCTAATTAAACACTAATAAGGAACAGGTGTAGCAAAAAAGACAAAACCAATCAAACATAGAAACATAGAACGGTGGCAGCTAGTACTCCGGAGACGACGACCGCCGAAGCCTGCCCGAACAAGGAGAAGGAGCAGCCTCGGCCGAAACCGTGACAGTAGCCACTAGCCGGCCATCAGCCCTGGGCGGAGCATTGTACCCTGGCAGTTGAAATGCACTCTGGGAATCGTAGTATGCTGTGTAAAATGTATTGTATTTCTATGGTGTGTAGACTATTGCAATATGCCTATAGAAGCTTCAGAAATGAGCGTCTATAGGCATATTAGGAACAGCGCCGGAGAAGGAACAGCACCGGAGAAGATGGCTGCCGGAGAAGATGGCTGCCGTTTTACAGCCCTCTAACCAATTGTACTATTATGTGTGTTTTTCCGCGTTATTTGTCATTTATTTTGTACATAATGTTTCTGCCATCGTCTCTTATAACCAAAAAGAGCTTCTGGATATCAGGACAGCGATTACTCACCTCGTATTGGACGAAGATTTTTTCTTCAACGAGGCGACCGCGAAGGATATCATACAGACACCCGACAAGGCCCAAATCCCCGTCATTCGCATGAGGAAGAGACGGAGATATCGTGGACGTAGGTCGGGGTGTCTTGTAAGGATCCGACGGCGAGCGAGTAAACTGCCGCTCCCATCAATCCTATTAGCCAATCTTCAATCATTGGAGAACAAATTGGATGACCTAAGATTACGGTTATCCTACCAACGGGACATTAAAAACTGTAATATCTTATGTTTCACCGAGTCGTGGCTGAACGACGACATGGATAACATACAGCTAGCAGGCTATACGCTACATCGGCAGGATAGAACAGCTGACTCCGGTAAGACAAGGGGTGGCGGTCTGTGTATATTTGTAAACAACAGCTGGTGCACAAAATCAAATACTAAGGAAGTCTCGAGGTTTTGCTTGCCTGAGGTAGAGTATCTTATGATAAGCTGTAGACCACACTATTTACCAAGAGAGTTTTCATCTATATTTTTCATAGCTGTCTATTTACCACCACAAACCAATGCTGGCATTAAGATTGCACTGAATGAGTTGTATAAGGCCATAAATCAACAGGAAAACGCTCATCCAGATGCAGCGCTCCTAGTGGCCAGGGACTTTAATGCAGGGAAACTTAAATCCGTTCTACCTAATTTCTACCAGCATGTTAAATGTGCAACCAGAGGAAAAAAAACTCTGGACCACCTTTACTCCACACACAGAGACGCATACAAAGCTCTCCCTCGCCCTCCATTTGGCAAATCTGACCATAACTCTATCCTCCTGATTCCTGCTTATAAGCAAAAACTAAAGCAGGAAGCACCAGTGACTGGGTTAATAAAAAAGTGGTCAGATAATGCAGATGCTAAGCTACAGGACTGTTTTGCTAGCACAGACTGGAACATGTTCCGGGATTCTTAAGACAGCATTGAGGAGTACACCACAACAGTCACTGGCTTCATCAATAAGTGCATCGATGATGTCGTCCCCACAGTGACCGTACGTACATACCCCAACCAGAAGCCATGGATTACAGGAAACATCCGCACTGAGCTAAAGGGTAGAGCTGCCGCTTTCAAGGAGCGGGACTCTAACCCGGACGCTTATAAGAAATCATGGCTCACATCAACAGCATTATCCCAGAAACCCTAGACCCACTCCAATTTGCATACCGCCCCAACAGATCCACAGATGATGCAATCTCTATTGCACTCCACACTGCCCTTTCCCACCTGGACAAGAGGAACACCTACGTGAGAATGCTATTCATTGACTACAGCTCAGCATTCAACACCATAGTGCCCTCTAAGCTCATCACTAAGCTAAGGATCCTGGGACTAAACACCTCCCTCTTCAACTGGATCCTGGACTTCCTGACGGGCCGCCCCCAGGTGGTAAGGGTAGGTAACAACACATCTGCCACACTGATCCTCAACACGGGGGCCCCTCAGGGGTGCGTGCTCAGTCCCCTCCTGTACTCCCTGTTCACCCATGACTGCATGGCCAGGCACGACTCCAACACCATCATTAAGTTTGCCGACGACACAACAGTGGTAGGCCTGATCACCGACAATGATGAGACAGCCTATAGGGAGGAGGTCAGAGACCTGACCGTGTGGTGCCAGGACAACAACCTCTCCCTCAACGTGACCAAGACAAAGGAGATGATTGTGGACTACAGGAAAAAAAAGAGGACTGAGCACGCCCCCATTCTCATCGATGGGGCTGTAGTGGAACAGGTTGAGAGCTTCAAGTTCCTTGGTGTCCACATCACCAACGAACTATCATGGTCCAAACACACCAAGACAGTCTTGAAGAGGGCACGACAAAGCCTATTCCCCCTCAGGAGACTGAAAAGATTTGGCATGGGTCCTCAGATCCTCAAAAGATTCTACAGCTGCACCATCGAGAGCATCCTGACTGGTTGCATCACCGCCTGGTATGGCAACTGCTTGGCCATATGGCAAAAGCTTCCTGCCATCCAGGACCTCTATACCAGGCGGTGTCAGAGGAAGGCCCTCAAAATTGTCAAAGACTCCAGCCACCCTAGTCATAGACTGTTCTCTCTGCTACCGCACGGCAAGCGGTACCGGAGTGCCAAGTCTTGGTCCAAAAGACTTCTCAACAGCTTCTACCCCCAAGCCATAAGACTCCTGAACAGCTAATCATGGCTACCCGGACTATTTGCACTGCCCCCCCACCCCATCCTTTTACGCTGCTGCTACTCTGTTAATTATTTATGCATAGTCACTTTAACTCTACCCACATGTACATATTACTTCAACTACCTCAACTAGCCGGTGCCCCCACACATTGACTCTGCACCGGTACCCCACTGTATATATAGCCTCCCTACTGTTATTTTATTTTACTTCTGCTCTTTTTTTCTCAACACTTTTTTTGTTGTTGTTTTATAATTACTTTTTTTGTTAAAAAGAAATGCACTGTTGGTTAAAGGCTGTAAGTAAGCATTTCACTGTAATGTCTGCACCTGTTGTATTCGGCGCATGTGGCCAATAAAATTTGATTTGATTTGATTTAACTATTAGTTTAATACATTAAATTACTGAGCTGTAATGAATAATGAACCATAGGTCTAATGAATGTCATTTGACCCAATATTTTGGCCATAGATGAGCAAATATTCCCTGATACAGTGCATTCGGAAAGTATTCAGACCCCTTGACTTTCTTACGTTACAACCTTATTCCCTAAAATCTAATAAAAAAAAATTTATTCTCATCAATCTACACACAATACGTGATAATGACAAAGCAAAAACTGTTTTTTTGAATATTTTGCAAAAACATAAAGGAATGAGACTCGAAATTGAGCTCAGGTGCATCCTGTTTTCATTGATCATCCTTAAGATGATTCTACAACTTGATTGGAGTCCACATGTGGTAAATTCAATTGATTGGACATGATTTGGACAGGCACACACCTGTCTATATAAGGTCCCACAGCTGACAGTGCATGTCAGAGCAAAAACCAAGCCATGAGGTTGAAGGAATCGTAGAGCCCCATGACAGGATTGTGTCGGGGAACAGATCTGGGGAAGGATATTGAATGTCCCCAAGAACACAGTGGCCTCCATCATTCTGAAATGGAAGAAGTTTGGAACCACCAAGACTCTTCCTAGAGCTGGCCGCCCAGCTTCCTAGAGCTGGCCTTGATCAGGGAGGTGACCAAGAACCCGAATGTCACTCTGACAGAGCTCCAGAGTTCCTCTGTGGAGATGGCAAAACCTTCCAGAAGGACAACCATCTCTGCAGCACTCCACCAATCAGGCCTTTATGGTAGAGTGGCCAGATGGAAACCACTCCTCAGTAAAAAGCACATGTTTGCTAAAAGGCACCTAAAGGACTCTCAGACCATGAGAAACAAGATTCTCTGGTCTGATGAAAACAAGACTGAACTCTTTGGCCTGAATGCCAAGCCTCAAATCTGGAGGATACCTGGCACCATCCCTACAGTGAAGCATGGTGGTGGCAGCATCATTCTGTCGGGATATTTTTCAGCGACAGGGACTGGGAGACTAGTCTGGATCGAGGGAAAGATGAACAGAGAGAACCTTGATGAAAACCTGCTCCACAGCGCTCAGGACCTCAGACTGGGGCGAAGGTTCACCTTCCAACAGGACAACGACCCTAAGCACACAGCCAAGACAATGCAGGAGTGGCTTCGGGACAAGTCTCTAAATGTCCTTGAGTGGCCCAGCCAGAGCCCGGACTTGAACCCAATCGAACATCTCTGGAGAGACCTGAAAATAGCTGTGCACTGATGCTCCCCATCCAACCTGACAGAGCTTGAGAGGATCTGCAGAGCAGAATGGGAGAAACTCCTCAAATACAGGTGTTTCAACAAAGTACTGAGTAAAGGGTCTGAATACTTATGTAAATGTGTTACAATTTGCTAAAATGTCTAAAAACGTGTTTTTGCTTTGTCATTATGGGGTATTGTGTGTAGATTGATGAGGGAAAAAAACGTTTTCATAAATTTAGAATAAGGCTGTAACGTTACAAAATGTGGAAAGGTGAAGGGGTCTGAATACTTTCCGTATGCACTGTATCTTAATACCTGTAAAGGAATTATGGGATAGTAGTAGATGAAAAAAACCTGAGCTGTCAAGAGGTAGAGGAATGGACTAATTGGGCAACCTTGCCTCACTCCTCTGTTGAGTTCAACTATAGGTGATGTACCATTGGCACATTTTACAGAGCTATTACTTATTGATTTAATAAAGAAATATCCACAATTAAAGTGGAGGGGATCAAAAAGAAACTTATGGCTTACAATATCAAAGGCCTTCTGGAAATCTAGAAATAAAATCATAGGGTCACCATCAAGTAATTCATTATATACAACCATATAACTTCCTGATTCTCCCAGTGACATGAAAATGAGCTCGTTCTAGCTTTTGGTGTGAATGAATTGATGTTTATGACAAAAAATGTATGTTGTTGTTATGTTGTTGTAATGGGGCGCAGTGGTCTAAGGCACTGCATCGCAGTGCTAGCTGTGCCACTAGAGATCCTGGCTCTGTCGTAGCCGGCCGCGACCGGGAGACCCATGGGGCGGTGCACAATTGGCCCAGCTTCGTCCAGGGTAGGGGAGGGAATGGCCGGCAGGGATGTAGCTCAGTTGGTAGAGCATAGCGTTTGCAACGCCAGGGTTGTGGGATCGATTCCCACGGGGGGCCAGTATGAGAAAAAAAAATGTATGCACTCACTAACTGTAAGTCGCTCTGGATAAGAGCGTCTGCTAAATGACGTAAATGTAATGACTATATTTTTGACAGCTTTTACTTTTTCTCCACTACATTCCTAAAGAAAATATGTAATTTTTACTCCCATAAATTTACAACCTCATAGTACACGTTACATTTCAATTGCTAGGCATGACAGGAAAAGGGTCCAATTCACTCGCTTATCAAGAGAACACATTGTCATCCCTATACTGTCTCTGATCTGGCGAACTCGCTAAACATAAGCGCTTCATTTGTAAATGATGTCTGAGTATTGGAGTTTTCCCCTGGCTATCCGTAAATTAGAAAAACAAGAAAATTGTTCCGTCTGGTTTGCTTAATATAAGGCATTTGAAATGATTCATAGCATTTACTTTTACTTTTTATACTTAAGTATATTTTAGCAATTACATTTACTTATGATACTTAAGTATATTTAAAACCAAACACTTTTATACTTTTACCCAAGTACTATTTTACTGGGTGACTTTTACTTGAGTCATTTTCTATTAGGGTACTGTATCTTTACTTTTACTCAAGTATCTTTACTTTTCCACCACTGATTATTTCAGGCCTCACTCTTGTCGGCCTGACTACTCTTTAGTTCATGCATCGCTTAAAAAAATGCACTATTAATCAACATCTCTCTATAAAAAAGACAACCATTGCTTTTCTAATCAATGCATGTCACTGAGTTATAATATATTTTGTACCAGGGTTATAATATCTCTGTCAACCTGTGTGTGTGTGCATGCGTGCAAGTGCATGGCTTCAGCCCGTGTGTGTGCATGCACGCATGCGTCCGTGTGTGTGTTCCTCTCTGACTGACACATCCTTTTTTTCTCCAGAGTGAATATCTCCACAGAAAAGTAAACTGGAGCCAGCCATCAAATCGCCCCCACCTGCCCCCCAACTGCTCTCCAATTACATCAAGGCTAAGGGGGTTCAGAACCCAGAACCAGTTTGAAAAGCATTTTTAATCAAACCACATTAATCACGCTCCTTTCCCGCCAGTCTCCCGAGTGGCGCAGTGGTCTGGAGATCCTGGTTCGAATCTAGGCTCTGTCATAGCCGACCGCGACCGGGAGACCCATGGGGCGGCGCACAATTGGCCCAGGGTAGGGGAGGGAATGGCCGGCAGGGATGTAGCTCGGTTGGTAGAGCATGGCGTTTGCAACGCCAGGGTTGTGGGGTTGTTTCCCACGGGGGGCCAGTATGAAAAAAAAATAAAAAAAATAAAAAAATGTATGCACTCACTAACTGTAAGTCGCTCTGGATAAGAGTGTCTGCTTATTTCCAGCATGGAACATATCCTCTCAGTTAGGCCTGTAAACTGCAGCCTGAGCACAGCGCCACGCATTGCCAAGCATAACATAAACTAATAACAGCACATCATCATAGTGTGGGTTGTTAATTAATGAGTGGTATTAATTAGTAGTTACAGGTGTTCGGTTCTCACTGCGTTTACACAGGCAGCACAATTCTGATCTTTTGGCAAAAGATATGATCTGATTGGTCAAAAGACCAATTAGTGGCAAAAAGATCAGAATTGGGCTGCCTGTGTAAACCCAGCCATGGTGACTTAGGCTACATGGGAAATCAGTTTGGCAGTGGCTAGTTTAACTAAATCACAAAGTATGGATTGCAGTTACTCCTTGCCCATAGACTGTGTTTAAGGTAAGGAAACAAATATGTAAAGATGTAAAATCGCAGAACTAGCCCTTCTATTGTTGGGCAAGTACCAAACGCACCTCTGAACCAAATATGGTGAAAGGAAATTAAAGGGAAGAGTTATATTCTTCAAGAATCAATGGCTATATGTCATAAATTTAAAAGTCCAAAAATTTATATACCAATCCTTGATTGCCCCTTTGAATTACACATCTTCAGATACAGAAAGGTGGTAGGCATAGTTTGATCTCAGTTTGATATTATCAATAAAAAACTAATCAAGAAGTCCTCAAACTCATCATCGATAACTGTACTTTGACACGTTACTGACCCAGAAGGGGCCTTCCATCTGTCCTCCTGAACTATGGAGAGATCACACACACACACACATCACTCCGCTACAGTGGCCCACACATGGTATAGGGTCCAAGAGCAATTAGTGCAGTAGCCCCCCCCCCCACCCCACCCCTCACACACCCCTGGGGAGGCCTGATGGAGTGGAGCTTCATCTGCCTAACGGGCTGGCAGGCCTCCACCAGGCTGAAGACACAGCACAGCGGAGAGAGACACAACAGGTCGCTGATCCCTGGCCTCCAAGCCCTAACCCAGTTTTGTCCTGCTGGAGCTGACATGGTGCTATTGTCGAGCCAAAACACTCATTTAGTCAAATCAAATCAAATCAAATTTTATTGGTCGCATACATATATTTAGCAGAAGTTATTGCAGGTGTAGCGAAATGCTTGTGTTCCTAGCCAAAACAGTGCAGTAATATCTAACAAATGACAACAATACACACACATCTAAAAGTACAATAATGGAATTAAGAACTATATAATATTAGGAAGAGCAATGTCGGAGTTCGGAGTATAAATGCAGTATATATATATATATATATATATATATACCGTGCATTTGGAAAGAGTTCAGACCCCTTGACTTTTTCCACATTGTGCTACATTACAGCCTTATTCTAAAATTGATTAAATCGTTTTTTTTCCCTCATCAATTTACACACAATACCCCAAAACGACAAAACTAAAACAGCTTTTTAGAAATTTGTGCAAAAAAATAATAAAATAAAAGGAAATATCACATTTACATACAGTACCAGTCAAATGTTTGGACACACCTACTTATTCAAGAGTTTTTCTTTATTTTTAATATTTTCTACAATGTAGAATAATAAGGAAGACATCAAAACTATTAAATAACACATATGGAATCATGTAGTAACCCAAAAAGTGTTAAACAACTCAAAATATATTTTAGATTTTAGATTCTTCAAAGTAGCCACCTTTTGCCTTGATAAAAGCTTTGCACACTCGTGGCATTCTCTCAACCAGCTTCATGAGGAATGCTTTTCCAACCGTCTTGAAGGAGTTCCCACATATGCTGAGCACTTGTTGGCTGCTTTTCCTTCACTCTGGCGTCAAACTCATCCCAAGCCATCTCAATTCGGTTTAGGTCGGGTGATTGTGGAGGCCAGGTCATCTGATGCAGCACTCCATCACCCTTCTTGGTCAACTAGCCCTTAAACAGCCTGGATGAGTGTTTTGGGTAATTGTCCTGTTGAAAAACAAATGATAGTCTGTCAGGTTGGATGGGGAGCGTCGCTGCACAGCTATTTTCAGGTCTCTCGAGTGGTGCAGTGGTCTAAGGCACTGTGCCACTAGAGATCCTGGTTCGAATCCAGGCTCTGTCGTAGCCGGCTGCGACCGGGAGACCCATGGGTTGATGCACAATTGGTCCTGGGTAGGGGAGGGAATGGCCGGCAGGCATGTAGCTCAGTTGGTAGAGCATGGCGTTCGCAATGCCAGGGTTGTGGGTTTGATTCCCACAGGGGGCCAGTATGAACAAAAAATATATATATATATATATATATGTATGCACTCACTAACTGTAGGTCGCTCTGTATAAGAGTGTCTACTAAAATGTAAAATGTAAAATGTCTCTCCAGAGATGTTCAATCGGGTTCAAGTCCAGACTTATCCCTAAGCCACTCCTGCATTGTGGTGGAGTGGTCCTCTGTAGCTCAATTGGTAGAGCATGGTGCTTGTAACACCAGGGTAGTGGGTTTGATCCCCGGGACCACCCATAAGTAAAAATGTATGCACACATGACTGAAAGTCGCTTTGGATAAAAGTGACAGAGCTCCAGAGTTCCTCTGTGGAGATGGGAGAACCTTCCAGAAGGACAACCATCTCTGCAGCACTCCACCAATCAGGCCTTTATGGTAGAGTGACCAGACGGAAGCCACTCCTCAGCAAAAGGCACAGCCCGCTTGGAGTTTGCCAAAAGGCACCTAAAGACTCTCAGACCATGAGAAACAAGATTCTCTGGTCTGATGAAACCAATATTAAACTCTTTGGCCTGAATGCCAAGCATCACGTTTGGAGGAAACCTGGCACCATCCCTACGGTGAAGCATGGTGGTGGCAGCATCATGCTGTGGGGATGTTTTTCAGCTGCGGGTACTGGGACAATAGTCAGGATCGAGGCAAAGATGAACGGCGCAAAGTACAGAGAGATCCTTCATGAAAACCTGCTCATGTCCTCAGACTGGGGTGAAGGTTCACCTTCCAACAGGACAACGACCCTAAGCACACAGCCAAGACAACGCAGGAGTGGCTTCAGGACAAGTCTCTGAATGTCCTTGAGTGGCCCAGCCAGAGCCTGGACTTGAATCCGATTGAACATCTCTGGAGATACCTGAGAATAGCTGTGCAGCAGCGCTCCCCATCCAACCTGACAGAGCTTGAGAGGATCAGAGAAGAATGGGAGAAACTCTCCAAATACAAGTGTGCCAAGCTTGTAGCGTCATATCCAAGAAGACTCGAGGCTGTAATCGTTGCCAAAGGCGCTTCAACAAAGTACTGAGTAAAGAGTCTGAATACTTATGTAAATGTGATATTTCCGTTTTTTATTTTTAATATATTTGCAAGAATGTCAAAAAACCTGTTTTTGCTTTGTCATTATGGGGTATTGTGTGTAGATTGATGAGGGATTTTTTTAAAAGTCAATTTTATAATAAGGCTGTAACGTAACAAAATGTGGATAAAGTCAAGGGGTCTGAATACTTTCAGAATGCACTGTAATCACTTTTAAAACAGTTAATTAGGTGTAAGGAGGTATGCTTGTCTGCACAAATTAGCAGGCGTGACAGATTATGCAAGACAGAGGATCTCAACCTCGCTCCGCCAGGACGGAGTCACCGAGGACTTGTTGCCTCATCAGGGCCAAGAGGATGTCCTAGTCAGGCCACATGGTCAGGAAAAACTCCTGGACCTAATATGGAAGTCAGAAGCGGTAGCTGTCTCTCCTGTTGCTTTGTACTGATAGGGTATTAACTAGTGATATATTGGTAAAAATTCAGCCGTCCATTGCAAAACCGTTACAGTACAAGCTTAATTGCATCCAGAGTATAAATCGATCATCAATGCTTGTCGCTCAGTTCTGTCTTTACGAGTCACTCAACAAGCTGACAAGGTGCCACGCACAGTATCCTCTCTGTCAGGATTTTAAACCAAGAAAGAAAAAAAAAGTTTGTAAACATAGCTACATTCATTTAGTTGAACATCCTTTATACAGAATGTCTTTGTTTTTGTAATCACATTTGTTGCAGTTGATCATCCCTTATACAGAACGTATTCTCTCCATCTTCTGATCACATGTGCTGCCAGGTTTTATCCATGGACTGAATATGCTCCTTAGCCTTCATCCTCAACACCGCGATGCTGGAGCTACATTCCACTTGCTCATGGATTGGGTACTTATCGTTGAAGCTGGGAGAACACTGGTAGGGTGGCGGGGCCATTGACTGCATGCCCTGTACCTTCCCCTGGTGCACCATGCCATATGTTCGGGGGCTGTTGAGGAAGCTTTGGCTGTGGGAGTGGCTAGGGTAGGCAGGCTGGAGGTGAGGGCCCTGCCCTGGGCCCATGTAGCCAGGAATAGTGTTCATGGGGGTGGCACTATTCATGGGAGAGGTCAGCCAGGGGTTAGACATGGGCCCCAAGTTGGAGGACATGGGCGGCCGGTTGAAGGACAGCATGGGAGAGTCGTAGAGCTTCGTGCAGCTAGAGTCCATCTTCTCCTGACGTCGCCATTTAGCCCGACGATTCTGGAACCAAACCTGGACACGGACAGAGATGATATAGTATTATTATTCTACAGTAGGCACTCAGTAGTGTACACTACAGTGTATTATAATAGTAGGTATAATAGTATTTGAAGTAGTAGTAGGAGGAGCAGTAGAAGAGTGAACAGTAGAAGAGTCAGTAGCCTAGTATTAGTCAACAGTACTGTACAGAATTATCCTTATTGGAGTGGGCAGTGTATTTATCGATTCAACCTTTGTATTTAACCAGGACAAAACCCTTGAGGTTAGAAACCTCTTTTTCTATGGGGATCTGGCTGTATGATGAGTGTGTAGTAGTAGAAGTAGTAGTAGTAGTAGTAGTAGTAGTAGTAGTAGTAGTAGAAGTAGAAGTAGTAGTAGTAGTAGTAGTAGCAGCAGTGGCAGTGGTAGTAGTAGTTTACAGAATGGTAGTAGTATTATCAGAATCCATTGGACGGAATGGGACTGCTGTAGTAGTCGTAGTAGTAGTAGTGGTAGTAGTTTACTATAGAATTATAATAATTAGAATGGACAGTATAATTAGTGTAGTACAGTATTAGTAGTAGTATCCGTTATAGATAGCTTACAGCTCCTCATAATCAAAGTGGACAGTATGATTAGTGTACATAGGTAGTAGGAGAAGTAGTAGAAGTTTACATTATTATCAAAATTACAGTGGACTGTATAAGAGTAATAGTAGTACTAGAAAGGCGGAGGCTCCATACACTATAATAAGTGTAGTAGTGGTACTGGTAGTAGTAGAAGTAGAGGCTCCATACCTGCACGCGGACCTCAGGGAGGTTGACCTTCATGGCCAGCTCCTCCCGGCTGTAGACATCAGGGTAGTGTGACTTCTCGAAGGCCCTCTCCAGCTCGTGGAGCTGGTAGGTGGTGAAGGTGGTGCGGTTACGCCGGTGCTTCTTCTTGGGGTGGTCCTCCTCTGGGGGTTCTGGGGACTTCTCCCCGTCACTGTCCACCCCCTTCTGGAGATCTCCCAGGTCCCCATCACACTTATCACTGGAGAAAAGGCCTGATTCTGAAGGAAGACAGTAGAAGAGGAGAGGAGTGTTTGTTTAGATATGTCTATTGCATGAGCCTTTTGGTTCATCCGGCAGTGCCAGTTCTGTTTACCAAATGTGGCATACTAAGTCTTGCTTTCACGTGGTTAGAAAGTTTGTTTCCCTTTGGTGGAAATGGTGCAAGGTGAATATAGTGTTTGATGTGAATTAGTGTATTTCACAACTTTGGACAGCAACTTCTGCATAATCTATGGTAGACAATTCACAATCACATGGCATTTAGCCACAGTTCCAATATCCATACCATTTAGAATACATGTTCATTATATTGCATCATTCTAGGTAGCTAGCATGCTACTTAAGATGGATATTGCAACAGAGGATAAAGGCAATGCAAAGCTGCAGGCCTCTCCACTGAGAGTCTCTGCGGGTGACGTCATAATGTCTTTGACTGTATTCCTCTGTCCCAGTAATCCCATGGAGACAGATGCCACCTGTTAAACCTGAGTGTCCCCGTGTGCCCTGGGTTGGCCAGCTCTAATCTACACAAAGACGTTACTTGGCTTCTCTACCCGCACAAGTACCAGATCTTATTTTCTAAGAAAACGGGGTGAAGTTGGATGGATGGTAGATCCCATTAGAGCTTGTTATTGAATGAATCCAAAATCAATTGAGATTATCATCAGATCATTGGCTTAGTTAACATGCTGTAATGTTACAGTAATGGATAATTGTTATGTCATGTTATGAAAAATACTCATTACAACAAGTAACAATATATTGTGGCTTTACTGCAGTGATAAACTGTAGTCTCTGAATCTTTGCCGAAAATGAGAACCCGAGCACAGTGTGTCACTGCCTTTGATCTTGGATCAAAGATTCTAAACAAACATTCTGACTACTAATTTTACTGGACAAAATGTAAAGTCTTTACTGGTCAAACTATTGTTTCTCAATCTGTGACCAACATACATTCCTCATTAACTCCCCATTGACACTTTCCTTGTACTATTATAGTTTGTCTCTAGTGACACGTCAGATCCAGTGATGCAATTTAAAACCAGACCTGCTCTATGGGATTGTGCCAATATTTAGAATCACATCAATATCACATCAACAAAAATTGACATAAGTCATCTCACATGCACTGCTTGCACCAATGCATGCACATTGGTGTTGTAGCTGTATATGTAAATTAAATTATGTAATAAATGCAATCTATCAATTAATTAATTGAACCAATCAATCAATAACAACCATCATACTGACCGTGGAAGGCAGAGTGCTGTGTGATGTCCCCCAGGCTGGCGAGATGTCCGTAATGGTCTGACTGGACCTGCTTCCCCTGGTACTCCAGGCCCTCTGTGTCCACTTTATGGGCCCCCACATCCCCCACGGGGGTGAGCAGGGGTTCCTGGTCCTTACTGAAGCCCAGGATCACATCGATGCTGTGGACCCGGCCTCCTACGCTAGACCCCCCTCCCTTCACCATGTCATGGTAGTTGTCTGGTGACAGGCAGCCGTCATTCACCATTCCCAAGGTATCCATTGACAAATGCATCCGGAAGAGCTCTCAGGTAGCTCGATATGTTGTCCAGCTTCTGAAGGGATACCCTCAGATATAGTTGGACACGTGACAGGCAAACAGAAGTACAGGTGGTCGCTTCTCCTCACATAGGGATTATATCACGAGAAAGCAAGTCAGAGGAGAAATGGAGGCTGCTTCCATTGGGGGTTGCTGATCTTGTATTTGAAATGTCCTGTCTGTCTGCAAAACAGAGTTTGGGGAGTTAGACATGTTAGTCTCATAAAACCACAGTTTACTATACTGAAAGTTCTGTTGTGAAAGTACTTATATGCAACTTGCATATGCATATGCCACTTCTTGATATTGTGCAAATGCAATGACACAGTATTGGTTGTAATGTTACTTCAGTAACAAGTAATTTCCCTTCAGTTGGAAAACTGTGGGCATATTTGACATTGATATGCACAACTCTCATCTGACATTTCTGACTATTCTTCATGTTCCATGCTTGACTGAAATCAACCAAACCTGAACTTTTTTTCTGTATCTTTGTCATACAAACTTGTGCACCAGTTTGCATTAAAAGGTATTTTGAATGCAAAAGCATAAATTGATCAATGTAATTTGTTGAAATATTGATGTATGTAATTTGTTTAAGTCAATTATATGTTTAAAATCAATACCAATTTGCTGTTTAGTTCAAAAATATGATCTGAAATTATCAACAGGTGTTTGTAAAATAAACATATTTCTAATTATAATGTCATAGCTAGCTACATTTATCAGCAAAATAGATATAGCATAGAATTGCCAAGTTATAAGATTATATAGTAAATCATATTTGATCCTTGAAACATGGGTCTAAGAATAAATATCTGTCTTTATTTTATAGTTTTGAAAGTTTGCAGGAGAGGGAATAGATGCATTCAGATTAAGTACACCTTATGACATTGGAAAAACAATGGCACAAGACTGCAATGAAATGAAAATAATAATAATCGTAACAATGATGGTATCTTCAACAAGAAGTAGTTGTTGTAACTAAGTAGTAATAGTACTATCAACTCAAAATAAACAACAATATCACTAGTGGCATATGTAAATGTACTTACCTCTATCCAGGTAGCTTAGTTATAGTACACACATCCTCTTCCGATGCTGAGCCATGAGTTGTGACTCCTCCATCAGACATGACGGTGAATGGGAGTTCCCTTAGCTGTGCACTTGCTCCTCCCAACCTCCTTGATAGTCTGCAAGCATATACAGTAAGTGAGCAAAGTAATACGTTTCGAAACTCCCTGTAACAAGTTCCTCCCTCTGCTTAATGGCAAATCAAATAAATAAAAAATGGTCACATGCGGCGAGTACAACGGGTGTATACTTTACCGTAAAATACTTGCTTACGATTCATTCCCAACGATGCAGAGTTTTTTTTTTTTTATAAGAAAAATAAAAATAGTATAACAAGAGGAATACATTACACAATAATTTAGCTATATACTGGGAGTACCAGATCAATGTGCAGGGGCATGAGGTATTTGAGGGAGATATGTACATAAAGGCAGGGTAAATTGACTAGGCATCAGGATCAGACCGGGGCAGAAAATATTTGTATTTTGTAGTTTATTTGAAAATACCAACTTTTCAAATACTCAAGGTAGTTTAATATAGTTTATATAGAGTTTCAACTTACATGCAACTATTTTCTTTGATATTCAAATACAGGCCTCAGAAAAACGAATCATATTTGAAGGTATTTTGAATACATATCAGAAAACCAAATAATATTTGAATATATGCAAAAACAAAACAAAAACATTATTTGATGGCTTCCAAATATTTGATGAAGAACCAAAAACTACAATAGTTAGTTGAATGGTATAGTGTGTGTGTGTTTGAAACAAGAAAACGTACCCTCAGATGCCTCCTAATGCAGTATTTTCAGGTATCATTAAATGTATTTCAACCTTTTCAGTGGCATGTTGAAAGAGTCATACAGTAGTTGAGCATCACAACTTTATTTATACTTATCTGTCCAAAATATAATTGGTTAATTGGTTTGACTTTATAATGTACACTTAGGGCAATGGACATTAAGGAGAATGGACATTTACAAAATGTTCAGATATAAATGTATTGTGTAGATCAAATATGACTGTCAGATAGATTGAAATAATATAGGAGATTGTGTGTGCTCTATTCATTCTATTTATATCTTCAACATGCAGTTCCAGATACAGCCCTGCCATTTGTTGAAGGCAGCCAATCAAAAAGTTTCAGAAAAGTAGTCTATTGCTGAGATCTGTATTCAAATATATTTACAAAAGTAGTCACATTCTGAGATCTGTATTCAAATAGTTTTAAAAAGTAGTCCAAAGTAACTATTTGTTCCCCCGAAGAAATAGTTACTTTCCACAAAACATAGTTATAGTTATCCCAGGTCTGATCAGGATAGATAATAATAAGAGTAAAATATAGAACAGAGTAGCAGCTGCATATGATGTGTGTCGGTATGTGTGTGTGTGCATATGTGAATGTGTGTGTGTTTTGTATAAGAGTGTCAGTGTGTGTAAGTGACTCACTTAGTCTTGTGTGCATAGGTGCAGATACTCAGGGCATGCTGCTGGAGGAGAATGGAATTAAAACCAAAGGATTTAAGAGGCTTCATAATTGGAATCCTTCCCCTTTAAGAAGGATTGGCAGTTGTTTTCTGGTCAAGTAATTGCTGCAAATGTGGCCTGCATTCAGACCACAGAGGGAGGCCTTGGCTAATGAAGGCTTGACAAAACGTTATTTCAGAAATCTATTGTTTAAAAGATAATGGCTCCTAATAATCGCTTCATTACATACAATATATGAGAGAACAGACACAGAGATACGAAGATGTAGGCTTTGTTTGGACACAAACTGGCCCTGCAGAGGAAAGACATGAAATGACTTTATTCTGTTAAAGCCCCTGTCTGAGCGCTTGTGGATTGTGAAAAGAATGCACAGATGTCAGATAAATTAACAATGACTATGGGATCTATTTTGACAAACCTAAAGCAATGGCAGGGGTGTAGTGGCGCTCCCACACTTTTTTCAATTTGAGAATACACAGAACTGGTAAAACCTTTTAATTGTGATCAATTCTAAACACATTTTATTTAATTACCACAAAAATTCCATGAAAAACAATAGAATGACAAACCAAATAAATATGTATAGCAGCCTAGAGGTAGGTAAATGGTGGTTTCTTCCCTGTTTTCTCTCTGGCGTTGGCGAGAATGATGAATAACTGTAGGCTACGTGTGCACTGCGGTGGTCCGTCGGAACATTTCAATTTGGCCAAGATGGAGGTAATAATGCATTTAGGTTATAGTTTGAGATGCATGAATACACCACACCAAAATCTTGATTTTTAATGGCTGTTTTAGAACTAATTTCCTGCAATTCTACGTAATAATGATTTATGTTCACTACTTGGTCAATTGATTTGATAGCATGTTTAACCTACGCAAATAAATTATATGAATTGATAGTTCACCTCTTTTCTTTTATTCTGTAATAGGGTATATTGTAACCATGTGTTCAAGATAATCAAATCAAATACAGCGTAGTGTAATCTACACGATACAATGAAATGCCTACTCGCATCAAAAGCTCTCCTTGCAAACAGTGCAATGATATGAAAGGGATACTTCGGGATTGCATGCTAGTAGATACCCATAGACTTCAGGTCATTGCGCTAGTTAGCACTGACTCGCAAAACTCCCTCTAACTTTCTTCATACAGGACACAGAGACATAAAAATGATATCCACAAGTTCATCTGACTCTGATTGAGATCAATCAAATGATTGGCATGCAGGTGCAGTTTGGACGTTTCACCAGTAAACCGTGACGAATTATCATTCACGGTTGACAGTGATGATGGCGTATTTTGAAATTCGGTATGCGTAACTTGTGTTTGAAGATATTAAAAACATAATTTTTTCTTCAGACAATATGTGTGGTTATAAGCAGATGTTGCATTTGGAGGATGCATTTTATGCATATTCTATAATGATAAGCTATTCTATAGGCTACATGTCGGTACAAACTTTGATTGAGGAAATAATATATATATATATATATATATATATATATATATATATATACACTACCGGTCAAAAGTTGTAGAACACCTACTCATTCCAGGGTTTTTCTTTATTTGTGCTATTTTCTACATTGTAGAATAATAGTGAAGACATCAAAACTATGAAACAACACATATGGAATCATGTAGTAACCAGAAAACTGTTAAACAAATCTAAATATATATATATATATATATGTGAGATTCTTCAAATAGCCACCCTTTGCCTTGATGAGAGGTTTGCACACTCTTGGCATTCTCTCAACCATTTTCACCTGGAATGCTTTTCCAACAGTCTTGAAGGAGTTCCCACATATGCTGAGCACTTGTTGGCTGCTTTTCCTTCACTCTGCGGTCCGACTCATCGCAAACCATCTTTTAAATGTGCTCCCTCACCTAAACAAATAGCACTATATTACTGCATGTGTCAGAAATATTTTAGCTATTTTCACAACCAAAGTTATGGGTGCAGTAGCTGGTAGTGGCGCGAAAGGGCTAGGTTTTGATGAATAAACAAGTTGAAGGTGTGTCGAGACTTGACCCCTCACTGGCAAATCAGAATGTGCTCCATGGCTAAATATGTGGTTGCTTCAAGATGTGTATTTATGGTCCTCAAAATAAACAACTCCAATCATAATGTTAGTCCGATATAGCTTAGTTTGTTAAATAGCCTACAGAAACAAAATAACAAAATGTAGGCCTATACCATATTTGCTTAATATGTTGAACATGTTTTTGAACAATAATTGCATGGCTTCAATATGGAAATATACTGAACAAAACTATGAATGCAATTTCAACGATTTTACTGAGTTACAGTTCATATAAGGAAATCAGTCCATTGGAATAAATAAATTAGGCCCTAATCTATGGATTTCACATGACTGGGCAGAGGCACAGCCATGGGAGGGCCTGGGAGGGCATAGGAACACCCACTTGGGAGCCAGGCCCACCCACTGGGGAGCCAGGCCCAGCCAATCAGAATTACTTTTTGCCCACAAAAGGGCTTTATTACAAACATAAATACTCCTCAGTTTCATCAGGTGGCTTATGGTAGAGAAATTAACATTACATTCTCTGGCAACAGCTCTGGTGGACATTCCTGCAGTCAGTATGCCAATTGCATGCTCCCTCAAAACTTGTGACTTCTGTGGCATCTGTGACAAAACTGCACATTTCAGAGTGGCCTTTTATTTTCCCCAGCACAAGGTGCACTTGTGTAATGATCATGCTGTTTAATCAGCTTCTTGATATGCCACACCTGTCAGGTGGATGGATTATCTTGGCAAAGGAGAAATGCTCACTAACAGGGATGTAAACAAATGTGTGCACACAATTTGTGAGAAATAAGCATTTTGTGCTTATGGCATTTCTGGAATCTTTTAGTTCAGCTCATGAAACATGGGACCAACACTTTACATGTTGTGTTTATATTTTTGTTCAGTTTATATTGTTAACATATCATTTGCATTGAAATAGGCCTACTGTAAAATGCATTATGTCTGAGCCATGGAAATGCCAAACACTGTCAATAAGCAATATTACATTTGCTAATAATAAGACCCAAAAAGACAGTGAATAAATATATATATATATATATATAATTTTATTTTTTTGTATTTTACCCCTTTTTTCTCCCCAATTTCGTGGTATCCAATTGGTAGTAGTTACAGTCCCTGTCCCATCGCTGCAACCCCCGTACGGACATGGGAGAGGTGAAGGTCGAGAGTCGTGCGTCCTCCCTGAAACACAACCCAACCGAGCCGCACCGCTTCTTGACACAGTGCCCGCTTAACCCGGAAGCCAGCATGCACTGCGCCCGGCCCGCCACAGGGGTCGCTATAGCGCGATGGGACAAGGACATCCCTGCCGGCCAAACCCTCCCCTACCCTGGACGATGCTGGGCCAATTGTGCGCCACCCCATGGGTCTCCGGGTCGCGGCCGGCTACGACAGAGCCTGGATTCGAAACAGGATCTCTAGTGGGACAGTGAATAATTCTAATCAAATTCTAATAAAACCAAAAACCAGAAACTTGTTTCAAAATGTCTAAATACAGTTACAGGCACCATAATTGCTCCCCGTGGGCATATAATATTAGGCCTAAGACAACGTAGACTACGGAGAGTTTTACGAACATCCAAACTTTTCACAGGAGCTGGAAAATATCCAATATTGTCACACCAACCTTCGCTTTGGATCCCCCCTCCTGTTCAACTCAGGCGTCACCGGCCTTCTAAATGCTGCCGAACCTACTGCTTGCAAACGCCCTTCACTCATGAACCCCAGACTTGTCTCGTCATCATTACACACACCTGGTTCCAATCCCCACTCTATCACTGTATATATACTCCCTCTGCCATTTGACTTTGTCGGTCATTGTAAATGTTACTTGTTTTCCTGAGAGGAATCTCGCCTATTATTTCCTGAGAACATTATATTTTGCACTTTGGGTTCACCCTGTGCCTTTTTGTTTATGAAGAGATATTTTGAGCACAACAGCGTTTGGGTTTCGTCCCGCTTTGATCTATGGTGCTTAAATAAATTCAGTAGTTCTAAACCTGCGACTGCCTCCTGCCTACTCCTCTACACCAGTGACAGAATGACCGACCCAAGAAAACAGGAAGCAGCAGGACATCCCGACCTCTCCACTGTAGGAGCGAAGATCCGCCATCACGACTCGTGCCTGGAGCGCCTCGGGACTGCACTATCGACCTACTGCCTGGTTCTACCCTCCCACGGGGGGCACATCTACCCTCTCTCACATGCAGAGACCGAAGCCATGGAGGCCTACACTCCGGGGGAGTGGGCTGCGATTCTGCCTTGGGCAGAATACGCACAAAACTCCCTCCGTCACTCCTCCATTAACCTCAAACCCTTTCAGTGTGTTCTAGGTGATCAGCCGGCCCTGGCACCAGAGTCAGATCGAGGCTCCTGCGGTGGACGATTGGTTCCGGCGCGCCGAGGAGGTATGGAACACAGCGCACACCCGTCTCCGGCAGAAGGCGCAGGCCGATCGTCACCGCAGTGTGGCCCCGATCTTCCACCCCAGTGACAGGGTCTGGCTTGCTACGAAGGACCTGCCCCTCCGCCAGCCCTGCCGGAAGCTGAGCCCGCGGTTTGTGGGGCCGTTCAAAGTCCTGAGGACAGTCAATGAGGTGACGTAAAGATTTCATCTCACTGTCAAGTATCGTATCTCAACCTCATTTCATGTATCTCTCCTCAGGCCGGTGGCAGCTGGTCCCTTGGCAAGTGCTGGACCCCACGACGCACCTCCCCCTCCCTTGGATGTCGAGGGGGCCGTTGCGTACTCTGTCCGCAGCCTGTTGGAATCACGGTGTTGTGGGGGGCTTCTCCAGTACCTGGTCAACTGGGAGGGGTACGGTCCAGAAGAGCGGTGCTGGGTTCTGGCACGGGACGTCCTGGATCGTTCTCTCATTCGGGACTTCCACAGGCGTAGTCCCGACCGCACCGCGTCTCAGGGGTTGTCCCCAAGGTCGGCGGCGCCCCGCTGCTGGAGCAGCACCTCGAGGGGGTGTACAGTGTCACATGAGCCGTCGCTTTGGCTCCCCCTCCTGTCCAGCTCAGGCGTTCGGCATCGCTGGCCTCCTAGCTGCTGCCAAACCTACTGCTGAAAAAAACGCCCTTCACTCATCAACCCCGGACTTGTTTTGTCATCATTACACACACCTGGTTCCAATCCCCACTCTATCACTGTATACAGTTGAAGTCGTAAGTTTACATGCACAAACTATAACAAACTATAGTTTTGGCAAGTCGGTTAAGACATCTACTTTGTGCATGACACAAGTAATTTTTCCAACAATTGTTTACAGACAGATTATTTAACTTATAATTCACTGTATCACAATTCCAGTGGGTCAGAGGTTTGCATACACTAAGTTGACTGTGCCTTTAAACAGCTTAGAAAATTCCAGAAAATGATGTCATGGCTTTAGAAGCTTCTGATAGGCTAATTGACATCATTTGAGTCAATTGGAGGTGTACCTGTGGATGGATTTCAAGGCCTACCTTCAAACTCAGTGCCTCTTTCCTTGACATCATGGGAAAATCAAAAGAAATCAGCCAAGACCTTAGAAAAAAAGGTTCATCCTTGGGAGCAATTTCCAAACGCCTGAAGGTACCACGTTCATCTGTACAAACAATAGTACGCAAGTATAAACACCATAGGACTATGCAGCCGTCATACCACTCAGGAACGCGTTCTGTTTCCTAGAAATGAACGTACTTTGGTGCGAAAAGTGCAAATCAATACCAGAACAACAGGAAAGGACCTTGTGAAGATGCTGGAGGAAACAGGTACAAAAGTATCTATATCCTATATCGACATAACCTGAAAGGCCGCTCAGCAAGGAAGAAGCCACTGCTCCAAACCTTGCCATAAAAAACCCAGACTACGGTTTGCAACTGCACATGGGGACAAAGATTGTACTTTTTGGAGAAATGTCCTCTGGTCTGATGAAACAAAAATAGAACTGTTTAGCCATAATGACCATCGTTATGTTTGGAGGAAAAAGGGGGTTATTGCAAGCCAAAGAACACCATCCCAACCGTGAAGCATGGGGGTGGCAGCATCATAATGTGGGGGTGCTTTGCTGCAGGAGGGACTGCTGCACTTCACAAAATAGATGGCATCATGAGGAAGGACAATTATGTGGATATATTGAAGCAACATCTTAAGACATCAGTCAGGAAGTTAAAGCTTGGTCGCAAATGGGTCTTCCAAATGGACAATGACCCCAAGCATACTTCCAAAGTTGTGGCAAAATGGCTTAAGGACAACAAAGTCAAGGTATTGGAGTGGCCATCACAAAGCCCTGACCTCAATCCTGTAGAAAATCTGTGGGCAGAACTGAAAAAGCGTGTGCGAGCAAGGAGGCTTACAAACCTGACTCAGTTACACCAGCTCTGTCAGGAGGAATGGGACAGAATTCACCCAACTTATTGTGGGAAGCTTGTGGAATGCTACCCGACACGTTTGACCAAAGTTAAACAATTTAAAGGCAATGTTACCAAATACTACTTGAGTGTATGTAAACTTCTGTCCCACTGGGAATGTGATGAAAGAAATAAAAGCTAAAATAAATAATTCTCTCTGCTATTATTCTGACATTTCACATTCTTAAAATGAAGTGGTGATCCTAACTGACCTAAGACAGGGAATTCTTACTAGGATTAAATGTCAGGAATTGTGAAAAACTGAGTTTAAATGTATTTGGCTAAGGTGTATGTAAACTTCCGACTTCAACTGTATGTGTTGCCTGAATATATGCAAGTGATGTCAGCTAAATTAACAAGTTGATGGCGAAGCCATAAAGCCTCGGCTACTAAGCACAAATAAAGAAAACTCAAAAAAAGGTTTAGCAAATTTTCCAGACCTGAGCTATTTAATGTATGGGTTTTATTTATTACATTTACTTGTGGAATGTTACCGAATAGATAACAACAATAGAAAGAAGCATCTGGTGGCATTGGTAGAGAGTCAGGCGGAGAATGGAGTGAAAGTGCCCTGTAATGTAAGTACGCAACAACGCTGTGGGCCAAGTGTAAATGGTTTAGCAGCCTTTCCAATAAATAGGAATACAAAAGAAGCCATCCACCCTTGATGGGCTATCAGCAGGACAATAGACTCCTGCCGAGTTTAGGGACTTTACATTTATTAATGGCTGTTTGCGAGGAATGTCACTTCACCCATCTCTTTGCATAGCCCACCACATGCACTCTTTTCTAACCACATCTGGATGGATCCATCAAGAACTACTGTGGGAATAAATATCACTGAATGACAGCAATATTGGAATAAAGTAGGCTAATGCACTTGAAGACAACAAATTGTTGCTTACTGAAACACCTAAAGTCATCCAATTGTTATAATAAACTCCTGAGTGGCGCAGTGGTCTAAGGCACTGCATCGCAGTGCTAACTGTGCCACTAGATCCTGGTTCGAATCCAGGCTCTGTCGCCGCTGGCCGCGACCGGGAGACTCATGGGCGGCGCACAATTGGCTCAGCGTCGTCCAGGGTAGGGGAGGGAATGGCCGGCAGGGATGTAGCTCAGTTGATAGAGCATGGCGTTTGCAACGCCAGGGTTGTGGGTTCGATTCCCACCGAGGGCCAGTATAAAAAATAAAAAAAATGTATTCACTAACTGTAAGTCGCTCTGGATAAGAGCGTCTGCTAAATGACTAAAATGTAAATGTAAAATAATAGGATTTGAAGCAATAGCCTACCCGCGTGTGGTCAACTATTTCAGCACCGTTTCGCGCTGCTTTGAGACAACCATTGGAACTGGTCTTGATAAATCAATCAGATTTTCTTTTCACTGAATCTCCGTTTGGATATTGGTTATCCTACAATTAGGCTGTGGGAAATGTTAGGAATAATTTGCTCTTCACTCGCGGTCGCTTAGTAGCCTAGCCCTACTCCCAACCGGTCACGTTGTACAGCGCCATATTTTCCTTAAGGAAACCCTGAGGCCTACATAGGCTACTGTAAAATGCATTTTCGTTTTTCTTGGAATAGAAACACCATAATATTAATCAATATAATATTAATCCTACAATTGGCCCAGCGTCGTCCAGGTTAGGGGAGGGTTTGGCCGGCAGGGATGTTCTTGTCCCATCGCGCACTAGCGACTCCTGTGGTGGGCCAGGCGCTGTGCATGCTGACACGGTCTCCAAGTGTACAGTGCTTCCTCCGACAGGTTGGTGCAGCGGCATTGTGTCAAGAAGCAGTGCTGCTCTGCTGGGTTGTGTTTCGGAGGACGCACCACTCTCGACCTTCACCTCGCCCGAGTCCGTACGGGAGTTGCAGCGATGGGACAAGATTGTAACTACCAAAGATTTTTAAATAAATAAATAACAAAACAAAATACAAATAAAAATAGAGATAAATATCATAAAAGTCTAAAACTGACATCACATGTTTATATTCCCCAGCCCTTTACAATATGAATATGATGGACTATAACAGAATACAATAGAAAGGATATTTCCCCAAATTGGTATTTGCAGATTGTCATCAGTAGGCATGGAGCTGCGGTTCTTCTAGGAAAATGTTATATTTTAAAAGAGAGACAATCCAATAAACACTTTGTGTTGTTTGGCAAAACTAGGTTAATTAAAAACCTTGGAATATGTTATTTCGGATAGGGTATAGCAATCAAAAAGTCTGGCCTGGATGGACCTCTATAGCATTATTTGGACAAGTAAGTAATCACCAACAAGCTTCCTAAAGACGCCCTCAAAGATGCCCTCTGGTGGTCAAACAAGCATCAATGGCAACAATGGCTGACAGTAAAATACTATGACGTCATGCACTCCAACAAGCCATAACATTGCGCAGCATCCCGCAAGTTGTGCTGCTGTATGATGCCCACTGTGGTCCTCTGTAGCTCAATTGGTAGAGCATGGCGCTTGTAACACCAGGGTAGTGGGTTCGATCCCCGGGACCACCCATACGTAAAAATGTATGCACACATGACTGTAAGTTGCTTTGGATAAAAGCGTCTGCTAAATGGCATATTATTATATTATTATAAGTGTCACAAAGATCAACCCTCACCTTAATGGATGATGGACAATCAACTCATCCGAAAATAATTGACTAGAGTTAAACTTTTGACGGACAAAAAATAGACAGTGATGAATGCTATCCGTTTTCATGTGTCTCTGTGTGGCCACAACCTAATGGATGGAGTCACCTCCAAAGTTTTACCAAAGTACAGGGTCAGGAAGCTGCACCCTGCCAAGGCTCAGGTAGCTGTGCGCAGGCTCATCCCTGTGCTGCACGGGGATAACGATCGGCACTCGTATCACCTTTTCTTAGTTGTAGTAATCTCTTTCCAAGAAAAGGCAGTCCTGTAAGCTTATTATACTCTTAAAGGTGGATATAGGTGCTTAGCTTTGTTGTAAAGCAGGATAGTGGTGCACCATTAACAGGCCGTTGGACAATGTGGCTGGCCATATTGTGAGGTAACATAGGGTGAAAGTCTTGCATCTCTGTTATGTCTTAAAGTATGTTGTGCATGTTGCCAATCTTATACTTGAAATTGGCATTACATTTATTTACAATGATGGTAAACAGGGACAGTTGTATGTAATTTATGGTTTACAGTCAAAAGAAAAAGTATTTCGATTATTAATAATAATAACCAAAATCAATGTATATTAATGTATTTTCAATTAAAAGCATGGGCTGACCCGCAACCACAAATGTTGGTAAAGGTGCTGACTAGAGTTGCAAAATTTCGGTAACTTATCCACATTGGCACCGAAGGACATGGCTGCCGTTTTAGGGGCTCCTAACCAATTGTGCTATTGTGTCTGTTTCTTCGCATTATTTGTAACTTATTTTGTACATAATGTTTCTGCCACCGTCTCTTATGACCGAAAAGAGCTTCTGGATATCGGGACAGCGATTACTCACCTCGTACTGGACGAAGATGTTTTATTTAATGAGTCGGACGCAAATTATTTTCTTCAGACACCCGACAAGGCCCAAATCCCCGTCATTCACATGAGAAAGAGACGGAGATATCGTGGACATAGGTCGGGGTGCCTTGTAAGGATCCGACGGCGAGTGCGTAATCTGCCTCTACCATCAGTCCTATTAGCCAACGTACAATCATTGGATAACAAAATAGAATAACTAAGATCACGGATATCCTACCAAAAGGGCATAACAAAATTGCAATATCTTATGTTTCACAGAGTCGTGGCTGAACGACGACATGGATAACATACAGCTGGCCGGATATACGCTGCATCGGCAAGATAGAATAGCTGCCTCCGGTCAGACAAGGGGTGGCGGTCTGTGTATATTTGTAAACAACAGCTGGTGCACAAAATCTAATATGAAGGAAGTCTCAAGGTTTTGCTCGCCTGAGGTAGAGTATCTCATGATAAGCTGTAGACCACAATATTTACCAAGAGAGTTTTCATCTATATTTTTCTTAGCTGTCTATTTACCACCACAAACCGATGCTGGCACTAAGACTGCACTCAATGGGCTGTATAAGGCCATAAGCAAACAGGAAAACACTCATCCAGAGGGGCTCTTCTAGTGGCCGGGGACTTTAATGCAGGGAAACATACATTCGTTTTACCTCATTTCTACCAGCATGTTAAATGTGCAACCAGAGGAAAAAAAACTCCAGACCACCTTCACTCCACACACAGAGAGGCGTACAAAGCTCTCCCTCACCCTCCATTTGGCAAATCTTACTATAACCCTATCCTCCTGATTCCTGCTTACAAGCGAAAACTAAAGCAGGAAGCACCAGTGACTCGGTCAATAAAGAAGTGGTCAGATGATGCAGATGCTAATCTACAAGACTGTTTTGGTAGCACAGACTGGAGTACGTTCTGGGATTCTTCCGATGACATTGAGGAGTATACCACATCAGTCACTGGCTTCATCAATAAGTGCATCGATGACGTCGTCCCCACAGTGACCGTACGTACATACCCCAACCAGAAGCCATGGATTACAGGCAACATCCGCACTGAGCTAAAGGTTAGAGCTGCCGCTTTCAAGGAGCGGGACTCTAACCCAGACGCTTAAAAGAAGTCCCGCTATGCCCTCCGACAAACCATCAAACAGGCAAAGCGTCCATACAGAACTAAATATTTAATCGTACTACACCGGCTCCGTCGCTCGTCGGATGAGGCAGGGCTTGCAAACTATTGCAGGCTATAAACGGAAGCACAGCCGCGAGCTGCCCAGGGACACAAGCCTACCAGACGAGCTAAATGACTTCTATGCTCGCTTCGAGGCAAGCAACACTGAAGCACGCATGAGAGCATGAGCTGTTCCGGACAACTGTGTGATCACGCTCTCCGTAGCCAATGTGAGTAAGACCTTTAAACAGGTCAATATTCACAACGCCGCAGGGCCAGATGGATTACCAGGACGTGTACTCCGAGCATGCGCTGACCAACTGGCAAGTGTCTTTACTGACATTTTGAACCTGTCCCTGACTGAATCTGTAATACCAACATGTTTCAAGCAGACCACCATAGTCCTTGTGCCCAAGAACACTAACATAACCTGCCTAAATGACTACCGACCCGTAGAACTCACTTCTGTAACCATGAAGTGCTTTGAAAGGCTGGTCATGGCTCATATCAACACCATTATCCCAGAAACCCTAGACCCACTCCAATTTGTATACCTCCCCAACATATCCACAGATGATGCAATCGCTATTGCACTCCACACTGCCCTATCCCACCTGGACAAAAGGAACACCTATAGTGCCAGTCAAAAGTTTGGACACACCTACTCATTCAAGGGTTTTTCTTTAATTTTTTATTATTTTCTACATTGTAGAATAATAGTGAAGACATCAAAACTATGAAATATACACATGTGGAATCATGTAGTAGCCAAAAAAGTTATAAACAAATCAAAATATATTTTATATTTGAGATTCTTCAAATAGCCACCCTTTGCCTTGATGACAGCTTTGCACACTCTTGGCATTCTCTCAACCAGCTTCACCTGGAATGCTTTTCCAACAGTTTTGAAGGAGTTCCCACATATGCTGAGCCGTTGTTGGCTGCTTTTCCTTCACTCTACCATTTGACTCATCCCAAACCATCTCAATTTGTTTGAGGTCGGGGGATTGTGGCCAGGTCATCTGATGCAGCACTCCATCACTCTCCTTCTTGGTAAAATAGCCCTTACACAGCCTGGAGGTACAGTGGGGAAAAAAAGTATTTAGTCAGCCACCAATTGTGCAAGTTCTCCCACTTAAAAAGATGAGAGAGGCCTGTAATTTTCATCATAGGTACACGTCAACTATGACAGACAAATTGTGGAAAGAAAATCCAGAAAATCACATTGTAGGATTTTTAATGAATTTATTTGCAAATTATGGTGGAAAATAAGTATTTGGTCACCTACAAACAAGCAAGATTTCTGGCTCTCACAGACCTGTAACTTCTTCTTTAAGAGGCTCCTCTGTCCTCCACTCGTTACCTGTATTAATGGCACCTGTTTGAACTTGTTATCAGTATAAAAGACACCTGTCCACAACCTCAAACAGTCACACTCCAAACTCCACTATGGCCAAGACCAAAGAGCTGTCAAAGGACACCAGAAACAAAATTGTAGACCTGCACCAGGCTGGGAAGACTGAATCTGCAATAGGTAAGCAGCTTGGTTTGAAGAAATCAATTGTGGGAGCAATTATTAGTAAATGGAAGACATACAAGACCACTGATAATCTCCCTCAATCTGGGGCTCCACGCAAGATCTCACCCCGTGGGGTCAAAATGATCACAAGAACGGTGAGCAAAAATCCCAGAACCACACGGGGGGACCTAGTGAATGACCTGCAGAGAGCTGGGACCAAAGTAACAAAACCTACCATCAGTAACACACTACGCCGCCAAGGACTCAAATCCTGCAGTGCAAGACGTGTCCCCCTGCTTAAGCCACTACATGTCCAGGCCCGTCTGAAGTTTGCTAGAGTGCATTTGGATGATCCAGAAGAGGATTGGGAGAATGTCATATGGTCAGATGAAACCAAAATATAACTTTTTGGTAAAAACTCAACTCGTCGTGTTTGGAATGCTGAGTTGCATCCAAAGAACACCATACCTACTGTGAAGCATGGGGGTGGAAACATCATGCTTTGGGGCTGTTTTTCTGCAAAGGGATCAGGACAACTGATCCGTGTAAAGGAAAGAATGAATGGGGCCATGTATCGTGAGATTTTGAGGGAAAACCTCCTTCCATCAGCAAGGGCATTGAAGATGAAACGTGGCTGGGTCTTTCAGCATGACAATGATCCCAAACACACCGCCCGGGCAACGAAGGAGTGGCTTCGTAAGAAGCATTTCAAGGTCCTGGAGTGGCCTAGCCAGTCTCCAGATCTCAACCCCATAGAAAATCTTTGGAGGGAGTTGAAAGTCCATGTTGCCCAGCGACAGCCCAAAAACATCACTGCTCTAGAGTAGATCTGCATGGAGGAATGGGCCAAAATACCAGCAACAGTGTGTGAAAACCTTGTGAAGACTTACAGAAAACGTTTGACCTGTGTCATTGCCAACAAAGGGTATATAACAAAGTATTGAGAAACTTTTGTTATTGACCAAATACTTATTTTCCACCATAATTTGCAAATAAATTCATTAAAAATCCTACAATGTGATTTTCTGGATTTTTTTTTCTCATTTTGTCTGTCATAGTTGACGTGTACCTATGATGAAAATTACAGGCCTCTCTCATCTTTTTAAGTGGGAGAACTTGCACAATTGGTGGCTGACTAAATACTTTTTTTCCCCACTGTATGTTGGGTCATTGTCTTGTTGAAAATCAAATGGAAGTCCCACTAAGCCCAAACCAGATGGCATGGCGCGTCGCTGCAGAATGCTGTGGTAGCCATGCTGGTTAAGTGTGCCTAAATCATAGAGTTTCACCAGCAAAGCATCCCCACACCTTAACACCACCTCCTCCATGCTTCACGGTGGGAACTACACATGCAGAGATCATTCGTTCAACCACAACGCGTCTCACAAAGACACGGCGGTTGGAACCAAAAATCTCCAATTTGGACTCCAGACCAAAGGACACATTTCCACCGGTCTAATGTTCATTGCTCATGTTTCTTGGCCCAAGCAGGTCTCTCTGGGTCTTCCATACCTGTGGCTGTCCTCATTTTTTTTCTTTATTTTTTTTCTTTATTTTTCTTTAATTTTTTAAATCTTTTTTTTAAATCTTTTTTTTATTTAATTAATGTTTTGCCATTTAGCAGACGCTTTTATCCAAAGCGACTTACAGTCATGCGTGCATACATTTTTTTTTTTTGTGTATGGGTGGTCCCGGGGATCGAACCCACTACCTTGGCGTTACAAGCGCCGTGCTCTACCAGTGACTCATGAGAGCCAGTTTCATCTTAGCGCTGGTTCAAATGCATTAAGAAGGAAAGAAATTCCACAAATTAACCTTTAAGAAGGCACACCTGTTAATTGAAATGTATTCCAGGTGACTACCTCATGAAGCTGGTTGATAGAATGCCAAGAGTGTGCAAAGCTGTCATTAAGGCAAAGGGTGGCTATTTGAAGAATCTCAAATATAAAATATATTTTGAATTATTTAACACGTTTTTGGTTACTACATGATTTCATATGTGTTTTGATGTCTTCACTATTATTCTACTATATAAAAAATGGTAAAAATAAAGAAAAACCCTTGAATGAGTAGGTGTGTTCAAACTTTTGACTGGTAGTGTACGTGAGAATGCTATTCAAATCAAATCAAATCAAATTGTATTTGTCACATACACGTGTTTAGCAGATGTTATAGCGGGTGTAGCGAAATGCTTGTGCTTCTAGCTCCGACATTGACTACAGCTCAGCGTTCAACATCATAGTGCCCTCAAAGCTCATCACTAAGCTAAGGACCCTCGGACTAAACACCTCCCGCTGCAACTGGATCCTGGACTTCCTGACGGGCCGCCCCCAGGTGGTAAGGGTAGGGAACAACACATCTGCCATGCTGATACTCAACACGTGGGCCCCTCATGGGTGCGTGCTCAGTCCCCTCCTGTACTCCCTGTTCATCCATGACTGCATGGCCAGGCACGACTCCAACACCATCATTAAGTTTTCCCATGACACAACAGTGGTAGGCCTGATCTCTGACAATGATGAGACAGCCTATAGGGAGGAGGTCAGAGACCTGGCCGTGTGGTGCCAGGATAACAACCTCTCCCTTAATGTGATCAAGACAAAGGAGATGATTGTCTCTATATATGCTCCTGTCGTGGAAATTCTTATAGGGACAGACACTCTAAGTAAATCTTAAATGAATCATTGTTTATTGTCAGCAAGCTGGAGAGGTTCCAACAAACGTAATGCACCAAACTTAATGTAACTCTATTAACAGGAGTGAAATCAACACATAAAACCAGACACTTCATCATTTCAAGCCCTTCATTCTGGGTTATCATCAACAGTGGCAATGTATTCGACGAGATCAGTCATATTAGAATAGTGATCTGGGACAAAAGTACAACATTGTCGTGACATGACTTTTAACATTAATCTGAAGACGGTTTTATCTAATTAGCTAACTATGTTTAATTGTTACCCGATTAAATTAATCATGTAACAATTAACTAATTAGGATCTGGGGCACCACGAGAGCAGTTTTCTAAAGAGTTACCATCTCCCGAATTAAACTCTAAAAGGTCTTTACCTATCACATCTATAAACAGTCAACTTATTAATCATAACCTCGTATCATATCATCATTCTTAACAGTCATAACCTCCTTGCATCTGCAAAAACACGAGCCTTACTTGTGATTCTTACTGTAAGTCGCTCTGGATAAGAGCGTCTGCTAAATGACTAAAATGTAAAATGTAAATGTATGATTCAATAGTACACAAATTGGTTTAATTATTTATTTACTAGCTATGGGAACACAGGATAAACATACACACTCTGCACCAGTTATTGACGGGAGAAAACAGGTCCCTAGCAGAATGACAACATGGCTGCTTGTTAAAAATAAGAAATGGAGAGGGATAGAGAGAGGGACAGAGACACTTAACCTTGATATGTTCAGAAACTACTTTCACCTACAGTATCCATATCCTTTGCACACGAACCGCCACCCGCTTTGAGTAAGAAATCATGAATGTATTTACGTGAAATGCCTTGGTTCTCCGGGAATCTCTCGGTGTACTGGACCGCCTTTTCATGGCACGCTTGTAAGTCTCTTATTGTCCGAAATGGTTCCAACAGTCTTCTACTGTTGTCTTTCTTCGTAGATGTCCAGTCTCCGATAACTTGTCATGTAGTCCTGAACAGAACTACAGAATAGATTTTCCATCCATTCGCTCTTGAAGTTGCTTCTTTGAAGATAGGCTAGCCAGCCGTATCCATGGTTCCCCAGTGGGGTGATGAGAGAAGCATAATATGATGGTTTGAGCAGAGTAGCAGATGGTCCTACTTAAATTCACTTTCGAAGATACCTTACTTAGGACAGCTAATCAGCCATACAAGTGATTGTCCGGGAGGTGAGTTTATTTTCTTCACCTCGTGTTGAGATTGAAAGTTCCAACAATTTTAAACGTGTAGCTGCTGCTTCACACTTTTCTGGTCTGATATGTTAATTTCTTTATCCATCATTTATACGCTCTGCTCGAAAAGGGGCGGCTCTCTGACCTCACTTCGGGCGTTGACTACTAACTGTGCAAAGTTATGAAAAACAATGATCTCTTATAACTTCTCAAATCACATCCCTCTCTTAACAAAAACACTTTCGAAGTTACAGTATTTCCTTTATTTAAAAGATTATGACATCACAAAATAACAAACAAAATTATGTCAGTGTTCTATAGGTGGCCTCCGACCATTCCCCACATTCTATGTTAGAAATATTGTTCCAGTATTCGCTTTTGAACGTGTTAGAGTTTCAGCGGGAAAAGTCTGTTGAAACAAAGAGCATTCCTTTGGTGAATCTTGGAGAGGGAGAGAGAGATCTTCTTCCCTTGATTTACGACAGGACGTGAGTTGTTAATCACCACTAGTTCTTTCCTTCCCCCTCTACGGGTGAGAGGGGGTCTGATTGACGTTATTGTAAACCTGATCTGACCTATTTGGATTCTCGTGGACAGTCATGACAACATTAATCGCCAATTTCACATCAACCTTGATAAGAATGAGATTGGGGCAAGGCTAGCCCAAGCTACAATCTAGTGGCTCTCCTCACAATTTAGGAGCACAGCTCTGTCTCTAGAAGCCTTGCCTTTCCAAATCATAATTATAACTATTGATAAATTATCCAACCCAAATTTAGAATGGCCTCACCTTTCAAAATAATAATTAAAACTATTGATAATTATCCAACCCAAATTTGAATGACAGTCCTTAGGGCTTCACGTTGGTTCTATCACGTTCATTTAAGACCCTTAACTTAACACACACCGATACTGGCAGAATTTACATTGACATACAGTATATTCATCTTATATTACAGATTGGTGTCAAGGCGTCAGTGTAATGTGGTAGGACGAAGTCAGGTGCAGGACACAGAGCTGATCGAAAAACAAACTTCACTCGTAGGTATCTCAATGAAGATACCTCCACACAGGGAGGAACAAACCTGCTCACATACGATGACCAAAACATGGACAAACATGCACAACACACAGTGTGAGCCAGAGGGTTAAATAGGGAAGACATAATTGCATAATGGGAAACAGGTGAGACCAATACAGACAAAACAAGTAGAACATAGAAACATGGATCGGTAGCAGCTAGTACTCCGTTGACGACGATTGCCGAAGCCTGCCCGAGCAAGGATGAGGGTCAGCCTCGGCTGAATTCGTGACAGATTGGTATCTCAATGCATTCTTAATTTAAAATACTATAATTTTTGCAACGTGCAGACCTCCACAATCAACCTGATACCCCAAATAAACAATTTTGGATAAGCCTAAATCAATTACGGGCACGGTTGACCAACCCCTCCCTCCCGGTACTCATCCTTCTGGCGTTTCTTCATGTTCTTCTTCAGATAGTGTTTCAGTTCGTCCTCCCAATGGCACATGTTCAAAGTGGATGGCCCTTGATAATGTCTCTCACCTGAGCCGCCACTGTCCTTTACAGTCCATTATGTCTTTGTCCATTTTCCTACCAGTACACCAGCAGCATGAGAGAAGTTTGGACTGGATCACTCTCCATGCTCACTCCACGTGGACTCATGTCGCACTCCTGAGGGAAAAGGAAGTTGATAGCTTCGACTGGATGCTGTGTACAGGTTGCTGGCTCAGACTCAGGTCTCACGGTAGAAGGGGTGAAGGACCATCCTGAACGCCATTTTTGCCATTATTTCAGCCAGTTAGAGGGGGTGAGGTTCACACTGTTCTCTGCCTAATTATCTTCCATGCATCTAGATACCATCTGTGGTCATCTTCGCCATAACCTCGAGAGAGGACAGACCAGAACAGCAGTTTAGTTTAGGGCATTTCTGATTCAGGACATCTAGACAAATGATTTACTGTATAACAAATAATTACTACTACCTGACTCAGGAAATCCAGACAATTCATTGACTGTATGACTAATTATTACGACTAACAATATTATTAATACAGATTTCTAAAACAAATGTCAAAGAGAATAACACACAGGTGAAAACATATGTTTTCTTTTTTTCAAATTGGCTTATAGTCCCCTATCATCTTGGCGATCTCACCGTAGAGTTACAGCATCAGGGAGTTAGAGGGCTAATCCTTAGGCAGAAATCCCGACCATCCAGCAGACTCAATCTGGTGAGATTTGTTATTGAAGCAAGACAAAAACAAATAAAACAAAACAACAACAGTAATACAAATACAATTGGCTTGTGAAAGTATTCACCCCCCTTGGCATTTTTCCTATTCTGTTGCCTTACTACCTGGAATTAAAATTTATTTTGGGGGGGTTGTGTCATTTGATTTACACAACATGCCTACCACCTTTTAAACAGGAAATAAGACAAAAAAACGGAAAACTTGAGCGTGCAATCTTTAAGTCATACCACAGATTCTCAATTGGATTGAGGTCTGGGCTTTGACTAGGCCATTCCAAGACATTTAAATGTTTCCCCTTAAACCACTCAAGTGTTGCTTTAGCAGTATGCTTAGGGTCATTGTCCTGCTGGAAGGTGAACCTCCGTCCCAGTCTCAAACCTCTGGAAGATTGAAACAGGTTTCCCTCAAGAATTTCCCTGTATTTAGCGCCCTCCATCATTCCTTCAATTCTGACCAGTTTCCCAGTCCCTGCCGATGAAAAACATCCCCACAGCATGATGCTGCCACCACCAGGCTTCACTGTGGGGGTGGTGTTCTCGGGGTGATGAGAGGTCTTGGGTTTGCGCCAGACATAGCGTTTTCCTTGATGGCCAAAAAGCTCAATTTTAGTCTAATCTGACCAGAGTACCTTCTTCCATATGTTTGGGGAGTCTCCCACATGCCTTTTGGCGAACACCAAACGTGTTTGCTTAATTTTTGTCTTTAAGCAATGGCTTTTTTCTGAACGCTCTTCCGTAAAGCCCAGCTCTGTGGAGTGTATGGCTTAAAGGGATCCGCTGTGGAGCTTTGGAGCTGTGGAGCTTTGCATCTCCTTCAGGGTTATCTTTGGTCTCTTTGTTGCCTCTCTGATGAATGCCCTCCTTGCCTGGTCTGTGAGTTTTGGTGGACGGCACTCTCTTGGCAGGTTTGCTGTGATGCCATATTCTTTAAATCTTTTAATATTGGATTTAATGGTGCTCCGTGGGATTTTCAAAGTTTCTGATATTTTTATATAACCCAACCCTGATCTGTACTTCTCCACAACTTTGTCCCTGACCTGTTTGGAGAGCTCCTTGGTCTTCATGGTGCCGCTTGCTTGGTGGTGCCCCTTGCTTAGTGGTGTTGCAGACTCTGGGGCCTTTCAGAACAGGTATATATATACTGAGATCATGTGACAGATCATATGATACTTAGATTGCACACAAGTGGACTTTTTAAAACTAATTATGTGACTTCTGAAGGTAATTGGTTGCACCAGATCTTATTTAGGGGCTTCATAGCAAAGAGGGTGAATACATATGCACGCACCACTTTTCCGTTATTTATTTTTTCAACTTTTTGGAAACAAGTTATTTCACTTCACCAATTTGGACTATTTTGTGTATGGCCATTACATGAAATCCAAATAAAAATAAATTTCAATTACAGGTTGTAATGCAACAAAATAGGAAAAACGCCAAGTGGGATGAATACTTTTGCAAGGCACTGTATATCACTAGAGGTGGGGAAAACTTCAATCCATTTGGAGTATCTGTCAGCCATTACCAACATATTTTTCCAAGGGGACCGGTAATTCCCCCTTTGGACACATGACTCACATTGTGATTCATGCGTCCAAAAAACAACATCAACACTGCTTGTTAAATGAAAAATAAACAAATTATGATAACAAATCAAATTAGAATTACAACTCTTGGTAACTCCATAAGGAAATAATTGTATCCCATAAGGTAATGGTAAAATAGACTAGAAACAGGTGTACCTCATACAGGGGCAGCGCTCTCTCTCTGTCCTTCTCGTGGTCCGAATCACACATATAACTGTTGATAAGTTATAAACTTCTTCTAATTATTAGTGTTTACATAGCCCATTTAAATCTCACCCAATGTCTCTAGTCTTTCTCGTGAGAGTGAACAGGCCTCACCAGAAAGTCAGAACAGAGGTCAGTGGTCATTCAACCCCATTAAGTGAGTGTTTGTTTCCATGTATGTCAGACATTATTTAAATATATTTTTAACATTTCAAAAGTTTTGTGTATCATTGGGGTTTTCAGTACATTTCTTATCAAGAGAATTTACATGTGTGCAACCAAAACTCTGACAATAGAAACTTCAAGAAATTTCATTTGTGTACAGCATCCTTTCTAACCCGTGAAAACCCCACTAAAATGAAAAAATGAAAAAGACCCCACACAGTAAATCAAACAAGAGTATTAACCACTAACAAATATTAATTAACAGGTGGGTTGTGTGTGGGTGCTGACGTGTGTGGTAAAAATCGTAGGGTAAAAACAAACAAAATGACCAGGCCTTACTTAATTTGGGAGCTCCCTTGACAGCTGGATCCGGGTACCTTTAACTGCTCTCCTAAGGCACTTGCCTTAGGAAGCCTTTCAAAGGGAGTGATACAGAATCATTGATAAACATTCCATCAGTCGTATACAGAATTATACTTCAGACACATCAGATGACACAGTGTCCCGTCATGCTGAATAGGCACCTTCTAAAGTAAACAACCCAGCTAACAAAATTACGTTCCAGGACGTGACCACAAAGTTATTTTAGTCCCCACATAAGTCATGATAAAGTTATTGTGAAACGTGCCTTCTACGTAGCTGTGGTGTCTGCTGACTTACGTCCCAAGTCTTTTCAGGACGTAGAAATGTGGGGGATTTTAAACAGCTAAATAACATTATTCAGTAGCGTTATAAGAGATGTCCTTGAATCTTCCCTGAACGTGCACACTGTAACGTGCCTTATTGCTACTGTAGGTACCCACTGACGAAAGTTACGTTCCCAGTGGTTACCAGAAACTGCATTTTGTGGGGCTCTCAATGTACTTTCTGACATTTAGCAATGTTATGTTGACATAAAAATAATGTTTTCATGAAACGTCTCCTAGATGTACCTGTGGTGTCAGTTGACCCAAGTCACTTCAGGACGTTGAAATGAGGGGGCCTCTGAATATCTAATGACATTATAAGACACGTCATTTAATCTACCCTGAACATATATACAGTATCCTGTCGGTATGTGTCCACTGACGAAATATGCAAAATTCCAGAAAATAAGAAGTTATCTTCTTTTTTATTTTAACTGTATCACAATAGATTTGGAAACAAAATCACATCAATAAGCTCACAAAATAACAAGGCTGTAAAAACATGAACACTGCACTCCAATCAAGAACTGTAAAACTGCTTAAAGCTAAAAGTGAATAATGCTATGTTATGTTTATTCAGGTGCTGCTGCTCCATCCTCATCCAATGTCGCTTTCTCGACCCGCTCCTGGAAGCCACAAGAACACAAATTGGTCATTATTTTCAGTAAATAAATTATCCAAATGCTGGTTTAACGTCGACTCCCTGCTACATTCCTTTTGTACTAGCACAATAATTTAGCTAAACTTACCGACTGGATTAAAGTGAAGTAAAAAAAAGTGTTATTTTTAATCATACCTTTCTCTTACTCTTGAGCCGAGCTGGAGCATGTTTGAGAGCGTCTGCTATTCTATCATCTACCTCTTGGTAGGTAGCCTTGGGGTGTGCTTTCAGGGACACTCCTATGTTGTGATTTTTTTAAAATAAAATAATTCCCACTAATTTGTGTGTTCCTCAGCTAAAACAGCTGGCCATACAGTTCTGATTGATAGTAATGAGACATTATTTTTGTAGTGTATCATGTAATCATGGGCTAAAACTTGTGTAAACAGGTAGAGGGCTGATAATTTCTTCTTAAGATAAGTTAAATGTTAATTGGGAAATCAATCCAAACACTAAATAGGCATATGGCATATATGACAACTGCATTTCATTGACATTAAGATATTTGGATTCAATAATATTGCAGGTTGCAATCTTCTCTCAAATCTGGTCATATTCAAGTGGCTCTTGATAAACAGCTAACTTATATTTGTCAAATGCTGTTCAAATACGTGATATAGATTTCAAAATGTTTACAAACATTTTTTGTTTTAAATAATGCTTTTAGTTTGATGGCAAATACATACAGATATTTACAAACATGGCACCACACTTGTGTTTTACCCCAGAATAATATGGTGATTGCACTACTGTTGTCAATACAAGTTTCACCCATAAACAGCACCACAAGTATTTGGAAAGTTCTAACATTATGCACAAAGTAGTAATAAGACTTTAAATAACGTAATATGCAAAAAATGTAATTGTATTCTATTGAGTGGCTTTGAAAGGTTTGTAAAGCTATAATACTTCATGCAATTCAATTGTTTACCCTAACAAATTACAACCAGACACTTACTGTCACTCTGGCTTGACGTGGCACATGGCATCAAGTCCTCGGCATCTGCAACTTCAGAGAATATCACAGATGTCAAACCGTTACCACATTTACAGTACACGCTTAACAGATTTTCCTGTCCATCCCATACAGTTGGTGGGAACAGAACTTTGAGAAAGTAGGCTTGTTTATAAGACTTGAAACATTATGTACCTTGTAGGGTCTTTTCAAAGACACTGGCTCTTGAAGTTGCTAACAGAAAGAAAAAGAACCGTTACACTTTGGTAATGTGACTAATAATCAAGTATGTCAAGATCAGATGGGTGTGGTAATTTCTTGTCATATCAACTGTCATTAGGTTATGATTTCATGCCGTCTCTTTACAATTTAAGACTAGTACTTGCATTAACTGTAAGCTTTTCTTCACCTACATACTTGAATGTGTGTCAAACTTACCATCAACTTGCTGATTATACATTTAATGTCCTAGTAACTTAATGCAGGATCTTACCACTAGGGGCTGGTAGAGCTGGGGCACTAGAAGCTGGGCTTGTCTGGGTTCATTAGTCTTTTTCTGGAGTGCTTCACTTCAATCATCATCTTACGAAGCACAATACAAAAAAATGGTCATTTTTTGAATCTACTTCCTGAAGCATGTAACGCACACAATGGAATAAGAGCAGTAAAGAAATCCTCATCAGGCGGCTCTACACGGAATCTGATTGGTTTAGTCACCGCCCTCTTCGCTGGTTCCTCGTCAGATTCAACATTGGAGGTGTCAACCCCCCGTTTGGCTCGTTGCTCGTTGTACGTGCAATAAACATAGTCATAAATACTTTCCTAATAACACTGGCAAAACAGGGTCAATTGAGTATTAGTAATTCACATAGTAATACTTTCAGCAAATACATATAGTACTTAAGAGGGGGAAGTTACTGACTCTACTGACCAGGAGTGGGTTGCACCAGTTAGACGCTAATAAGGTGTAAGAGATAAGTTGGGCCTACCTATGCCCGACGTAATGATTTAGAAAATTGAACAAGATGCGACATGACTAGTCATGAAACACTTACCTTGGGAACTAATTATAGATTCATACTATACGTCTACCCCACATTACACTTTGTTTTTACACCCTGGCGTAGCAAATGCTATTACTTACAACCAGGTGGGGACACAGGTTTAGGCCTGGCTTAGAACATATTCTACGTTGGAACTAGCCTTACGTATAGGAGTATGTTCAACTGATTCAACCTGCTCCAGAGCCACACAACCAAGCATACACGGCAATATAAACGGGAGTGGATGGATACAGTAAAATATTATTTTACCAGTGGATGAAAATATGGAAATTCTGTACTTCTCCCATAATATTTTGTCAGGCCGTTCTCCTCTCTTAACCATTGTTGCGCTGGCATTTCTTGGCCAGTAGCAACACAGGACCTGCAAGATATGAGACACTGTTTAAAGTTAACTATTTATCCATCTCTTTGCCTGAAAATGGTAAACCATTTAACTGATCAACTCACCCCATCTCGATTCTCCACCCACTGCTCTAGTACAACTTCAACAGTGTTCTCTTTTACTAAATGTACAACATAATAACACTGTGTGCCCTGTGCAGAAAAACAAAACACCAATTCCACACTGTTCAGTCTCTTGATTTACCAGCCAAGATAGTTTGCAAAACTAATAAAGCTTGTGAACTTGGCTGTAGCTAAATGGGGCTTGCTACAGGCTGTGCAAGATGGTAAGCACAACACAAGTGCCATGGTCCTCCTCAAGTATAATAGCTCGCTTAACAATGAGACACATTTGTGCGCTCCTCGTAGTGGTGCGGAAAGTCCAATACAGTCTTGAGTCACAAGGACTCAGTGTGTAAGATTCCAGATGCTGAAACACTGCAGAGGTAAGTATCAGAGGCATCTTCCTGGCTCACAACCTCACAGCATGACCTATCATTAAGTATGTAGGCCTTGTTTGGCCTTCTCATTTTGATGACCTGTTGGCGGGGAGAAGCTCTAATGGTGCGTTCTTGCACTCTTTTACAAATTTGCACAAGTGGCCGCCTCCCTGAATGGACCATCTTCTTTAGTTGTTGCAAGTAGTTCTCAAACTTGAAAGCACTACAGTTGTCAAGGCAGCCATGTTCTTCAGCATCAGCAGTGAGGTGTAGGAGGGAGTGAACATTATACACAAGAAATGTGTCTCCATACAAAACCCTTCCCTGCTCCACAAATAAGTGCAGTAAAGCATGAGCATAAGCACGGTGGATTGAAGAAAGTTGAGGAGAAACCAAAATGCACATGGCAACACTGAAGGCCATGAAGTGTGTGTACTGTTCTTTAGACAAGATTCTTCTCAGGACTACTTTCCCAGTATAGAGTAGAAACTGTCTGAATTCTGTGGCCTTCCAACGGTCAAGGTCATCCAATCCCCATGGTTTGCGAGCAAAGCAGTCTGGAATTGAATCCTTTAGTCGGTTTAGTTGTTGACTGATCTCCTTGACTTGCACCAACGACAACCTGGCCCCAGTCTTTCCCCTAGTCCACATCATCAAGAGCTTCCGGCTTACTCCGAAGCAACAAAGGTGCATATAGTCAATTGGGAATGACTTCACCATATCAATGGGGAGGATGCAAAAAGGGGAGGTTTTCCCTTCATGGTGATGTTCTGGCTGTACCAATTCCCTAAAGGATTTGTCAGTTCTGAGACAGGTTTTTTACCTGCGGGTACATCATCCTCCCATCATACCTGCCTTTTTGTGTGCACTTGTCACAGCCATTGTAGCCAGAATACATCTTTATACATTTGACCTTTTGCAGGTACATCACAGAACAAACTTTCACTTGCAATGTTTTGTTTCCCCACTTCAAGCCGGTCTGCATCAACTCTATAAGCTCCAGCAAAGTGTCATTGAGGAATTCCAGGGAGCTTGGTTTCGATGAGACCATTGCAAGTGACAGAGGAAACACTGTGGGTGGTGATAGATTGATGGAGCACAAAAGTGGCCATAACGACATATTGGTACTTTTGAACAAAGGGAGACCATCCAGATTAAGGGACATTTCTAAAACGTTCAAATCTCCAACCACAGATTGAGGATAAATGCTTAGATGTTTCACTAACTCCACCTTCACTTTAAATCGGACAAACTCCACATTAGACTTGACTTCAACTCAAACGTTGGTCTTTTCTAGGAGAGTTCTAGCAGTGGAAGGCAAATATGGGTGACCATTAGACTACAGCATCTTCAGAAGTGCATCAACAGCATTGTGTTTCACTTGGAAATCACTTATCCAGGTTGCCAGGTCCTCTCTGAAGGTAGAATCTTTTCAACATCATCATTGTCAGAGTCAGTTGTCTCCTGAATTGCACAACCAGCATTGGCTTCAGTCTCTGTTGGCAGTCTTGGAGGAGTACCACCTACTGCCTCATGCTCACCATCTGACTCTTCATCAGGGTGTGTTGGAAGTCTTGGAGGAGTACCACCTACTGTCTGAAGTTCACCATCTGACTCTTTGTCAGCATGTGTTGGCAGTCTTGGAAGAGTGCCTTCCACTGCCTCAATTTCACTATCTGACTCAATTTTACTATCAGATTCAGTTGAACTGGTATCTTCACTCTTCGTGGTTTTCTCCTTTGACAATTTAGTCTAGATATTGTATTCTCTCTTTCTTGAAGTACTTGATATCCATGTTACACCAGTGGATTTAACGGTCTGAAAATGATTAAACAATGACATGACAATGGCTCTACACATACAGTACAATATGATATTGGACTGCCTTACCTGTCCATTTAAAATTAATAACCAGTTAGACAACACATAGGTTTACCTTTTTTGAAGACATTTTCAATCTTCAGAACACTAAGTAAAGAAATGGAAAGAACATTAATGTCACGCCCTGGCTCTGGGGACTCTAATATGTTGAGCCAGGGTGTGTAAAGTATATGTGTTTTGTTCTAGGTTTCACATTCTAGTATTGTTTGTCTATGTTGGCCAGTGTGGTTCTCAATCAGAGGCAACGTGATTCAGCTGTTGCTTGTTGTCTCTGATTGAGAACCATACTTTAGCAGCCTGTTTCCCCACAGAGTTTGTGGGATCTTGTTTCTAGTCTGTTGTGTTAGACCGTGAACTGTCACGTTATCGTTTTGTTGTTTTTTGATCGTGTCTCTAATAAAGAGTATGTTTGCCTGCAACGCTGCGCCTTGGTCCTCATCTCTGTTAGACGATCGTGACAATTAATCTCTACTACACAAGACGTTATCCATAATATCCATCTTGAATCAGACCTTAAATGAGGAAAGAGGTGACTACAGCTTCTCAGGATTTCTTGACACTGCAAGGTGTTTGAATAGTGTTGGTGTAATAGAACGGATAAATTGCACTTTTCATAATCTGGATTGTGCAAATTTAGACAGCCCTTTAGTAAAAATGTCTGTATCAAGCCATAGCCTGCTTTATATTTTTTTTAACGTGCTTATGCTAGTAATAGACCAAGAACACTTGTCAATGTTGTTCTTCATCAGGACCTAAGAACACAATTACTGAACCCTGTAACGCAGGCTGTGATTACACACGGCACTATCCAAGTAACGTAGCTAGGCTAAACTATCTATTAGCCAACTGACTCGTCCCAAAATCCTCGTCGCCATTTTTCTGTGGTGGCCGAACAACGATGCTGATATGCTGTGTTGATAAGAAATCCGCTGACACTGTACTTTGATTATAAAGGTTTATTATATCAAAAGATTTCAGTGTCAATTTACAGATTTCTGCAGAATCTGGAGAACAACTAACCCAATCTCAAATATGATTATTCTCCCCGTCCTTTGTTGAAAACCTGGTATATATCCTATGTAACATAAGATGGGTGTTTTGAATAGACCAATCACTGGCTTCCACATATCCAAGTCTCCTCTGTTTCAGGGGGCCCCTATAGTGATGCTTTCCAGATGTTTCAGCAAGGCAGAGTAAAGTTCATCTAACACACCATTTGCAAACGTCAGCCAAAATTATAAACTGTTCAGATACTACACTAATTAGCTAACTGGCAAGCTTCCTCGCTAGTTAGATAGCCTGACATCATCAAAATGTCTTTATCTGGAGCTGGGAGTACACTAACTTACTTGTAAGGTTTAAATAGTACACGCTGGATAACTTACCTTTCGTTAAAATTTCCAGGAGGTGAACTGTGTTCGGTCAGTCGGAGTCGATGGCATCTTCCCTGTTCAGCTGTGTTGTTTCACTTTCACCAATTAGTACCGTATGTGCTTTTTTCTGGCTCCAGCCTCAGAATTGTTAGTTGCCACACCCACTTTTATATTTGAAATGACGGATAATGGAGTCAAAAGGAATATTCAGGATGAACTGTCGTCAGGCCACCACTACTGCTAGCTACTTTATAATGATTTTTTAAAATTATTATTATTGTTATAGCTTACATTCATAAATTAATATAATAGAAATATATTATTTTCAGGTATCGTTCCCTCTTCCATAGGCCTATACTGAGGTCAAAATTACATTATGAATGTCCATACATTGATTTAATCTGTAGAATTATGGAAGGGGAAGAGCTGGATCCACTTCCTTTACTCCAAACACAAGTATGCTGGACCCAATATCTTGGGATCTCTGTCGTGGAGTGATATTCAAAGCTCAGGGTAGATATCCTCTCTGAATAACCTTTGTTTGCCTTGAATGGCCTGTTCAACAGCATCGGCCAATGAACCTCCAACCAGTTATTTCCATATTGATGACTTGATTTTGTACCTTGCTGCTCTCTAACAAAGGTGATTTGCTCAGCATTGGGCCATGCTTGTGAAAGAGTAAAATCGTCTTCACTAGGAAAATGCGCAAAGGTTGAATCTGGACTTATTACAAGATATGCAAATAATGTAAGCATACAAACATTAATGAATGGAGATGATGGGTACACAGTCCACGGTGGTGAGTCCAAGTATCTCTGATCTGTATAGACATTGATGGAACATGGCTGATGAGGGCACTTAGATCAGAATGATGATTTCAGCATGGGTTACATCATGGAGCCGAGAGCCATTTGTGTCAAGAAATCTAGGCCCTGTGTGCAAGAAAAATGACATCGAGGGCACATCGTTCTTCAACAAGACAGCATACAGGATGATCAAAACAGACCAAATGGGAAACAGGCTTGGTCATCAATTGATTAAACAGTTCTGGTATTCTGCTTCAAAGGCACAAAAGGCATTCCTTCACAATATCCTTGCTCGCCAATGCCGATTCCTGTACTTATTGCATCTGCAATAGTCTTGAGAACCTGGTCATGCCGCCAACACACTCCCACAGGCTTTGGGTTGCATCTCAAGATGTACTTCAGCAATCGTCATCTGGAGCATAGCAGGCATGCTAGAGACTCCCAACTGAACATGTTGGATAGGCTGCGTTGAACCTCACAAACCTCCTGGATATGGGACTTGATGCACCGTGGCCCCACTTCCATGAGTCTTTCCTCTCAACTGTCTGCTTCCACCAGGCTCCTTGCTTCCTCATACCCACTATTGGACATATCTTATCTCCCTCCACTGCTGCTCTTACTTTATCCTTCACTAAAGGCCCTCTTTCCCTTGGCAGTCATATTTGGGGATAGCTTCCAAGACCCGCTCTTCCCCAGAGTCACTGCTGCCACAAGACGACTGTGGAGCAGTCAGGTATTTATCCTTCCTCGGCCGCAAGTTTTTCCCACACAGGGTTACTCCATTACACATGGAACAACTTCACATGGATCCACAACCACAAGCAGCACTATCCAGGCTCCATGCAGGCTGTCATCCATGGTCATTAGAAATCTGTTCCCTGACATGAAAGCAAAGCTGCATTGTGCCACATTCAAGTTAATGTTGAGACTAGCAACATTTTACATTATATGTTTCTTTGATTTTAGCATTGTTTTAATATATGTATTATGATATACACTATTTACTTTAAGTGTATATATTCCAGAATGTCTATTTATTACTCTAATGGTAACTTTATGTACGGTTGAAGTCGGAAGTTTACATACACCTTAGCCAAATACATTTAAACTCAGTTTTTTACAATTCCTGACATTTAATCCTAGTATAAATTCCCTGTCTTAGGTCAGTTAGGATCACCACTTTATTTTAAGAATGTGAAATGTCAGAATAATAGTAGAGAGAATGATTTATTTCAGCTTTTATTTCTTTCATCACATTCTCAGTGGGTCAGAAGTTTACATACACTCAATTAGTATTTGGTAGCATTGCCTTTAAATTGTTTAACTTGGGTCAAACATTTCAGGTAGCCTTCCACAAGCTTCCCACAATAAGTTGGGTGAATTTTGGCCCATTCCTCCTGACAGAGCTGGTGTAACTGAGTCAGGTTTGTAGGCCTCCTTGCTCGCACACGCTTTTTCAGTTCTGCCCACAAATGTTCTATAGGATTTAAGTCAGGGCTTTGTGATAGCCACTCCAATACCTTGACTTTGTTGTCTTTAAGCCATTTTGCCACAACTTTGGAAGTACATGTATGCTTGGGGGTCATTGTCCATTTGGAAGACCCATATGCAACCAAGCTTTAACTTCCTGACTGATGTCTTGAGATGTTGCTTCAATATATCCACATAATTGTCCTTCCTCATGATGCCATCTATATTGTGAAATGCACCAGTCCCTCCTGCAGCAAAGCACCCCCACAGCATGATGCTGCCACCCCCGTGCTTCACTGTTGGGATCGTGTACATCGGCTTGCAAGCACCCCCTTTTTCCTCCAAACATAACGATGGTCATTATGGCCAAACAGTTCTATTTTTGTTTCATCAGACCAGAGGACAGTTGTCCACAAAGTACGATTTTTGTCCCCATGTGCAGTTGCAAACCTTAGTCTGGCTTTTTTGGAGCAGTGGCTTCTTCCTTGCTGAGCGGCCTTTCAGGTTATGTCGATATAGGACTTGTTTTACTGTGGATATAGATACTTTTGTACCTGTTTCCTCCAGCATCTTCACAAGGTCCTTTGCTGTTGTTCTGGGATTGATTTGCACTTTTTGCACCAAAGTACGTTCATTTCTAGGAGACAGAACGCATCTCCTTCCTGAGCGGTATGATGGCTGCGTGGTCCCATGGTGTTTATACTTGCGTACTACTGTTTGTACAGATGAACGTGGTACCTTCAGGCGTTTGGAAATTGCTCCCAAGGATGAACCAGACTTGTGGACGTCTACATTTTTTTTTCTGAGATTTCTTTTAATTTTCCCATGATGTCAAGCAAAGAGGCACTGAGTTTGAAGGTAGGCCTTGAAATACATCCACAGGTAAACCTCCAATTGACTCAAATGATGTCAATTAGCCTATCAGGAGCTTCTAAAGCCATAACATCATTTTTCTGGAATTTTCCAAGCTGTTTAAAGGCACAGTCAACTTAGTGTATGTAAACTTCTGTCCCACTGGAATTGTGATACAGTGAATTATAAGTGAAATAATCTGTCTGTAAACAATTGTTGGAAAAATGACTTGTGTCATGCACAAAGTAGATGTCCTGACCGAATTGCCAAAACTATAGTTTGTTAACAAGAAATGTGTGGAGTGGTTGAAAAACGAGTTTTAATGACTCCAGTGTATGTAAAAATCCGACTTCAACTGTATATAAATCTATTAATATTATGAAATATTAGTATAAAGATGTTAGATAACAAGGGAGTTTAATGTAATATTTGTGAATGTTTCTTTAGTAATACAATTGCAACGTTGTTTGTAGACACATCACAACTCTCAAATAAACATTCCAAAATGTTGTTTGGATATTCACAAAGTAGTCTGACATTCTGTACATTTGAGGAACTTTTTGCGAACATTACAAATACTACTACAATGTCACCAAAGTGTCCTGACATTCAGAACGTCTAAAGTATTTACTTAGAACATAACAAATGTCCCTACACACTTAGAAAGACAACGTTACAAGTGTACCACCACTTGACTTACAGACAATGTTCTAAAATGTATTTCTATCATTCCAATAGTAACGTTATATGAAGACAAACTAAGTCTAACGTTGTGAAATTTCCTAAATAACATGATATTCAGAATCTTTCATGGACTACTAAGGAACGTTTTTAATGTTCCCATGATGTCTGTATAGCGACCGGATATGTATAACCTCTATAATACTTATTAGAAACGTTATGAATGCGCCTATAATGTGCCTGTCACGCCCTGACTCTGGGGACTCGTATTTGTTGAGTCAGGGTGTGTATTTTCTGTGTGGTATGTTCTGTGTTGTATTTTCTAGGTTTAGATCTAGATCGTCTGAGACTGCTCTTCTCTGTGTCACGGAGGCTCTCCGCACTGCTAAAGCTAACTCTCTCTCCTCTGCTCTTGTCCTTCTAGACCTGTCTGCTGCCTTTGATACTGTGAACCATCAGATCCTCCTCTCCACCCTCTCCGAGCTGGGCATCTCCGGCGCGGCTCACTCCTGGATTGCGTCCTACCTGACCGGTCGCTCCTACCAAGTGGCGTGGCGAGAAGCTGTCTCCGCACCACGTGCTCTCACCACTGGTGTCCCCCAGGGCTCAGTTCTAGGCCCTCTCCTTTTCTCCCTATACACCAAGTCACTTGGCTCTGTCATATCCTCACATGGCCTCTCCTATCATTGCTATGCTGACGATACACAACTAATCTTCTCCTTTCCCCCTTCTGATAACCAGGTGGCGAATCGCATCACTGCATGTCTGGCAGACATATCAGTATGGATGACGGATCACCACCTCAAGCTGAACCCTGGCAAGACGGAGCTGCTCTTCCTCCCGGGGAAGGACTGCCCGTTCCATGATCTCGCCATCACGGTTGACAACTCCGCTGTGTCCTCCTCCCAGAGTGCGAAGAGCCTAGGCGTGACCCTGGACAACACCCTGTCGTTCTCCGCCAACATCAAGGCGGTGACCCGCTCCTGCAGGTTCATGCTCTACAACATTCGGAGAGTACGACCCTGCCTTACACAGGAAGCGGCACAGGTCCTAATCCAGGCACTTGTCATCTCCCGTCTGGACTACTGCAACTCGCTGTTGGCTGGCCTCCCTGCCTGTGCCATTAAACCCCTACAACTCATCCAGAATGCCGCAGCCCGTCTGGTGTTCAACCTTCCCAAGTTCTCTCACGTCACCCCCCTCCTCCGCACACTCCACTGGCTTCCAGTTGAAGCTCGCATCCGCTACAAGACCATGGTGCTTGCCTATGGAGCAGTGAGGGGAACGGCACCTCTGTACCTTCGGGCTCTGATCAGTCCCTACACCCAAACGAGGGCATTGCGTTCATCCACCTCTGGCCTGCTGGCTCCCCTTCCTCTGCGGAAGCATAGTTCCCGCTCAGCCCAGTCAAAACTGTTCGCTGCTCTGGCACCCCAATGGTGGAACAAGCTCCCTCACGACGCCAGGACAGCAGAGTCACTCACCACCTTCCGGAGACATTTGAAACCCCACCTCTTTAAGGAATAGCTGGGATAGGATAAAGTAATCCTTCTACCCCCCCCCCCCCCCCCCCCCCCCCCCAAAAAAAATTGTAAAGTGGTTATCCCACTGGCTATAGGGTGAACGCACCAATTGGTGAGTCGCTCTGGATAAGAGCGTCTGCTAAATGACGTAAATGTGCCCTTGAGCAAGGCACTTAACCCTAATTGCTCCTGTAAATCGCTCTGGATAAGAGCGTCTGCTAAATGACTAAAATGTAATGTAAATGTAATCGTCTAGATCTATGTTGGCCGGTGTGGTTCCCAATCAGAGGCAGCTGTAGCTCGTTGTCTCTGATTGGGGACCATACTTAGGCAGCCTATTGGCACTAGTGGGTTGTGGGATCTTGTTCCAGTTAAGGTATGTTGTGTTGTGCTGCCTTGGACGTTTTGTGTTGTTATTTTGTTGTTGTGTTTAATATTTAATAAACATGTACGCATATCACGCTGCGCCTTGGTCCGTCCCGTCTGTAAACGAATGTGACAGTACCAAACGGGCTATTACATTCAGTTCCTCTAGAAGACTTAAGGGGAACGTTGCAAATGTCTCAGTTATGTTCCTTGTTAGCTGGGAATCCCAGAGCCCCTCTCTTGTAATCATTGTCAGTTTGACCTGTCATGAATCCCGCTTCCTGAGCCTGTTTCTGCCTGTGTTGCCGGTTTTCTGTTCTGAAGTCTGTTTCCTTAGGTTCCTGAACACACCCTGTCTGGTTGCCAGGTGACGAAGCTAGGCGGGTGATCTCACTATTACCCGCATCTGCATCTGCATCTCATCAGCTATCTGCACACCTGGTCCTGATCATCACCTCTCCACTTCATAAGCTCTGACCTGACATCCATTCCCTGCCGGATCGTTAGCCATGAGCAGTATGTTGTGTCAGCGTATCAGCCTCAAAGTTACTAGAGTTAGTTTTGTTTTGTACTTTTTGCTTGCCGTGTACTTACCTTCGTTTACTCTGTCTACAGTCATTCTCCCGGAACATTCACCCCACCCCTGCCTGGTCGTCGGTGGCTTCTGTGACATCATCGGATCTGCCTATTCACTCCCACCAACTCACCTCCGCTGCCCACTCCGTCTCCTGGATTATTCTGCTTCCACATTTGAATCTGTAAATAAATACTCACCTTCGTTCTACTCACCTTGTCCTGGTCTGCTTCTGGTTTTTGCTTTAGAGAATCGTGACAGAACGATCTGGCCAAGAATGAACCCAGTGTTCAGTAAGCAGAAGGCTCTGTCACTTCCTCCCCACCGACCATATGATTGTGCCATTAACCTGTTCCCTGGAGCTGCCTATCCCAAGGTACGGCCATACAGTATCTCTCGACCTGAACGTGAAGCTTTGGAGACCTACATAAAGGAGTCTCTAGCTGCTGGTCTCATTCGTCCCTCGTCATCACCCCTGGGGGCAGGATTCTTCTTTGTGAGTAAGAAGGATGACTCTCTTCGACCTTGTATTGATTATCAGGGTTTGAATGATATTACGGTCAAGAACAAGTATCCCCTGCCCTTGATAAGCTCTGCTTTCGACTCCTTACAGGGTGCTACTGTGTTCACCAAGCTGGATCTACGCAATGCGTATCATCTGGTCCGGATCAGAGAGGGGGACGAGTGGTTGACTGGTTTCAATACACCGATGGGTCATTTCGAGTATCAGGTGATGCAGTTTGGACTGACCAATGCTCCAGCAGTGTTCCAGAGTATGGTGAATGACGTCCTGAGAGATATGATCGGTCTTTTTGTGTTTGTGTACCTGGATGACATTCTTATCTTCTCTAAGGAGCTTTCCAGCCACGTCCAGCATGTCAAGCAGGTTCTGCAGCGATTGTTGGAGAACCGCCTGTTTGTGAAGGCCGAGAAGTGTGAATTTCACACCCACACTACATCCTTCCTCGGGTACATCATCTCCAGGGGAGAGATTAGGATGGATCAAGAGAAGGTTAGGGCGGTTCTGGATTGGGCCCAGCCCGGTACGAGATTGCAGCTCCAGAGGTTTCTGGGGTTTGTGAATTTCTATCGTAGATGTATCCGTGATTACAGCCGTGTGGCCGCTCCATTAACTGCCCTGACTTCTAGTACCAGAACCTTCAGTTGGAATCCTGAAGCAGACCAAGCATTTCTGGATTTGAAGAGGCGATTCACCAACGCCCCGATTCTCTCTCAACCTGACACTGCCCGTCAGTTTGTCGTTGAAGTGGTGGTTGGCGCCATCCTGTCCCAGCGAAGCTCCACTGACGGTAAACTCCATCCCTGCGCCTTCTACTCTCGTCCGCTTTCGTCTGCGGAGAGGAACTACGATGTGGGTAACCGGGAGCTTCTCGCAGTGAAACTTGCCTTGGAGGAGTGCCGCCACTGGTTGGAGGGGGCGGAGCAACGTTTGTCTGGACTGACCACAAGAATCTTGCTTAGGTGCAATCGGCTAGACGTCTCAACTCCTGTCAGGCCAGGTGGGCTTTGTTTTTTGGACGCTTTAATTTTTCCCTGACGTTCCGACCTGGGTCTAAGAACGGCAAGGCAGACGCCTTGTCCCGGATGTTCTCCAAGACGGAGGAGAGTGGGGCCAAGACTGAGACGATTCTTCCCATGAACTTCGTCGTGGGAGCAGTTACATGGAGGATTGAGGAGGAGGTTATGGCGGCCCTTCAGACGCAGCCCAGTCCCGGTAACGGTCCACCCAGTCGGTTGTTTGTGCCTGAGTCGGTCCATTCTGCTGACCTCCAATGGTCCCACGCCAGCAAGATGGCTTGTCACCCTGGCGTGGCTCGGACGATGGCGTTACTACGCAGACGATTTTGGTGGCCTGCCATGGGAGAAGATACCCGGAGGTTTGTTGCTACCTGTCCAGTTTGTGTGCAGAATAAGAGTGCCAATCGGTCCAGCTCTGGACTTCTTCACCCCCTACCTATTCCCCGGCGACCATGGTCGCATCTGGCCCTGGACTCTGTCACTGGGTTGCCCTCTTCTGAGGGGAACACGGTCATTCTGACTATTGTGGACAGATTCAGCAAGTTCGCCCACTTTGTGCCCATCTCCAAGCTTCCCTCTGCCTCTGAGACGTCCGAGATCCTGGTTAGGGAGGTTTTCAGGGTCTCTTGGGTCTCTCAGTTGCCTTGGGTCGAGTATGCCCACAATACTCTTACTACATCTGCCACTGGGATGTCTCCCTTCCAGTGCCTGTACGGCTACCAACCTCCCTTGTTTCCTTCTCAGGAGAAGGATCTCTCGGTTCCCTCTGTCCAGGCCCACATTCGTCGTTGCCACCGGACCTGGCATCGGGCCAGAAAGGCCCTCCTTCGAGTTTCTGACCGGTATCAGCTCCAGGCGAATCGTCGCCGTATTCCAGCCCCCGCTTATGCCATTGGAGATAAGGTCTGGTTGGCTACACGGGATCTTCCTCTGTGGACTGAGTCGAGGAAACTGTTGCCGAAGTTCATTGGTCCGTTTGTTTTGGAGAGAGTGATTAATCCTGTTGTGGTTCGACTCAAGTTGCCTAGAACGCTCAGAGTCCATCCCACCTTTCATGTCTCCTGCCTCAAGCCTGTTCTCCTCTGTTTCCCCCTCCGCCTCCTCCTCCTCGGATGATCGGAGGTGGTCCTGTCTACACGGTGCGCCGCATCATGGATTCCAGACGTCTGGGTTTCCAGTATCTCGTGGACTGGGAGGGGTATGGTCCTGAGGAGAGGAGTTGGATTCCTCGGCGTCAGATCCTTGATGCTGACCTCCTTCGTGACTTCTACCGCCTCCATCCTGGCGCTCCAGGTAGTCCGCCCGGTGGCGTTCGGAGGGGGGGTACTGTCATGAATCCCGCTTCCTGAGCCTGTTTCTGCCTGTTTTCTGTTCTGAAGTCTGTTTCCTGAGGTTCCTGAACACACCCTGTCTGGTTGCCAGGTGACGAAGCTAGGCGGGAGATCTCTCTATTACCCGCACCTGCATCTCATCAGCTATCTGCACACCTGGTCCTGATCATCACCTCTCCACTTCATAAGCTCTGACCTGACATCCATTCCCTGCCGGATCGTTAGCCATGAACAGTATGTTGTATCAGCCTCAAAGTTACTAGAGTTAGTTTTGTACTTTTTGCTTGCCGTGTACTTACCTTCGTTTACTCTGTCTACAGTCATTCTCCCGGAACATTCACCCCACCCCTGCCTGGTCGTCAGTGGCTTCTGTGACATCATCGGATCTGCCTATTCACTCCCACCAACTCACCTCCGCTGCCCGCTCCGTCTCCTGGATTATTCTGCTACTCACCTTCGTTCTACTCACCTTGTCCTGGTCTGCTTCTGGGTTCTGCTTTAGAGAATCGTGACATGACCTGTTGCATTGAAATACAATTCTGGACAAACTGTCCTTGGGATATAAACTAGTCAAAAAATGAAATCTGTTGTTTAACAAATCTGCTAGGACCTTCAAAAAGTTGGTGCTGGCTTATCAGCTCAATATTTGGTACTTAAAATATTTACTTGGATTTACTTCATTCTGGACACAATTCTACGTAATGGGAAAATATAATTGTTTTAGATGACATTACCTTCTTACTTAAATCACTGGTGATACCCAAACTATAGAATTGATTAATAATAATTGGAAATTGTCAAACACGTGTCTTATTAAATTATTCATACCTATGTCCCAAATTCCCCCTCTGTAGCTCAATTGGTAGAGCATGGCGCTTGTAACGCCAGGGTAGTGGGTTCAATCCCCGGGACCACCCATACGTAAAAATGTATGCACACATGACTGTAAGTTGCTTTGGATAAAAGCGTCTACTAAATGGCTTATTATTACCCCCACTGTGTCCCTTACAGCCAGTTTGAGTACAGTGTGTACTGGCGGCTATGTATTCTTCTACAGGAAGCTTATCTCTTAACCCAAACACCAGATGGCTTAAACACGAGAGCAGTGGACAAGGCCTTGAAGAGTAAGCGGCCTCTAATTTAAGTCGTAATGCTCAATCCCTCTGTCTTACTTCTTCAAATTACTAAAATATTGCATTATTGGATTGCTATCTGAAAGCCAATTACCATTCACTTTGTTACTTTCACTAGTCTCCATATCTGTTTCCCTCAACTTGGACTCCATTCCCAATAGGAATACCTCAATCACTACTGCTTAAACACACGGATCACTCTCAAACAACATTCTGCTTTTGCGAGGTTTAAAACAAAACAAACATGATAACTTTCTCCAAATTGGAAGGCATTGTTTTCATCTTAGTACACCTTCAAAAGTTACTCTATATTTATTTCAAATTTCTGTTGGATATTCACTTTCTGCTTCAATATTTTTTTTTATGTTTATTATTTTAAGATTCATATGTAATGTTTTGGAGGGATCAATATGTATTAACTGGGTTGCACTGTCTATCAGTCCCCTGTAGATGGTATGCTCTGTCCATAATAAGTCTCTACCTAGCACGTTAAGCGGTTGAGTAGGTGAATACAGAAAATCATTGGTTCTATTTAACAGACTATGGGCTTATTTCAAAATGTATAATTTTATAAGCTACTATACTTTTATTGGTTAGGAGTAAATCAAGTCCCGTACAATGCTTTAACCTTATCTTCTTCAAATGACCCTTAAAGGGACCACTCTTAACAAAATAGTTTTCACACAACTTACAGTTGAAGTCAGAAGTTTACATACACTTAGGTTGGAGTCATTAAAACTCGTTTTTTTTTTAACCATTCCACAAACTATAGTTTTGGCTAGTCAGTTAGGACATCTACTTTGTGCATGACACAAGTCATTTTTCCAACAATTGTTTACAGACAGATTATTTCACAATTCCAGTGGGTCAGAAGTTTACATACACTAAGTTGACTGTGCCTTTAAACAGCTTGGAAAATTCCCAAAAATGATGTCATGGCTTTAGAAGCTTCTGATAGGCTAATTGACATTATTTGAGTCAATTGGAGGTGTACCTGTGGATGTATTTCAAGGCCTACCTTCAAACTCAGTGCCTCTTTCCTTGACATCATGGGAAAATAAAAAGAAATCAGCCAAGACCTCAGAAAAAAAATTGTAGACCTCCACAATTCTGGTTCATCCTTGGTATCAATTTCCAAACGCCTGAAGGTACCACGTTCATCTGTCAAACAATGGTACGCAAGTATAAACACCATGGGACCACGCAGCCATCATACCGCTCAGGAAGACGCGTTCTGTCTCCTAGAGATGAACATACTTCGGTGCGAAAAGTGCAAATCAATCCCAGAACAACAGCAAAGGACCTTGTGAAGATGCTGGAGGAAACAGGTACAAAAGTATCTATATCCACAGTAAAACAAGTCCTAAATCGCTCAGCAAGGAAGAAGCCACTGCTCCAAAACCGCCATAAAAAAGCCAGACTACAGTTTTCAACTACACATAGGGACACAGATCGTACTCTTTGGAGAAATGTCCACTGGTCTGATGAAACTAAAATAGAACTGTTTGGCCATAATGACCATCGTTTTGTTTGGAGGAAAAAGGGGGAACTTGCAAGCCGAAGAAAACCATCCCAACAGTGAAGCACGGGGGTGGCAGCATCATAATGTGGGGGTGCTTTGCTGCAGGAGGGACTGGTGCACTTCACAAAATAGATGGCATCATGAGGAAGGAAAAGTATGTGGATATATTGAAGCAACATCTCAAGACATCAGTCAGGAAGTTAAAGCTTGGTCGCAAATGGGTCTTCCAAATGGACAATGACCCCAAGCATACTTCCAAAGTTGTGGCAAAATGGCTTAAGGACAACAAAGTCAAGGTATTGGAGTGGCCATCACAAAGCCCTGACCTCAATCCTATAGAACATGTGTGGGCAGAACTGAAAAATTGTGTGCGAGCAAGGAGGCCTACAAACCTGATTCAGTTACACCAGCTCTGTCAGGAGGAATGGGCCAAAATTCACCCAACTTATTGTGGGAAGCTTGTGGAAGGCTACCCAAAAAGTTTGACCCAAGTTAAACAATTTAAAGGCAATCCTACCAAATAGTAATTGAGTGTATGTAAACTTCTGATCCACTGGGAATGTGATGAAATAAATAAAATCTGAAATAAATCATTCTCTCTACTATTATTCTGACTTTTCAAATTCTTAAAATAAAGTGGTGATCCTAACTGATGTAAGACAGGGAATTTTTACTAGGATTAAATGTCAAGAATTGTGAAAAACTGAGTTTAAATGTATTTGGCTAAGGTGTATGTAAACTTCCGACTTCAACTGTAGCCTCCCTACTGTTATTTTATTTTACTGCTCCTTTTTAATGATTTGTTATTTGTTCTTTTTTACTCATCTATTTTTCACTAAACACTTATTTTTCTTAAAACTGCATTGTTGGTTAAGGGCTTGTAAGTAAGCAGGTCTATACCTGTTGTATTCGGCGCTTGTTGCAAATAAAATGTGATTTGATTTGATTCAATGCGCCTTGAGAAAATAACTACTATAGAATGCACCTGGCCTGCATGACAGACGCTCCTGGTCCTGTATGATATTTGTGCATCTGTAACTTTCTCACTCATCCTTATTCAATATTAATTCAGGACTATCCGTAATCATGGTAGCATCCACATTAATGTAGAAGTGTTTAGAAACATATTGTCTTCTTATTTACAATAACAGTGACTCAATGACACAATACATTATTTACCATTCATTTCTATTGGGCACAACATAATCTGAAACACAACCAAAACAAACAGCAAATGCATCTAACACGTTTGTGGAGTCACAAGCTTGATGTAATCATTGCGTATTAGGAATATGGGACTTTTGACTACTTTAATACACAAGTTAATTTTTCCCAATACTTTTGGTCCCCGGGGACTACAGTGCTTTTAGTACGTATTCACACCCCTTGACTTTTTCCACATTTTGTTGTGTTACAGCCTGAATATAAAATTGATTAAATTGAGAAGTTTTGTCACTGGCCTACACACAATACCCTATAATGTCAAAGTGGAACTATGTTTTTCTACTTATTTTCAAATTAATAACAAATGTGAAGCTGAAATATCTTGAGTCAATAAGTATTCAACCCCTTTGTTTTGGTGCTTAACAAGTCACATAATAAGGTGCATGGACTCTGTGTGCAATAACAGTGTTTAACAGGATTTTTTAATGACTACCTCATCTCTGTACCCCACACATACAATTATCTGTAAGGTCCCTCAGTCACGCAGTGAATTTCAAAAACAGATTCAACCACAAAGACCAGGGAGGTTTTCCAATGCCTCGCAAAGAAGGGCACCTATTGGTAGATGGGTAAAAAAATTAAAATAAAGCCAGACATTGAATATCCCTTTGAGCATGGTGAAGTTATTAATTACACTTTGGATGGTGTATCAATACACCCAGTCACTACAAAGATACAGGCGTCCTTCCTAACTCTGTTGCCAGAGTGGAAGGAAACCGCTCAGGGATTTCACCATGAGGCCAATGGTGACTTTAAATCAGTTACAGAGTTTAATGGCTGTGATAAGAGAAAACTGAGGATAGATCAACAACATTGTACTTACTCCACACTTCTAACCTAATTGACAGAGTGAAAAGAAGGAAGGCTGTACAGAATAAAAAAATTCCAAAACATGCATCTGTTTGCAACAAGGCACTAAATTGGCAAAGCACTTAACTTTTTGTCCTGAATACAAAGTGTTATGTTTGGGGCAAATCCAATACAACACATTACTGAGTACTACTCTCCATATTTTCAAGCATAGGGGTGGCTGCATCATGTTATGGGTATGCTTGTAATCGTTTTTTCAGGATAAAAGATAAACAGAATGGAGCTAAGCACAGGACAAATCCTAGAGGAAAACCTGGTTCTGTCTGCTTTTCTCCAGACACTTGGAGGTTAATACACCTTTAAGTTGGACAATAACCTAAAACACAAGGCCAAATCTACACTGGAGTTGCTGACCAATAAGACAATGAATGTTCCCGACTGGCCGAGTTACAGTTTTAACTTAAAATCTACTTGAAAATCTTTGGCAAGACCTGAAAATGGTTGTCTAGAAATGATCAACAACCAATTTGACAGAGCTTCAAGAATTTTGAATAGAACAATTGGCAAATGTTGCACAATCTAGGTGTGGAAAGCTCTTAGAGACTTACCCAGAAAGACTCACAACTGTAATCAGTGCCAAAGGTGCTTTTACAAAGTATTGACTCAGGAGTGTGAATACTTATGTAAATTAGATATTTCTGTATTTCATTTTCAATACATTTGCTAAAATGTCTATGGATGAAAATACCCTCAAATTAAAGTTGATGGTCTACACTTTAACCTCATACTCATTGTATAATTTCAAATCCAAAGTGCTGGAGTACAGAGCCAAATCAACAACAAAAGTGTCACTGTCCCAATACTTTTATCATTAAATTAGCCCATGTCAGCTAACATTTTTTAGATTGGTAAGTTAGTCTAGCCAGCTATCAAACTTGTAGTAATCATGGTCTAATTACTGACCGGGGCCCCCATTAATTTTGTTAGTTACTCTCACTCAGAAATCATTTTGAAAACTGCATATTCTTCTCTGCCCCATGGCGAAATGAGTAGAATTGCAGCAAACTTGATTTAAAATGTCAATATTTTCTCTATAACCCATAGCAAATTGTGTAGAATTGCAGGAAATTGACTCTAAAATGTTTTTCCTCCGCTGTCAAGAGGGGGGATGCTAAAATGTAGCAATTGGCAAAATGAGTAAGTTTTGTGTTTATTTAGCAGTACAAAACAGTAGTAGCTAAGCGATAACCTGTTTACCTTGCCTATTGAAGGCATTATTTACAGTAACCACACATAATGGGCCACCGAGGCAACACAATCTCACATTCAATTCATGCAAATATGTACAAAAAGTATTTCCGCAGATTTTGTGCGGTTTTGTGTGGCTTAAGTCATGTGAAAATACACACATTTTTGTGTGAATTAATTAATAGGAAAATACACATTTTTGTGCGACTTCATTCATAGGAAAATACATTTTGGGGGGGAAAACTTCGTAACAATTTTTTTAAAGTTTTTGGAGCAATGCATTTTGGCCAATGGTATTCTACACTGGCTTTTTTTGTGTCACACATTTATTTATATCAAAAACAAATGTGTTAACAATCCAATATTGTTAATCAACCAGGTTGTCACCGAAATACTTATAATATAATAGTAGCCATACGTTTTCTTTATGTTTTATTAATGCCAATGCTGTTTTCACTTAATACTTTGGGATACTGGTGCTGTGTCTGATTTTATGAGGGTTGCCAGATTGGAGTAAAAAGCTGTATTTGTCTGGGTTTTTTTGCGGTATCGATGAAGGTATTTGATTGGGGAATGGGGATACATTTTCATGATGAGAAATTAATTCATCAATAAATGTGGGGAAACGGGAAGACCTGCAAAAAAAATCTGTTTGGTTTCAATTCCCCTGTTGCAAATGCATGGTATTTGCAACTATGACGAATCTGGACTATGATCAATTAAGCCATATCAATGCAGTTAAACAGGTTAATGTAAAATAATGAATTATGTTGGCTTACACTTATGGCACTTCCTAGGCCATTTCATTATGATTATTACAGTCGTGTCAATCATGTTATATACTTAGGCTATTGTAACAAGGCATATGCCAGCATTGTAGGCCTACTGCCTCTGCCCAGAGGCCTACTAGGCTTTCATGGCAACGGCCGTTAGAGCTCATTTTGCCACGTATGAGCCCTGGTTAGAGTCCCTGTTGCAGCTTTCACTTTCTTCCGCTACGTTGGTGGCAGCATTGGATCAAGTCCTGCTCACGTCTAGTTATGTGATCTAGTGGTGGGAAGCATTCTGTTTTTCAACATTTTGTTGGGTGTAATTAAATTAATATATCTAGTTAACAATGGATAAGCAAAAATCGGCGTGACGGATAGAAGTAGTCACTACAGGTGGGATCAAGCCTTACTTCAAAGTTGCCTAAAGCTGAATGGAAAGTGCTACGCCCTGTGACTGTCTAATAAGTTAACTAACCAGTGTAGACCCAAAACAAACACATTCTACACATTTACAAACTACCTGTTTAAAGTGTTATTACAACCATGGTGTTCTTTTGTTACTGAAGCGTATATATCAAATGAGCTGACAATGATCCACATCATATGGGTAGACAAATAATACGTGTTATGCAGCAAAACACAACTATCCTTTTTTTTCTTCTTTTTTAATATGAATCACTGTTGATCCATCCTGTTCTGATCTAATGAGATGGATGTAGGATTTTCTACGGCCTGGAATTGAGGCCTTTCCCAGTCATGAATGACGAAGCTAGGCCCCTCTTGTTTCTCAATGGCGAAGACTGAACTCAAGTTAGGGGTTATATGTCAGACTCTCCTATACCACTTTGCCCAACATGTTATATCCCATAGGTTGTAAATAAACCCTTTGTAAGGTGATATAACTTATATTATTATTATAGGGCTGTGAAACCCAAAGCCGAATGGCTTCAGACTGAGCATTTCTCACTGGAAGTTGCTGCTGACATTGAACATAGCTTATGGTTAGGCATTTTATTAATTTCAGCCTCTCCTATGCAACTATTCCCAACATCTTATACCCCATAGGTTGTAAATAAACCCTTTGTAAGGTGATATAACTTGTATCGTTATTATTTTTATTTATTTTTTGTTTTTTATTTTACACCCCTTTTTCTCCCCAATTTCGTCAAATCCAATTACGATCTTGTCTCATCACTGCAACTCACTGCAACTCCCCAACGGGCTCTGGAGAGGTGAAAGTCTAGTCATGCGTCCTCCGAAACATGGCCCACCAAACCGCGATTACTTGTATTATTATTATAGGGCTGTGAAACCAATAGCCGAATGGCTTCAGATTGAGCATTTATCACTGGAAATTGCTGCTGACATTGAACATAGCTTAGGGTTAGGGTATTTAATTAATTTCAAACTCTCACATACCACTATTCCCAAGATCTTATACCCCATAGGTTGTAAATAAACCCTTTTTAAACTGATATAACTTGTATCGTTATTATAGGACTGTGAAACCCATAGCCGAATGGCATTTCTCACCATTTATGTACGGAGAGATATTTCCACTTTATAACAGGTAGTGTCCATTTATTTACAGTAGTGTGTTGATTAATTATTGCTTTCTTCAGTGGAAATACAGAATATGTATAAAAATGCCAAAAATACCAAAAGCTAAATCAAGCTGAGATTTACAACTATTTAACCCTGTTAGTCATTACTGAAACATGCAAATTACAAACACTTAACCAGTTAAAGATAATGAATATATGACAACTAGATTTGATAAAACATAATTCACACAAAAGTCAAGATTTGGCTATAATATGAGTACAAATAAAGTGAGTGTGTGCATATGTGTTTGTGTGTGTGTGTATTATGGTGTGTTTTATAATTTCCCATCATAAAAATGTATCTCCATTCCCCAATCAAATACCTTCATCGATACCACGATACCACAACAAAAAAGAATCTGTATTTTCTCCAATCTGGCAACCCTCATAAAATTCTACATAGCCTTGTATTAAATGCATTATGAAGACAATTGTGTAATGTAGGCTCCACAGAATATGAAATGTGTTATGAAGAAAGTTGTGTAGGCCTACTGTTACTTACACACAAAAAGGGCCTTTCTGACTACAAGGGCACCAGTATCCCAAAGTATTAAGCGAAAACAAGCATAGAAAACAGTATTGGCATTAATAAAAAATATAAAAACGTAAAAAAGGCAATGTAGAACACCATTGCCCATCAAGTTTGCCCCCCCAAAATGTAGTTTCCTATGAATTAAGTCACACAAAAATGTATGTCTTTTCACATTAATTAAGCCACACAGAAATGCACAAAATCTGCTGAAATACTTTTTGTACATATTTGCACGAATTGAGTGTGAGATTGTGTTGGCCGAGGAAAATAACTTCAAATTCGCATACATATCTCAGAGAAGCTGAAATGGTCTAACCTGTCACGATCGTCGGGAACAGAGGACCAATGCGCAGCGTTGAATGCAAACATACTTATATTTATTTAAATGTTTACACGAACAAAACAACAAAAACGATACGTGACGTCCAAAATTGCGAACACAAACCTACACAGGAAACACGGAACAAGATCCCACAAACACTGAGGGAAAACAGACTGTTTAAATATGGTTCCCAATCAGAGACAACCAGCAACAGCTGACACTCGTTGCCTCTGATTGGGAACCACTCTGGCCAACATAGAAATACAAGACCTAGAATGGAAAACAAAGAGCACAAAACATAGACTCTACACACCCTGGCTCAACATAAAAGAGTCCCTAGAGCCAGGGCGTGACAGTACCCCCCCCCCCAAAGGCGCGGACTCCGACCGCGCCAACAGAACACCACAGGGTAGGGACCGGGTGGGCACTCCGCCTTGGCGGCGGATCCGGCTCTGGGCATGATCCCCACTCCCTCTCTAACCCCCCACAGTACCCCTGGTCCGGTCTGGCCCTGCTGGCCGGAGCTGGACTGAACACTGGTGGAGCGGATTGCTCTAGCTCCGACATGGAGCAGCTGACCGGTACCGGACCAGGCACCGGTGGAGCAGGCACGGGCCGTGCCGGACTGACGACGCACACCACTGGCTTAGTGTGGGGAGCAGGAACAGGCCGAGCCGGGCTGATGAAGCGCACCACTGACTTGGTGCGGAGAGCAGGAATGGACCGGGCCGGGCTGGCGACGCGCACCACTGACTTGGTGCGGGGAGCAGGAACAGACCGGGCCGGACTGGCGACGCGCACCATCGGCTTGGTGCGGGGAGCAGGAACAGGCCGGACCGGGCTGGCGACGCGCACCATAGGCTCGGTGCGGGGAGCAGGAACAGGCCGGGCAGGGCTGGCGACGCGCACCATAGGCTTGGTGCGGGGAGCAGGAACAGACCGGGCCGGACTGGCGACGCGCACCATCGGCTTGGTGCGGGGAGCAGAAACAGGCCGGACCGGGCTGGCGACGCACACCATAGGCTCGGTGCGGAGAGCAGGAACAGGCCGGGCCGGGCTGGCGACGCGCACCATAGGCTTGGTGCGGGGAGCAGGAACAGGCCGGACTGGGCTGGCGACGCGCACCATAGCCTTGGTGCGGGGAGCAGGAACAGGCCGGGCCGGGATGGCGACGCGCACCATAGGCTTGGTGCGGGGAGCAGGAACAGGAACGTATTCACACCCCTTGACTTTTTCCACATTTTGTTGTGTTACAGCCTGAATATAAAATTGATTAAATTGAGAAGTTTTGTCACTGGCCTACACACAATACCCTATAATGTCAAAGTGGAACTATGTTTTTCTACTTATTTTCAAATTAATAACAAATGTGAAGCTGAAATATCTTGAGTCAATAAGTATTCAACCCCTTTGTTTTGGTGCTTAACAAGTCACATAATAAGGTGCATGGACTCTGTGTGCAATAACAGTGTTTAACAGGATTTTTTAATGACTACCTCATCTCTGTACCCCACACATACAATTATCTGTAAGGTCCCTCAGTCACGCAGTGAATTTCAAAAACAGATTCAACCACAAAGACCAGGGAGGTTTTCCAATGCCTCGCAAAGAAGGGCACCTATTGGTAGATGGGTAAAAAAATTAAAATAAAGCCAGACATTGAATATCCCTTTGAGCATGGTGAAGTTATTAATTACACTTTGGATGGTGTATCAATACACCCAGTCACTACAAAGATACAGGCGTCCTTCCTAACTCTGTTGCCAGAGTGGAAGGAAACCGCTCAGGGATTTCACCATGAGGCCAATGGTGACTTTAAATCAGTTACAGAGTTTAATGGCTGTGATAAGAGAAAACTGAGGATAGATCAACAACATTGTACTTACTCCACACTTCTAACCTAATTGACAGAGTGAAAAGAAGGAAGGCTGTACAGAATAAAAAAATTCCAAAACATGCATCTGTTTGCAACAAGGCACTAAATTGGCAAAGCACTTAACTTTTTGTCCTGAATACAAAGTGTTATGTTTGGGGCAAATCCAATACAACACATTACTGAGTACTACTCTCCATATTTTCAAGCATAGGGGTGGCTGCATCATGTTATGGGTATGCTTGTAATCGTTTTTTCAGGATAAAAGATAAACAGAATGGAGCTAAGCACAGGACAAATCCTAGAGGAAAACCTGGTTCTGTCTGCTTTTCTCCAGACACTTGGAGGTTAATACACCTTTAAGCTGGACAATAACCTAAAACACAAGGCCAAATCTACACTGGAGTTGCTGACCAATAAGACAATGAATGTTCCCGACTGGCCGAGTTACAGTTTTAACTTAAAATCTACTTGAAAATCTTTGGCAAGACCTGAAAATGGTTGTCTAGAAATGATCAACAACCAATTTGACAGAGCTTCAAGAATTTTGAATAGAACAATTGGCAAATGTTGCACAATCTAGGTGTGGAAAGCTCTTAGAGACTTACCCAGAAAGACTCACAACTGTAATCAGTGCCAAAGGTGCTTTTACAAAGTATTGACTCAGGAGTGTGAATACTTATGTAAATTAGATATTTCTGTATTTCATTTTCAATACATTTGCTAAAATGTCTATGGATGAAAATACCCTCAAATTAAAGTTGATGGTCTACACTTTAACCTCATACTCATTGTATAATTTCAAATCCAAAGTGCTGGAGTACAGAGCCAAATCAACAACAAAAGTTTCACTGTCCCAATACTTTTATCATTAAATTAGCCCATGTCAGCTAACATCTTTTAGATTGGTAAGTTAGTCTAGCCAGCTATCAAACTTGTAGTAATCATGGTCTAATTACTGACCGGGGCCCCCATTAATTTTGTTAGTTACTCTCACTCAGAAATCATTTTGAAAACTGCATATTCTTCTCTGCCCCATGGCGAAATGAGTAGAATTGCAGCAAACTTGATTTAAAATGTCAATATTTTCTCTATAACCCATAGCAAATTGTGTAGAATTGCAGGAAATTGACTCTAAAATGTTTTTCCTCCGCTGTCAAGAGGGGGGATGCTAAAATGTAGCAATTGGCAAAATGAGTAAGTTTTGTGTTTATTTAGCAGTACAAAACAGTAGTAGCTAAGCGATAACCTGTTTACCTTGCCTATTGAAGGCATTATTTACAGTAACCACACATAATGGGCCACCGAGGCAACACAATCTCACATTCAATTCATGCAAATATGTACAAAAAGTATTTCCGCAGATTTTGTGCGGTTTTGTGTGGCTTAAGTCATGTGAAAATACACACATTTTTGTGTGAATTAATTAATAGGAAAATACACATTTTTGTGCGACTTCATTCATAGGAAAATACATTTTGGGGGGGAAAACTTCGTAACAATCTTTTGAAAGTTTTTGGAGCAATGCATTTTGGCCAATGGTATTCTACACTGGCTTTTTTTGTGTCACACATTTATTTATATCAAAAACAAATGTGTTAACAATCCAATATTGTTAATCAACCAGGTTGTCACCGAAATACTTATAATATAATAGTAGCCATACGTTTTCTTTATGTTTTATTAATGCCAATGCTGTTTTCACTTAATACTTTGGGATACTGGTGCTGTGTCTGATTTTATGAGGGTTGCCAGATTGGAGTAAAAAGCTGTATTTGTCTGGGTTTTTTTGCGGTATCGATGAAGGTATTTGATTGGGGAATGGGGATACATTTTCATGATGAGAAATTAATTCATCAATAAATGTGGGGAAACGGGAAGACCTGCAAAAAAAATCTGTTTGGTTTCAATTCCCCTGTTGCAAATGCATGGTATTTGCAACTATGACGAATCTGGACTATGATCAATTAAGCCATATCAATGCAGTTAAACAGGTTAATGTAAAATAATGAATTATGTTGGCTTACACTTATGGCACTTCCTAGGCCATTTCATTATGATTATTACAGTCGTGTCAATCATGTTATATACTTAGGCTATTGTAACAAGGCATATGCCAGCATTGTAGGCCTACTGCCTCTGCCCAGAGGCCTACTAGGCTTTCATGGCAACGGCCGTTAGAGCTCATTTTGCCACGTATGAGCCCTGGTTAGAGTCCCTGTTGCAGCTTTCACTTTCTTCCGCTACGTTGGTGGCAGCATTGGATCAAGTCCTGCTCACGTCTAGTTATGTGATCTAGTGGTGGGAAGCATTCTGTTTTTCAACATTTTGTTGGGTGTAATTAAATTAATATATCTAGTTAACAATGGATAAGCAAAAATCGGCGTGACGGATAGAAGTAGTCACTACAGGTGGGATCAAGCCTTACTTCAAAGTTGCCTAAAGCTGAATGGAAAGTGCTACGCCCTGTGACTGTCTAATAAGTTAACTAACCAGTGTAGACCCAAAACAAACACATTCTACACATTTACAAACTACCTGTTTAAAGTGTTATTACAACCATGGTGTTCTTTTGTTACTGAAGCGTATATATCAAATGAGCTGACAATGATCCACATCATATGGGTAGACAAATAATACGTGTTATGCAGCAAAACACAACTATCCTTTTTTTTCTTCTTTTTTAATATGAATCACTGTTGATCCATCCTGTTCTGATCTAATGAGATGGATGTAGGATTTTCTACGGCCTGGAATTGAGGCCTTTCCCAGTCATGAATGACGAAGCTAGGCCCCTCTTGTTTCTCAATGGCGAAGACTGAACTCAAGTTAGGGGTTATATGTCAGACTCTCCTATACCACTTTGCCCAACATGTTATATCCCATAGGTTGTAAATAAACCCTTTGTAAGGTGATATAACTTATATTATTATTATAGGGCTGTGAAACCCAAAGCCGAATGGCTTCAGACTGAGCATTTCTCACTGGAAGTTGCTGCTGACATTGAACATAGCTTATGGTTAGGCATTTTATTAATTTCAGCCTCTCCTATGCAACTATTCCCAACATCTTATACCCCATAGGTTGTAAATAAACCCTTTGTAAGGTGATATAACTTGTATCGTTATTATTTTTATTTATTTTTTGTTTTTTATTTTACACCCCTTTTTCTCCCCAATTTCGTCAAATCCAATTACGATCTTGTCTCATCACTGCAACTCACTGCAACTCCCCAACGGGCTCTGGAGAGGTGAAAGTCTAGTCATGCGTCCTCCGAAACATGGCCCACCAAACCGCGATTACTTGTATTATTATTATAGGGCTGTGAAACCAATAGCCGAATGGCTTCAGATTGAGCATTTATCACTGGAAATTGCTGCTGACATTGAACATAGCTTAGGGTTAGGGTATTTAATTAATTTCAAACTCTCACATACCACTATTCCCAAGATCTTATACCCCATAGGTTGTAAATAAACCCTTTTTAAACTGATATAACTTGTATCGTTATTATAGGACTGTGAAACCCATAGCCGAATGGCATTTCTCACCATTTATGTACGGAGAGATATTTCCACTTTATAACAGGTAGTGTCCATTTATTTACAGTAGTGTGTTGATTAATTATTGCTTTCTTCAGTGGAAATACAGAATATGTATAAAAATGCCAAAAATACCAAAAGCTAAATCAAGCTGAGATTTACAACTATTTAACCCTGTTAGTCATTACTGAAACATGCAAATTACAAACACTTAACCAGTTAAAGATAATGAATATATGACAACTAGATTTGATAAAACATAATTCACACAAAAGTCAAGATTTGGCTATAATATGAGTACAAATAAAGTGAGTGTGTGCATATGTGTTTGTGTGTGTGTGTATTATGGTGTGTTTTATAATTTCCCATCATAAAAATGTATCTCCATTCCCCAATCAAATACCTTCATCGATACCACGATACCACAACAAAAAAGAATCTGTATTTTCTCCAATCTGGCAACCCTCATAAAATTCTACATAGCCTTGTATTAAATGCATTATGAAGTCAATTGTGTAATGTAGGCTCCACAGAATATGAAATGTGTTATGAAGAAAGTTGTGTAGGCCTACTGTTACTTACACACAAAAAGGGCCTTTCTGACTACAAGGGCACCAGTATCCCAAAGTATTAAGCGAAAACAAGCATAGAAAACAGTATTGGCATTAATAAAAAATATAAAAACGTAAAAAAGGCAATGTAGAACACCATTGCCCATCAAGTTTGCCCCCCCAAAATGTAGTTTCCTATGAATTAAGTCACACAAAAATGTATGTCTTTTCACATTAATTAAGCCACACAGAAATGCACAAAATCTGCTGAAATACTTTTTGTACATATTTGCACGAATTGAGTGTGAGATTGTGTTGGCCGAGGAAAATAACTTCAAATTCGCATACATATCTCAGAGAAGCTGAAATGGTCTAACCTGTCACGATCGTCGGGAACAGAGGACCAATGCGCAGCGTTGAATGCAAACATACTTATATTTATTTAAATGTTTACACGAACAAAACAACAAAAACGATACGTGACGTCCAAAATTGCGAACACAAACCTACACAGGAAACACGGAACAAGCTCCCACAAACACTGAGGGAAAACAGACTGTTTAAATATGGTTCCCAATCAGAGACAACCAGCAACAGCTGACACTCGTTGCCTCTGATTGGGAACCACTCTGGCCAACATAGAAATACAAGACCTAGAATGGAAAACAAAGAGCACAAAACATAGACTCTACACACCCTGGCTCAACATAAAAGAGTCCCTAGAGCCAGGGCGTGACAGTACCCCCCCCCCAAAGGCGCGGACTCCGACCGCGCCAACAGAACACCACAGGGTAGGGACCGGGTGGGCACTCCGCCTTGGCGGCGGATCCGGCTCTGGGCATGATCCCCACTCCCTCTCTAACCCCCCACAGTACCCCTGGTCCGGTCTGGCCCTGCTGGCCGGAGCTGGACTGAACACTGGTGGAGCGGATTGCTCTAGCTCCGACATGGAGCAGCTGACCGGTACCGGACCAGGCACCGGTGGAGCAGGCACGGGCCGTGCCGGACTGACGACGCACACCACTGGCTTAGTGTGGGGAGCAGGAACAGGCCGAGCCGGGCTGATGAAGCGCACCACTGACTTGGTGCGGAGAGCAGGAATGGACCGGGCCGGGCTGGCGACGCGCACCACTGACTTGGTGCGGGGAGCAGGAACAGACCGGGCCGGACTGGCGACGCGCACCATCGGCTTGGTGCGGGGAGCAGGAACAGGCCGGACCGGGCTGGCGACGCGCACCATAGGCTCGGTGCGGGGAGCAGGAACAGGCCGGGCAGGGCTGGCGACGCGCACCATAGGCTTGGTGCGGGGAGCAGGAACAGACCGGGCCGGACTGGCGACGCGCACCATCGGCTTGGTGCGGGGAGCAGAAACAGGCCGGACCGGGCTGGCGACGCACACCATAGGCTCGGTGCGGAGAGCAGGAACAGGCCGGGCCGGGCTGGCGACGCGCACCATAGGCTTGGTGCGGGGAGCAGGAACAGGCCGGACTGGGCTGGCGACGCGCACCATAGCCTTGGTGCGGGGAGCAGGAACAGGCCGGGCCGGGATGGCGACGCGCACCATAGGCTTGGTGCGGGGAGCAGGAACAGGCCGGGCCGGGATGGCGACGCGCACCATAGGCTCGGTGCGGGGAGCAGGAACAGGCCGGGCCGTACTGGGGACACACACCACTGGCCCTATGCAGGGATCAGGAACGGGCCGGACCGGACTGGTAACACACCCCAGTACCTCTCGCCGTGCCTCCACACTTTCCCTCTCCTCTGTGACCAGTGGCCCCCTTAACCTGGCGGCCTCCTCTGCACACCCGCTGGACCGCTCCATCGCGGCCTCCTGCTGCCCCGTCGTCCACGGCGTGAGCCCCCCCTAAAAAATGTCTGGGGGTCTCTCCTCCCCGTGGGCCAGGCCTCTATAGTTCTCGCCCAACTCTCGCTCTTCTGATTCCAACTCCAGCCATTCTGCTCTTCATTTGGCTTGACCCAGTCGAGACTCTTCCTCCACTGTTCCCAAGTCCACCCTCTCTGCTCTTCACTAGGCTTGACCCAGACGAGGTTGCCACGGAGATCTGCTAGCGATTCCCCTGGCGATGGCTCCTGGACACGCTGCTTGGTCCAGTTTTGGTGGGATCTTCTGTCACGATCGTCGGGAACAGAGGACCAATGCGCAGCGTTGAATGCAAACATACTTATATTTATTTAAATGTTTACACGAACAAAACAACAAAAACGATACGTGACGTCCAAAATTGCGAACACAAACCTACACAGGAAACACGGAACAAGATCCCACAAACACTGAGGGAAAACAGACTGTTTAAATATGGTTCCCAATCAGAGACAACCAGCAACAGCTGACACTCGTTGCCTCTGATTGGGAACCACTCTGGCCAACATAGAAATACAAGACCTAGAATGGAAAACAAAGAGCACAAAACATAGACTCTACACACCCTGGCTCAACATAAAAGAGTCCCTAGAGCCAGGGCGCGACATAACCACACAGACACAGTGGTGAAAAAGGTACGAGAGTGATTCTTAAACCTCAGGAGGCTGACGAAATTCATCCTGTCCCCGAGGGCCCTCACAGTGCCCTACAGGAGCACCATCAAGAGCGTACTGTCGGGCTGCATCACAGCCTGGTATGGCAACTCCACCGCCTCGGATTGCAAGGCGCTTCAGAGGGTGATACGTGCAGCCGAACGCACCATTGGGTGCACACTGCCTTCCCTACAGGACACCTACAACACCAGGTGTCGCAGGAAGGCCAAGATGATCATCAGGGACCCCAGCCACCCCAGCCACGGTCTGTTCTCCCAGCTTCAATCACTCAGACACGAGCAGTACAGAAGCATCATGGCAAACACTGGAAGACTGGCCAATAGATTCTACCCTCAGACCATCAGGCTGCTGAATAGCCACCACTTGTCAGCTACCTTGTTCCCCCTCCCCCTGCTACTCCCCCTATGGACACCACCCCCTCACCTCACCTCACCCCCTCCACCCCACCCCCTCAATGGTCACTTACCTTACCTGCTGCTCCCCCTATGGATATCCCCCCCACACACACACACTGGACTTTTACTCTGCCCCCACCCAACGACATTCATCACTGTTGCAGTTGTTAATATGTATATTATTACTTTTTATTATAATCATTTTTATTTCACTTGGTCACCACACTGGTCATTTCCCCCCACCCCTCAACAGTCTTTATTCTGCCTCCTCCCCAATGGGCATTTATTCATTCATCACTACTGCAGTTGTTATGATGTATATAGTACTATTTCTATTTCAATGTTTTATTTATTGCCATTTTCATTATTTTATTTCACTTAGTCCTGCATGTAGGAGTTCAGAGCCTAAGATTTTCACTGTACCCTGCAATCACCCTGTACATGTGACTATTAAACACTCTGAATCTGCAAGACAATGGGATAATGCAGAGATTATTTCTGAAAGTGTATGTATTGTGGATGAAGAGATATAAAGAATATATACTGTGAAACAAACAGACGGACAAAGCCAGTTGCATGGGCACCTCGCCAAACAGTTCTCCTCAGCTGCACATTTTGCTACAGATTTATTTTGCCAGAAATAGGCCAGCAGCCTATAAAGTGACCATTACGCATGCGTTTACGCACTGACTTCTCCTGGTCTCTCCAAGGTGCCAACTGACCAATAATCAAATTGTGTAGGAGATATTCGATTCCATTGATCTGATGTAGCCTACCATATCAAAATATTTTCCACATAGGAATGTATCCACAGACCCCAGTATCAACTGTATCATTGTAGTGAATATGTAGTAGTCATTGTAGTCTGCCTCAAGCAAAATTAACAGGATATGTGTGATTGATTTGATTCTATTTCAATATTAACTTCATGTGTCATTAGGCGCTGTATTATGAATAGCCATTTGGAAAGTCCAAGGTCGAATTGTGACAATGTTTCAATGCAACTGGACATTGTAGCCTAACCGAAACACTTTGACAGCATGTCCTGACAGGTGTCTCAAACACAGATGTACACTGCCACCCCATGGCTATGCTCTCCCATACCAGGGCTTATTGGTGTGTACAGACAGACAGACGGTTGAGAGAGGGTTTAGAAATGTCAGCACTTGGATAGGTATATCAGCCTACTGTATATCAGCCTACTGTATTGTTCACAATGAAATATTTGTAGATACGTTGGTTAGGCCTATTTTGTGATTGAACAACCAATATCAATGCACTGAAGAAAGATATAGTGTATAAAAGCAGGGAAAATCTAATTTTAATAGATAGGCCTAGTCTCTCCTGAAACCATTTTCATTCTTTAGCATTTGGTAATGAGATTAAACAATGTATATTTCTTAGTTTAGAAAAGAGGGACAGTAGTTATTATTTTTAGGTTGCTGAGTGCAATTCTTCTTTCTTATAATGGGTAGCTTGCTATTGGATCATTTTATGAAAAACATTTGCCAAATGTATAAAAAAGTAGAAATCAGTGACACATAAAACACTTCCTTGTATTTGTATCAATTTATTAAAATATTGCCCAAATTGATAATGAGAAGCATAAAAAAGTGATGTTACTATTCAGATGACCCCAAATGACACCACTGCGTAAAGTTCGCTAAGTAAACTCAAGGCTTGTGTAAGCTAAAGGATAAGCCTTGTGTAACTGAACTTCACAGGGAGGAAAGAGTTAAGACTTTTCTCTCGAACCTCAGGCTTTCTGTGCATGCGTAAATAAACTAGCCCATTTTTATAAAATGTCTGAGAATTCCAATCTTCCTGTCCTCTCCAACTGTCAGTAGTGCCGCGTGCAAAGAAAACTGGCAGGCTATGCTGCGTAGGCGTACTCATTAAAACGGATAGTGCGCGCGCTCCTCTTCAGAACTTTTATCTCCTCCACAGACCCACCTTAACCTACTCTCTGCAATATAGGCCTACATGTCATAGAGTAGGCATTTTGTTTAATGTTGTAGTGGGTTTTAGAGAGGGTTTAGTACGTTTAAATTAACAGTTATGGCGAAGTGGTCGGTTTTACTCTTTTACCTCCTCCAAGGACTGGCTCATCTTATTACTGGACAGCAGCATCCACCGCGTGAGCGAGTAGGGCCTTGGCGGCAGAGGATTCAGTGGGAGAATAACGGTCAGGTGTACAGTCTAATGAGCACCGGGTCAGAGTATCACCCGCCGGCGCGCCCGAGGAGCCAGTCCACGGTATATGTGAGCACTAGGAGGGATGGCACCGGTCAGACGCAGCCTGGAACGCGGGAAGGCAGAGTGGCTCACATAAGATCTGGACGAGTGGAATCGAACTTAGGCGCGGGACATTTACGGGACCAAACCAACAATGTTCTAGATCCTGGATCTGTAGCTCTGGGACATGACAATGGGCAGTATATGGTGCCCAATGCTCGGCAGTCAGGCGCCAGGCAGCAACCTGAGGTTCCATACCGAGCGGGAGTGGCGGGGTCCCCTGGCGCAAGGCGCTACTCTCCAGAGTACACATACCGAGTCAACGCCTCCGTCCACGCGCTGCTCCCCGAGTTCTCCGGTAGCGGGGTACCGAGGAGAGGAGCGCCAGTCACTCAGGATGCTACCGGGGATGCTCGCTCGGGGGTTCCTGCCTCTCCATCCCGGGGAAGCGAGGTAGTGCCTGTGACGGGTGGAGAATACCAACAGATGCGCGCTGAGCCGGGAGCATCTGTTTCCAGGCAAACCGCACTAACGGAACATTCCAACTCAGGTAATGTCGTCCCTAACGGTAGGGATGCTCCTCCAGTACGCAGACCCGTTAACGGTGCTTTGACGTCGATCGAGGCAGCGAGTAATGGCGAGGACATGGTCTCGGACGACCCTAGGAACCCTTTTAAAAACCACCGGAATTCCGTTTTCTACAACATGTACCCCTCCAGAGGCAGAACGCCGGTAGTGCGCACGCGGCGTCCCCCGGCGCCAGCTCCTGGCACTGGATATGGAACCAGATATTTCCAGAATGGTGGGTATGCTAATTGGCGCGTGTGTAGAATAGTACATTTTCCTGGTGCAACAGTTATAAGCGCTTATAAAGCCATATTTAATGCCGTTATATCTTTCCCAAGGGCTCCCAGACCTCGTCCCAGACCCGTATGCCATCCAGGCTGGTGCCTACATCCAGCGGATGCAGATGTACTCGCTGCGCTGTGCAGCTGAGGAGAACTGTTTGGCGAGGTAAGCTATAAGTGCCCATGCAACTGGCTTTGTGTGCTATTTTTTTCACAGTATATGTTCTGTATATCTCTTCATCCACAATACATACACTTTAAGAAAACAATCAGCATTATCCCATTGTCTCTTAAATTCCTGCAGTTATATCTTGTTAATGTAAATAATGTTTTCAACTGGTAATTTGTGACTCAATAAGCAACAAACAGGATCTCACTTAGCTACCACTGTTTTCCACTGCCAATAAACGTAAAATGTACTAATTTTGACCATTGCAAATGTTTACATGATCTGATAGGATGACAGTTAATGTATCTTTCCATATGTGGTCTCTCCCAGATCAGCGAGCACAGCCAGGGACATAGACTACAGAGTACTGCTCCGCTTCCCCCAGAAAGTCAAGAACCAAGGCACCACTGACTTCCTTCCGGTCAAACCAAGACACCAGTGGGAATGGCACAGCTGTCACCAGTAAGTAAATCCAAGTAAATTGCATATAGGAAGTAGAAAGAACTAGCTCTCCCTCATTCCATTGGAATTAGTCACTCCTGACAGGCTATAGTAACTGGCCAGTCAGGTACTGTATAACAACTCAACCTGGACTCAGGGATAGACGTAACATAGTACATGTAAATCCAAGACACTCCAATTAGTATGATATGTTACATTTCGTATGGTTACATAAGACAAAAGGTTACTTAAAGGGACATTTCATAAATGTTCAACCGCATATTCATAATCTCCATATACTATTGGAAGACTGGAACTATAGACAAAATCATTTTTGTCCAGAATCTTTTTCTGAACTTATTTTATACGATTATTATACATCATCTACTCCTGTACTATCGTTACTACCCTCTCCTCTATCCTGCCTCAGACATTATCACAGTTATGTACACTGTTAAAATGACGTGCTTTGTAACACTAAAACTAGTGGAAACTCAGCTGCCACCACCTTAAAGAAGACAAAACCTTGACTTTGCTGGAGTATGAAAACACATGGTTGTGAGGGTATTGGGACAGATTTAAGGTGTACTGTAACATTCATCCTCAGGTGTTCTGAAACATGACATGGTGTGTTGTAACACCACATAATCAAGAGTTGTGCAACACCTTGCAAGAGACTAGGAGCACTATGCCGGAAAAGGTTGAAAACACTATCATGGTGTTTCGATTCCTGTCTAGTGCAGAATTAGATTCCTTCTGGAGTTTCCAAATACTGTAAATGGGAGTTCCTCTTCCTATTGTATATTCCCTGCTCTTATATGGTGTGTTTATAAACTCCTCATTGGTAATACCAAAAGGTCAAATGTATTATACTCAAACAACGGACACAAGAAAATATAGTTTTGTGAAAACACAAATTAATACATTTGTCCAGGATAATAATTAATGAGTACAAAATTACTTTTTCAAGACATGATTTTGAAGCTTCAAATGATTTCCCTTTTCTCTGCAAATTATCAAATGACAAAACCTTAACAGGTCTTTCAATTTGTGTATTGATAAAGACAATTCAAAGATCTGTATGGTATTCATCATATTAATATTCATAAAAATCAACGGAAATATGCCATTATATTTTACATTCATGGAAAATAAATACAGGCAGTAGCTATGTTTCCATTAACCTTTCCAGTGATTTTTTTGTCAACATTTAGAAAGTTGACAAACAGATGTGAAAATTGCCTGCTACGGTGCATTTCCATTGAACTGTCTTGTGTCGATAAAAACTGTTGGACGTAATGGTACCCCAAAAAAGTGTGTTGAATAAAAAATAAGTGGTTGAAGTGTTTCCATTATCCACTAAGACAAACTGCACATTCATTAATTGGTGACAGCCTGTATACCCTCCCATCTATCTGTTTCATGTTCAGGTAACCCGCAAAAGCCAGCATGGAAAGAATGTAAGATTTGACAAATATTTGTCAAACGTATCGCCAGGGCCCGTGCAATGGTGAAACTTGCACAACTGTAAATCTGAAATAATTAGATGGTGAAACTTGCATCCAACCAACCAGAAAAGCAAGGCGAAGCAATTCAGGCATTTTTGAAGTCAAGACAATCCTTGTCCTGCAAATAAACATTTTTATAGTTGAAAAATAGATTTAGCAAGCAGTAGGCATTTCAAATTAAATGTGGAGTGGAGCTTTATAGTAACGTGATGACATCACATGCCCTGCGTACCTTCAAAATTATTCAGCAATCATCATTTATTCTAAAAACACAGTTTCCATCATCATTTGCGACATTGCTTTTATCGAATAAACCTGGGTCAATGGACACCTGTCTAATGACTGCTAATGTTAGCAGTAGCACTTATACAAAACTTGTTAGTAGTAGCACTTCACAAACCTCAGCCCAGGGCTCAATATGATCTACCAGTCATCCATTATGCTAATGCCGGGATGGGCAACTTTGATGGGGGTGGGTGCCACAAAATCTGAACTCATTATGAGGGGCAACAGTGGCTCGCGGGTCTGCGCACCCACATCCTTACCCACACATGCAGTCAGAGCCGGTCCTAGCTTTTTGGGGGCCCTAAGTGACATTTTGTTGGAGGGGCCACCCCACCTTGTGAGCAAAACATTTTAGCCAAGGAGTTTTGATGAAAAAAAGGGGAGAAAAAAACATCTCTGATAATCACACGCTGCTATTTATTGCTGACCAACAGATGTCACAAATGTGTATCGTGAACAGAAAATGAAGTTCAGAGTAATGAACAGTTTTTGCCGGCACAATTTGGTGAAAGCGCCGAAGCCTAAAGAAAGCCTCAGTTTCCCATCGCTAGTGATAACTTTTTGTACTCACATTTTCATTGACATACTTTCTTGGATTGTTTTGGAGAGTTTCATTTGCGCGTTTGGTGTGCTCTCAACTGTCTGAGTTTGTGAAGGACCCGTTTTCATACTTAACCATAGTGTTTGCTAGAGGGCACACCTGCCACGCATGCCCTCTCTCCACCTCCATGCCTCAGACTGGGTGAGTTTGCTTCTGATATTGGGGCCCAGGTTCCTCACACGGTACGTGGCTGTGTGGATGAGTGGGTAAAATTCCAAATAAATGTGTCATCCCTTAGCAGTCGGGGGTTAATTTCCCACTTCTGCCTGTCCAACTTTCACTCCTTCTCCGGCTCCTCCTGTTTCTAATATGTCTAAACAAAGCACAGAGCACAGAGCCTATGGAGAAAAATATTCTCTATAGGCTCTATTCAGATTTAAAATAAATTTATCTAACGTTGGACTTAAATCCATATTTCATTGAGTCCATGTTAAGTCTACTTATTTCAAGTCTGAATCGGGCCCCATGTGCTCAGTTTAACAAGGCTGGTTAAGCACACCAATTTAGTCCTGAAGACTGGCTTAATAATAATAATAATATGCCATTTAGCAGACGCTTTTATCCAAAGCGACTTACAGTCATGTGTGCAACATTTTTTGTGTATGGGTGGTCTCAGGGATCGAACCCACTACCTTGACGTTACAAGCGCTGTGCTCTACCAGCTGAGCTACAGAGGACCAGTGGCTTAGTGGACTCAGGCAGTGTTTCGACAAGCAGGAGACCCAGTGTCTTCTTTAAATTGTTAATCAAAATATTGAATGAAAATCATCAATCAATATGTATTCTATAAACCAATAGCATAAATGATTGAATGAGAGACACACTCTGCCTAAATATTCTGTTTGTGTTTTGATGCACTGAAACACCAAAAAGTGTTTTCACAACACTTTCTTTAAAAAAGTAGAACCACTTTCGATGTTTCAGAGTACATCCATTCTGTTTTGAAACACATTCTGTGTATCATAACAGTTACAATGGGTTTACATTCAAACACCCTCCAAACACCAGATTTCAGCTTAGGTGCACAACTTTTCATGGTTTTACTGCACAACGATGGTATATACAGTACCTACTCATTCCAGGGTTTTACTTTAGTTTTACTATTTTCTACATTGTAGAATAATAGTGAAGACATCAAAATGATGAAATAACACATATGGAATCATGTAGTAACCAAAAAAGTGAAAAACAAATCAAAATATATTTTATATTTGAGATTCTTCAAAGTAGCCACCCTTTGCGTTGATGACAGCTTTGCACACGCTTGGCATTCTCTCAACCAGCTTCATGAGGTAGTCACCTGGAATGCATTTGTGGAATTTCTTTCCTTCTTAATGCATTTGAGCCAATCAGTTGTGTTGTGACAAGGTAGGGGTGGTATACAGAAGACAGCCCTATTTGGTAAAAGACCAAGTCCATATTATGGAAAGAACAGCTCAAATAAGTAAAGAGAAACGACAGTCCATCATTACTTTAAGACATGAAGGTCAGTCAATACGGAAAATGTCAAGAACTTTGAGTTTCTTCAAGTGCAGTCACAAACACCATCAAGCGCTATGATGAAACTGGCTCTCATGAGGACCGCCACAGGAAAGGAAGACCCAGAGTTACCTCTGCTGCTGCAGAGGATAAGTTCGTTAGAGTTACCAGCCTCAGAAATTGCAGCCAAAATAAATGCTTCACAGAGTTCAAGTAACAGACACATCTCAACATCAACTGTTCAGAGGAGACTGTGTGAATCAGGCCTTCATGGTCGAATTACTGCAATAAGAAGAAGAGATTTACTTGGGCCAAGAAACACGAGCAATGGACATTAGACAAGTGGAAATCTGTCCTTTGGTCTGATGAGTCCAAATTTGATATTTTTGGTTCCAACCCGCCGTGTCTTTGTGAGACGCAGAGTAGGTGAACGGATAATCTCTGCATGTGTGGTTCCCACCGTAAAGCATGGAGGAGGAGGTGTGATGGTGTGGGGGTGCTTTGCTGGTGACACTGTCTGTGATTTATTTAGAATTCATGGCATACTTAACCAGCATGGCTACCACAGCATTCTGCAGCGATATGCCATCCCATCTGGTTCACGCTTAGTGGGACTATCATTTGTTTTTCAACAGGACAATGACCAACACACCTCTAGGCTATGTAAGGGCTATTTGACCAATAAGGAGAGTGATGGAGTGCTGCATTAGATGACCTGGCCTCCACAATCACCCGACCTCAACCCAATTGAGATGGTTTGGGATGAGTTGGACCGCAGAGTGAAGGAAAAGCAGCCAACAAGTGCTCAGCATATGTGGGAAATCCTTCAAGACTGTTGGAAAAGCATTCCAGGTGAAGCTGGTTGAGAGAATGCCAAGAGTGTGCAAAGCTGTCATCAAGGCAAAGGGTGGCTACTTTGAAGAATCTAAAATCTAAAATATATATTGATTTGTTTAACACTTTTTTGGTTACTACATGATTCCATATGTGTTTTTTTCATAGTTTTGATGTCTTCACTATTATTCTACAATGTAGAAAATAGTCAAAATAAAGAAAAACCCTTGAATGAGTAGGTGTGTCCAAAGTGTTTACTGGTTCTGTATGTAAAAACTCCCTCCTTTCTCCTGCCCCAGACACTACCACAGTATGGATGCCTTCAGTAACTATGATCTGCTGGAGGTCACAACAGGAAGGAAGGTGGCAGAGGGACACAAGGCCAGTTTCTGTCTGGAGGACACGGGCTGTGATGCTGGATTCAGACGCCGCTATGCATGCACAGCACATACACAGGTGAGTACTGCACTACATATATAGAAACATAACATCATGCCATTTCGTGAATATACAGGTATAGCCCATAGACAGGTACGTATGGCACGGGTACTACACAAAGTACTTAGGGCCCCTACTGATGTAACAAAAGGCGAATATGATCCACATTTTGCTATAACTGTGTTTTGTGTTGAACAGGGGCTGAGTCCAGGATGTCATGATACCTATGCTGCAAATATTGACTGTCAGTGGATCGACATCACTGATGTTCCTACAGGAAACTACGTCCTGAGGGTAGCTACATTATATGATTATTGTCTCTGTATTGTTGGGAAGGGCTCGCAAGCAAACATTTCACGGTAAAGTCTACACCAGTTGTATTCGGTGCATGTGACAAATAAAACATTTGATTTGATATCTCTAAAGCTTACAACAGCAACTATCTGTTTGGTAATGATAAACTTTAAATAGTATAATTTTTTTGCCTAGTCTAATCTGTATATGCTTTGGCCATCTCATCTAAGCAGTGTTGTTCACACAAGTCTTTATTTTCTTAGGTCACAGTCAACCCCAGTTATCATGTACAAGAGTCGGACTATTCCAACAATGTGGTGAGATGTGATGTCATATACACAGGTACTCAGGTTCAAACACGGAACTGTCGGGTAACCAGGTAAGATTCTCTGTGATTGGCAAATATATCATATATTCTCTGTGATTGGCCATGATGTCATAGATATCAAGGTCTCAGCCCTGCACAGTTTTTACCATCCCAAAGGGCACGTAAGTGCAATAAAATAGAGTCTGGATGGCAAATATAGATATTTTTGGTAATTGTAATAGCATTAAAATGAATATAATAGCATACAGTGCATTCGGAAAGTATTCAGACCACTTCCTTTTTGCACATTTTGTTACGTTACAGCCTTATTCTAACATAGATTTTAAATTGTTTTTTTTCCCCCTCATCAGTCGACACACTATACCCCACAATGACAAAGCAAAAACAGGTTTTTAGACCTTCTAGCAAATGTATACAAAATCAAAAAAATGAAATATACATTTACATAAGTATTCAGACCCTTTACCCAGTACTTTGTTGAAGCACCTTTGGCAGCAATTACAGCCTCGAGTCTTCTTGGGTATGACACTACAAGCTTGGCACACCTGTATTTGGGGAGTTTCTCCCATTACTTTCTGCAGATCCTCTCAAGCTCTGTCATGTTGGATGGGGAGCGTCGCTGCACAGCTATTTTCAGGTCTCTCCAGAGATGTTCAATCGGGTTCAAGTCCGGGCTCTGGCTAGGCCACTCAAGGACATTCAGAGACTTGTCCTGAAGCCATTCCTGCATTGTCTTGACTGTTTGCTTAGGGTCATTGTCCTGTTGGAAGGTGAATCTTCGCCCCAGTCTGAGGTCCTGAGTGCTCTGGAGCAGGTTTTCATCAAGGATCTCTCTGTACTTTGCTCCGTTCGTCTTTCCCTCAATCCTGGCTAGTCTCCCAGTCCCTGCCGCTGAGAAACATCCCCACAGCATGATGCTGCCACCACCATGCTTCACCGTAGGGATGGTGCCAGGGTTCCTCCAGACGTGATGCTTGGCATTCAGGCCAAATAGCTAAATCTTGGTTTCATCAGACCAGAGAATCTTGTTTCTCATGGTCTGAGAGTTCTTTAGGTGCCTTTTGTCAAACTCCAAGCGGGCTGTCATATGCCTTTTACTGAGGAGTGGCTTCCGTCTGGCCACTCTACCATAAAGGCCGGATTGGTGGAGTGCTGCAGTATAGATGGTTGTCCTTCTGGAAGGTTCTCCAATCTCCACAGAGGAACTCTATTTAAGAATGATGGAGACCACTGTGTTCTTGGGGACCTTCAATGCTGCAGACATTTTTTGGTACCCTTCCCCAGATCTGTGCCTTGACACAATCTGGTCTCGGAGCTCTACAGACAATTCCTTTGACCTCATGGCTTGGCTTTTGCTCTGATATACAGTCGTGGTCAAAAGCTTTGAGAATTACATAAGAATTGGTCTTCACAAAGTTTGCTGCTTCAATGTTTTTAGATATTTTTGTCAGATGTTACTATGGTATACTGAAGTATAATTACAAGCATTCCATAAGTGTCAAAGGCTTTTATTGACAATTACATTAAGTTTATGCAAAGAGTCAATATTTGCAGTGTTGACCCTTCTTTTTCAAGACCTCTGCAATCCGCCCTGGCATGCTGTCAATTAACTTCTGGGCCACATCCTGACTGATGGCAGCCCATTCTTGCATAATCAATGCTTGGAGTTTGTCAGAATTTGTGGGTTTTTGTTTGTCCACCCGCCTCTTGAGGATTGACCACAAGTTCTCAATGGGATTAAGATCTGGGGAGTTTCCTGGCCATGGACCCAAAATGTCGATGTTTTGGTCCCCGAGCCACTTAGTTATCACTTTTGCCTTATGGCAAGGTGCTCCATCATGCTGGAAAAGGCATTGGTCGTCACCAAACTGTTCTTGGATGGTTGGGAGAAGTTGCTCTCGGAGGATGTGTTGGTACCATTCTTTATTCATGGTGTGTTCTTAGGCAAAATTGTGAGTGAGCCCACTCCCTTGGCTGAGAAGCAACCCCACACATGAATGGTCTCAGGATGCTTTACTGTTGGCATGACACAGGACTGATGGTAGCGCTCACCTTGTCTTCTCCGGACAAGCTTTTTTCCGGATGCCCCAAACAATTGGAAAGGGGATTCATCAGAGAAAATGACTTTACCCCAGTCCTCAGCAGTCCAATCCCTGTACCTTTTGAAGAATATCAGTCTGTCCCTGATGTTTCTCCCGGAGAGAAGTGGCTTCCTCGCTGCCCTTCTTGACACCAGGCCATCCTCCAAAAGTCTTTGCCTCACTGTGCGTGCAGATGCACTCACACCTGCCTGCTGCCATTCCTGAGCAAGCTCTGCACTGGTGGTGCCCCGGTCCCGCAGCTGAATCAACTTTAGGAGACGGTCCTGGCGCTTGCTGGACTTTCTTGGGCGCCCTGAAGCCTTCTTCACAACAATTGAACCACTCTCCTTGAAGTTCTTGATGATCCGATAAATGGTTGATTTAATTGCAATCTTACTAGTAGCAATATCCTTGCCTGTGAAGCCCTTTTTGTGCAAATCAATGATGACGGCACGTGTTTCCTTGCAGGTAACCATGGTTAACAGAGGAAGAACAATGATTTCAAGCACCACCCTCCTTTTAAAGCTTCCAGTCTGTTATTCTAACTCAATAAGCATGACAGAGTGATCTCCAGCCTCATCCTTGTCAACACTCTCACCTGTGTTAACGAGAGAATCACTGACATGATGTCAGTTGGTCCTTTTGTGGCAGTGCTGAAATGCAGTGGAAATGTTTTTGGGGGATTAAGTTCATTTTCATGGCAAAGAGGGACATTGCAATTAATTGCAATTCATCTGATCACTCTTCTTAACATTCTGAAGTATATGCAAATTGTCATCATAAAAACTGAGGCAGCAGACTTTGTGAAAATTAATATTTGTGTAATTCTCAAAACGTTTGACCACAACTGTACACTGTCAACTGTGGGACCTTATTTAGACAGGTGTGTGCCTTTCCAAATCATGTTGAATCAATGTATTTATCTTTATTTAATCCATTTTAGAATAAGGCTGTAACGTAACAAAATGTGGAAAATGGGAAGGGGTCTGAATACTTTCCGAATGCACTGTAAATATGATTTGAGACTACATATTTCTCAATGTTCATCTCTCTCTTCCTGTCTCCACAGGGGTTAAATCATTCCATGGAATGTAAGATTCTGAGGTATTTCCTCTTGTCTCTTGAAGTACTGTAAACTACAACAATCTCAACTAGTTGTTGTGGTAGTAAGTGTTGTAGATTGTCATTTTTATCAAATTGAGCAGCATTCCTCTCAAAACTTAATGTGTTCCTTTGGTTATTTAGGGTGTTATATGTTTGGAAATCATTTGTAAAAGAGGATTTATTTTACCCAAAACTTCTGTAACAGAGGCATTTACTGAGCATTATTACATGACAATGTATTTTTTACATTTACATTTAAGTCATTTAGTAGACGCTCTTATCCAGAGGGACTTACAAATTGGGTATTTGTATCGATATGACAAATCCATTAAAGAAGAGGAATATTTTTGTATTATTTAGCATGATCTTGAAATTGGAATGGGAAAGGCACTGTGCTTGAATTAGACTATGCTTGAATAATATTATTTTGATTTCTGATATTTGATCTGCAGTTGTATAGTTAGATGCAGTTGAGTAACCACTTGGTGGCCATAATTAATAAGTAGCAAATGCCTGACCTGTATGTGCTAAGTATCAATTAAATAATATATTTCCATTTACTTTGTAAGTATGTATGCATGTGTGAGCGAATGAAGACATTTTTTATTTTAAATTGTAATGTAAAGTTGTTTTATATTCCGCTCAAACCTGTTAATATTCCAATTGTTGTTGTTTTTGTTAATGTTGATGTTGTTCTAGATACAATAAACATGGTGAAGAGTGAGTATATAAAAAATACATTCACATCTGGCTATTCTTTTTGTCACATGAAACATTGGGCACCTTTGTGTCCGTTCTTAGCTTTCTGTGGAAGGAATTGATCATAAATATACCAACTATATGTTACAAAAAGTGTGTAGGAGGGAGATGAGGTATGTTTTTATGCTGCTTTGTAAATACTGCAGTACGTAGAAACTGAAAGTGTCTCCTTTTACTCTACCTGCCTGTTGAATGGAGACTGGAAACCTTGGTATTGAGCAGTGTTGGGGGTCAATTCCATTTCAATTCCAGCCAATTCAGGAAGTACGCTGAAATTCAAATTCTCTACAAAGCTTTTCAAGAAGGAAAATGTGTAATTGTAATTTGGTTTACTTTCTGAATTAACTGGAATTGAAATGGAATTGACCCCAACCTTGGTACTGAGTGGAGCTGAGTGTGTGCAGATTGTGGCTTATTAAATACTGAGCCCTAAGGCCCAGCCTCACACACAGAGAACCAAACAGTGCTAGCTGCTCTACTGTGGCAGTGTGCTCTGTAGCGGTGTGTTTGCTGACAGAGCTCTGTGAAGACGGAGGCCAGAGGATGTTAAACGGCCCTGCCATGGCTACTAAAGCACCGCGCAATGCAGAGGGATGAATGAGGCCCTTTTCTCTCTCCGCTTGTAAATACCGAGCACACCTTGACTTTTAGTAGCAGTCTCATGGCCTATATCGGGTTAAGGGGTAAAGGGTAGGGTAGGGTTAAGGAGTAGTTCACATCACTTAATGTTATTAGGGTTTTTGTACATTGTTCCTGACACATTTTCACATGAAGGCTCTTTATACAAGCCTTTTAGAGTGTATTATGAAATGAAAGACTTATTTCACCATGTACCAAACGTGTTATAAGACATTTCGTAACTGAAAGAATAAATAACCCAATTTGGGAACAAAACATGCATACGCACATATATACTATTTAAAGTCACCATAGCAGACATACACTCTGTTGTGAAAGAACAGCGAACATATAAGATTAACAGCAATTGAGCTGGTTTACACTGGACGCCTCTAAGGTGTGTCTGTGCCAGAATAGATTGTCTATGTTATTGATATTGTCTGACTGGAAAATCCCCCTCCTCTTTAGTCAACTCCATTCCATCCCGTCTGTCTAGGAATTCCAGCCCAATATTTACAGACAGTCAGTGACAATCTGAGTAAAGGCCCCACTTTATTGGGAGGTATAGAGTTTCTACATTTGCAGTCAATAGACAAGACTGTAGACTAGACTCAATAGAGCATCAACCATTGAACATTTAAACTGTTTGAACAAGAACATTAGATGCTCAGTGCTTGGTTTCTTACACCTCTACCGGCAGCCAAGTCTTCTAGAGAGGGCCTGTGCCTTTTTGGATGGGCCTGTCATTTCAAACATGCCATGTTGAAGAGAAGACAGTGGCTGTTTGCTCAGCTGTGAGCCATGCAGCATGCAGACGGATGCTAGCACCCAGCTCAGACATCTGGAGCGGTTCTCCTGGCTAGGGTTTTCAAGGGGAACTAAAGTACATGGAGATGGTTGGCAGCCTCTGCTTAACATCCCTCAGACATAATCACATCAACCCAGCTATTGTTGGCACAACTTGGCAGGAAGGAAATATCAGTCTGTCTGCATCACAAATGGTACCCTATTCCCTATATAGGCCTAGTGCACTACTTTTGATGAGGGCCCATAAGGGTCAAAAGTAATGCAAAACTATTTCACCTGCATAGGAAGCAGACTCCATATTGGGAGACATGACGCCATATTGGGCCAACATACAGGTGAAATAGAGAGTAGAACATTGACAAGCTCAAAGAAGCTCACGCAGGCCCCTGAGCTTTCTGCTTGTTCTTCTGTAGTGTAGTTAGTAACTGTTACTGTTGTTTAACAAATTCCAATGAGGAACAGCCCGTTGCTTAGCTAACTGGCAGCTACATATTTCAGATTAATTTGCTAGCTCCTCTATGAGCCATGCTGCTGATCCACAAAAAATGCTCTGGCAAACACAGACGTTCCCTCCACTGTGTAGAACCGGTGTTAAGGGTTGGCTGGATATTTGCAGGTCAGATTTGACAAAAATGGGCCACGTGAGCAAGGGTTAGGGGCAGGGGGCAGCTGTAGAGACGCAGAGTGCTTTAGGCCTGCAATGTCCTGCAATGTGCTATGCATGCCTGGGGCCGGGTGCGGGGCTGGCCTCCAGAGGCAGGTTGGTTTAGGCACTGAGCAGAGAAATTCCACAGCTACTCTGTCATCTCATTGAGATGAGGAATAGTGCTGAGTTCAGCCATAATATACAGCAGGGCTATAGGCCGGTATCCTACAGCTCAGACAGACAGAGGGTCCAGTTCAGCCATAAAATACAGCAGGGCTATGGGCCGGTATCCTACAGCTCAGACAGACAGAGGGTCCAGTTCAGCCATAAAATACAGCAGGGCTATGGGCCGGTATCCTACAGCTCAGACAGAGAGAGGGTCCAGTTCAGCCATAAAATACAGCAGGGCTATGGGCCGGTATCCTACAGCTCAGACAGACAGAGAAAGGGTCCAGTTCAGCCATAATATACACTACCAGTCAAAAGTTTTAGAACACCTACTCATTCAAGGGTTTGTCTTTATTTTTACTATTTTCTACATTGTAGAATAATAATGAGGACATCACAACTATGAAATAACACATTCAGTTGAAGTCGGAAGTTTACATACACTTAGGTTGGAGTCATTAAAACTCATTTTTCAACCACTCTACAAATTTCTTGTTAACAAACTATAGTTTTGGCAAGTCGGTTAGGATATCTACTTTGTGCATGACACAAGTCATTTTTCCAACAATTGTTTACAGACAATTATTTCACTTGTAATTCACTGTATCACAATTCCAGTGGGTCAGAAGTTTACATACACTAAGTTGACTGTGCCTTTAAACAGCTTGGAAAATTCCAGAAAATTATGTTATGGCGTTAGAAGCTCCTGATAGGCTAATTGACATCATTTGAGTCAATTGGAGGTGTACCTGTGGATGTATTTCATGGCCTATCTTCAAACTCAGTGCCTCTTTGCTTGACATCATGGGAAAATCAAAAGAAATCAGCCAAGACCTCAGAAAAAAATTGTATACCTCCACAAGTCTGGTTCATCCTTGGGAGCAATTTCCAAACGCCTGAAGGTACCACGTTCATCTGTCAAACAATGGTACGCAAGTATAAACACCATGGGACCACGCAGCCGTCATACCGCTCAGGAAGGAGACGCGTTCTGTCTCCTATAGATGAACGTACTTTGGTGCGAAAAGTGCAAATCAATCCCAGAACAACAGCAAAGGACCTTGTGAAGATGCTGGTGGTAACAGGTACAAAAGTATCTATATCCACAGTAAAACGAGTCCTGTATCGACATAACCTGAAAGGCCAGACTAAGGTTTGCAACTGCACATGGGGATAAAGATCATACTTTTTGGAGAAATGTCCTCTGGTCTGATGAAACAAAAATAGAACTGTTTGGCCATAATAACCATCGTTATGTTTGGAGGAAAAAGGGGGCAAGCTTGCAAGCCAAAGAACACCATCCCAACCGTGAAGCACGGGGTGGCAGCATTATGCTGTGGGGGTGCTTTGCTGCAGAAGGGACTGCTGCACTTCACAAAATAGATGGCATCATGAGGAAGGACAATTATGTGGATATATTGAAGCAACATCTCAAGACATCAGTCAGGAAGTTAAGCTTGTTTGCAAATGGGTCTTCCAAATGGACAATGACCCCAAGCATACTTCCAAAGTTGTGTCAAAATGGCTTAAGGACAACAAAGTCAAGGTATTGGAGTGGCCATCACAAAGCCCTGACCGCAATCCTATAGAACATTTGTGGGCAGAACTGAAAAAGCCTGTGCGAGCAAGGAGGCCTACAAACCTGACTCAGTTACACCAGCTCTGTCAGGAGGAATGGGCCAAAATTCACCCAACTTATTGTGGGAAGCTTGTGGAAGGCTACCCAAAATGTTTGACCCAAGTTAAACAATTTAAAGGCAATGCTACCAAATACTAATTGAGTGTATGTAAACTTCTGACCCACTGGGAATGTGATGAAAGAAATAAAAGCTGAAATAAATCATTCTCTCTACTATTATTCTGACATTAAACATTCTTAAAATAAAGTGGTGATCCTAACTGACCTAAAACATGGAATTTTTACTAGGATTACATTTCAGGAATTGTGAAAAACTTTAAATGTATTTGGCTAAGGTGTATGTAAACTTCCGACTTCAACTGTATGGAATCATGTAGTAACCAAAAAAGTTTTAAACAAATCCAAATATATGTTATATTTGATATTCTTCAAATAGCCACCCTTTGCCTTGATGACAGCTTTGCACACTCTTGGCATTCTCTCAAGCAGCTTCACCTGGAATGCTTTTCCAACAGTCTTGAAGAAGCTCCCACATATGCTGAGCACTTGTTGGCTGCTTTTCCATCACTCTGCGGTCCGACTCATCCCAAACCATCTCAATTTGGTTGAGGTTGGGGGATTGTGGAGGCCAGGTCATCTGATGCAGCACTCCATCACTCTCCTTCTTGGTAAATAGCTGGGGTGGGGGGGTCTACCTCACATCCTGATGGCCTGAGCAACTTATACAACTGGCAGGCAGGCAGGGACATGCAGACACCTCCACTAACATACAGAATTAAATAAACACTGGCTTGGGAGACTTACTAAACCGGGAGACTACACACACTCGCACGCCTCATCCACCTCTGAATAAAGTAATGTGTGAGGAGGACCGGTGATGAATTCTGTCTGTGTTTGACGTTTGGTGGCTCAAGAAACCCTTAACTCATTGACACCCACCAGTCATTGCACTTTTACATTTACATTTAAGTCATTTAGCAGACGCTCTTATCCAGAGCGACTTACAAATTAAAGTGGAGAGAGTAACAATACTTAACACTTAACCCTTGATTGATCAAAATCCCAAAACCATTATTTGTATATTGCACACATTCTATGCTGTGACTTGCTTGGGAACCAACCATTACTACACAGTGCAGTCCCCAAAAATGTTTTCCTGTGTTTTATATATATTTCCACACTATGAGGTTGGCGAGATCTGAAAATAAATGTAGTCCTGCTTTGTGACATTTCGCAAAGGCTCTATGTGACACTTATCGCACTAAAAGTTTTTGTGCATGTAGAGCCATTGGATGTCTTTCATCCATGTTCCTATCAGCGGATTCATTGCTAAATATACAAGCTGACACCTTTTTTTCAGTCTCTGAAAGACTACAACTCATGTGGGACAGTGCTTTGTGCTCTGACCCCGTCCCTCCCCAAGGCGGGCTTTTTTGAAAGGGAGGCAGACACTAACAACACAATTCTTTGGACAAAACTGAGAGACCTAAAATATATCCAAATGTCGACCCAAAGTGTTTGAGATGCCATCAGATTCCAGCAACTGTGGGCCATATGTTTTGATCATGCCGATCTCTGAGGGGGTTTTGGGACCCCATATTAGCGGCATTTTCACATCTATGCAACAAAACTGTTGACCCCAATCTGTTCACTGCTATTTTTGGCATCCCACCTTTGGATTGTACTGTTACACCCCCCCCCCACCCCAGGCGAATGCAGTAGCATTTTCTTCACTTCTAGCTCGGCGTCTTATCCTCTTTAATTAGAAGTCGGCAATACCTCCTTCTCTTACGCAGTGGGATAAGGAGGTGATGTCATCTCTACCACTTGAAATGGTTAGATACACTTTGCGGGGGTCCCGAGAAACTTCTGGCTGGAGTCAAGTGCGTTGGATGCGGGGGCGGGGATGTGTGCCCCCTCGGGTCCCCGGGGCCAGGACAGGGGGACGCTGTCATGGGCAAGATGGTGTTTGAACTGCTAGTGGAGAATGGCTATTGTTTTTTCCAGTATAGGCAGTTATGTCATATGTCAGTGGCTACAGTGTGCAAATAGGATTCCATTGTTATTGACTGCATTTTATTTTATTCATTGCATTTTATTTTCTCTTTTGTGTATCTTATTTATTTTATTGTATTTTTGGTTTGTTTGTTTGTTTCTGTCATTGTTCTTGTGCTGTTTTTTGTATGATGCCTTGGTGGGGTGGGTGGGTGGGTGGGTGGGGGATAAAGGCCTGGGGATGTTGTATTGATGTCAATGTCTCTATGTTCTCAAATTTGAAAACTTACAAATAAAGTATTAAAAAAACAATTGAAAGAACTGATCAGACCACAATGACCACAAGTGATACTCTCATCAACACAAAATTGAAGATGGAGTTTATCTCTCTGATGTTGTCTGGTCAGAAAGAGTATGACATTGTTGCTGCCCGTAACATTGAATGAAAGGGAAGCCAGTGAGCATTTGGCCTCCCTAAATAAAATAATAGCCAATCAGCATTGATCTAAACTGAGCGAGCTCAGCTGTGAATCGTTCTCATACACAACAATACATTTACTGTCTCTAATTACAACCAAATCCCCCTTCCTAATCTCAAAGACATACCTGTAAAACTCCCCCAGCCCATTGACTTTGACAGATAATTCTTGTCAATAGTAGCGGGGGATTTTTGTAGATGTGTCTTTGTATTGTATTTTGAGAATATGCAGAGAGAACAATGAGGTGGTTGTGTCATTACTGTTGTCTTGATTTTAAACCTTTCAGTGTCCCTTGCTTGTTTTTGTCTGACTTGTTGTGCTCCATAACCGCAAGGTGTGTCCCCTCTCTCATGCTTGTGTCCCCAAAATGCCACCACTTTGGAGTATTTTTCAGCAGGGACTCCAGCAGGGACAATTTTTCAGCAAGGACACCAGATAGTTTTACAAAGAGAAAAGGGGTACACTAAATTGATTACATGGTCTGGAACGTACTCTGTGGACCTCAGGCTACATCTAACCACCTGTAACCCCATAACACTAACACAAACCCATCCAAATACTACCCCATGCTTACTGTAAATTGAGCTATCTTAGCCGTCAGCTTGTAAATATTTTTGCCAACTTTCCTTCACCTTGTGCAGAGCTTGGGGTTGGAAACATGCTGGTGGAATCAGATCATGTACCACCTAGAACAAAACACATAACACTATACAATTTAACCACCCCACTAATTGTATTGATCTCTGGCTAGCTTAGCACACCTAACATGGACATTGCAATATTGTCAGCTTGCTGTTAGCTAATTAGCGTCACTAAATTGGCAGCAAGATTGCTAGCCAGCTGAGAACCAACTAAGCAACCGTAGACTATTTATACACATTCATCATTACTACCAACACACCGAGAGTGAGTTAGCTATATCGACAATTCTATTTTTAGTAACAGAGTTTTCCAGACAAGGGTGGAATAGATGGCTACCAGATTGAGTTACTCTTATTTGCTAACGTTAGCTAGCTTACATTGTATGTAGTATTGATGGGCTAAGGCACTTAGTGGTATGTATGGCCACTTGCCTCAACCAAAGTGTGTGTGTGTGGTAAATCAACAAGGACACACATTGGCCTTGGCTAACACAATGAAAGCTAACTAGGGGAAAAGGATGGCTGGAACTTTCTCTCACTTGACTTCTCTCGAGCTGATCATCTTCTCTGAGCTGGAGATCGCCCAGCATGCTCTGCTCCACTTCATCGGTGGGCGGCGCTACAGCTCTGATATGATGAACTAACATTACTGATATGATTAACTACAAATAACTTGATACTTGATACGATTGTGATATGTTGTTGTCTCACCTAGCTAACTTAAGATGAATGCACTAATATAAGTTGCTCTGGATAAGAGTGTCTAAAATGACTAAAATGTAAATGTAATAGGATTTTACATAATGGGGTCCACTTTTGTATTTCTTTTTTTATTCGCTTGCTCCCTCCCTCCCTTTAAAAAAAATGAAACTGTTAAAAACATTTAAAAAATGGTATGGCCTTAGTTTTCCAGAACTAAATGGCCAGGTGTAAGGCGAAACAAACAACAACATGTTGAAGAGTCTATACTATAGTCAAATCTTGTGGTTTAGCACCCAGCTGCTGTTCAGGATGGACGGACGGACGGACGGACGGACAGACAGACAGACGGACGGACAGACAGACAGACAGACAGACAGACAGACAGACAGACAGACAGACAGACAGACAGGCAGGCAGGCAGACAGACAGACAGACAGACAGACAGACAGACAGACAGACAGACAGACAGACAGACAGACAGACAGACAGACAGACAGACAGACAGACAGACAGACAGACAGACAGACAGACAGACAGACAGACAGACAGACAGACAGACAGACAGACAGACAGACAGACAGACAGACAGACAGACAGACAGACAGACAGACAGACAGACAGACAGACAGACAGACAGACAGACAGACATATCCTATAAAACAGGCAGACGGACGGCCGGACTGACAGAACCTATAAGGCAGGCGGACGGACCGACTGACCGGCCGGCAGGCAGACACACAGACACACGGAACTACCCAGGAAGTCTGTACTTTTCCCCCTGGTTGGAACGTCCCCAGACACCAGGTACAGCCAACAGTAAGAAGTAAGAATACCTTCCTGGTTATCCACACCTGCAATATTAATAGCTTATAGGGTATCCTGGTAGGCCTATCCATCCTACTCCTGCATTAGTTCTGGGTGGAAGAGTCCAACAGGAGGTGTCAGTAGTTGTTATAGAAGAGAGTCTAGGCGTGTCCCCCAAATGTCACCCTATTCCTATTCCTTATGTAGTGCACTGCTTTTTGGGCTCTGGTCAAAAGTTGTGCACTATAAGGAAAAGTGTGGCATTTGGGAGTAGGACACAGTCTAGTAATGGTGTTCTTGGTTCCAGCCACTGTCAGGCATCCCAGAGTAATTTCACTGTTTACAGAGGAGGCACAGCCAACAGCATCCCGGCTAGTGCCATGTGTCTGAGGAGATTAATAGAGGAGATACACTGTATGCAGACAGCCTTGGCTGAGGGGTCAAAGCAGAGCAATTTGTTCAAAGCCCCCGGGGGCTTTATGTGTCTGTGGTATTATCTAGATCCAGCCCATCAAGAATCTGCACCAGCACTGCAGTGATGTCAGTCCACTTGGCTTTGAAGAGGAGATTTTTATTTTTTTACTCTGGACTGGGCCTGCCTGGCCTGTCTTCACATATCAAATCATGTATATGTGTAAAAAATTGCAAAAGATGAGGCGAACTAGAAAAGTCACACAATTTTGAAGTATGAGAGCAACTTCATGCCCAAACATGCTTAGCTATTGAATAGGATGAGAGATGGTTTCTTATTATTTGGAAGATCTCTCTTCATCGTAATTCAGTTTTTGCATAAGTGCTAGAATGATAAGAAAACCATATAGAATGTGGTTGAACAGTGCACATTGGTTTTGAACTAATTTGAACTGTCATATTTCATCCAAAGGTTTTCCTGCAAGTGACTAAAGGTAGGCTACCTCTGCTACAGTACCTTAGAACAGACGTTTTCTTTTTTTGGTCTTCATGACCAGTAATAATGTGTGTGGGTCTTTGACCTTGTGGCTCTCCCAACCCTCAGTGGCTTAGCATCTACTCACAACCTCACCCCTCTCGCCCCATCACCACGCAATCACTCTTTCCAGGACAGTCTGTGTCTGCGTCCCTGGTCAAAAGTAGTGTACTACATAGGGAATAAATAGGGTGCCATTTTGAACGCAGAGTCTGAGACACGGCCAGAGACATGTAACGACTGTGCCGTGTGGCGTGCCAGCAGGTGTGACTAACAGTTTGTAGTGGTACACACTCAGTACATTCGTCATTGGTCAACATGGCTTGATGTCAACAGAGGAGAGAGGAGAAAGAGAGCTTTCTGTGGTGAGGGTGGAGGAGAGTGGAGTGACGGGAGGAAACAGGGTTTGTAAACCACAGAGGGAGCTGGACACTGAGCAGACCTGGGTTCAAATACTATTCAAAATAATTTCAAACACTTTATCTGTGCTTGATTGAGCTTGCCTGGCATACTGGACCCAATAGAATAGTTCTAAAACTGTAAAACCCCGTCCATCTGGAACTTTAGCCAGGCTAGCGCAAATGTGCAAAGTATTTGAAAGATTGCAAGTAGCATTTGAACCCAGGTCTGATATTGAGACACAGAGACAGAGGGATGTACAGTAGCAACCTAAAAGTAGGGGTGGGGCCTCTGGGAGAAAATTGGGGAAACTCTCAGACAAGACTTAAATAAACAGAGACAGAGAGGGTAGCAGGCCTACGTGCAGACGGCTCCAACACACAGTAGTCTGTACCATGACATAAAGACAGCAAGAGACATACAGGCTGTGTTACAAATGACACCACTCATAGGGCTATGATCAAAAGTAGTGCACTATATAAGGAATAGGGTATAATTTGGGGTGCAGGCAAAGGCATTTTAGACACTAGTGCCATGAAATACAGAAAGTTAAGTGGAGAGGAAACACACTCAGACCATAACAGAACATAAAGCATTTCAAATCAAAATCAATGTCCATTATTAAGTCATTGTCGTCTTTTAATCCATACACAAACATAGCAAATGTAAGACATTCAGTTGTCAATATCAACTATTTCGATTTGGATGTTTCAGACAGTACAATTTTCAAATTGATCTCAGAACATATTAAAATAAACATTTTTATAAACGTGAACATAGATAGTATAAGCATCCATTCTCATTTTTCTACAGAGTCTTTGGTTGATAACCTTTGGTGTCTAACTCAAGTAGGGTTGAGTTATCAATACAATGAATACAATCCAACTTTATTGTCCAACTTGTATCGAAAATGTGTCTTTTTGCTGTCTTAAGTTATTCCCAACCCCCCCGGAAACCACACATATATGTTAGGTTGAAGTGCTTTCTGCATACTGTGTGTCTCAGGTCTGTGCATCTCATTCTATAATGTGGAATCCCCCTCCCCTCCAGTCTGTCTAGAGCGTTCACCCTTGGAAATACCCCCATCTTCAGGCCAAGCTCTGTCTCTGTGTCCACCACTGACCGACATGTCATCTCTTCACCACTTCAGGGCTCCTGAGGAAGACAACAACATCATTTAAAAGTGCAATCTGCAGTACAACCAATGGTCAATGGTAATTTCAATTAATGATATACAGTGCCTGAACCAGGTTTTACTCCAGAATTTTGCCTGTGCTTAACTTTATTCTGTTTATTTTTATCCTAAACAACCCCCTAGTCCTTGCCAATGACAAGCATACCCATAAAATGATGCAGCCACCACAATGCTTGAAAATATGAATAGTGGTACTCAATGATGTGTTGTGTTGGATTTCCCCCAAACATAACGCTTTGTATTGAGTACATAAAGTTAATTTCGTTGCCACATTCTTGCAGTTTTACTTTAGTGCCTTATATCAAACATAATGCATGTTATGGAATATTTTTATTCTGTGGTACAGCCTTCCTTCTTTTCACTCTGCCATTTAGGTTAGTATTGTGGAGTAACTTCAAGATTTCTCCTATCACAGCCATTAAACTCTGTAACTGTTTTAAAGTCACCATTGGCCTCATGGTGAAATCCCTGAGTGGTTTCCTTCTTCTCCAGCAACTTAGTTTGGAAGGACGCCTGTATCTTTGTGGCGACTGGGTGAATTGATACACCATCCAAAGTGTAATCACTTCACCATGCTCAAAGGGATATTCAATGTCTGCTTTTTTTTTACCCATCTACCAATAGGTGCCCTTCTTTGTGAGGGATTGGAAAACCTCCCTGGTGTTTGTGGTTGAATCTGTGTTTGAAATTCACAGCTCAACTAAGGGACCTTACAGATAATTGTATGTGTGGGGTACAGAGATGAGGTAGTCATTCAAAAAATCATGTTAAACACTATTAATGCACACAGAGTGAGTCCATGCAACTTATTATGTTACTTGTTAAGCAAATTTTTACTCCTGAACTTATTTAGGCTTCCAATAAGAAAGGGGTTGAATACTTATTGACTCAAGATACTTATTGACTCATTTCAGCTTTTCATTTTTAATTCATTAGTAAAACATAATTCCACTTTGACATTATGGGGTATTGTGTGTAGGCCAGTGACCCAAAATCTCAATTTAATCAATTTTAAATTCAGGCTGTAACACAACAAAATGTGGAAAAAGTCAAGTGGTGTTAATACTTTCTGAAGGCATTTTTTTGGTTCAAAACAAAATAAATTACCAATTGTGGCTTTAAATTCTGCATGAAGAGCATCTCCCCAGAAGGGTTGGGGTCAATTCCATTTCAATTCAATCAATTCTTACAATTTCAGTTTACCTCCGGAGTTGAATTTACCCTGCTCCCAAGTGAAGCCAATATATTGATATACATTTAACCCCCTGGATCTATTGACGCACCAGTGCACAATCTAAGTAACATAATTTAAAAAATCCCATCAAAATCCGTCAGTTTAAGCTACATATATCATGATTTTCCATGGGCTGCTTCTCAATCCACCGCATCCGCCTATGTCGCCCTTCTGCATCTGCGATGGAAAGTGGCAGAGCTACAGCTCTGTTTGTCAGACTAGGAGACATGCTGAAAATCGGTTTTCTTTTGAAAACGTCTGTAGCATCCAAACGGTTTGGCTTACACACTAACATGTCAGCTTAGAACTCCCCCTCCCAACGCCTTAGACGTTTAATAATGTATTTCTCCTTCCATAAAGGTATTTCTGTACTGTACAGTCTTTATGTAGTGATGGAAACCTAGATAGTGTCAAGGAGGATAAACTCATAGGTTAGATATGTGTCCTTGTGATCTGAGTCATTCGGCCTTGCTACTGTAGCTGAAGGAGTAGGAATAGAAGCTAAAATGTTTACTGACGTCAGTTCATGACGCCTCCAATGTACAAGTCCAATATGAGTCCAATTAAATCTCTGCTTGTTATTTCTTTCATCCAAGGCTAACCATACAAATACAATGTGTGCTTTTAAGGACTGCAGAGAAGAGAAGCAGTAATAGATCAAAAACAATGCAAGGAATTCTACTGATAATACTCAAACTAGACTGTGTTTTTAGAATACACAAAATACATAATCATACACAGAAAATTGACCATTGTTGATTTTTCAGTGTAATGTTTCTAGTGTTGATTCAGGAGTTAAATTCACTTTGTAAGAGTGAAATTAACACTCAGTTGTGCAAAATAACCCCCAGTGTTGTTGTTAATAACCAGAGTTATTGTTTTACACTGTGGAAAGTAAAACAGTTCCATCAAAACCAGACCCATCGTTATCATATTTCATGTTTTTTTTTTTTGGGGGGGGGGTTGTTTTTCATATCTGTGTTTTTGCACGTACAGTACATTGATTGATTGACACAATGGTTTTTCCGGTTTAAATGGTTTAGGTAGTCTTTTTTAAATCAAGTTTCCTAACCTAGACAGTCCTTCTGAATGCAGGTTGCGGGTGAATAAAAATTCCAACTGTTGGATATCCTAACTCTGGCTGGATTCCAATAGGAATTACACATCACTTTGCAAGCCAGCATAATGTGACTCGCAGGCTTGATGTGGCCTGTAAACCAGGAGTTTCCTAACACTGTGTTAAAACTAGGGTAAAACTAGGCCATCAAATAAGGCCTTGTGATATATGTAATGTATTGTCATAAAGTTTCATTTAAAAGATAACATTCACCTAGATACTCATTTGGTGAAAGCCACGGGCATTTAAAAGGAAACAATTCAACAACCATGTCTCTGTCACTAACAAATACAGTCATGGGTGGTCACTTTACAATTCACTCAAAAATAAAAGGCAGCATATTAAATATGCAAATTAGGCTTTACACCATACAGTGTTAAAACAACATCCAAAATGACTTACTGTAACAGTGTTTTTGTTTAACACTAATAGGAGTTATCTTTATATCAACACTGGTGTTGAATAGAAATAAAACTGTGAGTGTTAATTACCCTATAGTGTTACATTTTAGTAACACTGGCAAGTGTACTGCAGTGTTAATTTTTTACACTGCAGTGTTACATTAACACTCAACATTAACACTATAATCAGAGTACTTTTTACACTGTAGACTAGCAATATATGTATGCTGAGATAGTGTTCAAATTCACTCCTTACTGTAAGTGTTGATTTAACACTGCAACATGTATTGTGTAGAAAATAACCACAATTGTGTACTTGCAAGTGATTTACCAGAAACGATTTCTGCAAACAATCAATCTACTTCTCCAGTATTTCAAAGCCTATTTTCAAAGCTTTAACCTGAAGAAGTCACAGGCCTTTTCTCCCTGGAAGTTGTTCTCTACATCCCCACAGTCCTTGTCTCTCGCCATGTTGAACGATGTCTAGAACTGCTCATGTTTATGTGACCATCTCAAATATAACAAGCTAGCGTTTGGTTTGCCTCATTCTGCTCTGGCATCTGTCGAAAGGGTTTATGATTAAAACCAGATTGTGCTTGCCCAACTCACAGACACAAGGCACAGGCCAGAAAAATAGATTGCAGTTACACATATTCTGCACAAGAGGGAAGTACAGTATCTGCACAAAAGGGAACTCTCACTCTCTCTTTCTCTCTCTCTCTCTCTTTCCTCACCATTTTTTTTGTCCAGTAGATGAGCTAGAAAATTGTTCGATTTGGTATAGAAGCGTGAAAACTGACACACATGTATAACTTTTCATGCTGAACAAAACCTCATATAGTGCCATTTCAGCTAAGCCTCAGGTTGGCTTGTAGCACCCCCTATAGGCCAATTGTGAACATGCATTTACCTGTATTGACCTTTTGGGTCATGGCTTCCCCTGTGATGGGTCTACATGGCCCCAAAATAGCGTTACATTTTTGTATTGGTTTGGGGAACACATTCAATAAACCAACAGCATATGGCCTTTGTTTTTTCCTTTATGATCGCAACAATGATGAAAAAACATCAGAAAACTCAGTAAAATGTTGATATTTTCCCTTTTAAAGTGGTGTATTAAATACAAAGTTTCATTTTACACTCTAAAAAGGTGATATAAGTGTTCCCTGAATTCTACGGATTACAATTATATATTATATTATATATACTGTGTCACTTTTAAGAAATGTGACACGAAATCTGCCCGGTACACGTCACTCTGTGTAAAATCCCATAGGAATGCATTATGTCCAGCAGGGAGAGAGGTAATTTTAACAAAATCCCTTTATGATTAGACCACAAAACTTTTACAAAAAGCCAGGATATGTTCAAATAAATATATACAGCTATAGTTGCAGATTTAACATATTACACTCTAGGATAACAGTTTTCCAAAATGGCCACCAACCAGCTCAATGGGTGTAAAAGTGTAAAAGGTTTTTCATCAGTTGCGATCATAAGTAAAAATAAATTTAAAATTAAGCTATTTTGGGGCAATGTAGACCCAACACTTGGGAAGCCATGACCCAAAACGTCAATAAAGGTAGGATACTAGGGGGTAACTAACACTTTCCCTGGCTGTCACTGCTCTTGCTCAACAAAAAATGTCCTCTGTGTCATCACAACTTTTGGAAATATTTCAACACAACTATTTTGTGATAAATTGATCACATTTTTAATTTTTTTTAAAAGGTTGTAGATATATTCCAATGAAGTCAGATCTATAATTGTTTTTTAAATATACAAGTAGGAAAGCCTTAAGATAAATAATCCACTTGTTTAGAGAGAAAAATGTAGATACTTTTTTTGGTAAAGTAGTAATAGGTTGGATGAGTGTGTTGGGGGCAACTCGCCCCCCCTACTAGGGGTAACTGGCCCCTGGGGGCTAGTTACCCCTTTACGGTTATGAATGTGTTTCTACCTGTCATTTAGACAATGACTAGCCCAGTTAGCGCTATTTTATGCTAACTTGCTAGGTAGCAACTTCACTAGCAGTAAATGCTAGCCAGCTAGCTAGTTAGCATAAGCTGCTAGGAGTGCTAGCTAGCAACCTTAATACCAGATCGTCTGAGGTAAAATACATCAAAAAGATAACATAACTTAATTGCAGTTGTAAAAATCTTCCACTAGTGACTGTTAGCTTTACAGTTAATGTTACTTTATAGCCTTTTAGCTATTTTACACAGCATTTTATGTCATATAGCTAGATAGCTAGCTACGTTTTTAAGAGAGTTTTTCAATTGGCATCTCTCCCTCTGTTTTCAGTCACAGGTGGGGACTGGATTAGGTGTGAGCAGTGCAGGAGGTGGGCTCATGAGTTGTGCTCCAATTTTACTGGGAATAGCTTTATTTGTGACCTACGTACAATTTAGAATGGTGCAATAGCAGAGCATAAGAGAGTTGCCACATCAATGTTTCACTGAGTTAATTTGTAAAGTTATTGTTTTTAAATGTTATATTCCAATGTTATTTAATGTTATTAGTTATATTCCATTCCAATATTATATATCTAGTTACCCCGGCACTTAAAAAAAAACACCCCTTTTCTAAAAACAACATTTAAATGAAATAACTGTAGCCATTTATTTCCCTTTATACAACAACTTTTTTCCAAACATTGCTTTTTCGTGTCAGCAATTAGACATAGTTACCCCCTAGTACCCTCCATGCATTTTCACCATTAGCCTATAGGGGACGCTATAGGCCGACCCAGGGCTTTGATGAATGGCACTATATCAGGTGTTGGTTATTGTAAAACATTATGAAAGTGTGCCGAATTTCACGCTTCTATACCAAATCGAACAATATGGTCTTTTTTGGGAGCTTATCTACTGGAATATTTGTAAATGGTGGTGTACAATTCTGCAGTCATTTAGACACTGCAAGTGTTCTGGAATTCTTCATTGGTGATGTTTGATGGTTGTCAAATAGATATTTCATGTGTAGCACAATCTTTCTAAATATTATCTCTGTGAATGACACAAAGAAAAATGTGTGGGGGAGTTATTTTGTAGTCCCGCCAATGACTTATTTTGTAGTCCCGCCAATATATATTGAGTCATGACTGCTCTCCTATAAATACTTAGTGACATTTGTTTCCACTATCGACCTCAGATTGCAGTGTCTTGTTACAAGAAATGATTAAACTCCAGCCTACTCTCCACTTCTCTGAAGTCATGATGACTAAGATATAATGAGAAGTGGGAACTCATGTGACATCAATATTAGCAGACACACAGATACACAGACACACACACACACACAAGCAATCATCTTGCATCTTCACAGATATGGCTGCTCAAATATGATTTTTGTATAATAAAATTGTTATACTACCATCATGATGTACATGCATGACGTACATATATCGGATCGATGTAGGATCTTAATTTGAGCCAGTTATTTGTTATGTGGATTATAATAAATTTAAATTTTTGTGGGGATTGAGACATTTTTGGTAAGGGAAAATTAAGTCTGAAATTACAAATTACAGAAGCCTTTTTAGATCTCAAAGAAACTACAAGTTTTACATTTCCTGTACAAGTTTTACATTTCCTGCATTGCAGGAAAGTTCTCCTGCAACAGGGTTGTCAAATTAAGATCCTACATCTGTACATCAGCAGCGAGGTTGTGTAAACCACGAGCTGCCTGCTCTCCATTTCTCTGAAGTCATGAATAAGAACCACTAGGAAGGAACACATTAACGCTGGGAATTGACAGGGATCTCACAAAAGGAACCCATTAGGGCTGGGAATTGCCAGGGATCTCACAATATAATATTATCACAATACTTAGGTGCTGATACGATATCTATTGCGATTCTCACGATTCTCACGATTATACAGTTGAAGTCGGAAGTTTACATACACCTTAGCCAAATACAGTTTTTCACAATTACTGACATTTAATCCTAGTAAAAATTCCCTGTCTTAGGTCAGTTAGGATCACCACTTTATCTTAAGAATGTGAAATGTCAGAATAATAGTAGAGAGAATGATTTATTTAAGCTTTTATTTCTTTCATCACATTCCCAGTGGGTCACTCAATTAGTATTTGCATTGCCTTTAAATTGTTTAACTTGGGTCAAATGTTTTGGGTAGCCTTCCACAAGCTTCCCACAATAAGTTGGGTGAAGTTTGGCCCATTCCTCCTGACAGAGCTGGTGTAACTGAGTCAGGTCAGTAGGCCTCCTTGCTCGCACATGCTTTTTCAGTTCTGCCCACACATTTTCTATAGGATTGAGGTCAGGGCTTTGTGATGGCCACTCCAATACCTTGACTTTGTTGTCCTTAAGCCATTTTGCCACAACTTTGGAAGTGTGCTTGGGGTCATTGTCCATTTGGAAGACCCATTTGCGACCAAGCTTTAACTTCCTGACTGATGTCTTGAGATGTTGCTTCAATATATCTACATAATTTTCCTTCCTCATGATGCCATCTATTTTGTGAAGTGCACCAGTCCCTCCTGCAGCAAAGCTCCCCCACAGCATGATGCTGCCACCCCCGTGCTTCACGGTTGGGATTGTGTTCTTCGGCTTGCAAGCATCTCCCTTTTTCCTCCAAACATAACAATGGTCATTATGGCCAACCAGTCCTATTTTTGTTTCATCAGACCAGAGGACACTTCTCCAAAAAGTATGATCTTTGTCCCCATGTGCAGTTGCAAACCGTAGTCTGGCTTTTTTATGGCGGTTTTGGAGCAGTGGCTTCTTCCTTGCTGAGCGGCCTTTCAGGTTATATCGATATGGGACTCGTTTTACTGTGGATATAGATACTTTTGTACCTGTTTCCTCCAGCATCTTCACAAGGTCCTTTGCTGTTGTTCTGAGATTGATTTGCACCAAAGTACAATCATCTCTAGGAGACAGAACGCGTCTCCTTCCTGAGCGGTATGACGGTGTCACACCCTGGCTCTGGGACTCTATATGTTGAGCCAGGGTGTGTTCATTCTATGTGTTCTGTTTCTTTGTTTGGGTGTTCTAGGTTGTCTGTTTCGATGTTTGCCTGTGTGACTCCCAATCAGAGGCAACGAGTGTCAGCTGTCGGCTGGTTGTCTCTGATTGGGAGCCATATTTAATCTGTATGTTTTCCCTTGGGTGTTGTGGGTTTTTGTTCCGTGTCGGTATTGTTAACCGTGGACTTCACGAGTCGTGTTTTGTTTTGGTATACTTTACTAATTAAAGTCATGTTTGTTTCACACGCTGCGCCTTGGTCTACTCACTCCTACGACGATCGTGACAGAAAAACCCACCATACAACGACCAAGCAGCGTGTCCAGGAACACACGCAGGAGGTGACGCTGGTGGATGTCCTCCTCGGTTGGGGGCAGATTACCGAGGAGGAGGCCGTCCGGTACCGGAGGGCTATGAAGGGGGAGACCCAGGCAGGAGAGGAGCAGCGGCGTCAGCAGTGCCATCGTCGGAAGGACGAGAGGCACCCCCAATAATTTTTTAGGGGGGGGCACACGGCATGGGCGACTGGGCAGCAGGAGGCTGCCACAGGGCGTAATGGGAGACGAGGAGAGAAGGCCACCGGGTTACGGGAGCCATTGGCGAGAGGAGGAAGGAAGTCGTAGAGGCACGGCGAGAGGTACTGAGGTGTATTGCCAGTCCGGTCCGGCCCGTTCCTGATCCCCGTTTAAAGCCAGTGGTGTGTGTTCCCAGTACGGTCCGGCCTGTCCCTGCTCCACGCACCAAGCCTATGGTGTGCGTCGACAGCCCAGCCCGGCCTGTCCCTGCTCCACGCACCAAGCCTACGGTGTGCGTCGCCAGCCCTGTCCGGCCTGTCCCTGCTCCACGCACCAAGCCTACGGTGTGCGTCGCCAGCCCTGCCCGGCCTGTTCCTGCTCCACGCACCAAGCCTATGGTGTGCGTCGACAGCCCAGCCCGGCCTGTCCCTGCTCCACGCACCAAGCCTACGGTGTGCGTCGCCAGCCCAGTCCGGCCTGTCCCTGCTCCACGCACCAAGCCTACGGTGTGCGTCGACAGCCCAGCCCGGCCTGTCCCTGCTCCACGCACCAAGCCTACGGTGTGCGTCGCCAGCCCTGTCCGGCCTGTCCCTGCTCCACGCACCAAGCCTACGGTGTGCGTCGCCAGCCCTGCCCGGCCTGTTCCTGCTCCACGCACCAAGCCTATGGTGTGCGTCGACAGCCCAGCCCGGCCTGTCCCTGCTCCACGCACCAAGCCTACGGTGTGCGTCGCCAGCCCAGTCCGGCCTGTCCCTGCTCCACGCACCAAGCCTACGGTGTGCGTCGACAGCCCAGCCCGGCCTGTCCCTGCTCCACGCACCAAACCTACGGTGTGCGTCGCCAGCCCAGCCCGGCCTGTTCCTGCTCCACGCACCAAGCCTACGGTGTGCGTCGCCAGCCCTGCCCGGCCTGTTCCTGCTCCACGCACCAAGCCTACGGTGTGCGTCGCCAGCCCTGCCCGGCCTGTTCCTGCTCCACGCACCAAGCCTACGGTGTGCGTCGACAGCCCAGCCCGGCCTGTCCCTGCTCCACGCACCAAACCTACGGTGTGCGTCGCCAGCCCAGCCCGGCCTGTTCCTGCTCCACGCGCCAAGCCTACGGTGTGCGTCGCCAGCCCTGCCCGGCCTGTCCCTGCTCCACGCACCAAGCCTACGGTGTGCGTCGCCAGCCCTGTCCGGCCTGTCCCTGCTCCACGCACCAAGTCGACGGTGCGCGTCGCCAGCCCGGTCCGGCCTGTTCCTGCCACTCGCACCAAGTCTACGGAGCGTGTCGCCAGCCCGGCCCGGCTCGTTCCTGCCACTCGCACCAAGCCAGGGGTGCGAGTCGTCAGTCCGGCACAACCCGTGCCTGGGTCATCGGTGCCAGATCAGGTACCGCTTTATTGCTCCCCAACGGAGCTGAAGCTAGCCGCTCCTGCTACGTCCAGGTCAGCTCCAGCCAGCGGAGCCAGACTGGACCAGGGGCGCTATGGGGGGTTCATTGGAGGGTGGTGGTCAAGGCCGGAGGCAGAACCGCCGCCGAGGAGGTATGCCCGCCCAGCCCTCCCCTGTTTTGCTTTAGTTGAGGCGCGGTCGCAGTCCGCGCCTTTAGGGGGGGGTACTGTCACACCCTGGCTCTGGGACTCTATATGTTGAGCCAGGGTGTGTTCATTCTATGTGTTCTGTTTCTTTGTTTGGGTGTTCTAGGTTGTCTGTTTCGATGTTTGCCTGTGTGACTCCCAATCAGAGGCAACGAGTGTCAGCTGTCGGCTGGTTGTTTCTGATTGGGAGCCATATTTAATCTGTATGTTTTCCCTTGGGTGTTGTGGGTTTTTGTTCCGTGTCGGTATTGTTAACCGTGGACTTCACGAGTCGTGTTTTGTTTAGAAACTTTAATTAAATAAAGTAATGTTTGTTTCACACGCTGCGCCTTGGTCTACTCACTACTACGACGATCATGACAGACGGCTGCCTGTTCCCATGGTGTTTATACTTGCGTACTACTGTTTGTACAGATGAACGTGGTACCTTCAGGCATTTGGAAATTACTCCCAAGGATGAACCAGACTTGTGGACGTCTACAAAATAAATCCTGAGGTCTTGGCTGATTTCTTTTGATTTTCCCATAATGTCAAGCAAAGAGGCACTGAGTTTGAAGGTAGGCCTTGAAATACATCCACAGGTACACCTCCAATTGACTCAAATGATGTCAATTAACCCAACAGAAGCTTCTAAAGCCATGACATCATTTTCTGGAATTTTCCAAGCTGTTTAAAGGCACAGTCAACTTAGTGTATGTAAACTTCTGACCCACTGGAATTGTGATACAGCTAATTATAAGTGAAATAATCTGTCTGTAAACAATTGTTGGAAAAATTACTAGTGTCATGCACAAAGTAGATGTCCTAACCGACTTGCCAAAACTATAGTTTGTTAACAAGACATTTGTGGAGTGGTTGAAAAACTAGTTTTAATGACTCCAACCTAAGTGTATGTAAACTTCCGACTTCAACTGTATATGTATTTCGATTCGATACTGTGATTTTATTGCTCACCGTATGTCTGCTGCAGAGGGAGAAGAGAGAGCCATGATAAAACACGTTTTGATCAGTCATGGAAATAAAAGTGCTGAAAACAAATTGCCTCCTTTTTTAAAAAGAAGATGGAGAACAAGCTATGAAGGAAAAATACTACAGTTTTGGTGCAGGTACAGCAAAATAGCGCAAAAATTATATTGAGATAGTCAAAATTATACGATATATCGTCAAATATAATATCCCGATATATAACTGTATCAATTTTTTCCCCCATCACTAGAACCCATGTGACAACATAAGCAGACACACACACAAACACACACACTTACCACGAGCTGTCCCTGGTCAGTCCCTCTCAGACTACCTCTCAGTGTAGGTCTGTCCTTGTCCTATATGTTCCCGGCCCCCACGGCAGTGAGGCTGGCCCCTGTCCCCTCACACCATGCTGGAGCTCGGTCTGCTTTTCTCCAGGTAGTGGGGTGTCTTCAGGGCACTGGGAGGCAGGGCAGGGTGGTTAGGGTGGGTAGGGTAGGGTGGCTGGGCCAGGTGGGGCAGGACCGGCAGGGCTGGGTGGACCGGGTAGGGTGGTTGAGCCGGACCCTTATTGAGCCTCTCCACCCGTCCGTTTGGGTGGGGGTACAGCGGTGGTTTCTGGCTCCTAAGAGACGGGACACTGTATCCAACCATGGCTGTGGGGTTAGGGGTGTGAGTCCGTAAGGGTAGAGGTAGGGAGGGTGTGCGTTCTAGCCAAGGGGTCTGGGTCACATGGTTTATGTCTCTGGAAGGACAAGGGCCAGGTATAGGAGGGTCTCCGTTGAGCCCCCGTCTTTCCTGTTTGGGTTCTTTGGAAGGGCTCGGGCTCAGGGGGCTCAGAGCTATGACCCCGACCCGGTTGGTTTTGATAACTGATGCGGTGAGGACATGGGACGGAGAGGTAGTTTGTATGGTCACAGTATGGTCAGGGTCTCTGTACAGTAATCCCTGGTCTCCATTAGTCTTCAGGTCACCAGTACTAGTCGTGTGGGTGTACACCTGCTCTCCAGTACTAGTCTTCTGATTGTACATCAGGACTCCACTGCAGTCTCTGGGGTTGGGGAGGGCGTCACCACCATGAGGGAAACTGTTACATGATCCCTCTTCCCCTCCCAGGTCAACGTTAGCTGTCAGCAGATCAATCTGTTGGACCACCTAAATGACAATACATAGTCAATATACTACATTACTAAAATACTGTATACTAATATATTATACTACATTAATTACCACAACATTATACACAGGGGGCCAGTATGAAAATGTATGCACTCACTAACTGTAAGTTGCTCTGGATAAGAGCGTCTGCTAAATGACTAAAATGTAAATGTAAAATGTAAATTATGATATGACATGTTGGTTGATTGTCGCTTAAGAGCTAAGAGTCATGAGATATAGATTTTGTTTTACAACGAAAGGCTTTCAAATGATTTTTTACAAGGTACAGTATATTATAGCCCTATTGCATATGGACACCATAAAAGCAAACCGTAATTCAGAACACATCTCAAGACAGGCTCTTTAAAGTGCTGCTTGTGTCTCTGCCAATTCCAGCAGCTGGTTTTAGCCAAAAGGTTCATGTGAATAGCTTTCAATCAATGCAACTACAAGAAATGATGCGAATTACAAACAATGCTATCTTGTTCCATATCAGCCTGCAATGTAATTTTATTTACAGAGCTGAATGCAAATGTAATTTAAATGTCATGTACCGTTACATAAACAGAAAGAGAGGATATCCATTGATATGTGTTTGCTTTATCTCTGATGTCAATGTAAGGATAGACCCTACTGAAATGTATACATGGACTTAAGGTTTACATAGCCTCGTCCTCTGATCTCTGTGTACATTTCAGCCAACTCCTCTGACTATATGCTATGTCTATTTTACTCATACCTTTCATTCATTACAATTCATAATAAACACACTCAAAAAATATCCATAAAAAATGGTTTCTGGATCCTCCCTTACAGATAAATCACATGATTTCACATATACAATCCATGTCTCAATTGTAACAAGGCTTGAAAATCCTTCTTTAAACTGTCTCCTCCCCTTGATTTACACTGATTTAAGTGGATTTAATAAGTGAATAAGGGATCATAGCGTTCACCTGGATTCACCTGGTCAGTCTATGTCATGGAAAGAGCAGGTGTTCTTAATGTTTTGTATACTCAGTGTAAGATCACATGTGTTTTTGGAAACCCTTCACATGTGATCACATGTGAAATTCATGTGGTTTTCCATAAGGGCTTGTAAGTACATTCCATGGAAAATGAGATGGACAGAACTCAAAATGATTAGCCTTAATAATTTAAATATGATGCTGATTATGGCCAGCTGATCAGTAACAAAATAAAGAATCAACCTATCAGAGACCTTAAACGGTAGAGCCACCATCCAATCACATTTGTTCAACAGGTCAATTTAGACACCAGAGGTAGATTGTTGGTTTAACAATCTGCCCTGGTGGCTAACTGTTTGGTTTAATGTGTTACCCATGGTCTAAGTGGAGTGTGACAATATGCTTCCACACAAAATTCAAAAGGGGTTTTGAATTTTAACAAACATCCATGTAATTTGACTGAAAAAAGTAGGAGGATTATATAACATGTAACTTTGTATTCAGACATTGTAAAAGTCAAAGGTGATGACTCTCGTGGTGTCATCACAGTAATTTACCCACTACTGCTAGCCCAGAGTGGTGGTGTGATCACTAAAGGGATCTACTCTGTGGTATTGGCATATGGTGGCTGTGAGTTCGAATCCCATTTGGTTACGCAGTGGCGCAGTGGTCTAAGGCACTGCATCGCAGTGCTAACTGTGCCACTAGAGATCCTGGTTCGAATCCAGGCTCTGTCGCAGCCGGCCGCGACCGGGAGACTCATGGGCGGCGCACAATTGGCCCAGTGTCGTCCAGGGTAGGGGAGGGAAGGGCCGGCAGGGATGTAGCTCAGTTGATAGAGCATGGCGTTTGCAACGCCAGGGTTGTGGGTTTGATTCCCATGGGGGGCCAGTATAAAAAAATATATGTATTCACTAACTGTAAGTCGCTCTGGATAAGAGCGTCTGCTAAAATGACTAAAATGTAAATGTAAGGAGAAACCCTCCACTGCTGGTCCTCGAGTAAAATAGTGCAAACGTGACGAAGTAACCGATTATCAAAATGCATATAAAACCTTGTACAATTAAGTGTATACGTCTTTGTAATTTCACCTATATTCATTGTAGTGATTAATATTTCTGTATTAGGCTTATCAACATTGGACAAAAATGGTGTTGATATATGCTAACCCAGCTAATAACTCGTCCAGGACAATGACGATAGCTCTATTGTTGATCTGAATGTCTATAAAGGCTAGGCCAGTCAATCAATAGCATGTGTTACAGAATTGACAGGAAAGCACAATCAGATGTAGTGTCTTTTACTGCATCAGCTTCATAAGTTGTGAAGCCAGGAGGATGCTAGTTTTCACCTCAGTGGATTCCGGGAGTAGCTGCGCCCTCTACTAGACACTTTGGGAACCTAGCCAGACTTTTTTTTTTGGAGTATCAGAATGTGCCGGTAGACTTATGGTAAGGGTGTTTTAGTGAAACGTGGACGATTTTAACTGGCTGAGATGAAATGCTCAGCTGGCCGTCCTCAGCGTTGGGGCTAATTTGGCCAGGTTGGCCTATGAGAAAAGCTAGCAGCTAGCAATTTTATACCAATGGTTTAAACCATGGTCTAAGCAAAAGACAACATTGGGATGCTTTCAATTTCATTTTCTCTGGATTAATCAGGCTATCTGCAGTAAAGGGTTCCTACCTCCTTCATCTCCACGTGGACCTGTTTGAGACCACCCAGGACCCCCTCCAGGTCTGACACCACCTGTCTGATCTGCTCCCGAACCGAGCCCTCCTTCTGCTGGACTGAACCCTGGTTTTCCCGGACAAAACACTGGTTCTCCCGGACCGAACCCTGGCCCTCCTTCTCCTTCTTCCTCTGTCTTTGGGGGTCTGAGTCTGGGTCTCCTCCCTGGTTCTGGTTGACCCGCTGGCTTGCTGGCTGTTTGGCCCTCTGGTTGGATCTCTCTTCCCTGCCTATAGTGGCTCCATGCACTGGGCCAGTAGCTCCATGACTAGGGGTTCCATGGCCAGGGCCAGGCCCACAAGGACTCCTCTGCCTGGGCTGAATGACCAACTGTCTCTGGTGGACTTCAGTGGAAAAGAAAGTCTTCTGAACAGAGCCAGAGCCAGCAGGGACATTACAGCTGTCCTCTCCTGCCCCACCTACAGCTCCCCCAGCCTTTAATCTAGTAGTCCTCTCCTGGTAGTTAGTTCTATCTCCCACGCCCTGAGAGTACACATGCCTGGGACTGGGACCACCACCATTTGGCATGTGGGGGTGTAAATCTCCATGTTCAAGCGGTACACACCTGTCCAAATGATAGTGTTCATCTCCAGCGCATCCCCAGACATGCACCTCTGGACTGTAGCTGTAGCTAGTCTGTCTGTGTTTCAACTGATCCCAGACCTGTTGTTCTGGACTGTAGCTAGTCTGTCGGTGTATCGGCTTGTCTTCTAGACTGTAAATATAGCTAGCCTGGCTGTGTATTTCTTGTGGTCTGAAGCTATTATGTCTTTCTAGCCTGTGTTTCGACTGACCACAGACCTGCTCTTCCGAACTGAGACTAGCCTGTCTGTGTTGCTCTTGTGGACTATAGCTAGCCTGGCTTTCTAACCTGTATTTTGACTGATCCCAGATCTGTTTCTCAGGACCGTAGCTAGCCTGTCTGTGTTTCGGCTGTTCCTCCAGACTGTAGCTGTAGCTAGCTTGTCTGTGTTTGGGCCGCTGAGTCCTGAACTGTGTGTGTGCCAGGTCCGGGGGGAGTGATGAGGCTGACACGTTTCTGATGCTGTTGAAGGGGTGTGTCCCGGTCCCTGTCCCAGCGGCGCCACCTCCACCACGTCCCACATAGCCACACTGTTCTTTCACAGGGGAGTAGATTCTCAGACCCAGGCCAGGCTCCGCTGGGCAGCTCCACTGGGCAGGGTTGTAGCTCCAGGGGTGGCTGGGACTAAACTGGCCTGGCTGAGGCTGACCGTACTGACCCGGCCCGGTGAACAATGGCCTCCTCTGTGGGGCACTGTGACCACCTCCACCCCATCCAGCTCCAGCTTTAACACCTCCTCCTTCACCTTCTCCTTCTCCACCTTCTCCACCATCTCCTCTTCCTTCACCTCCTCTCTCACACTTATCTAGTCCAGGTTCTATATCCTCTGGCTCCACAGGGAAAGGAGGAAGGCTGAAGTCTCCTCTGATGTCCAACTCTGGGTGGTCTGGGTGTGTGGGTGGTGGTCTGTACCCCCCTGGTCCTTCCTGGTACAGCGTGGGTTCGTACTGGACACAGTGAAGGCAGTAGCAGTAGTCATCTGTGTTTTGATGAATGAATCCATAGTGTCCCGTCCGTGTGCTGTCTGAGTACATGTCAGAATGAAAACAGTCTGTCTAGAGTAGAGGCTGCTGTGGAAAATGCCTTAAACAACAAATGGTTTACTTCTCCTTCCCTCCTCCTCCCCGCTGCTCTCCAACTCCGACCTAGCCATTCACTCAAGCTGTTTTCCTCATCTAGCTACGACTGACTCCACCGCAAAAAAAAACTTTTCTTCAGCTCTGCTGTTTTTTTTCTTACCTAAGACTTCCCTCCCCCCTTTCTTCCTGCCTCATTTCCCTTTCTCTCCTTTACTTGTTTTTTCTCTTGCTCTTTTCTTTCTTTCCCCTGACCCCCTCTCTCACTTTTCCAACTTTTCTCTCACTCCTTTACCCTGCAACCCTCTCTCCTGCTCGGGGCCCCTCTTCTCCACCTCCCTCCCCCTCTCCTGTCTCTCTCTCTCTCTCTCTCTCTCTCTCTTTACCTCTCCTGTTTCATTCCTCAGTCTTATTTGCTGCTGCAGGCTTCCCGTCTCTCTCCCTCACTTGGCTTTGCATTTCCCGTTTCCTCCCTTACCCTCCCTTCCGCTCCTCCTATTTCTCCACCTCTCACACTCTGAGTCTCGTTGTTGTTTCTAACTCTCTCTTCTCTCTCATTCTCTCACACACAGTCGCTTGTAAATGTCGCCTCTCTCTCTCCTCCACCTGAGATCTAGTTCTGTGTGTTCTATCGTCTAGTCAGTCCGTCAGACAGCGGTGTAGCTGTGTGAGTCTCCTGCTCTAGCATTGCTTTCTGAGCTTATTAGACCTCCTTGCTAGGTGGTAACAACCTAGCACTCTTCAATTAAATGCAGCCTGGATAGAGCCAGTCAGGGAAACCTCAGCCAGAGTGAGAGAGGAGGAGGAGAAGGATGAGAGAGGAGGGGTTTCAGCAGCCACAGACTGCATGGCTGAACAGACCCGACGGACGCCTCTGACTAGAGAGACAGAAGCACTGCCCTGTAGAGGGAGGGTTTTAACACAACTGTCAGACTTTCTCTCTCTCTCTCTCTCTCTCTCTCTCTCTCTCTCTCTCTCTCTCTCTCTCTCTCTCTCTCTCTCTCTCTCTCTCTCTCTCTCTCTCTCTCTCTCTCTCTCTCTCTCTCTCTCTCTCTCTCTCTCTCTCTCTCTCTCTCTCTCTCTCTCTCTCTCTCTCTCTCTCTCTCTCTCTGGTCTGAGTTTACAGTAAAGCAATAAGGTTGTGCATCGTCACAATTCAACTAAATGAAACTATTTTTGAAACCTATGGTGTAGTCAGTATAGTATATTTACCTTGACTTAAGGCTGTTACGGTGACCATATTACCACCATACCGGCGGTCACGAGTCATGACCACAGTCAAATTCCATGTGACCGTTTAGTCACGGTAACTAGGCTTCTCCAAGCTCTGATGCTGCTGATGGTAGCCTACCAAACTTGCTAACTGCCTGGTACTCAGCACTCTATTGTCCCTATAATCACTCTGACATCAATGCAAATTTTTTCGCAAATCAAATCAAACACTTCATGAGAGCCCATGAGCTCACGTTGCCCAACAATTGCATGAGAAAACAGAGTTTTGATGGCCTCTATTAAAAAGAGGAGGATCCCATCAGCTTTCTATAGGCTAGGCCTACTATATTTATTTAGCAAGTTCCTAATATTAAGCACATTGCTTTGCTTTACAACAGGAATATAGCCTACCTGGCTGGCATGAAAATGAAGCATTGGAAAAGGGTCCCCCATTTGCTATTTAAGTGCATAGATTACGTGTTTTTTTTTATGCCCCTGTTCTGAGACAGGTGACTGATAATGGTCCATTCTATATTAAAACTAATTTCACACATATCTTATTTAGTACAGTGAGGAAAAAAAGTATTTGATCCCCTGTTGATTTTGTACATTTGCCCACTGACAAAGACATGATCAGTCTATAATTTTAATGGTAGGTTTATTTGAACAGTGAGAGACAGTATAACAACAACAAAATCCAGAAAAACGCATGTCAAAAATGTTATAAATTGATTTGCATTTTAATGAGGGAAATAAGTATTTGACCACTCTGCAAAACATGACTTAGTACTTGGTGGCAAAACCCTTGTTGGCAATCACAGAGGTCAGACGTTTCTTGTAGTTGGCCAGCAGGTTTGCACACATCTCAGGAGGGATTTTGTTCCACTCCTCTTTGCAGATCTTCTCCAAGTCATTAAGGTTTCGAGGCTGACGTTTGGCAACTTGAACCTTCAGCTCCCTCCACAGATTTTCTATGGGATTAAGGTCTGGAGACTGGCTAGGCCACTCCAGGACCTTAATGTGCTTCTTCTTGAGCCACTCCTTTGTCGACTTGGCCGTGTGTTTTGGGTCATTGTCATGCTGGAATACCCATCCATGACCCATTTTCAATGCCCTGGCTGAGGGAAGGAGGTTCTCACCCAAGATTTGACGGTACATGGCCCCGTCCATCGTCCCTTTGATGCGGTGAAGTTGTCCTGTGCCCTTAGCAGACAAACACCCCCAAAGCATAATGTTTCCACCCCCATGTTTGACGGTGGGGATGGTGTTCTTGGGGTCATAGGCAGCATTCCTCCTCCTCCAAACACAGCGAGTTGAGTTGATGCCAAAGAGCTCGATTTTGGTCTCATCTGACCACAACACTTTCACCCAGTTCTCCTCTGAATCATTCAGATGTTCATTGGCAAACTTCAGACGGGCCTGTATATGTGCTTTCTTGAGCAGGGGGACCTTGCGGGCACTGCAGGATTTCAGTCCTTCACGGCGTAGTGTGTTACCAATTGTTTTCTTGGTGACTATGGTCCCAGCTGCCTTGAGATCATTGACAAGATCCTCCCGTGTAGTTCTGGGCTGATTCCTCACCGTTCTCATGATCATTGCAACTCCACGAGGTGAGATCTTGCATGGAGCCCCAGGCCAAGGGAGATCGACAGTTATTTTGTGTTTCTTCCATTTGCGAATAATCGCACCAACTGTTGTCACCTTCTCACCAAGCTGCTTGGCGATGGTCTTGTAGCCCATTCCAGTCTTGTGTAGGTCTACAATCTTGTCCCTGACATCCTTGGAGAGCTCTTTGGTCTTGGCCATGGTGGAGAGTTCGGAATCTGATTGATTGATTGCTTCTGTGGACAGGTGTCTTTTATACAGGTAACAAACTGAGATCTCAGCTCGTTACCTGTATAAAAGACACCTGGGAGCCAGAAATCTTTCTGATTGAGACGGGGTCAAATACTTATTTCCCTCCTTAAAATGCAAATCAATTTATAACATTTTTGACATGCATATTTCTGGATTTTTGGTTTTGTTATTCTGTCTGTCACTGTTCAAATAAACCTACCATTAAAATTATAGATTGATTATTTATTTGTCAGTGGGCAAACGTACAAAATCAGTAGAGGATCAAATACCTTTTTCCCTCACTGTATATGTAAAGACAACATTAAATTAAGAATAGTCTGATGGGTGACAATATTGGCCTATCACTTGCTCAGCGTGTGCAGTAAGGACCAGAGTGTGCAGTAAGGCAAGAAACAGTGCATGCTTTTTTTCCCACAACTTTTTCAAATCATAGTCGTACATCTCATGTAGCCTAGCCCATAGGCCTATATGTTTTGATAAGGTTTGTATCACAACTAAAGTGGCCAAATAACTTCTTAAAATTAAGCACATTAATCCGCTTTACAACCGGTGTAGAGCCTAACTGGCATACATAGGCGGCGAGTGAGTTTCAAGTTTGGGGAATATAATTTTCACCATATTTTATAATGTATAATGCGTTTATAATGTGAAGAAATAGCCTAATAGTTTATCAACGTTTTCATCTAAACGTTCTGATCTGTTGCATCAGCCTTATTGCCTTTAAATGTTTTTTTGATGCGGGTGGTTGTATTAATTTGGGATCTATCGCATCCCACAACTGTCCCAGAGTATGTTTGGAATATTTATTTATTGCACAGAAGGACAAGTTGATCAATAGAATAGGTCAACTTTTGTACTATGGGGGATAGTAGATTGACAGAGTCTAGTGCTTTTGCTGTTTGTTAGGCCTACTCATCTTGGTGGCTGACAAAGTAGGCTAAATGTGGACAGTTCTTCTAACATCTTCAATATGCGCCTTGGAAATCGATAAGAGGGACATGCGCAGTTGCGTCCCCAATGTGTCTGTCTTCACTTGTAGCCTACTTCCTAGCTGAGATGCCTGTGAGAAGGAACCGATCACGTGACGGCATTGGCTAATAAGAATTGAGATATATGAGAGAGCCATGTGAGGGAGAGGTGCTTCGGAGCACAGCAGCCGGGAGAAGGGAATTATAATTATTATATTCAACCCAAGGGCACAACGGCCACTTTGGCCGCAAAAGGCATGGATTTTTTAGGGGGCATAACGGCCACACAAGGGGATGCCCCCGGGATTTCAAGGCCTGGTGAGAATATTATCAAGTGCTGTCAAATTGTGAATGAGATACTGATGAAGTGTGTGCAGCCTGCACAAGAAACAAATCAGAGCTCATGTCTTTCATGCAACTTTTTTCAAATCATCATTAGTGTCGCATCATGCAGCCTTAGAATGTATTACAAATCAAAACATATAGCCCAACGTTTGTATCACAACTAAAGTTTCATAAATAACTCTACATTAAGCATATAGGAGGACCTGTTTGTTTGTTAATTGTTCAACACAGAATAGCCGCATGTGCGCACTTCCTTGGAAATCGTTTGGAGAAAATATCCTTTCTATTTTATTCAGTTATGTTCAATTGTATTCTTCATCCTATAAAATAATAAAAAATAATGCCACAGAATTCTAAGCAAATCTTGTCTGCTAAATGAACTAGTGTAGCCCACAGCGGTATGGCATAGCCAGATCAGGTCATAACATAAGGACAACTCAGAGTATGCTATTCTGTTCTTCTGAAATAGATTATATTTTCTTCATATCATTTACATTTTAGTTATTTAGCAGACGCTCTTATCCAGAGCGACTTACATGAGCAATTAGGGTTAAGTGCCTTGCTTAAGGGCACATCGACAGATTTTTCACCTAGTCGGCTCGGGGATTAGAACCAGCGACCTTTCGGTTACTGGCACAACGCTCTTACCCACTAAGCTATCATGTTTCTTTAGATGGTGTAGGCTATATTAAATTGATTTATTATACTTTTTTAAATGTAGATGTTCCAAAGGTCTGCATCAGTGGCTTGTAGGCTATGCGTGGAAGCCAGGGAGATGCTAAACGTGTTTATGTTAATTAACGGTCAATTACCGTGAAACCGGCAGTTATTTGCTTGACAGTCACTTGACAGAACTTCTCTCTCTCTCTGTGAGTTGTATGGAACTAGAAAAAAACAACATCGCAACAGACATGATCATTTGAAAGCTAAGTAAGTATAGACATGCATAATTTGTGACTGAAAAAAAGCCTCCTTCAAAAACATCTCCAGTTTGCATATTTGAGAGAGTCTGAGGATCAACATGCTGAGTGTTAGCCTTCTAAAATAGCAGAGTTACATTGTGTTGCTGCTCTTTGACTGAAAGTGTCCAAGCTGATTTGGCTGAGGTATTTATTTTTAAGTCTGCTATGGGGCCTGGTCAAAAGTAGTGCACTACCTTTGACCAGAACCCTATGGAGCCTGGTCAAAAGTAGTGCACTATATAGGGAATAGGGTGTGGTTTGAGATGCAAACAAAGAAAAAAGTTGCAGCATTGAAGACAATGGGCTGAAATGAGCTGTGCTGAAAATAAACACAGAACTCAGAGGGGCTTCATCGCTCTATGCTGAGAGGAACAATTCAGTAACAATTCTGAGAGTCTGTCACAGCTGATGTTGGAAAGAGACAACAAAAAGTAGACGATAAACTGTACAGACTGCATAACCACAGCCACATTTTCTTCCTCTCTAAAACACATATGCTTTAGACAGAGAGACAGGCAAACTACAGACAGAGAATATGTGTTTGTTTGTGTTGCTGCTTCCGTGTGTGTGTAAAGTGGGTCTGTCTGCTCTAATCAAAAAGGAGTTTGTTATGCTGCTCTTAGATCACAGTGCTTTGAGTCGGTCGCCTCCAACATGGCTGAACTGCAGGGGGACATAGAATGGAGATTAAGGTAGAGCATTGAATACACACTTAGTTACTGTGATGTCCTGGTCAGGGTCAGGAGGATCTAGTTCAGTGGTTCACAAACTTTTTCACTCAGTTCCCCCTTCCAGCATTGGGGAACATCCCGTGCCGCCCCCGCGCGCGTGCATGCACCATGTCTATTTCTATGGGCACATGCACTGTTCATGACAAACTGTTCACACCTCTCTTGTTGGCGGAGAGAAAATTGTGCAGGTTTAAAGCTTATTTCCTGCAATTCTACAACTTTGGTCATTTCTGGACATTTCTGTCAAGTTATAAATAGTTATCTTAGGTATGCAAAGACTGACATGATAAGAGGAAAACTGATGATGCACTACCCAATTTCGAAATTGCAACTTGTGCATTCTACTATTACAACTTTCAAGAGTAAATTGAAAGCCGGACTGAGTTCCTTAAAAAATATATATTATATATATTTTTTGGGGGGGAGGGGGGGTAGTTTGCTATATGGATACTGTGATTCTAACATGCTGACCAGACCGCTCTCGGGCGTGCGCCATCGCGCACATGTTGATTTTGTCCACCCATACCAGATGCGATCAGGACACGCAGGTTGAAATATCAAAACGAACTCTGAACCAACTATATTAATTTGGGGACAGGTCGAACAGCATTAAACATATATGGCAATTTAGCTAGCTAGCTTGCTGTTGCTAGCTAATTTGTCCTGGCATATAAACATTGGTTTGTTATTTTACCTGAAATGCACAAGGTCCTCTACTCCGACAATTAATCCACAGATAAAACTGAGTTTGTTTCTAGTAATCTCTCCTCCTTCAGGCTTCTTCTTCTTCTTTGGACTGACACTCCGTTGTGTCCTCCTCCCAGAGTGCAAAGAGCCTTGGCGTGACCCTGGACAACACCCTGTCGTTCTCCGCTAACATCAAGGTGGTGACCTGATCCTGTAGGTTCATGCTCTACAACATTCGCAGAGTACGACCCTGCCTTACACAGGAAGCAGCACAGGTCCTAATCCAGGCACTTGTCATCTCCCGTCTGGATTACTGCAACTCGCTGTTGGCTGGGCTCCCTGCCTGTGCCATTAAACCCCTACAACTCATCCAGAACGTCGCAGCCCGTCTGGTGTTCAACCTTCCCAAGTTCTCTCACGTCACCCTGCTCCTCTGCACACTCCACTGGCTTCCAGTTGAAGCTCGCATCTGCTACAAGACCATGGTGCTTGCCTACGGAGCTGTGAGGGGAACAGCACCTTCGTACCTTCAGGCTCTGATCAGTCCCTACACCCAAACGAGGGCATTGCGTTCATCCACCTCTGGCCTGCTGGCCCCCCTACCTCTGTGGAAGCACAGTTCCCGCTCAGCCCAGTCAAAACTGTTCGCTGCTCTGGCACCCCAATGGTGGAACAAGCTCCCTCACGACGCCAGGACAGCGGAGTCCCTCACCACCTTCCGGAGACACTTGAAACCCCACCTCTTTAAGGAATACCTGGGATAGGATAAAGTAATCCTTCTACCCCACCCTTACCCCACCCCAAAAAAATGAAAATATATTGTAAAGTGGTTGTCCAACTGGCTATCATAAGGTGAATGCACCAATTTGTAAGTCGCTCTGGATAAGAGCGTCTGCTAAATGACGAAAATATAAATGTAAATGTAATATGGCGGTTGGCAACCAACTTAAAGGTGCATTACCACCACTAACTGGACTAGAGTGTCGACCTCAGTTCATTACATTTTACATTTTAGTAATTTAGCAGACGCTCTTATCCAGAGCGACTTACAGTTAGTGAGTGCATACATTTTTCATACTTTCATCTTTCAATCACCCACGTGGATATATGCTCCTAAAAACCAATGAGGAGATGGGAGAGGCGTGACTTGCAGCGCGTCAAGCTTCACAAATAGAACCAAGTTCTATTTTAGCTCCTGGCTACGCAGACGCTTGTTGACGTGTGCGAGCTGTGTGGGTGCAATGATTGAATAACATGTATGTGTACATTTAATTTGCGATGCGAGCGGTGTGGTCAGCATGTAAGCCTGCGTCCCAAATTGTACCCTATTCTACAGTCACGTTCCAATGGAAACCATCCTCTCCAAAGACATTTGAAAATACAGTCTCCATGAATCATGATGGATAAAATATGTAATTTAACAATCACCAACTCCACTGAACAATTGTACTTTTATCTGTTAATTGTGGGGGAGAATCTATAAAACATTTTCCCAAAGTTTTCTGTCAACAAATGCTGAATAATCCCAATAAACGTAATTTTTTTAAACAATCACCAACTGCATTATTCCCATTATTTTTGAAAGGGGTACCTAGAGGCAGCAGGCATTTTAAAAATGTTTTGTTCGTCATATAAAGCAGTGTTTTCCGAGCTCGGTCATGAGGCCCCCTCTGCGTGCACGTTTTGGTTTTTGCCCTAGCACTACACAGCTGATTCAAATAACCAACTCATCATCAAGCTTAGATTATTTGAATCAGCTGTGTAGTTCTAGGGCAAAAACCAAAACGTGCACCCAGAGGGGGCCCCAGGACCAAGTTTGGGAAACGCTGATATAAAGTATAATCTGACTCACTCTGAAAAGAAACCCATCAGAAATTCTGAAACAAAGCCTAGTAGAATCGATTTGAATCTGCACTGCCGTCAGACCAGCAGGATGTGTCAAGTCCAGCTAGGCTGCTGATCTGAAGCTGCATCCCAAATGGCACCCTATTCCCTATGGGCCCTAGTCAAAAGTAGTGCACTACAGAGAAAATAGGGTGTAATTTGGGACATGAGACATACTGTACGGTATCTCGATCTCCATGTCCCTCTGGGGTAGGGTGCTGTATCACTGTTCTCAGTGTCTCAACATGTTCCCTCTCCTCCATCGCATTAGAATGGATTGTTTCTGAAGAAGAGGATTATTGAAAAATTAGGCACACATTGTATAATGAGTAATGGCACAATTAATCATGCCACCAACCACATACTGTACATAGCTATCCAAATAAGCAAGAACTTCACAGCTAAGAGCTGCTTGTAGAATTGTGGGCTGAAGTTGATATCTTATGTGCCAAATAAGCAATAGCATACGTGGGTGAGAATGTCCAAATTTAAAACACACAATCAGCTATATTCAGGGATGTAGAGAATTATAATGGAAACTTTCAGTCCACCAAACAATAACACCAGCCAATCACTTTTGGATAACAATTTGTCAGAGACCATATTCTTACTGGTTTATTTGATAAATATCTCACTACGTGTGTGTGTGTGTGTGTGTGTGTGTGTGTGTGTGTGTGTGTGTGTGCGCGTGCGTGTGTGTCATTAACAAACTCAGGGTCAGGCCCATAGTCACAATCAGACTGGTTTCCCAAGCCAGGGAGCTGAAAATAACACAATGACATAGAAAAGGTTTCACTTGCGTCCCAAATGGCACCCTATTCCCTATATAGTGCACTACTTTTGAGCAGAGCCCTGGGATCTGCTGAAAATAAGTGCACTCCCACTGGGCACACACTGGTTGAATCAACATTGTTTCAACGTATTGTGACGTGGAATCAACGTGGAAAATACATTGGATTTGAAAAATGTCATCAACCAGTACTGTTTCCATCTCATTTCAACCAGTGTTTGTAAACATTGAAATTAGGGTAAACATTTAACTTAAATACATTGACTTAACCTGACTAACAGGTTGTTACATATATCTAATTTCAACATAATCATCAGAACTATGTATATGTTGAAATTTAGTTGAAAATTCCACGTAGTAATGTAAAACCTTGTTTCAGTGTTGATAGCAAAATGGTATGTTTGAATCAACGTCATTGTTTCAACGCCATCCCATCAACCTAAATAAAGAAGTATATTGTGACGCCACAGTCCAACGACTCCTGCCTGAACATTGACACCTACTGGTATATGAGGGGTAATGCACTTCAGCGAGAACAGGTTTACCATCCAGATACATACCTCTATGTACCCTCCTTAGCTTTGGAAACAAGCTGTGTTCGATTCAGCTGAGCTATCATGTCAACATTATTCGACATTGATCAGCTCCCATACTCATTTGTGTACACCAGGGGTTCTTAAACCTTTTCAGCCTGGGTCCCAAATTAGAAATTCTGTGTTTTCCTGGGAACCAAGCTTAGGAAAATATGCAACTACACGTAAATATTGGTACATTTCATTGCCCTTACGCCTAAAACAAATGCAATATAGACAAAAACAAATAACAATGAAATATCCATATAAATATCTGTTCATGTTAATTTTTCCCCATTAAAAACACTCTTACATATCTGTCTAGATTGGAACTGTTGCTGTTAAAATACAATACATATTTTTCATTCTGAACTGGAATAAACTGATTGATCACATCACACAGATGAATAACAGAACACACACAGGCTTTTTGTAGGGTTCTGTATTTTTTTTCTTAGTTCACCTTTTGTTCTTGTACGTAGCCCTGTTTCTTTGTGTTCTTGAACGTAGCCCTGTCTTTCATATTTGTTCATTGATTTCACCTGTGTTAGTTACTCACCTGGTCTCATCAGCTCCTTATTTAGTTCAGTTCTTTCTGTTTGTGCCTTGTGAGGTATTGTTTGTTTTGACTCTACTAAGCTTTTTTATAGCTCGTTTGTGAGAACCAGTTATAGCCTTCAGTCCTAGTTTTTGATTCTCCTGCCTGTTTGCCTACCTGTGTATGACCATTGCCTGCCTGTGACTACGATTCCTGCCTTTTGCGAAAGCAAAATAAACACCTGCCGCTCTCTGCGCGTGAATCTACACCTTTTTCCTCCCTGAGTATTCACTACAGAATACCTCACCAAAAAACGGAATGGATTCAGCGGAGCTACAGTGGCGCCTAACCCGGCAAGAGGAGCGTTTGGAGGTAATCGGCCATCTTCTCCGCCAGCCTATCCCTACTCCTCAGATTCCAGGTGGCGTAACCCATAGCCCTCCTTCATTCATATCCATGCCTGGAAAATATGACGGTTCACCTGGGAAATGTCAGGGATTTCTGATGCAATGCAGCAAATACATTGAGCACAACCCCACTAACTTCGCCACCGACAAGAGCAGGATGGATTTTGTTGTGTCTCTACTCACAGGCAAAGCCCTGGATTGGGCCACCGCCATATGGACTGCCAACAGCACAGAACTCGGATCCGAGACCCATTTCCACACCCTCTTCAAAGAGGTATTCGATCACTATCCTTCCGGTCGTCCTATAGGGGACCTCCTCATAGACCTTCAACAAGGACGCAATTCAGCTGCCGAGTATGCCCTCGAGTTCCGCACCATGGCTGCAGGGAGTGGATGGAGTGAGGCAGCTTGCTTTACTTACCGTCTACCGAAGAGGGCTCAACAGGGAACTTCAGGCGGAGTTCGCCTGTAGAGGTGACCTTCAGGATTTAAATCAATACATTTGTATGTCCATCTCCATTGACCACCTCATCGCCGACCGCCAAAGAACTCTGCCACCCAGGAACCCGAAACCTTCTCTTTCCATGATTCCGTCATCCTGTCTGAGTCTTCCAGAGCCCATGCAGTTGGGTTATGCTCCTCTCCCGTGTATCGAACGTCAAAGGTGGATCCAAGAAGGGCTCTGCCTATATCTATAATCTAATCAGCCATTGCCCTGTTCACCCCCCACAGAGAGATGAGAAGGGTCCCTCCGCTGCCATGCAGGTAGACGGGTCTGTTTTTCTAAATATCTCCCAGAAGCAATTCTCCATCCCAGTATTGATAACCGTGAAGGGGGTTACGAAGTACGTAGAGGGCTTGATAGATTTGGGAGCAGCAGGTAGTTTTATCGAACACCAGCTAGTACAAAAGCTTGACATTGATCTTACACCTGTCACCCCTCCCTTAAGGATTAACACCCTGGATGGGCAGCTATTGGGCACAGGCTTCATTACGCACCTGACATAGAGCATTACCCTCCAGATTGGAGTCTTCCACACCAAAACCATTCAACTCATGGAACTCTCATCCCCCAAACATCCACTCATCCTCGGACACCCCTGGCTTTGTCGTCACGACCCTGCCATCTCGTGGCAACAAGGTGAACTACTGTCCTGTTCTTCTACCTGCTTCACCAGTTGTCTCAGCCTACCCTGCAGAGCCACCACCATTGAGGACTCAGCCTCTGCAGTGCCACCCACCATACCATCTGAATACGCCCAGTACAGCAATGTCCTATGTATCCCGGAAAATGAGGCAATGGAGAACTACATTGATGAAGCACTCAAAACGGTTTCATTCGTCCTTCTTCTTCCCCGGCTGTGTCCAGCTTCTTCTTTGTAGAAAAAAAAGGACGGTGGTCTTCATCCATGTATTGATTACCATTCCCTGAATGACGTTACGGTCAAGAACCGTTTCCCTCTTCCTCTGATACCAGCGACCCTTGAACAAGTGGGCCACGCCAACATCTACAGTGGGGAAAAAAAGTATTTAGTCAGCCACCAATTGTGCAAGTTCTCCCACTTAAAAAGATGAGAGACGCCTGTAATTTTCATCATAGGTACACGTCAACTATGACAGACAAATTGAGAAGAAAAAAATCCAGAAAATCACATTGTAGGATTTTTAATGAATTTATTTGCAAATTATGGTGGAAAATAAGTATTTGGTCACCTACAAACAAGCAAGATTTCTGGCTCTCACAGACCTGTAACTTCTTCTTTAAGAGGCTCCTCTGTCCTCCACTCGTTACCTGTATTAATGGCACCTGTTTGAACTTGTTATCAGTATAAAAGACACCTGTCCACAACCTCAAACAGTCACACTCCAAACTCCACTATGGCCAAAACCAAAGAGCTGTCAAAGGACACCAGAAACAAAATTGTAGACCTGCACCAGGCTGGGAAGACTGAATCTGCAATAGGTAAGCAGCTTGGTTTGAAGAAATCAACTGTGGGAGCAATTATTAGGAAATGGAAGACATACAAGACCACTGATAATCTCCCTCGATCTGGGGCTCCACGCAAGATCTCACCCCGTGGGGTCAAAATGATCACAAGAACGGTGAGCAAAAATCCCAGAACCACACGGGGGGACCTAGTGAATGACCTGCAGAGAGCTGGGACCAAAGTAACAAAGCCTACCATCAGTAACACACTACGCCGCCAGGGACTCAAATCCTGCAGTGCCAGACGTGTCCCCCTGCTTAAGCCAGTACATGTCCAGGCCCGTCTGAAGTTTGCTAGAGTGCATTTGGATGATCCAGAAGAAGATTGGGAGAATGTCATATGGTCAGATGAAACCAAAATATAACTTTTTGGTAAAAACTCAACTCGTCTTGTTTGGAGGACAAAGAATGCTGAGTTGCATCCAAAGAACACCATACCTACTGTGAAGCATGGGGGTGGAAACATCATGCTTTGGGGCTGTTTTTCTGCAAAGGGACCAGGACGACTGATCCGTGTAAAGGAAAGAATGAATGGGGCCATGTATCGTGAGATTTTGAGTGAAAACCTCCTTCCATCAGCAAGGGCATTGAAGATGAAACGTGGCTGGGTCTTTCAGCATGACAATGATCCCAAACACTATGGGCAATGAAGGAGTGGCTTCGTAAGAAGCATTTCAAGGTCCTGGAGTGGCCTAGCCAGTCTCCAGATCTCTACCCCATAGAAAATCTTTGGAGGGAGTTGAAAGTCCGTGTTGCCCAGCGACAGCCCCAAAACATCACTGCTCTTGAGGAGATCTGCATGGAGGAATGGGCCAAAATATCAGCAACAGTGTGTGAAAACCTTGTGAAGACTTACAGAAAACGTTTGACCGGTGTCATTGCCAACAAAGGGTATATAACAAAGTATTGAGAAACTTTTGTTATTGACCAAATACTTATTTTCCACCATAATTTGCAAATAAATTCATAAAAAATCCTACAATGTGATTTTCTGGAGAAAAAAAATCTCATTTTGTCTGTCATAGTTGACGTGTACCTATGATGAAAATTACAGGCCTCTCTCATCTTTTTAAGTGGGAGAACTTGCACAATTGGTGGCTGACTAAATACTTTTTTTCCCCACTGTATACAAAACTTGATTATAACCTTGTCCGTATACGTGAAGGCGACGATTGGAAGATGGCCTTTATCACAGCACGAGGGCACTATGAATACCTGGTCATGCCCTACGGCCTTACTAATGCCCCAGCCGTCTTCCAATCCTTTATGAACAAGGTTTTCCAGGATATGATCAACCGCTTTCTCATCGTCTACATTGATGACATCCTGATTTACTCCCACTTCCTGAAGGAACACATACAGCATGTACAAAGGGTTCTTCAACGGCTCCTTGACTATAACCTTTATGTGAAGACTGAAAAGAGCACCTTCCATGTAACCTCTGTAAACTTCCTCGGTTTCATACTGACACCTGGAGGGGTCAGCATGGATGAGAACAAAGTCACTGCCATCAGTTATTGGCCCAAACCCACCACCGTTAAGGAACTCCAACGTTTCATTGGGTTCTCCAACTTCTATCGCCGGTTCATTCGGAACTTCAGTTCTACTGCCGCTCCCCTCACTGCCCTTACCAGCCAAAAGACCCGGACCCTTCAATGGACTGATACCGCACTGACTGCTTTCAACACCTTGAAATGCCTCTTCACCTCAACTCCTGTCCTTCACCAACCTGATCCAACCCTTCCTTTCACCCTGGAGGTGGAGGCCTCCGAAGAAGGAGTAGGAGCCATACTCTCTCAGCGGGTGGAAACACCTCCAAAATCACATCCTTGTGCCTTCTTCTCCAGGAAGTTATCCCCCGCTGAGAGGAATTATGATGTGGGGAACAGAGAACTCCTCGCCATCAAGCTGGCCCTCGAGGAGTGGCGCCACTGGTTGGAGGCCGCACAACATCCCTTTCTCGTCCTAACAGATCATCGTAATCTGGAATATATCAGAGGGGCCAAGAGGTTAAACTACAGACAACCCCGCTGGGCTCTCTTCTTCACACGCTTCCATTTCCATGTTACTTACATCCCTGGAAAGAAAAACGTAAAAGCTGATGCTCTCTCCCGCCAGTTTGACCTTCCGACCAGACCCTACACCCATTCTTCCTTCCTCTTTTATTATGGGACCGGTACAGTGGGAGGTTCACTCTGCCATACAAGAAGCCCTAACCTCAGACCCGGCTCCTCCTGAGACACCAGCTGGGAAGAGTTATGTACCAGCAGCTGTTAGACCCCAACTGATGCAATGGTGTCACACGTCCTTGGGGTCAGGACATCCGGGCATTACACGAACCACCAAACTTCTAGCCCGTAAGTTCTGGTGGTCCTCACTGGCATCCGACGTCAGGTATTGCGTACTCTCCTGTCCAGTCTGCTCCCAAACCAAAAGCCCTCGTCATCTCCCTTTCGGTAAATTTCAAACTTTGCCAATCCCTTACAGACCCTGGTCCCACATAGCTGTTGACTTCATCACAGACCTTCCTGAATCCTCTGGTAACACCACCATCCTTGTCATAGTAGACCATTTTTCAAAAATGTGTCGTCTGGTTCCTCTTCCTCATTTACCTAACGCCTTGGAATTGGCTGAGTGTATGTTCCAACAGGTGTTCCGTCTGTATGGGATTCCACAGGACATCGTCTCTGACCGCGGGCCCCAGTTTGTCTCCCGGGTGTGGCGAGCCTTCTGTGACCGACTGGGGGTCGCCCTCAGCCTCTCCTCCGGGTACCATCCCCAGACCAACGGGCAGACGGAACGCCTGGACCAAGAAATAGGGAAGTACCTCCGCCAACAATTTTCTACCTCTCCACACGACTGGAGTTGGTATATGGCCTGGGCCGAATACGCTCAGAACTCACTCATGCAGTCATCCCTCCGCCTTACTCCGTTTCTGTGTGTCCTTGGTTACCAACCCCCCATGTTTCCCTGGGAGGCGGAGCCTGGTACTGTCCCAGCTGTCGACGACTGGTTTCAGCATAGTGAGCGGGTATGGGAGACCGCTCACCGGCATCTGCAGGAAGCCTCTAATACCCAGAAACGCTTTGCCGACAGACGCCACCGACCTACGCCACTCTTTCACCATGGATAGCGTGTGTGGCCCTCTACCAGAGACATCCGGCTCCGCCTCCCCTGCAAAAATGTCTGTCCGTCTGTATAAGATCTCCTCGTCCTTCCATGTGTCTCTGTTAAAACCAGTCACCTACAGTCCTCTTCATCCTCCAGTCTCAACCCACAGTGCGCCCCCACCGTTGGACGTCGGAGGGGAACCTGCCTACGCAATTCAGGCCATCCTTGATTCGCTTCGCCTGAGAGGTCGCATCCACTATCTAGTGGACTGGGAAGGTTATGGGCCTGAAGACCGGTCCTGGGTCCCCGACCAGGACATCCTCGACCCAGAGATGATTCAGGCATTCCACCATAACCGTCCGGATCGTCCCGCTCCCCGACCTCAGGGTCGACCCCCGAACAGACCCACTGGATCTCAGCCTAGACGCAGAACGTCGGGTCAGTCCACGACCGTGTCGAACCAGCCTGCCGGTTCGTTAGCTATTAGCTGTGTACAAGGCAAGGGGAGTGTTTGAAAGAGAAACTCATATCTACTACTATGAGTTAGTACTCCCTTATTTCTGCTTATTACCTGTTATAAAATAACAACAATGCCTTGCTAGCTGACTTACTTTTCCACTGTCGACGCACTGTTTCCTGACGCATTCTGCTCTGTTCTGAAATAACTCCCTGGGTTTACCGTCATGCTGTGGATGTTTGGTCAGGACGTGTGTTATTAATTTGTTCGTTTTGAGAGACTCATTACTAAGCACCTCCCCGCACAAAACACATTGTGGGCGCTCCTCGTTGTTTCTCAAAGTATGTATGAACGAGAGAAAAACTCAGTGCTGTATTTGCGCTTCATAATGATTGAGCTCAGTCAGAACTTGTGGCTAGCATGAGTCCATTTGATGACAGCGGTGAGTGATGGAGAGTGGGAATGACAAGGCAGTGGCTGACAGCGCATCATCTGCTGCTGAACGACAGCGCTGCAGCGTGTGTGTCACCGAATTCAAGAAAACAGTAGAAAATATATCCGGGCATCTCCCTCTCCCACTTGAGCAGCTGGCAAACTGAGCAGAGACTAAGCAGAGACCGCTGCAAAGCAGAGAGCGCACTGAACAGAGAGCGCAGATGCACTTGGCCAAATCAATTCCAATAATTAATGAAATAATTATACATTTACTCTGACGCGTTTCGACCCACCATTAACAGATCCGCGACCCATACTTTAAGAAAGGCTGGCGTAGACTAAATAACATTGAATAGTCTAAAGTATCTCCTCTAACTTTTCTTACACACACTGTGCGTGAAAGTAAATTCGGAGTGAGGTTGGGTTTATGTAGGCTACATTGACATCTGATTTGCCCAAAGGACACCATCATTTCAACGTGAAGCTAGGTATACTATCATTCGTCCATGGTTGATCGGATCTTTGGAAGTTTAGAAGTAATTAACATTAGCCCTATTAATAGGATGCCAAATTCATGATATTAATAATAAACATTTACCTTTGGATATTGGCTTTTATATATGTTATTGATAATATACAGTATATATACTATCCAAGCAGACGATACAGAGAGGGAAAGGTTCTCAATTCAATTTAGAGGTTCTCACCCAAGATTTGATGGTACATGGCCCTGTACATCATCCCTTTGATGCAGTGAAGTTGTCCTGTCCCCTTAGCAGAAAAACACCCCCAAAGCATAATGTTTCCACCTCCATGTTAGACAGTGGGGATGGTGTTCTTGGGGTCATAGGCAGCATTCCTCCTCCTCCAAACACGGCGAGTTGAGTTGATGCCAAAGAGCTCCATTTTGGTCTCATCTGACCACAACACTTTCACCCAGTTCTCCTCTGAATCATTCAGATGTTCATTGGCAAACTTCAGATGGGCATGTATATGTGCTTTCTTGAGCAGGGGGACCTTGCGGGCACTGCAGGATTTCAGTCCTTCACGGCATAGTGTGTTACCAATTGTTTTCTTGGTGACTGTGGTCCCAGCTGCCTTGAGATCATTGACAAGATCCTCCCGTATAGTTCTGGGCTGATTCCTCACCGTTCTCATGATAATTGCAACTCCACGCGGTGAGATCTTGCATGGAGCCCCAGGCCGAGGGAGATTGACAGTTCTTTTGTGTTTCTTCCATTTGCAAATAATCGCACCAACTGTTGTCACCTTCTCACCAAGCTGCTTGGCGATGGTTTTGTAGCCCATTCCAGCCTTGTGTAGGTCTACAATCTTGTCCCTGACATCCTTGGAGAGCTCTTTGGTCTTGGCCATGATGGAGAGTTTGGAATCTGATTGATTGATTGCTTCTGTGGACAGGTGTCTTTTATACAGGTAACGACCTGAGATTAGGAGCACACTCTTAATCTCAGCTCGTTACCTGTATAAAAGACACCTGGAAGCCAGAAATCTTTCTGATTGAGACGGAGTCAAATACTTATTTCCCTCATTAAAATGCAAATCAATTTATAACATTTTTGACATGCGTTTTTCTGGATTTTTGTTGTTGTTATTCTGTCTCTCTCACTGTTCAAATAAACCTATCATTAAAATTATAGACTGATCATTTCTTTGTCAGTGGGCAAACGTACAAAATCAGCAGGGGATCAAATACTTTTTTCCCTCACTGTACATCTCATTCAAATGTTGATATTTGGTTGCTTTCACAATTCAATATCCAGTTTGCTTACAAATGTATGATTGATATGTTGGATTCATGTCTCCATCTCAACCAAAATTCTAAGTTAAAGAATAGCCCTAAATCAAATAATGTTTGATTTGATTTAGTCCTATTCTTCAACTTTGATTTTTGGTTGAGATGGAGACGTGAATCCAACATATTAATAATTTGTAGATTACATTTGAAATCAACCAACCATATTTCATATTCAAGACATATCCAAAGGTCAAAGAGTATTATTAATATCTTGAATTTGGCATCCTATTTATAGGGCTAATGGTAAGTACTTCTCAACCATGGATGAATGATAGTATACCTAGCTACACTTTGAAATGATGGTGTCCTTTGTTGGGCAAATCAGATGTCAATGTAGCCTACATAAATGCAACCTCACTCAATAACAGGAATAGCAGTAAACAGTAAATTATGATGGTAATGGCACTGACTACACTGTCCTCAGTAATGACAGTCTGGGTACAGCGAGTACTCAGAGAACACCGTTGCCAGGGCCAACAGTAAAATAATGGTAAAGAAAATCACTCATACATTCTCTGCTCTCTTTCTTTTGGCCAAGATTGAACATGAACTACAAGGTGAAGTACGAGAGAGCGAGAGAGCGAGAGAGAGAGAGAGAGAGATGACAACGGCACACAAGGAAAACCACAGTCATCTGGAGGGCCTAAGAGATACAAAGACAACATGTGAAAATGAAAAGACCCATAGGGTTCTGGTCAAAAGTAATGCACTATATAGTAAATAGGGTGCCATTTGGGAAGCAGACATTATCTGGGTACAGGATAGCTCTCCGTGAAAGTACACTACAGTACAGAGTGTCTGGAGCAGCGTCTGGCCAATTAATTCAACTCATATAAAGGGATGGCCAGGGCAAGGTTTGAGACCAAAATATATTTATGTTGTGTGGGTAATTTAATAATTGAAAGTGTTGATGAATAATATGATGCACACGGATCAATGTTATTTCTAACAGATTGTTACAGTGAATAAAGTCAATTCAGACTGACTGGAGGAGCTCCCTTGCCTGCATGATCATCTCCAACCCAGTCATAAATATGACATACTATGCTGCAAAGATCATTGTGCCCTTATGTCCCACCCTGGGACGAAGAGGACTACAGTGGGGAAAAAAAGTATTTAGTCAGCCACCAATTGTGCAAGTTCTCCCACTTAAAAAGATGAGAGACGCCTGTAATTTTCATCATAGGTACACGTCAACTATGACAGACAAATTGAGAAAGAAAAAATCCAGAAAATCACATTGTAGGATTTTTAATGAATTTATTTGCAAATTATGGTGGAAAATAAGTATTTGGTCACCTACAAACAAGCAAGATTTCTGGCTCTCACAGACCTGTAACTTCTTCTTTAAGAGGCTCCTCTGTCCTCCACTCGTTACCTGTATTAATGGCACCTGTTTGAACTTGTTATCAGTATAAAATACACTTGTCCACAACCTCAAACAGTCACACTCCAAACTCCACTATGGCCAAGACCAAAGAGCTGTCAAAGGACACCAGAAACAAAATTGTAGACCTGCACCAGGCTGGGAAGACTGAATCTGCAATAGGTAAGCAGTTTGGTTTGAAGAAATCAACTGTGGGAGCAATTATTAGGAAATGGAAGACATACAAGACCACTGATAATCTCCCTCGATCTGGGGCTCCACGCAAGATCTCACCCCGTGGGGTCAAAATGATCACAAGAACGGTGAGCAAAAATCCCAGAACCACACGGGGGGACCTAGTGAATGACCTGCAGAGAGCTGGGACCAAAGTAACAAAGCCTACCATCAGTAACACACTACGCCGCCAGGGACTCAAATCCTGCAGTGCCAGACGTGTCCCCCTGCTTAAGCCAGTACATGTCCAGGCCCGTCTGAAGTTGCATTTGGATGATCCAGAAGAGGATTGGGAGAATGTCATATGGTCAGATGAAACCAAAATATAACTTTTTGGTAAAAACTCAACTCGTCGTGTTTGGAGGACAAAGAATGCTGAGTTGCATCCAAAGAACACCATACCTACTGTGAAGCATGGGGGTGGAAACATCATGCTTTGGGGCTGTTTTTCTGCAAAGGGACCAGGACGACTGATCCGTGTAAAGGAAAGAATGAATGGGGCCATGTATCGTGAGATTTTGAGTGAAAACCTCCTTCCATCAGCAAGGGCATTGAAGATGAAACGTGGCTGGGTCTTTCAGCATGACAATGATCCCAAACACACCGCCCAGGCAACGAAGGAGTGGCTTCGTAAGAAGCATTTCAAGGTCCTGGAGTGGCCTAGCCAGTCTCCAGATCTCAACCCCATATGTCTGTCATAGTTGACGTGTACCTATGATGAAAATTACAGGCCTCTCTCGTCTTTTTAAGTGGGAGAACTTGCACAATTGGTGGCTGACTAAATACTATTTTTCCCCACTGTAAGTACAGTAGGTATGATGAATTCACACAGTCATTGGCTGCAATAAATATATTTAATATTTATATAAAATGGGAAAGGATTAAAAGATAGCATCAGAGCCATATACTGTATATCACAATATATATACAGTGCCTTCCGAAAGTATTCACACCCCTTGACTTCTTCCACATTTTGTTGTGTTACAGTCTGAATTTAATAATGGATTCAATTTAGATTTTGTGTCACTGGCCTACACACAATACCCCATAATGTTAAAGTGGAATTATATTTTTAGAAATGTTTACAAATTAATTACAAATGAAAAGCTGAAATGTAGTGAGTCAATAAGTATTCAACCCCTTTGTTATGGAAAGCTTGAATAAGTTCAGCAGTAAAAATGTGCTTAACAAGTCACAAGTTGCATGGTCTCACCCTGTGTGCAATAATAGTGTTTAACATTATTTTTTAATGACTACCTCATCTCTGTACCCCACATATACAATGATATGTAATTTCCCTCAGTCGAGTAGTTTTTAGGATAAAAATAAACTAAATAGAGCTAAGCACAGGCAAAATCCTAGAGGAAAACCTGGTTCAGTCTGCTTTCCATCAGACACTGGGAGATGAATTCACCTTTCAGCGGGACAATAACCTAAAACACAAGGCCAAATATACACTGGAGTTTCTTACCGAGACGATATTAAATGTTCCTGAGTGGCCTAGTTACAGTTTTGACTTAAATCGGATTGAAAATCTATGGCAAGACATGAAAATGACTGTGACCAACAACAACCTGACAGAGCTTGAAGAATTTGTAAAACTATTGTACAATCCAGGTGTGCAAAGCTCTTAGAGACTTACCAAGAAAGACACAGCTGTAATTGCTGCCAAAGGTGATTCTAACATGTATTGACTCAGGGGTGTGAATACTTATGTATGCTGAACAAAAATATAAACGCAACATGTAAAGTGTTGGTCCCATATTTCATGAGCTGAAATAAAAGATCCCAGAAATTTTCTAAACACACAAAATGCTTATTTCTCTCAAAGTATGTGCACAAATTTGTTTGCATCCCTGTTAGTGAGCATTTCTCCTTTGTCAAGATAATTCATCCACCTGACAGGTGTGGAATTTCAAGAAGCTGACTAAACAGTATGATCATTACACAGATGCACCATGTGCTGGCGACAATAAAAGACCACTCTAAAATGTGCAGTTTTGTCACACAACACAATGCCACAGATGTCTTAAGTTTTGAGGGAGCGCGCAACTGGCATGCTGACTGCAGGAATGTTCATTTCTCTACCATAAGCCGCCTCCAACGTTGTTTTAGAGAATTTGGGAGTGTATCCAACCGGCCTCACAACCGCCGATCACATGTAACCACGCCAGCCCAGGACCTCCACATCCGGCTTCTTCACCTGCAGGATCGTCTGAGACCAGCTACCCAGACAGCTGATAAAACTGTGGGTTTGCACAACCAAAGAATTTCTGCACAAACTGTCAGAAACCATCTCAGGCAAGCTCATCTGCGTGCTCGTTGTCCTCAGCAGGGTCTTGACCTGACTGCAGTTCGGCTTGTAACCGACTTCAGTGGGCAAATACTCACCTTCGATGGCCACTGGCACGCTGGACAAGTGTGCTCTTCAAGGATGAATCCCGGTTTCAACTGTACCGGGCAGATGGCAGACAGCATGTTTGGTGTCGTGTGGGCGAGCGGTTTGCTGATGTCAACATTTTTAACAGAGTGCCCCATGGTGGCGGTGGGGTTATTGTGTGGGAAGGTATAAGCTACGGACAACGAACACAATGATATTTTATCGATGGCAATTTGAAGCCCATTGTTGTGCCATTCATCCACCGCCATTACCTCATGTTTCAGCATGATAATGCATGGCCCCATGGTGGCATCTGTACACAATTCCTTGAAGCTGAAAATGTCCCTGTTCTTCCACGGCCTGCATACTCACCAGACATGTCACCCATTGAGCATGTTTGGGATGCTCTGGATTGACGTGTACGACAGCATTTTCCAGTTCCCACCAATATCCAGCAACTTCGCACAGTCATTGAAGAGAAGCACAGTTCCCGCTTTGCCCAGTAAAAGCTACTCGCTGCTCTGGCACCCCAATGGTGGAACAAGCTCCCCCACGACACCAGGACAGCGGAGTCACTGACCACCTTCCGGAGACACTTGAAACCCTACCTTTTTAAGGAATACCTGGAATAGTATAAAGTAATCCTTCTTCCCCCACCCCCCCATCAAAAAATAATTTTAAAAAGGTGGTTGTCCCACTGGCTATCATAAGTTGAATGCACCAATTTGTAAGTCGCTCTGGATAAGAGCATCTGCTAAATGATGTAAATGTAAATGTAAGTGGGACAACATTCCACAGGCCACAATCAACAGCCTGATCAACTCTATGCGAAGGATATGTGTCGCACTGCATGAGGCAAATGGTCGTCACACCAGATACTGTGGTTTTCTGATCCATGCCCCTACCTTTTTTTTAAGGTATCTGTGACCAACAGATGCATATCTGTATTCCCAGTCATGTGATATCAATAGATTAGAGCCTAATTCATTAATTTAAATGGACTTTTTCCTTATATGAACTGTAACTCAGTAAAATCTTTGACATTTTTGCATGTTGTGTTTATATTTTTGTTGAGTGGTAAATGAGATGTTTATGTATTTCATTTTCAATAAATTAGCAAAAATGTCCCTTTTCTTTTTTTAACTTTCTCATTATGGTGTATTATGGGTAGATGGGTGAGAAATATAATATGTTATCCATTCTGAATTCAGGCTGTAACACAACAAAATGTGGAATAAGTCAAGGGGTATGAATACTTTCTGAAGGCACTGTATATCAGACCTATATACAGTGTACAGACCTATATACAGTGCATTCTGAAAATATTCAGACCCCTTGACTTTTCCACATTTTGTTACATTATAGCCTTATTATATAATGGATTACATTATTTTTTTCTGTCATCAATCTACTCACAATACCCCATAATTACAAAGTGAAAACAGGCTTCAAGACATTTTAGCAAATGTATAAAAAATAAAAAAAACATACATACATGTACATAAGTATTCAGACCCTTTGCTATGAGATTCGAAATTGAGCTCAGCTGCATCCTGTTTCCAATTATCATCCTTGAGATGTATCTACAACTTGATTGGAGTCCACCTGTGGTAAATTCAATTGATTGGACATGATTTTGAAAGGCACACACCTGTCTATATAAGGTCCCACAGTTGACAGTGCATGTCAGAGCAAACAACAAGCCATGAGGTCGAAGGAATTGTCTGTAAAGCTCTGAGACAGGATTGTGTCGAGGCACAGATCTGGGGAAGGGCACAAAAAATGTCTGCAGCATTCAAGGTCCCCAATAACACAGTGGCCGCCATCAGGGAGATTGGGCCTTGATGAGGGAGAAGGGCCTTGATCAGGGAGATTACCACGAACCCGATGGTCACTCTGACAGAGCTTCCTCTGTGGAGATGGGAGAACCTTCCAGAGAGACAACCATCTCTGCAGCACTCCACCAATCAGGCCTTTATGGTAGAGTGGCCAGACGAAAGCCACTCCTCAGTAAAAGGCACATGACAGCCCACTTGGAGTTTGCCAAAAGGCACCTAAAGGACACTCAGACCATGAGAAACAAGATTCTCTGGTCTGATGAAACCAAGATTGAACTCTTTGGCCTGAATGCCAAGCGTCACGTCTGGAAGAAACCTGGCACCATCCCTACGGTGAAGCATGGTGGTGGCAGCATCATGCTGTGGGGATGTTTTTCAGCTGGGAGACTAGTTAGGGTCGAGGGAAAGCACACAGCCAAGACAACGCAGGAGTGGATAATTCTCTAAATGTCCTTGAGTGGCCCAGCTAGAGCCCAGACTTGAACCCAATCGAACATCTCTGGAAAGACCTGAAAATAGCTGTGCAGCAACGCTCCCTAACCAACCTGACAGAGCTTGAGAGGATCTGCAGAGAAGAATAGGAGAAACTCCCCAAATACAGGTGTGCCAAGCTTGTAGCGTCATACCCAAGAATACTTAAGGCTGTAATCGATGCCAAAGGTGCTTCAACAAAGTGCTGAGTAAAGGGTCTTAATACTTATGTAAATGTAATATTTAAGTTTCTTATTTTTAATACATTTGCCAAAATTTATAAAAACCTGTTTTTGCTTTGTCATTATGGGGTATTGTATGTAGATTGATTAGGGAAAAAACATTTAAATCCATTTTAGAATAAGGCTTTAACGTAATAAAATGTGGAAAAAGTCAAGGTGTCTGAATACTTTCCAAATGCACTGTATGCAGAGTATGATGTAGCTTATCAATCCGTCTCTCAGTCTCTGAATGGAAGCTCTGAATGTTTTTCCTTGTGTTTGACTCTTCCGTCACATGGAGTATATTCAGTCTCTCTGGGATTGGTTCCTACAGACACAGTGACAAAGGAACATTGTCTATTTAAAAAACACTCCACTTTAAGACTCACCCTGTGTGAATGGCAGGTCATGGTTTCTCCACCATTGTTCATAGAGAAACTCTGAGTTGTGGCGTTACAGTAACTATGTTTAACATCAGGGCTGTAAAACCAACAGCCGTCTCTCTAAAATAAGATTTCAAGAATGTTATAGTGGTGGAAATATACAAAATGTGTGTGTGTGTGTGTGTGTGTGTGTGTGTGTGTGTGTGTGTGTGTGTGTGTGTGTGTGTGTGTGTGTGTGTGTGAAAACGGTCTTCTTTCTCCAGAGGGTGGCAGACCAGTCCTCCTTTATTCCTCCTCTTCTGAACTACTGAACAACCACAGTGTCTCTGCCTCCAAGAGAAAGTTTACAAATAAATAAAGTCAGATCTTACCAGTCAAAGCTACTGTGGGTCAGTAGAGATTCAGTAGATACTTTCATGCTGTGTAAAGTACCATTAAAAAGAGATTGACAGTTCTATGTGATGTGTGTGATGAATATTGAGTGTCTTCCAGGATAGCAGGACGGTGGTGGTTCATCTCACTGTGCTGACACCACTTCCTTGAGTCCCAAATGGCACCCTATCGGCCCTGGTCAAAAGTAGTGCACTCTATAGGGAATAGGGTGCCATTTGAAACCACATCTATCTGGGCAGGCCTCCAGACCTGAGCCAGCTCTTATTCTCTCTAATGTTGGCATGTTTAATATTGTTTACTGTTGTCTAAATGTGCTGAATGCTAGCCTCAATGCCTCTTTATCTTTACGTTTTAACTATACATGTATAATTGTGAGATTAGCCCATGTACTGAATAGAAAAAAAAGGAAAATAACGAATTATGAATGTCTATCTATTGGTTACTGGTTTTACTGGTGACTCAAGAGTCCACCACGCATTTACCACAATGTAGTTAATAAAACTAAAACATCTCCTCCCTTCTATTCTGTGTTCAGTACTTACTGAATATGACTCTGGAATGTGGCAGTTAGTGGCTCCTACAAACCACTATGAGGTCAAGGGTCATAGAGCATAGTTCACACTTCACAGATGTTGTTTACATTACCTCCCCAGTGCTGGATGTACTAATGGGTCTGGGAGTGAAACTCAGGGTGTGACGAGGAAAGTGTTGAGATGATGTACATATTTAACATTCTGGGGCCAGATTTACTGCATCAGTGTATAATAACATCCACCTGTAGTAGTTTTCGGTGAGTTTTCAAATGAAAACACAACTATACCGTGACATGAACTCCTCTATTCAGGGATAGGTTTGATGACTTCTTCTTTCATTTCACTTTTATTAACTTATTGCTAATTTGCTCACTTCACATCAGAGCAAACAGCTTTGGTTGGTTTGGTTGAGTTTAGATGCTTTTCTTTACTGAAATAATTGGTTGTTTCCATTAAGAGCACTAAGTGGTGCTCACTTACCTATCTATAACATAACAAGCGATAACATTTCTCTGTATGCTACATGTTCTGAAATTCTTATTTGTAAAAGGCCTTTCAGGACAAAACATATTCCCTCTTATAAACCACAAAATGTTATTACTTTTTTATGTAAACATTTACTGAGTAAATGTAATTGTAATGATGGCGCTGCAGAGATGGATAGCTGCCGTATTACGGGCTCCTGACCAATTCTGCTATTGAGTGTTTTTTTACGGTGATCTCAACTTTTTTTGCACATAATATTTCCACTATCATTTCCTATGACCGAAAACATCTTCTGGACATCAGAAGAGAGAACCTCAATATTGATGAAGATTTCTATTTCAACGAGTCGGCAGCTGTGGATGTGCTGCTCAACCCGGACCAAGCCCTAATCCCTGGGACTCGCCTCTACTCTCATTTCTATTGGCGAACGTACAATCACTGGCTAAAAATATTTGGCATCCTCAAAAGGTTCTACAGCTGCTCCATGCCACCCAGGACCTCTATACCAGGTTGTGTCAGAGGAAGGCCCTACAAATTGTCAGACTCCAGCCTCCAGTCATAGACTGTTCTCTCTGCTACCGCACGGCAAGCGGTACCGACACACCAAGTCTGGAACCAACAGGGCCCTGAACAGCTTCTACCCCCAAGCCATAAGAATGCTAAATTGTTTGTTAAATAATTAACCAATAGCTACCCGGACTATCTGCATTGACAATTCTTGCACTAATGTATGTCGCAACCTAGCCCAGCAGATGAGTCACAGTGGTGCAGATTGACTCCCATTGGAATTAATGGACTTTTGCCTGAACCCATACAGTTTGACGCAACTGCTGTGCATGAGGCGTGACAGATAATATTCCACTGATTTGATTTGACTTATTTAATTTATTAGGATCTCCATTAGCCGACGCCAGTGGCGACAGCTAGTCTTACTGGGGTCCAACACATAACAAAAAATAATTTACAGACAAAATACTTTACAATTTACATACATTTAATAACATTAACATGGAGTGTGTGTGTGCATCCATCAGTTAAACACAGAGTGCATTCGGAAAGTACTCAGAGCCCTTGACTTTCTCCACATTTTGTTATGTTACAGCCTTATTCTAAAATGGATTAAAGTAGTTTTTTTCCCCTCATCAATCTACACACAATATCCCATAATGACAATGCAAAAACAGGTCTTTAGAATTATTACATTGTAGAATAATAGTGAAGACATCAAAACTATGAAATAACACATATGGAATCATGTAGTAACCAAAAAAGTGTTAAACAAGTGTTATATTTTATATTTGAGATTCTTCAAATAGCCACCCTTTGCCTTGATGACAGCTTTGCACACTCTTGGCATTCTCTCAGCCAGCTTCATGAGGTAGTCACCTGGAATGCATTTCAATTAACAGGTGTGCCTTGTTAAAAGTAATTTGTGAAATGTCTTTCCTTCTTAATGAGTTTGAGCCAATTAGTTGTGTTGTGACAAGGTATGGGGGGTATACAGAAGATAGCCCTATTTGGAAAAAGAACAAGTCCATATTATGGCAAGAACAGCTCAAATAAGCAAAGAGATTCAACAGTCCATCATTACTTTAAGACATGAAGGTCAGTCAATACGGAACATTTCAAGAACTTTGAAAGTTTCTTCAAGTGCAGTCGCAAAAACCATCAAACGCTATGATGAAACTGGCTCTCATGAGGACCGCCACAGGAATGGAAGGCCCAGAGTTACCTCTGCTGCAGAGGATAAGTTCATTAGAGTTACCAGCCTCAGAAATTGCAGCCCAAATAAATGCTTCACAGAGTTCAAGTAACAGACACATCTCAACATCAACTGTTCAGAGGAGACTGTGTGAATCAGGCCTTCATGGTTGAATTACTGCAAAGAAACCACTACTAAAGGACACCAATAATAAGAAGAGACTTGCTTGGGCCAAGAAACATGAGCAATGGACATTAGACCGGTGGAATTTGTCCTTTGGTCTGGAGTGCAAGATTTTTGGTTCCAACAGCCATGTCTTTGTGAGACGCGGTGTTGGTGAACGGATGATCTCCGCATGTGGATTTCCCACCGTAAAGCATGGAGGAGGAGGTGTTATGGTGTGGGGGTGCTTTCCTGGTGACACTGTCTGTGATTTATTTAGAATTCAAGGCACACTTAACCAGCATGGCTACCACAGCATTCTGAATACTTTCCGAATGCACTGTACATGTCAGTACATACACACAACAAGTAGGTCACATGGGGGAGAGGCATTGTGCCGTGAGGTTCCATGCACTCATGGCTCTGTATAATACTGTACGTTTCCTTGAATTTGTTCTGGACCTGGGGACTGTGAAAAGACCCCTGGTGGCATGTCTTGTGGGGTAAGTGTGTGTGTGTGTCAGTGCTGTGTGTAAGTTGAATATGCAAACAATTTGGAATTAATGTTTCTTATAAAAACAAGAAGTGAATCAGTCAGTCTTTCCTCAACTCTTAACCAAGAGAGACTGGCATGCATATTATTAATACTAGCCCTCTGATTACAATGAAGAGCAAGACATGCGGCTCTGTTCTGGGCCAGCTGCAGCTTAACTAGGTCTTTCTTTGCAGCACCATATGACTGGACAATAATCCAAATAAGATAAAACTAGGGCCTGCAGGATTTGCTTTGTGGATTGTGGTGTCAAAAAAGTATCTCTTTATTACGGACAGACCTCTCCTCATCATTACAACCATTGAATCTATATGTGTTGACCATGACAGTTTACAATCAAAGGTAACACCAAGTAATTCAGTCTCCTCAACATGTTCAAAAGCCACACCATTCATTACCATATTCAGCTGAGGTCTAGAATTTATGGAATGATTTGTACCAAATACAATGCTCTTACATTTACATTTACATTTTCGTCATTTAGCAGACGCTCTTATCCAGAGCGACTTACAAAATTGGTGCATTCACCTTATGATAGCCAGTGGGACAACCACTTTACAATATTTATTTTTCTTTGGGGTGGAGTAAGGGGGGGGGTAGAAGGATTACTTTATCCTATCCCAGTTATTCCTTAAAGAGGTGGGGTTTCAAGTGTCTCCGGAAGGTGGTGAGTGACTCCGCTATCCTGGCGTCGTGAGGGACCTTGTTCCACCATTGGGATGCCAGAGCAGCAAACAGTTTTGACTGGGCTGAGCGGGAACTGTGCTTCCACAGAGGTAGGGGGGCCAGCAGGCCAGAGGTGGATGAACGCAATGCCCTCGTTTGGGTGTAGGGACTGATCAGAGCCTGAAGGTACGGAGGTGCCGTTCCCCTCACAGCTCTGTAGGCAAGCACCATGGTCTTGTAGCAGATGCGAGCTTCAACTGGAAGCCAGTGGAGTGTGCAGAGGAGCGGGGTGACGTGAGAGAACTTGGGAAGGTTGAACACCAGACGGGCTGCGGCGTTCTGGATGAGTTGTAGGGGTTTAATCCGGGGCGGCAGGTAGCTTAGTGGTTAAGAGCGTTGTGCCAGTAACCGAAAGGTCGCTGGTTCTAATCCCCGAGCCGACTAGGTGAAAAATCTGTCGATGTGCCCTTGAGCAAGGCACTTAACCCTAATTGCTCCTGTAAGTCGCTCTGGATAAGAGCGTCTGCTAAATGACCAATTATAATTATAATTATTATAATTATAATTATAAATTATAATTTAATGGCACAGGCAGGGAGCCCAGCCAACAGCGAGTTGCAGTAATCCAGACGGGAGATGACAAGTGCCTGGATTAGGACCTGTGCCGCTTCCTGTGTAAGGCAGGGTCGTACTCTGCAAATGTTGTAGAGCATGAACCTACAGGATCGGGTCACCGCCTTGATGTTAGCGGAGAACGACAGGGTGTTGTCCAGGGTCACGCCAAGGCTCTTTGCACTCTGGGAGGAGGACACAACGGATTATTATTATCAGTTTATTACTGCCACCCATTCCAAAACAGACTGCAAATCTTTGTTAAGTGTTTCTATGACTTCATTAGCTGTGGTTGCTGATGCGTATATGGTTGAATGATCAGCATACACAGACACATTATTTGTTTAATGCCAGTGGCAGGTCATTGGTAAAAATAGAAAAGAGTAGGGGGCCTAGAGAGCTGCCCTGCGGTACAAAATCCTCTGAGTTATATTAGAAAGATAGCTCTGAATCCACAATATGGATTGAAAAGCCATAGCACATACGTTTTCTAAACAACAGGTTATGGTCAATAATATCAAAGACTGAACTGAAATCTAACAGTACAGTTCACACAATCTTCTTCTTATCAATTTCTTTCAACCAATCATCAGTCATTTGTGTCAGTGCAGTACATGTCGAGTGCCCTTCTCTATAAGCATGCTGAAAGTCTGTAATTTGTTTAGAGAGAATTACACGGAAATTCATTATCTGTTTGGCGCCGTAGAAAATGGCTGCCGTTTTACAGCCATCAAACCAATTGTACTATTATGTGTGTTTTTTTGCGTTATTTGTAATTTATTCTGTACATAATGTTTCTGCCACCGTCTCTTATGACCAAAAAGAGCTTCTTCTTTGTGAGACACGATGTGGGTGAATGGATGATCTCTGCATGTGTATTTCCCACCATAAAGCATGGAGGAGGTGTTATGGTGTGGGGGTGCTTTGCTGGTGACAATGTCTGTGATGTATTTAGAATTCAAGTCATACTTAACCAGCATGGCTACCACAGCATTCTGCAGTAATACGCCATCCCATCTGGTTTGGGCTTAGTGGGACTATCATTTGTTTTTCAACAGGACAATGACCCAACACACCTCCAGGCTGTATAAGGGCTATTTTACCAAGAAGGAGAGTGATGGAGTGCTGCATCAGATGACCTGGCCTCCACAATCCACCAACCTCAACCAAAATGAGATGTTTTGGAATGAGTCGGACCGCAGAGTGAAGGAAAAGCAGCCAACAAGTGCTCAGCATATGTGGGAACTCCTTCAAGACTGTTGGAAAAGCATTCCAGTTGAAGCTGGTTGAGAGAATGTCAAGAGTGTGCAAAGCTGTCATCAAGGAAAAGGGTGTCTATTTGAAGAATCTCAAATATAAAATATATTTTCATTTGTTTAACACTTTTTTGGTTACTACATGATTCCATATGTGTTATTTCATAGTTTTGATGTCTTCACTATTATTCTACAATGTAGAAAATAGTAAAAATAAAGAAAAACCCTTGAATGAGTAGGTGTTCTAAACTTTTGACCGGTAGTGTATAGAAAAATAAATAAAAAATCATTTCAAGGTGATATCTGCAACACAAAAAAACATTTATACGAAGGACAAATTACACAGGACGAACTACAGTTGGGAATTGATTCCTTTCAGACTGGGAAAACCCGTGGCCTTGATGGCATTTCAATAGAAATATATCAAACATTTTATGAATTATTGAAAGATCCACTACTAGCATGTTTTAACTATTCATATATAAATGGTAAACTGTCTGACACACAAAAAGAAGGGTTGATTACTCTCCTACTGAATCAGGAGCTGGGGGGATGGTATAAAGACACAGTCTCTCTAAAAAATGATTGAGGCCACTCACCCTTCAATGTTGCGATGCAAAAATATTTGCAAAATGTATTGCTCATAGAATTAAAAAAGTCTTACCGGATATTATTCATCACGATCCGACAGGATTCTTAAAAGGAAGATATATTGGAGATAACATTAGACAAGAATTCAAAATAATTGAAAACTATAAGAATGCAAGGAAACCAGGCATAATCTTTATAGCAGATTTTGAGAAAGCCTTCGATAAAGTATGGCTAGAATGTATTTCTAAGTGCCTGGATTATTTCAATTTTTGAGAATCTCTTATAAGATGGATTTTAGTCATGTATAACACTCCTGCACCATCGAGAGCATCCTGACTGGTTGCATCACCGCCTGGTATGGCAACTGCTTGGCCTCCGACCGCAAGGCACTACAGAGGGTAGTGCGTACGGCCCAGTACATCAATGGGGCCAAGCTTCCTGCCATCCAGGACCTCTATACCAGACGGTGTCAGAGGAAGGCCCTCAAAATTGTCAAAGACTCCAGCCACCCTAGTCATAGACTGTTCTCTCTGCTACCGCACGGCAAGCGGTACCGGAGTGCCAAGTCTAGGTCCAAAAGACTTCTCAACAGCTTCTACCCCCAAGCCATAAGACTCCTGAACAGCTAATCATGGCTACCCGGACTATTTGCACTGACCCCCCACCCCATCCTGTTTACGCTGCTGCTACTCTGTTAATTATTTATGCATAGTCACTTTAACTCTACCCACATGTACATATTACTTCAACTACCTCAACTAGCCGGTGCCCCCGCACATTGACTCTGCACCGGCACCCCCCTGTATATATAGCCTCCCTACTGTTATTTTATTTTACTTCTGCTCTTTTTTTCTCAACACTTTTTTTGTTGTTGTTTTATTTTTACTTTTTTTGTTAAAAATAAATGCACTGTTGGTTAAGGGCTGTAAGTAAGCATTTCACTGTAATGTCTGCACCTGTTGTATTCGGCGCATGTGACCAATACAATTTTATTTGATTTGATTTGATTTATGTAAAATGATAAATAATGCTTATTTCTCTGAGAATTTTGAATTGTTACAGTGGGGAAAAAAAGTATTTAGTCAGCCACCAATTGTGCAAGTTCTCCCACTTAAAAAGATGAGAGAGGCCTGTAATTTTCATCATAGGTACACGTCAACTATGACAGACAAAATGAGAATTTTTTTCTCCAGAAAATCACATTGTAGGATTTTTTTATGAATTTTTTTGCAAATTATGGTGGAAAATAAGTATTTGGTCACCTACAAACAAGCAAGATTTCTGGCTCTCACAGACCTGTAACTTCTTCTTTAAGAGGCTCCTCTGTCCTCCACTCGTTACCTGTATTAATGGCACCTGTTTGAACTTGTTATCAGTATAAAAGACACCTGTCCACAACCTCAAACAGTCACACTCCAAACTCCACTATGGCCAAGACCAAAGAGCTGTCAAACAACACCAGAAACAAAATTGTAGACCTGCACCAGGCTGGGAAGACTGAATCTGCAATAGGTAAGCAGCTTGGTTTGAAGAAATCAACTGTGGGAACAATTATTAGGAAATGGAAGACATACAAGACCACTGATAATCTCCCTCGATCTGGGGCTCCACACAAGATCTCACCCCGTGGGGTCAAAATGATCACAAGAACGGTGAGCAAAAATCCCAGAACCACACGGGGGGACCTAGTGAATGACCTGCAGAGAGCTGGGACCAAAGTAACAAAGCCTACCATCAGTAACACACTATGCCGCCAGGGACTCAAATCCTGCAGTGCAAGACGTGTCCCCCTGCTTAAGCCAGTACATGTCCAGGCCCGTCTGAAGTTTGCTAGAGTGCATTTGGATGATCCAGAAGAGGATTGGGAGAATGTCATATGGTCAGATGAAACCAAAATATAACTTTTTGTTAAAAACTCAACTCGTCGTGTTTGGAGGACAAAGAATGCTGAGTTGCATCCAAAGAACACCATACCTACTGTGAAGCATGGGGGTGGAAACATCATGCTTTGGGGCTGTTTTTCTGCAAAGGGACCAGGACGACTGATCCGTGTAAAGGAAAGAATGAAGGGGGCCATGTATCGTGAGATTTTGAGTGAAAACCCTCTTCCATCAGCAAGGGCATTGAAGATGAAACGTGGCTGGGTCTTTCAGCATGACAATGATCCCAAACACACCGCCCGGGCAACAAAGGAGTGGCTTCGTAAGAAGCATTTCAAGGTCCTGGAGTAGCCTAGCCAGTCTCCAGATCTCAACCCCATAGAAAATCTTTGGAGGGAGTTGAAAGTCTGTGTTGCCCAGCGACAGCCCCAAAACATCACTGCTCTAGAGGAGATCTGCATGGAGGAATGGGCCAAAATACCAGCAACAGTGTGTGAAAACCTTGTGAAGAATTACAGAAAACGTTTGACCTGTGTCATTGCCAACAAAGGGTATATAACAAAGTATTGAGAAACTTTTGTTATTGACCAAATTCTTATTTTCCACCATAATTTGCAAATAAATTCATAAAAAATCCTACAATGTGATTTTCTGGATGTTTTTTTCTCATTTTGTCTGTCATAGTTGACGTGTACCTATGATGAAAATTACAGGCCTCTCTCATCTTTTGGGAGAACTTGTGGGAGAACTTGCACAATTGGTGGCTGACTAAATACTTTTTTCCCCCACTGTAAGAGGTGTAAAGCAGGGTTGCCCTCTTTCACCATACTTGGCCATTGATTTGTTAGCTCTAAAAATCTGATCCATTATCAAATTAAGGGGTTAGAAATTAATGTATGCCGATGATTCAAGTTTTCTCGAGTTCACAATCTTCAAACCTGAACAGTCTAATTGAGGACCTGGATCATTTCTCACATTTATCTGTATTAAAACCCAACTATGATAAGTGTACTATATTATGAATTCGGTCTCTAGAAGACACAAACTTTAAATTGTTATGTGGTCCCCTGATTAAATGGGGGATAGTGCAGTTGATGTGCTTGGTGTACACGTTCCTGAAAAGTTGAATCATCTTGCAACTATCAATTTTGATAGAAAACATAGCTAAATAGATAGGATCTTGAAACCATGGAAAGGGACACACCTGTCCATCTATGAGAAAATTACACTGATTAATTATCTAGTATTATCACAGTTTACATATCTATTCACGGCTCTACCGACTCCAGGATAATGTTTTTTGAAGTTATGTGAGCAAAAAATATTTCATTTTATTTGGAATGGAAAACCAGATAAAGTTAAACTGGTATATATTTAGAATTAATATGAGTTTGGAGGGCTAAAACTGTTTGTCACACCCTGACTCAGGGGACGCTTATATGTTGAGTCAGGGTGTGTATATTCCTTGTTGTGCTTTTTCTATGTGTGGTATTCGATGTTTCTATTTCTATGTTTGGCCGGGTGTGATTCCCAATCAGAGGCAGCTGTTGCTCGTTGTCTCTGATTGGGGATCATACTTAGGCAGCCAGTTTTCCTGCCTGTGTTGTGGGATCTTGTTTGTGTTTGGTGAGTTTGGGCTTGTTAGTGTATAGCCTTCCGACATCACGTTTCATTGCCTTTTGTTGTTTTCTATGTTTATTCAGTTCAATAAACATGTATGCATTTCACGCTGCGCCTTGGTCTGACCCGTTCATCAACAACCGTGACAGAAGATCCCACCAAACGAGGACCAAGCAGCGTGCCCAGGAGCAGCAGACACCCTGGACACAGGTGGAGGAGCAGAGAGTATGGACTTGGCGGGAGATAAGAGAGGATCTGGCAAGGCAGATGGAGGCCCTGAAAGGGATCAGGGTGGAGAAGGAGAGACAGCCCCAATAACATTTTGGGGAGGGGCTAAAAGGGTGGTCGGGGAGCGACAGAGAGGAGCCCCGACCACTGCACTCGTGGGGGCTCAAGGAGGAGTCCTCACTGGAGTAGGACGGGGCGCGGAGTGTAAAGGACAGAGACAGTCATAGACCTCCAGCACCGGTTCCCAGTCCGGTACGCCCCGTACCTGCTCCCCGCAGCAAGCCAGTGGTGCGTGTTCCCAGTCCAGCCCGGTCTGTTCCTGCTCCTCGCACCAAGCCAGTGATGCGTGTTCCCAGTCCGGCCCGGCCTGTTCCTGCTCCTCGCACCAAGCCAGTTGTGCATGTTCCCAGTCCGGCCCGGCCTGTTCCTGCTCCTCGCACCAAGCCAGTTGTGCATGTTCCCAGTCCGGTCTGGCCTGTTCCTGCTCCTCGCACCAAGCCAGGGGTACGTGTTCCCTTCCAGTCCGGACTGTTCCTGCTCCTCGCACCAAGCCAGTGGTGTGTGTTCCCGTCCAGTCCGGACTGTTCCTGCTCCTCGCACCAAGCCTGTGGTGCGCGTCGCCAGTCCGGCCCGGTCTGTTCCTGCTCCTCGCACCAAGCCAGTGGTGCGTGTTCCCAGTCCGGTCCGGCCTGTTCCTGCTCCTCGCACCAAGCCAGTGATGCGTGTTCCCAGTCCGGTCCGGCCTGTTCCTGCTCCTCGCACCAAGCCAGTGGTGCGTGTTCCCAGTCCGGTCCGGACTGTTCCTGTTCCTCGCACCAAGCCTGTGGTGTGCGTCGCCAGTCCGGCCGGTCTGTTCCTGCTCCTCACACCAAGCCAGTGGTGCGCGTCGCCAGTCCGGCCCGGCCTGTTCCTGCTCCTTGCACCAAGCCAGTGGTGCGCGTCGCCAGTCCGGCACGGCCCGTGCCCGTTCCACCGGTGCCTGGTTCGGCACCGGTCAGCGGCTCCACTCCGGAGCCAGAGCAGTCCACTCCACCGGTGCCTGATCCAGCTCCGGTCAGCTGCTCCACTCCGGAGCCAGAGCAGTCCGCTCCACCGGTGTCTAGTCCAGCTAATATGACTAAACTCCAATGTATTGATACAGGATAAACCAATGTTCTTGGAGAGAATGTATAAGAAAGGTATCATGTTTATGAGTGACATTGTAAACAATGACGATAGAATTATGTCATACAACCAATTCATCCAGGTGTATGGAGATGTAAGCTCAATTCAAAATTATTACCAACACATCGCAGCCCTGCCATAAAAATGGAAAAGGCAAATACTTAAAAGAGAAAGGAATGAATTAGTTTGTCTGCCACCAATAAATAAATCATATAAATCGTAAAATGTATCAGTTTCACTTACGGTCAAGAGGGTTGACAACTATGCCGCATAAAATTCAGGATAGTTGGGAACAGATTTTAGATTTCCCAATACCATGGCATCGGGTTTATGAGCTGATATACAAAACAACAATTGATGTATCAATTCGTTATTTTCTATTTAAGCTATTATATAAAATTCTCGCTACAAAAAGAATGCTCAGTATTCAGTATGGGGTATTCAACAGTCAGACCGGTGCAGACTCTGCCTTGTGGAAACAAAATCAATAGAGAATCTCTTTTGGTACTGTCTATCGGTAGCTAGTTTTTGGAGTCAGGTCCAGGAATGGTTGTTATGCCATAATATCAGGGTGCGGTTGGACCTGCAAACTGTATTGCTGGGGGATTTGAAGGACCACAGTCAGTCAATAGGAACTATCATTGTGCTCTTGGGTAAAATGTTTATTTTTGGGGCAATTTCAGCAGAAATGTTGCAGATGGGGAGGTTCAAGTCCCTAGTGAGACACCATGGGAGAATGGAGGGCTGTATTGCGAGAGGAAATGGTAGAATTATGATTTATTGGTAAAGATGGGTTGATCTGTGGCTGTTTTAAGGATGGAATTGATGAGTGTTTGAATAATTATATACAAATGCACAGTATAAATGTTTGAGGTCCTCCAATCAGGGGTGAGGGTGGGGATGGGATAATTGTATGTTTCGCGTTTCACTATTTATGTTTTGTGGTTTGGTTTCATGCTGTGAGCGGTGTGTGTGCTGGTCCTGGTAGTTTTGGGTGCGCTCGCTTCCATGCCCACCCGGGCATCAGGCGGGCCTTGGTCTTTCCCGCCCTCAGAAAAACCCTTTGGGCCGGGGGCGGGGCCTTGCCGGTGTCTCGGGGCGGGTGGTGGTGAGCGCACCCACTGACCAGAGCACCAACTGATGGGGTGGCCATTTGTATTGTTTGTGTATTGTATTGTCTTGTTGTTGTTTTAAAGAAAACAATATACAGTATATAAAAATAAGAACTGTGTTTCCACATAGCATAACCGCTACATAGCTGATGCTAGCTAGCCTCTTTTCAATTGAAATGACATGACTGGTTAGCTAGCTAATTAGCTAGAATTAGAGGCTTCTGGCTAGCCTGTAGTGGTTCTTACATTGTGTAACAGAACAATAGGTCTAAGTATGTACTTGTCATTTGGTTGAAATAATTCTTTGCTCTGTGCATATTTGGTGTGTAACGTTAACTTAGTTGGTTGGCTTTGCTAGTTAGCAAGCTGAGATCTCTGTTCAAATTGGCTAACATTAGCTAGCTTGCTAGCTGTAATATTCATTTGTGTCAACATACTGAATTATAATTGGTTGCCTTCTACTGTCATACAGTATCATAATGCTGTATAATTGGTTAAGACCACCCAGGTCGTGAGGTTCATCATGGCCTTTGATCCCCTGCTGATTTTGTACATTTGCCCACTGACAAAGAAATAATCAGTCTATAATTTTAATGATAGGTTTATTTGAACAGTGAGAGACAGAACAAAAAAATCCAGAAAAACGCATGTCAAAAATGTTCTAAATTGATTTGCATTTTAATGAGGGAAATAAGTATTTGACCCCTTCTCAATCAGAAAGATTTCTGGCTCCCAGGTGTCTTTTATACAGGTAATGAGCTGAGATTAGGAGCACACTCTTAAAGGGAGTGCTTCTAATCTCAGCTTGTTACTTGTATGAAAGACACCTGTCCACAGATGCAATCAATCAATCAGATTCCAAACTCTCCACAATGGCCAAGACCAAAGAGCTCTCCAAGGATGTCAGGGACAAGATTGTAGACCTACACAAGGCTGGAATGGGCTACAAGACCATCACCAAGCAGCTTGGTGAGAAGGTGACAACAGTTGGTGCGATTATTCGCAAATGGAAGAAACACAAAAGAACTGTCAATTTCCCTCGGCCTGGGGCTCCATGCAAGATCTCACCTCGTGGAGTTACAATGATCATGAGAACGGTGAGGAATCAGCCCAGAACTACACGGGAGGATCTTGTCAATGATCTCAAGGCAGCTGGGACCATAGTCACCAAGAAAACAATTGGTAACACACTACGCCGTGAAGGTCTGAAATCCTGCAGCTCCCGCAAGGTCCCCCTGCTCAAGAAAGCACATATACAGGCTCGTCTAAAGTTTGCCAATGAACATCTGAATGATTCAGAGGAGAACTGGGTGAAAGTGTTGTGGTCAGATGAGACCAAAATGGAGCTCTTTGGCATCAACTCAACTCGCCGTGTTTGGAGGAGAAGGAATGCTGCCTATGACCCAAAGAACACCATCCCCACCGTCAAACATGGAGGTGGAAAAATTATGCTTTGGGGGTGTTTTTCTGCTAAGGGACCAGGACAACTTCACCACATCAAAGGGATGATGGACGGGGCCATGTACCGTCAAATCTTGGGTGAGAACCTCCTTCCCTCAGCCAGGGCATTGAAAATGGGTCGTGGATGGGTATTCCAGCATGACAATGACCCAAAACACACGGCCAAGGAAACAAAGGAGTGGCTCAAGAAGAAGCACATTAAGGTCCTGGAGTGGCTTAGCCAGTCTCCAGACCTTAATCCCATAGAAAATCTGTGGAGGGAGCTGAAGGTTCAAGTTGCCAAACGTCAGCCTCGAAACTTTAATGACTTGGAGAAGATCTGCAAAGAGGAGTGGGACAAAATCCCTCCTGAGATGTGTGAAAACCTGGTGGCCAACTACAAGAAACGTCTGACCTCTGTGATTGCCAACAAGGGTTTTGCCACCAAGTACTAAATCATGTTTTGCAGAGGGGTCAAATACTTATTTCCCTCATTAAAATGCAAATCAATTTTTTTTTGTTATTCTGTCTCTCACTGTTCAAATAAACCTACCATTAAAATTATAGACTGATAATTTCTTTGTCAGTGGGCAAACGTACAAAATCAGCAGGGGATCAAATACTTTTTTCCCTCACTGTACGTACAGTCACTGTGGGGATGACGTTATCGATGCACTTATTGATGAAGCCAGTGACTGATGTGGTGTACTCCTCAATGCCATCGGAAGAATCCCGGAACATATTCCAGTCTGTGCTAGCAAAACAGTCCTGTAGCTTAGCATCTGCTTCATCTGACCACTTTTTTATTGACCGAGTCACTGGTGATTCCTGCTTTAGTTTTTGCTTGTAAGCAGGAATCAGGAGGATGGAATTATGGTCAGATTTGCCAAATGGAGAAAAGAGAGAGCTTTGTGCGCGTCTCTGTGTGTGGAGTAAAGGTGGTCTAGAGTTTTTTTCCCTCTGTTTGCACATTTAACATGCTGGTAGAAATGATGTAAAACAGATTTAAGTTTCCCTGCATTAAAGTCTCCGGCCACTAGGAGCACCGCCTCTGGATGAGCGTTTTCCTGTTTGCTTATGGCCGTATACAGTTTATTGAGTGCGGTCTTAGTGCCAGCATCGGTTTGCGGTGGTAAATAGACAGCTACGAAGAATATAGATGAAAACTCTCTTGGTAGATAGTGTGGTCTACAGCTTATCCTGAGATACTCTACCTCAAGCGAGCAAAACCTCAAGACTTCCTTAGATATCGTGCACCAGCTGTTGTTTACAAATATACATAGACCGCCACCCCTTGTCTTACCAGAGGCTGCCGTTCTATCCTGCCGATACAGTGTATAACCCGCCAGCTGTATGTTATTCATGTCTTCGTTCAGCCACGTCTCGGTGAAACATAAGATATTACAGTTTGTCCCGTTGGTAGGATATTCGTGCCAGTAGTTCGTCCACTTTATTATCAAGCGATTGTAAATTGGCCAATAGTATCGATGGAAAAGGCAGATTAGCCACTTGTCGCCCGCTCCTTACCAAGCACCCCGATCTCCGTCCGCGATATATCCTTTTCTTTCTACTGCGAATGATGGGGATGAGGGCCCTGTCGGGTGTCTGGAGCAAATCCCTCTCGTCCGACTCATTAAAGAAAAAGTATTCGTCCAGTTCAAGGTGAGTAATCGCTGTTCTGATGTCCAGAAGCTATTTTCGGTCATAAGAGACGGTAGCAGCAACATTATGTACAAAATAAGTTACAAACAATGCGAAAAAACACACAAAATAGCACGGTTGGTAAAGAGTCCATAAAACGGCAGCCATCCTCTCCGGCGACATCTTTATGTAGGCCCTAACAGTTTGTGGGCACCGTTTGTCACCCTTATAGTGCAATTAATGTATTGTCTAGTGTTGTGTTGTGTTGTGTAGTGGCTTTGCTGGCATGCATCAAAAAACATTTGGGGGAGTTTGCCCCACCAAGATTTACATGCAAAGATCACCAATGTACACTTGTGAGTTTTGGTTTATTTCATTCCATTTACGAGTTTTGTCAATTTAGTCATTGTCTTTTGTTTGGAGCGCTCCTGTCAAAGTTGAGAAACGAAGCACAAGCATAGAAGTAGGCCTATAGGCTACCTGGCCTGCGTGCAAATGTAGGCATATAAATGTGCCCATTTGGGGATCTGATAGTATTTCTGATTGGCTTAACGCACCACCACTAATGACCTGTGGAGCTTCTCAAAGTAATGCTTTCTTCACCTCAAACAGCAAGAAAACTAAGTCTGTTTTTACACCCGTTGAAAATTACAATAGTTCCTCAATGTACACTGCTCAAAAAAATAAAGGGAACACTTAAACAACACAATGTAACTCCAAGTCAATCACACTTCTGTGAAATCAAACTGTCCACTTAGGAAGCAACACTGATTGACAATACATTTCACATGCTGTTGTGCAAATGGAATAGACAACAGGTGGAAAATATAGGCAATTAGCAAGACACCCCCAATAAAGAAGTGGTTCTGCAGGTGGTGACCACAGACCACTTCTCAGTTCCTATGCTTCCTGGCTGATGTTTTGGTCACTTTTGAATGCTGGCAGTGCTTTCACTCTAGTGGTAGCATGAGACGGAGTCTACAACCCACACAAGTGGCTCAGGTAGTGCAGCTCATCCAGGATGGCACATCAATGCGAGCTGTGGCAAGAAGGTTTGCTGTGTCTGTCAGCGTAGTGTCCAGAGCATGGAGGCGCTACCAGGAGACAGGCCAGTACATCAGGAGACGTGGAGGAGGCCGTAGGAGGGCATCAACCCAGCAGCAGGACCGCTACCTCCGCCTTTGTGCAAGGAGGAGCAGGAGGAGCACTGCCAGAGCCCTGCAAAATGACCTCCAGCAGGCCACAAATGTGCATGTGTCTGCTCAAACGGTCAGAAACAGACTCCATGAGGGTGGTATGAGGGCCCGACGTCCACAGGTGGGGGTTGTGCTTACAGCCCAACACCGTGCAGGACGTTTGGCATTTGCCAGAGAACACCAAGATTGGCAAATTCGCCACTGGCGCCCTGTGCTCTTCACAGATGAAAGCAGGTTCACACTGAGCACATGTGACAGATGTGACAGAGTCTGGAGATGCCGTGGAGAACGTTCTGCTGACTGCAACATCCTCCAGCATGACCGGTTTGGCGGTGGGTCAGTCATGGTGTGGGGTGGCATTTCTTTGGGGGGCTGCACAGCCCTCCATGTGCTCGCCAGAGGTAGCCTGACTGCCATTAGGTACCGAGATGAGATCCTCAGACCCCTTGTGAGACCATATGCTGGTGCGGTTGGCCCTGGGTTCCTCCTAATGCAAGACAATGCTAGACCTCATGTGGCTGGAGTGTGTCAGCAGTTCCTGCAAGAGGAAGGCATTGATGCTATGGACTGGCCCGCCCGTTCCCCAGACCTGAATCCAATTGAGCACATCTGGGACATCATGTCTCGCTCCATCCACCAACGCCACGTTGCACCACAGACTGTCCAGGAGTTGGCGGATGCTTTAGTCCAGGTCTGGGAGGAGATCCCTCAGGAGACCATCCGCCACCTCATCAGGAGCATGCCCAGGCGTTGTAGGGAGGTCATACAGGCACGTGGAGGCCACACACACTACTGAGCCTCATTTTGACTTGTTTTAAGGACATTACATCAAAGTTGGATCAGCCTGTAGTGTGATTTTCCACTTTAATTTTGAGGGTGACTCCAAATCCAGACCTCCATGGGTTGATAAATTTGATTTCCATTGATAATTTTTGTGTGATTTTGTTGTCAGCACATTCAACTATGTAAAGAAAAAAGTATTTAATAAGATTATTTCATTCATTCAGATCTAGTATGTGTTGATTAAGTGTTCCCTTTATTTTTTTGAGCGGTGTATTTGAAAACTCTTTCCAGCACTCTCCCTTTCGATAACCACTCAGCGTGAAAGGGAAAAATGTCATGCTCTGATCCAGTGGAAAGGTCATAAAATAGGCCTACCTGATTACTCTTTATCAGTGCTTGACTTAGACTGAGATAGGTTCCGGTACTCATTTTGGGTGCTGGTACTGTTTATATTTAGGTGCAGGAGCTCCACAATACTTTTGAGCTAATATTCTTTGAGAGGAACAGGAGCTCAAGCAGTAGAACATTTGAGGTGCCAGTACTCAGCTCCGGTGAGCTCCTGCCCAAGTCAAGCACTGCTTCTTATCCCTTGCACAAATAGCCTACAGCTGTGTCTGTCCCGAGCTCAGTGGCACAGGAAACTCTGAGGGTCCAGAACATTTTATACAATGTTGCAAGTTCGCTAGGGCAAGCTTCTAGCCCCGGCCCGCTAGCACACGCAAACAACAGCCGTGCTTCCTGCTCGCTGTGCTATAGCACCAATTTGAACTGCTCTCGGACTCACATATGTTGTTCACTGGACCTTATGATCACTCAGCTGCACAGCTGATGCCTGCTGGACTGTTCCTTTACACGGTACCCTGTCCTGTTTATTCTGTTTAGCCTCAGCCCAAACTTTATCGCCATTACCAGTTGTTGTCTTAGCTCTCTCTAATAACACCTGTGATTGCTTTATGCCTCTCTCCCATGTCAATATGCCTTGCCTATTGCTGTTTGGGTTAGTTCTTATTATACAATTTCACTGTAGAACCCCAAGTTCCTCTCAAACTGCCTCAAATAGTTCCTTTGTTCCACCCCCCATACACGCCAAGACCGGCTCAATCGGTGCCTCCAGTGATGCTATCTCTTTCATTGTTACCCAACGCTTAGGTTTACCTCAACTGTACTCATATCCTTCCATATCCTTTTCTGTACATAATGCCCTGAATCTTTTCTACAACGCCCGGAAATCTGCCCCCTTTATTATCTGTACCCAACGCACTAGAAGACCAGTCCTTAAAGCCTTTAGCCGTATCCTTATTCTAGTCCTCCTCTGTTCCTCTGGTGATGTAGAGGTTAACCCAGGCTCTGCAGCCCCCAGTATCACTCCTACTCCCCAGGAGCTATCATTTGTTGACTTCTGTAACCGGAAAAGCCTTGGTTTTCTGCACGTTAACATCAGAAGCCTCCTTCCTAAGTTTGAGTTATTCACTGCGTTAGCACACTCCGCCAACCCTGATGTTCTAGCAGTGTCTGAATCCTGGCTTAGGAATGCCACCAAAAATTCTGAAATTTCCATCCCCAACTACAACATTTTCCGTCTAGATAGAACTGCCAAAGGGGGTGGAGTTGCAATCTACTGTAGAGATAGCCTGCAGAGCTCTATCATACTATCCAGGTCTGTGCCAAAACAGTTTGAGCTTCTACTTCTAAAAATACACCTTTCCAGAAATAAGTCTCTCACTGTTACCGCTTGCTACAGACCCCCCTCAGCCCCCAGCTGTGCCCTGGACACCATATGTGAATTGATTGCCCCCCATTTATCCTCAGAGTTTGTACTGCTTGGTGACCTAAATTGGGATATGCTTAACCATCCTACAATCCAAACTAGATGCCCTCAATCTCACACAAATTATCAACGAACCTACCAGGTACAACCCTAAATCTGTAAACATGGGTACCCTCATAGATATCATCCTGACTAACTTACCCTCTAAATACACCTCCGCTGTCTTCAACCAGGATCTCAGCGATCACTGCCTTATTGACTGTGTCCGTAACGGGTCCGCGGTCAAACGACCACCCCTCATCACTGTCAAACGCTCCCTAAAACACTTCAGCGAGCAGGCCTTCCTAATTGACCTGGCCCAGGTATCCTGGATGGATATAGATCTCATTCCGTCAGTAGAGGATGCCTGGTTGTTCTTTAAAAGTAATTTCCTCTCAATCTTAAATAAACATGCCCCATTCAAAAAATACAGAACTAAGAACAGATATAGCCCCTGGTTCTCCTCAGACTTGACTGCCCTTGACCAGCAAAAAAACATCCTGTAGCGTACTGCATTAGCATCAAATAGCCCCCGCGATATGCAACTTTTCAGGGAAGTTAGGAACCAATATACACAAGCAGTTAGGAAAGCAAAGGCTAACAGAAATTTGCATCCTGTAGCACTAACTCCAAAAAGTTTTGGGACACTGTAAAGTCCATGGAGAATAAGAGCACTTACTCCCAGCTGCCCACTGCACTGAGGCTAGGAAACACTATCACCACCGATAAATCTACAATAATCGAGAATTTCAACAAGCATTTTGCTACGGCTGGCCATGCTTTTCACCTGGCTACCACTACCCCGGCCACCAGCTCTGCACCCCCGCCCATGCCCCCCCCGCTTCTCCTTCACAGAAATTCAGACAGCTGGTGTTCTGAAAGAGCTGCAAAATCTGGACCCCTGAAATCATCTGGGCTAGACAATCTGGACCCTTTCTTTCTAAAACTAGCCGCCGAAATTGTCGCAACCCCTATTACTAGCCTGTTCAACCTCTCTTTCGTAACGTCTGAGATCCCCAGAGATTGAAAAGCTGCCGCGGTCATCCCCCTCTTCAAAGGGGATGACACTCTAGATCCAAACTGTTACAGACCTATATCCATCCTGCCCTGCCTTTCGAAAGTTTTTGAAAGCCAAGTTAACAAACAGATCACCGACCATTTCGAATCCCACCGTACCTTCTCCGCTATGCAATCCGGTTTCCGAGCTGGTCATGGGTGCACTTCAGCCACGCTGAAGGTCCTAAAAGATATTATAACCGCGATCGATAATAGACAGTACTGTGCAGCCGTCTTCATCGACCTGGCCAAGAATTCGACTCTGTCAACCACCGCATTCTTATTGGCAGACTAAATAGCCTTGGTTTCTCAAATGATTGCCTCGCCTGGTTAACCAACTACTTCTCAGATAGAGTTCAATGTGTCAAATCGGAGGGCCTGTTGTCTGGATCTATGGCAGTCTCTATGGGGGTGCCACAGGGTTCAATTCTTGGGCCGACTCTTTTCTCTGTGTATATCAATGATGTCGCTCTTGCTGCTGGTGACTCTCAGATCCACCTCTACGCAGAAGACACCATTTTGTATACATCTGGCCTTTCATTGGACACTGTGTTAACAAACCTCCAAACGAGCTTCAATGCCATACAACACTCCTTCAGTAGCCTCCAACTGCTCTTAAACAATAGTAAAACTAAATGCATGCTCTTCAATCGAACGCTGCTGGCACCCGCCCACCCGACTAGAATCACTCCTCTCGACGGGTCTGACCTAGGAGTATGTGGACAACTACAAATACCTAGGTGTCTGGTTAGACTGTAAACTCTCCTTCCAGACTCACATTAAGAATCTCCAATCCAAAGTTAAAACTAGAATCGGTTTCCTATTTCGCAACAAAGCCTCCTTCACTCATGCTGCCAAACATGCCCTCGTAAAACTGACTATCCTACCGATCCTTGACTTCGGCGATGTCATTTACAAAATAGCCTCCAACACTCTACTCAGCAAATTGGATGTAGTCTATCACAGTGCCATCCGTTTTGTCTCCAAAGCCCCATATACTACCCACCACTGTGACCTGTACGCTCTTGTTGGCTGGTCCTCACTACATATTCGTCGCCAAACCCACTGGCTCCAGGCCATCTATAAATCACTGCTAGGCAAATCCCCGCTGTATCTTAGCTCATTGGTCACCATAGCAACACCCACCCGTAGTCTGCGCTCCAGCAGGTATATCTCACTGGTCATCCCCAAAGCCAACGCCTCCTTTGGCCACCATTCCTTCCAGTTCTCTGCTGCCAATGACTGGAACAAATTGCAAAAATCTCTGAAGCTGGAGACTCTTATCTCCCTCACTAACTTTAAGCATCAGTTGTCAGAGCACCTTACCGATCACTGCACCTGTACTCAGCCCATCTGAAATTAGCCCACCCAACTACCTCATCCCTATATTGTTATTTATTTTGCACCACAGTATCTCTATTTGCACATCATCTCTTGCACATCTATCATACCAGTGTTAATAATAATTGTAATTATTTTGCACTATAGCCTATTTACTGCCTTACCTCCATAACTTGCTACATTTGCACACACTGTATATATATGTTCTGTTGTATTTTTGACTTTATGTTTTGTTTACCTCATTTGTAACTCTGTGTTGTTGTTTTTAATCGCACTGCTTTGCTTCATCTTGGCCAGGTCCCAGTTGTAAATGAGAACTTGTTCTCAACTGGCTTACCTGGTTAAATAAAGGTGAAAAAAAAAAGGCCTGACCCAAATTAATAGTTGATACAATGTTTCAAGTTCGTTGCAGACCATATGTAGCCAATGTGATTTATAGGATATTAATTTTTTCAGGATATTTTCTACCTGCAGGATGCAATGGTTTTATTTGTTGGCTTTATGTAGGCTATTTTTACATAGTTGGCAATGGCAATAGAATTTACTTTTTAGGTTTGTATCATTTTCATTTAAATTTGGATAGAATTTTGATTAACCACATGACAATGATTTTGAGATATGAAGACTATCACGTTTCAGGAGAAGACCCAGATGCAGACAGTGTCGAAGTAACAAAAGTTTATTACAAAACAGGGGGCAGGTAAATGACAGGTTAAGGGCAGGCAGAGGTCAGTAATCCAGATCAGAGTCCAAAAGGTACAGAACGGCAGGCAGTCTCAGGGTCAGGGCAGGCAGAGGTCAATCATCTAGGGTGGTGTGACAAGGTACAGAACGGCAGGCAGGCTCAGGGTCAGGGCATGCAGAATGGTCAAAACCGGAAAAACTAGAAAACAGGAACTTGAAAAAGACAGGAGCAAGGGGAAAACAGGAAACTGCTGGAAACAGGAGACAAAGGGCTGTGAGACATGGGTTTGATCCTAGACACATGAAAAGTGAGATGTATACGGAGGGTACAGGGCAACAGAAGATGAACAGCAGAGGGGCTAATGATCTTGGAGACCGGGCTCTCCTCCAGGTACGACGACAGTGGCGGACAAATGTCTGGGCCGAAGGTATGCCAACCTCTTCCTCTTGCTCCGGGAAGAGCGGGGGCTGATAACCCAGGGAACACTTAAAGGGCAAAAGACCCGTGGCAGAGCAGGGAAGGGTGTTGCAGGCGTATTCGACCCACACTAGTTGCTGGCTCCAGGTGGTGCAGAGTCGCCTCCAGGTCTTGGTTAGCTCAATCCGACTGGCCGTTGGACTGAGGGTGGAAACCGGAAGACAGGCTGGCCGACGACCCAATGAGTGTGCAGAACGCCTTCCAGAACCGGGACGAGAGGACCCCAGTCGGAGACCATGTCCACTGGGAGTCCATGGATCCAAAGACGTGCTGCACCATGAACTGGGCCGTCTCTTTAGCAGAGGGTAGCTTGGGGAGAGGAATGAAGTAGGTGGCTTTGGAAAACCGGTCCACAACTGTCAGGATGGCGGTGTTGCCATCAGATGGGGGAAGACCCGTGAAGTCCAGGGATATGTGAGACCAGGGACGGTGAGGAACAGGCAGAGGTTGGAGGAGACCAGCCGGAGCTTGCCAAGGAGTCTTATTCTGCACACATATCGTGCAGGCAGCGATGAACGCAGAGACGTCAGGAACCATGGTAGGCCACCAAAAGCGTTGTTGCACAAAGCCCAGGGTCCGACGGGAGCCCGGGTGGCACGCAAGCCTGGAGGAGTGGGCCCACTCAAGGACCGAGGAGCAGACAGATTCAGGAGCAAACATCCGGTTATCTTGGCCCCCACTCCCGGGGTTCGGCTGGGAATGCTGCGCCTCCCGGACCTGCTTCCCTATTTCCCAACTGAGTGCCGTCGCCAAGCACGAGGTGGGAAGGATGGTCTCGGATTCCGGGGGTGTAGCTGCGAGGCTATAGCGGCGTGACAGCACATCTGGCTTGACATTCTTGGATCCCGGTTGGTATGAGAGGGAGAAGTTGAACCGGGTGAATAGCAGGGCCCACCTAGCTTGCCTGGAATTGAGACGCTTGGAGGTGCGGAGATATTCCAAGTTCTTGTGGTCTGTCCACACAATGAACAAATGTTCCGCCCCCTCCAGCCAGTGCTTCCACTCCTCCAACGCCATCTGCCCCGCAAGAAGCTCACCATTCCTCACATCGTAATTCCTCTCCGTGGTGTTGAGGCGATGGGAGAAGAAAGTGCAGGGATGTAACTTGAGGTCCAGGGCCGAACGCTGGGACAGGACCGCCCCCACTCCGACATCCGAAGAATCGGCCTCCACTACGAACTGCAGGGACGGGTCAGGATGAACCAAGATGGGAGCAGTGGTGAAACGGTATTTGAGGTCCCAGAATGCCTGGTCAGCAGCTGGGGACCATGTGAATGGAACCTTGGGAGAGGTGAGTGCAAACAGGGGGGAAGTCAGGGTGCTGTAACCCCGGATAAAGCGGCAATATAAGTTGCAGCTGCACTCTGGACGTAGGTTGGGTCCAATCTACCACCGCTCTCACCTTCCCGGGATCCATCTGTACACTCCCTGCAGGGATGATCTAGCCCAGGAAGGGGATGGTGGAGTGATGGAATTCTCATTTCTCCGCTTTCACAAAAAGCTGTCGGACGTGGAGCACGTGTTTTTGGGTGGAGCGGGAGAAAACGAGGATGTCGTCGAGGTAGACGAAGATGAACCGGTTCAACATGTCGCGGAGAACATCATTAACCAGGGCCTGGAACACAGCTGGATCATTGGTAAGGCCAAATGGCATGACCAGATACTCGTAGTGACCGCTTGCCGTGTTGAAGGCAGTCTACCACTCGTCCCCCTCCCGTATCCGCACCAGGTGGTAGGCGTTCCGTAGATCCATCTTGGAGAACACGTTGGCCCCCTGGAGTGGCTCAAAGGCAGAGGAGATGAGTGGTAGCGGGTGGAGGTTCTTTACCGTGATGTCGTTGAAGGGGATGGTGGAGCGATGGAATTCGCATTTCTCCGCTTTCACAAAAAGCTGGTTCTCAAATCAAATCAAATAAAAAATGCCACATGCGCAGAATACAACAGTGAAATGCTTACTTAAAAGCCCTTAACCAACAATGCAGTTTTAAGAAAAATAAGTGTTAAGTATAAAATAATTAAAGAGCAGCAGTAAAATAAAAGAACAGTAGGGAGGCTATATACAGGGGGTACCGGTACAGAGTCAATGTGCGGGGGCACAGGTTAGTCGAGGTAATTGAGGTAATATTTACATGTGGGTAGTGACTATGCATAGATAAGAAACAGAGAGTAGCAGCAGCGTAAAAGAGAGGGTGGGGGGGGGGGGGGACAATGCAAATAGTCTGGGTAGCCATGATTACCTGTTCAAGAGTCTTATGGCTTGGGTGTAGAAGCTGTTAAGAAGCCTTTTGGACCTAGACTTGGCGCTCCGGTACCGCTTGCCGTGCAGTAGCAGAGAGAACAGTCTATGACTAACGTGGCTTGAGACAATATTTAGGGCCTTCCTCTGACACAGGAGGAGAATAGTTGGGTCAGGTTAAGGTTTTTTTCTTCTGGTTATCTAGATCTCTCTTGATGCATTTGTCTTATTTCAACAAACCGTAAGCTTCAAGCATCAGAAAAGTTTAATGCATATAGTTGATTTATTAAAACACATAGGGTGCGTCTATATATTGAACAAACACATAAAAAAACATTTCAACATTTTTGAAACTGCAAAACTGTTTATACAGGTGCAACTCATATTTTACATGTGCAAATCATACTTTACATGCCTGCACACTTATGACTCTAATTTACCTTCATATAAGAAACCACCTGGAGAAAGTTGCAAGAGCAGGCATTTCCGCAGGTTAATGTTTATTGTCATGAATATTGCCCTGGAGGCAGAACTGATCGATTTCTGCTAGACGGGCCAGCTGCAAAATTTGCTATATTTTCGGTAAGGGGTAGGCATTAATGTTAGCAGTGTGGTTAAGGTTAGGGTAAGGTTTAAAATCAGATTTTATTATTTTGTGGCTGTGCCAGCTGGGGACCACTCTGCAGAGCTGCCTCCAGGGCAAGATTAATGACAATAAATGCCAACCTGTGACATCATCATGACCCCTGTATAAAAACGTAAAACAAGCAGGGGTCTAGCCCCCTTGAGGTTCTTGAGAGTGAAGCCAAGGAAGTGAGAGAAGGGAAGAAGTCCATTCGAGCAGCAGCAAGGGATGAAAAAATTGACTGAATGACACTGAAGAGGTACATTAACAAAAAAGAAAACGAAAGAGAGGCTATGATAGAGTAGCAGAGGCACACAAAAAGGTCCTATCTGATGACATGGAGTCTGAGCTTGCAAAACATATCAAGAATTTCAAGGACCAGTTTCAAATGCAGAGAACTTGCCTACGAATTGGCACATCGAAACAACATCCCTGTCCCAGACTCTGGTGAAGAAATGGAAGCGTAAGTGATATTGAACAGAGAGATCTACAGTATATCTGAATGTAGGCATACATTTAAAATATACAATATACCACACCAACATTCCATGAATTAAAACTTTGACCTACCAGCACCGTCACAGGGCACCATCACCCACTTACCCCAAGGCGACTCAACTTACCCTGTCCCTATGCTCAATTTACCCCATAACCGGGGTAAGTTGTGCCAAGAGTCCACTTTTCTTGGATAAGCTATGTTTTCAAAACTGTTATGTTCCTAATTTTTTGTAAACTCAGTGTATGTAGATGTCGTTGTTAGAAAGAATACTATATTTCCCTTGAAGTAGTGATGCTGAATGTAAAAAATGGCTCAGCTTACTCCACTCTCCCCTATCAGAGAGGAAGAGGTGAAGTGAGAGGGTCCACTCCCGTCAAAATGTGTCCATGCGGGAATACAGTGAAAGGCAGACCGCCTGCCTTTAGGACAAGGACTCCCATTGTTAGGGCAGAGACAAGATCATGGCCTTTTCTCAATAGGATTTGCTCAACTCCTGCGTCCTCTCTCCTCCGTCCTCTCGTGCGTCCTTTTGAAAAGGGTCAAAGGTAATTGAGGACAGGTGGCGAGGAGAGGGAACGTGGACAAAAATGCGCTTGTATGAAATGAGACTCTCCTCCACTCGCACGTCATCAGGCAAATGACGTTTACAAGGGTGGATCCCAAAATAAATGTGTAAAGTGATCCAAACTAATGAAGTTAGTTGTGCAAGACATTTTATAGATAAAACGATAAATAGCATATTGTTTTTAAATGTGTGCATGATTTTCCCCTCTGACAAAACAAGAGCTGATTCAAAGGGTGTGTGGCAGATTTAAAAAATCTTCTGTGAAGGACTCAGGTAGGATTATAAAGAATGATAGAGAGTGCATCCCTATATACTTCCCATTATGGTGACTGTGAGCACATGGGCAGCGCCATTGAGGCAATCTCCATTTTGAAATAGTCAATTTCCTTCTTCATGATTGGCTGATCCCTCCTGATGACCCGGTTGGACATGACTCCAACAGGGTCATCAGGAGGAATTAACCAATGGCGCTGCCCATGCTAAAACGACCTTTTGGCCACTAGAGGGCTCTATCATTCTCTATGGGTAGGATACGCATGACTATCCTTGATGAAAGGTGGCTATCGAGGAGGGGAGGACACTCTTCTGTTCACCTACTAACAAATTGAGATCTCCTCGACCACTTATCGGTTTCCGGGTCACGGAGGAGAGAGGACGGAGGAGAGAGGGTGGGAGACAGACTTTTGCCCAAATGAGAAAAGGCTAATCTCGTTATTATATACAGTATCTCTGCCGGTATTCAACTCTACTGTGCATTCCCACTTCCTGGTCACCTGTCCATACTGTCCTGTGACCCATGACTAGTGACTCATGACCCAAAATATAGTGCCCTCTAGTCTAGTGTAATTATGTGGACTATACAAAGACAGAAAACACAACACAACAACCACATAGGAATGCCTGTATTGTAGCCAGAGCCAGAGCCACAGATAATGGCCAGAGGTCCAGCGGAGCCAACAAGCCCATTAGCTGTTAATGCATCCAGCCAACCAGGACACCCTGACCCCACAGTACTACAGTACTGCCCATCACTTTATCCTGGATCTGATTTCATAAAGCTCCTCTCTTCTCTCTCATCTCTGGCTCCACTCCTCTTCTCTCTTTTTGTATCTATTCTCCCAACTCCGCTCCTCTCTTCACATCTCCTTTATTCTCTTCTCTTACATTGACATTTTAGTCATTTAGCAGACGCTCTTATCCAGTCGATTTACAGGAGCAATTAGGGTTAAGTGCCTTGCTCAAGGGCACATCAACAGATTTTTCACCTAGTTGGGTTGGGAATTCAAACCAGCGACCTTTCGGTTACTGGCCCAATGCTATTTTACCGCTAAGCTACCTGCCGCCCTCTCCCAGCTCTTCTCCTTTCCTCTCTCCTCTCCTCCCAACTCCTCTCCCTTTCCTTTCCTCTCCTCCCCACTCCACTCCTCAATACCATCAAGATACGCTTTCCATGAAGCTATGAGGGAACTGTTTATCCTTGCAGGACATCCAGAAGTGAAACTCTGAAATGATGATCAGGTAACAGAGGTGTAATGGACCCTAGACACACACACACAGTAATCCATACAGGGTGTCCTGAAGTGGACATTGACTCAATCTGTGGGTGAAATTGTTTTCTACCTCATCTGTGATCTCTGATTTCACTGGATCCTCTCTACTAAGTGGACTGGATGCATTAGGGCCGGAGAGGAGCGTGTATCAGAGTGGTCTTAAAAGGAAACATGAAAACCCAGAATATGTCCCAAATGGCACCCTATACCTTATATAGTGCACTACTTTTGACAAGGGCCCATAGGTCTATGGTCAAAAGTAGCGCACTATATAGGGAATAGGGTGCCATTTGGCAGGTATACAATGTTATAAACCCAAGACAGCTTCCCCATTGTCAGCTGTCTGCCCTGGTGTAGAGGGACAGTGACACGTAGCCGACAACCCTTGTATGGAAGTGCCACCTATCGGGTTCTAGACCTCAAAACAAAACATATATCTGGACTGGTGAGTGTGAAAGGAGAGTGCTACTCTGACTGCAGTAATTTAGAGGCAGAGAAGAAAGGGTGAAAGTCTAATCTCTACATAGAGTAATGGTCCTGAAAATGCCCTTTGATGCCTGATAATGCTCTCTCCCCTCTTTCTCTGAGTCTTTCTTTCTCACTCACTCTTTCTCTCCCTCTATCTCTCACTCTGCTCTTTTTCTCTGCTTCTTTACTCTCTCTCTCTGTGAGTCGTGCTGCGGTGGAGTAGAGACGTATCACGTTACAGCAAATGAAAGTAGTCTGTACTGCTAGCAGGGTGTGTAAATTCCACACCTGTCCCGTCCCATCCGCCCTCCCTCGCTCCCTCTTTCGCTTTCATCTTATCTCTCTTTCCCTCTCTCTTGCATCTTCTATCTCTTTCTCACACACAGACTCTTTAACACACCCTCACACATACTTCATAAGGCAGAGCTTTAAGGAGCATAATTTTCCCTTGCAACAGGACACAGAGGTAATACATCTGAGGTTTGACACTGTCCTGATCCACAGTCAACTCCTCACACCTGGTGAGTTTTTATTCCATTCCTTTCTTATCCAATACCTTATCTGTATTATTAAATACAGTAGGTCTGATGTCTTTACCAATGGAATGAGACCAATTCAGCTCAGAGTTATGTAATAATGTTAAAAATAATGCAAGCAATGCCAAATAGTAAATACATGCAGTATAGAATTTCTGAAGAATTTGTCACCAAAGCAGAAGAATGCCATTACTGTCAACGCACTACAGCAACAGCAAAAACTCATTATTTATAATGGTTCCATATCTTTGTAACACTACTGTCTATTGAGCTGAGACGGTTGGTCCTATTTACTTAGTTTCAATCTCAGGATCTTGCCTCACAAAGATGGCAGCAGTCTTTTCTTCTCCTGAGAGGAGCAGCAGTGACATAATGACAGTCGGACAGGTAACTGACTTCTGACATGGATACTATTGAAACTAATCCAACTCCGAGTCTGAATCATGTTTACAATGTTTATGCTGTTGCATTGAAACCAAATTTACTTATTTAACATCTGCAATTTCTTACATAAAGAAACAAAGATGAATAGAGGAAAATGCCAACAGAACCAACTGAAATCATGTCATCTATACGTCTGCCCACATGGCTTATCACTCACTATAGGCAGTATGACCACAAAGACATCAATAAGAAGAGGATTGTTACAGGTATATGACACCTGCTCTCAAAGTATTATGGCATCTTAATAGGCTTGGTGGATCCGTGGGAGTAGTATAACATTCCTGCGGCGTATACTATTTTGACAAAGTCCCCTCCCCTGGTGTGTTTGACCGACACCAGCTCAGCGCATGTGTGTGTGTGTGTATGTGTGTGTGTGCATACGTGCATCTGCATGTGTGTGCGTGCATGCGTATTTGTGCTAGCTTGTGTGTTTGACTGACACCAGCTCAGCATGAGTGAGTGAGTGTCTAGGACTCCAGTTGAAATAACTTCAACGTGAGAGTTGTTGTTCCAGTGAAGCAATGCGGTGATGTCATGACATCTCCATTCGGCTGGTTAACAGTGTATTAGGTTACATCCCAAATGGGACCCTATTCCCTACCTAGTGCACTTCTTTTAACCAGGGACCATAGGGCCCTGGTCAAAAGTAGTGCACTATATAAAGAATAGGGTACCATTTCGGAAGTTACCTTTGTCTGTAAGCAGATCCTCCTGTCCTGAGGCTCAGGCACACTATCTGAGAACAAACACCCAGCTAGGAGACTCTGTCCTCCTCACACCCAGGTCCCAGGAGACAGGGAAAATACCCATCCAGTGAAAAGACAGAAGATACATATTTACATCTAATCCCTCCCTCCACTTTTGGAAAATAATGCTTTTTTTCTGGGATGACATAATCTAAGAGTTTTATGAATACCCGCATGAAGTTATAGAATCAGTATTCATGCAAAACCATTTGTGTAATACAGAAGGTTAGTGTAATGGATTAAATTGGTTTTATGTTAACCATTTGTAATACTGTGTCCAATGCTCTATGTATCCTCTACTACAGCACTGACTATAACACTGCATCCTTTCTGGTATTGTCCTTGTGTATGATGTGAATGATGGGGAATCTCTCTTTTCCTCTATAGGCTGGAGCAAACGGGTGCTATACTTTCTGAAGATACAGAACTTAGCTTATTGGTGAGCATTGAGCTAAAATGATTTGTTCACAGTGGCTAAGTTCAGTGTCTGGAATGAAAACCATTTTCTAGCATACCAGGGTGTCTTACCTGCCACTTGGGAGGTGGGAAAGAAGGGACGAGAAGAGGACATGGAGGACAGAATCCTGTGGCTGGAAAGGACAATCTGGAGGCGAATGAAATGCACACCTATTTAGGCAGCTGGCTAGCAGAGTAGAACACTTGAAAAAGAAAAGGTGAGCCACACACTCTAGGAGTGCAGATCCAATAATGGAAAGGACAGGCCACCTGTAAAATGAACAGGAATGTTCTTTAAAAGACGTGCATGTTCCGACACACATGGGAAGATTACCCTAGATCTGTACCTAGGGGAAACTTCACTCCGGTGCCTGGAACCAGTGTGTGTGTGTGTTATAGAACGTGTAGTTCAGGGCTGTGTACTCCGGTGCCTACTGATCTGGAATCAGTGTGTGTTTGTTGACTACTGGCTCAGTTCAGCAGGAACAGGAGTGGCGCCCAATGTGACATCATCATCTTCATCATCATTATCATCATCACTATCTTCATCATCATGTTGTCATCATCATGTTGTGCAATGTTCGACAATGCATGAAACAGCTATAAACATGTAATAAAAATACCAACACAATAGACCTATGTAATAAATATGCCAACACCTGTCTTGTCTAGTTCTGTCCAGTGTCCCAGGCAACCCAGCTGTCTAGTGAGACTACAGTAAAAAAAAATTAACTTCTCATCTTGATTGTGAAGCACAGAGCCAACACAGTTGTAATATAATACAGTTGTAAAGAAAGTGTCTGCATATGTGTCCTTTAAGTAACTGTTGCCAGTCAGTGCAAGGCGTAACAAAGAGTCAAACAATAAACAGGATAATGTTACACCTGGAAGGAACCTAATCTACAGAACACAACAACCAAAGATTAAACTGATTGGTATTACATACAAAAGGACTTGGTGGGTTCAAAGAAAGCTTTGACATCATACTGAGTTTGTGTCACTTACCATGTTGAATTGAAATTAAACATATCTTTGTGGAAAAATACTTCAGATTCTGTGTCTAAATGCACTATTTGATTACTAGAGGAGCAGTGGAAGTACGGAAAATGATATTGCAGTTAAGTCATTATATCTGACTTTTTATTTCATTGCATACATTTATGAATGAATGATACTAATTGCTGTAGGCCTAGGCTAGTTACGTCATTCTCACTAACCCACTGATAAAACATACTGTATATTGTGGGTGTTCTTATCCCTCCCGTTGTCCTAGGGTCAAAATGACCCGCCACTGTGTTGAACCAACTTTATTTAATTTTTATATTTTGGGGATCATTTGTGAGAAGGAGGCAGTGAGACTTTAAAGAAAGTATCACTGCCTCCTTCTCACAAATGATCCAAAAAATATAAAAATTAAATACAGTTGGTTCAACACAGTGGCGGGTCATTTTGACCCTAGGACAACGGGAGGGTTAAACATTTACATTTGATGGTGGTCTAAACACGTACATAAAAATAAATTGGGTCAATCAATCAAATCTTTCAATCCCAAAGAGACAGTAATAGTGTTAAAACGCATAGGCCTATGTTAAAGAAAAGAACGCGTGTTGTCAATCATCCGATTTGGCAATGTAAGTAATAGACTTTAGGTCGGTTAACGTTGAAAGATCTTTAGTTGACCGAGTTTCAAGGTCCATTGCTGTTTTGTTGACGAAGCAAGACTCGCTCATGATCAGAAGGGTATGATGCCGCGTTCACGTTCTGGTCGGAACTAGGAAACTCGAAAATGTCCGACTTGCTAATTGGCTGAACGCAGCACGTGAATAACTATATCCAGTTAGCAAGTCGAACATTTTCGAGTTTCCAAATTGCGACTTGTACATGAACGCAGCATGTCACCCGCACCTAACCCTTTGATGAAAGCACGTGGACAGAAGATATAGGAAGTTACAATTCGCAAGAACGAGAAAAAAACTTGTCAAGAAGATTTTCGATGACCATTCAAGTTGCATTAAATGTCAGGCGTCCAGTCACTGCCAATCGACTAAAGTATTGTTGCTTTTATTTGTATATTTTGCAATAAGGACGGGAACACCTTTTTTCGATCACGTTTCAGTTGCGCAGGTTAACTAGTTTTCTTATCAACTTGTTTTGTAATACTGGTGGAAAAGGGAGCTTCCCTGTTGTCAATAATGTTCATATGTACAGGATTAAAATAAATGGACCGTCATGCCAGGTGAGGAATAACATTTTATTAGTATTTATGTGGTTAATGTTAGGTGTTAAGTGAGTTTGTGGATGTATAGGCTACTGTATGCAATGTCTGGTTGTAGCCAATACTCACACAATACTACAGTAGTCAAACTAATGGAGTCCCACCTCTTCCCTGGTGAATTCCACAGGTGTAAACTCTGAGCCAGGTATAAGAAATAAAACTGTACTTCATATGGCCACCAGATGGTGGTCTAAACCCGTACATGCAAATAAAATCGTTAAATCCCAGAGACAGTAATAGCTGTTAAAACGCATAGGCTTTTGGTAAATAAAAACAACGCGTGTTGTCAGTTATTCTATTTGGCAATGTAAGTAAAAGCTTTTGGTCGGTTAACGTTGATAGAACTTTAGTTGACCAAGTTTGTTGCCATTTCTGGTTTATTGAAGAAACAGACGCGCTCATGATTAAAAGGGAATGATGCCGCGTTCAGGTCCTGGTCGGAACTAGGAAACTCGGAAATGTTCGACTCGCTTACTCAGTGGTTCCCAACCAGGGGTACTAGGACCCCTGGGGTACTTAGCCTCTCCACAGGGGGTACTTGACAAGACTCATGAGACCATAGGTCTACTGGTAAAATGCACATGAGGGAGTACTTAAGGGGTACTCCGACCAAAGCAAAATGCAGTTGTTGGGTACAGTAACCGAAAAAGGTTGGGAACCACTGTGCTAACTGGTTGAACGCGGCACTTAAATAACTACATCCAATTAGCGAGTCCAAACTTTTCGAGTTTTCAAATTGCGACTAGCAAGTGAACGCAGCATGTCACCCGCACCCAACCAATCAGAAGATGTAGGAAGTTACAATTCACAAGAACGAGAAACTTGTCAAGAAGATTTTCGATGACTATTCAAGTTACATTAAATCTCAAGAGTCCAGTCACTGCCAACTGACTAAAGTATTGTTGCTTTTATTTGTATATTTTGCAATAAGGACGGGAACACCTTTTTCGCTCAAAAATAAATGGACCCTAATTAACGAAATTAAACTACATTCTTTAGTAAGTACCGTACGTATTTTTTACATATTATCCAAAAGGTTGTTGCATGGAAGCCTTTTGCCTAGCGTATTTACTTCACACAAAGTCTCCATAAATTCAAAGCACACGCTTAATTGACACTGCCGGACTGCACACAAGACGCGAATTCAGTTTAGAGTTCCTATCAAAACTGAAAATGTGATTCTGGTCCGTCCGAAGCACAGTGAGCTGAATCCAGAGCCCAGGCCTGGTCCGACATCACAGAAATTAAATGACCACCAAACCCCAAAAAAGCCCGATTTCTAGAAAACAGTAGGCTATATTGATTTTAAACTGGTGTTGAGAATAACGTGGAAGAGGCTAGTGACAGCGGAGTGAGGAGATGAGGAAATAGCCATTGGGCCTAGAAAAAGCGCAGAGAACGGAAAACTCACCTTAGTTATGATCAACTGAATGGTGAAAATATTGGAATAAAGTAGGCTAAAGCAATTATAGACATGTAAAAAATTATTGAAACTCCCAAAGTCATATCCAACAGTTATATACGAATTTAAAGCAATTGTGTGTGTGGTCACCTAGATTATCATTTGAGCATCGTTTTGATTGGGACAGCGCCATCGGGCTGCTTTGAGACTAGTGTGGGGGCTCGTCTAGATACATCAATCAACGTCAGATTTCTATTTTCACTTAATCTCTGTTTAGATATTTGGTAACAATTAGGCTGGGGAAATGTTATCTAAGTTGAGGTGAGTGCTAATGATACTCTTTATTGTAGTTTGCACATTTTATTAGCTGATCAGAACATTTTACTAGCATGTTATAGAAGTGGATTTTGCTCTTCACTCGTGTAGTAGCCTGTCCTACTCCCGACCAAAGCCTGTGACTTGTCTGATAATCAATCAAAGTGATTTCGTTTCACTCAATCTCTGTCTGTATATTTGGTTAATTGATCTCTGGCTGGACAAGTGGAAGTGGTAGCTTATTTATTCATTTGCTCATCTATCACTAATCAGAAACATTTCGCATGCAATAACGTAGCCTAAACAAGTGTATTATTAATATTGATTCGCGTAGTAGCCTTCTATAGCCCTATATAGAGCCTAGGCTATTTTCCTATTGTCCCAATCCCACTGAAACCCCAAATCCTGACTCCTGTCTCGCATGAAATCCAATTTCCTCTCTTCATCTCCCCGTTATTCATGAGCTGATCTGCTGTCTGTATAATCAACTTGATTTTGCCAAATAGAAGATATTCTTTCATTCGTTGGAGGTTATCTAGCGAGCTTAGCAACTTTGGTCATTTGATTCGATAACGCTATGGGCTCCCGAGTGGCGCAGCGGTCTAAGGCACTGCATTTCAGTGCTAGAGGTGTCACTGCAGACCCTGGTTTGATCCCGGGCTGTATCTCAACCGGCAGTGATCGGGAGTCCGATAGGGCGGCGCACAATTGGCCCAGCGTCGTCTGGGTTAGGGGAGGCCTGGGTAGGCGTCATTGTAAATAAGAATTTGTTCTTAACTGACTTGCCTAGTTAAATAAAGGTTAAATAAAATAAAAATAGCCTACTCGGGGTGCGCTCTGTGCCGAGATAGTCTAGACCTACTGCTGAAATGCGCTGAATTAATTAGTATTTGTATTTATTATGGATCCTGGGGTCCAGCAAAATTAAGGCAGTTATACATTTAAAAAACATAACAGATTTCACAACATATTAAGTGTGTGCCCTCAGTAAGGCCTCTGCTCTACTACCACCACATATCTATAACACAAAATCCATGTGTACATGTGTGTATAGTTCGTATGTTATTGTGTGTGTGTATGCATCTGTCTATGTTTGTGTTGCTTCAAAGTCCCCGCTGTTCCATAAGGTGTATTTTTATCTGTTTTTTTTTATATAATTTTACTGCTAGCATGAGTTACTTGATGTGGAATAGAGTTCCATGTAGTTATGGCTCTATGTAGTACTGTGCGCCTCCCATAGTCTGTTCTTGACTTGGGGACTGTGAAGAGACCTCTGGTGGCATGTCTTGTGGGGTATGCATGGGTGTCCGAGCTGTGTGCCAGTAGTTCAGACAGACAGCTCGGTTCATTCAACATGTCTATACCGCTCACAAATACAAGTAGTGATGAAGTCAATCTCTCCTCCACTTTGAGCCAGGTGAGATTGACATGCATATTATTAATGTTAGCACTCTGTGTACATCTAAGGGCCAGCCATGCTGCCCTGTTCTGAGCAAATTGCAATTTTCCTAAGTCCTTCTTTGTGGCACCTGACCACACGACTGAACAGTAGTCCAGGTGCGACAAAACTATGGCCTGTAGGACCTGCCTTGTTGATAGTGCTGTTAAGAATACAGAGCAGCGCTTTATTATAGACAGACTTTTCCCCATCCTAGCTACTGTTGTATCAATATGTTTTGACCATGACAGTTTACAATCCAGGGTTACTCCAAACAATTTAGTCTCCTCATCTTGCTCAATTTCCACATTATTCATTACAATATTTAGTTGAGGTTTAGGGTTTAGTAAATAATTTGTCCCAAATACAATGCTTTTAGTTTTAGAAATATTTAGGACTAACTTATTCCTTGCCACCCATTCTGAAACTATCTGCAGCTCTTTTATAAGTATTGCTGTCATTTCAGTCGCTGTAGTAGCTGATGTGTATAGTGTTGAGTCATCCGCATACATAGACACACTGGCTTTACTCAAAGTAAGTAAAGGGTCTGAATACTTATGTTAATGTTATATTTCAGATTATATATTTTTTTTAAATAAATTTGCAAAAATGTCTAAACCTGTTTTTGCTTTGTCATTATGGGGTATTGTGTGTAGATTGATGAGGGTGAAAAACAATTTAATCAATTTTAGAATAAGGCTGTAACGTAACATAATGTGGAAAAAGTCAAGGGGTCGAAATACTTTCCGAAGGCACTGTATATACAGTGGCTTGCGAAAGTATTCACCCCCCTTGATTTACACAACATGCCTACCACTTTAAATATGCAAAATATGTTTTCTTGTGAAACAAAGAAACAAGAAATAAGACAAAAAAACAGCACTTGAGCGTGCATAACTATTCAACTATTCATAGTCAATACTTTGTAGAGCCACCTTTTGCAGCAATTACAGCTGCAAGTCTCATGGGATATGTCTCTATAAGCTTGGCACATCTAGCCACTGGGATTTTTTCCCATTCTTCAAGGCAAAACTGCTCCAGCTCCTTCAAGTTGGATGGGTTCCGCTGGTGTACAGCAATCTTTAAGTCATACCTCAGATTCTCAATTGGATTGAGGTCTGGGCTTTGACTAGGCCATTCCAAGACATTTAAATGTTTCCCCTTAAACCACTCGAGTGTTGCTTTCGCAGTATGCTTAGGGTCATTGTCCTGCTGGAAGGTGAACCTCCGTCCCAGTCTCAAATCTCTGGAAGACTGAAACAGGTTTCCCTCAAGAAGTTCCCTGTATTTAGCGCCATCCATCATTCCTTCCATTCTGACCAGTTTCCAAGTCCCTGCCGATGGAAAAATGGTGTTCTCGGGGTGATGAGAGGTGTTGGGTTTGCGCCAGACATAGCGTTTTCCTTGATGGCCAAAAAGCTCAATTTTAGTCTCATTTGACCAGAGTACCTTCTTCCATATGTTTGGGGAGTCTCCCACATGGCTTTTGGCAAACACCAAACATGTTTGCTTATTTTTTTCTTTAAGCAATGGCTTGTTTCTGGCCACTCTTCCGTAAAGCCCAGCTCTGTGAAGTGTATGGCTTAAAGTGGTCCTATGGACAGATACTCCAATCTCCATTGTGGAGCTTTGCAGCTCCTTCAGGGTTATCTTTGGTCTCTTTGTTGCCTCTCTGATTAATGCCCTCCTTGCCTGCTCCGTGAGTTTTGGTGGGCGGCCCTCTCTTGGCATGTTTGTTGTGGTGCCATATTCTTTCCATTTTTAAATAATGGATTTAATGGTGCTCCTTGGGATGTTCAAAGTTTCGGATATTTTTTTAGAACCCAACCCTGATCTGTACTTCTCCACAACTTTGTCCCTGACCTGTTTGGAGAGTTCCTTGGTCTTAATTGTGCCCCTTGCTTAGTGGTGTTGCAGACTCTGATGCCTTTCAGAACATGTGTATACAGTGAGGGAAGAAAGTATTTGATCCCCTGCTGATTTTGTATGTTTGCCCACTGACAAAGACATGATCTGTCTATAATTTTAATGGTAGGTTTATTTGAACAGTGAGAGACAGAAGAACAACAAAAAATCCAGAAAAACGCATATCAAAAATGTTAAATTGATTTTGCATTTTAATGAGGGAAATAAGTATTTGACCCCTCTGCAAAACATGACTTAGTACTTGGTGACAAAACCCTTGTTGGCAATCACAGAGGTCAGACATTTCTTGTAGTTGGCCACCAGGTTTTCACACATCTCAGGAGGGATTTTGTCCCGCTCCTCTTTGCAGATCTTCTCCAAGTCATTAAGGTTTCGAGGCTGACGTTTGGCAACTCAAACCTTCAGCTCCCTCCACAGATTTTCTATGGGATTAAGGTCTGGAGACTGGCTAGGCCACTCCAGGACCTTAATGTGCTAATTCTTGAGCCACTCCTTTGTTGCCTTGGCCGTGTGTTTTGGGTCATTGTCATGCTGGAATACCCATCCACGACCCATTTTCAATGCCCTGGCTGAGGGAAGGCGGTTCTCACCCAAGATTTGACGGTACATGGCCCCGTCCATCGTCCCTTTGATGCGGTGAAGTTGTCCTGTCCCCTTAGCAGAAAAACACCCCCAAAGCATAATGTTTCCACCTCCATGTTTGACGGTGGGGATGGTGTTCTTGGGGTCATAGGCAGCATTCCTCCTCCTCCAAACACGGCGAGTTGAGTTGATGCCAAAGAGCTCCATTTTGGTCTCATCTGACCACAACACTTTCACCCAGTTCTCCTCTGAATCATTCAGATGTTAATTGGCAAACTTCAGACGGGCATGTACATGTGCTTTCTTGAGCAGGGGGACCTTGCGGGCGCTGCAGGATTTCAGTCCTTCAAGGCGTAGTGTGTTACCAATTGTTTTCTTGGTGACTATGGTCCCAGCTGCCTTGAGATCATTGACAAGATCCTCCCGTGTAGTTCTGGGCTGATTCCTCACCATTCTCATGATCATTGCAACTCCACGAGGTGAAATCTTGCATGGAGCCCCAGGCCGAGGGAGATTGACAGTTATTTTGTGTTTCTTCCATTTGCGAATAATCGCACCAACTGTTGTCACCTTCTCACCAAGCTGCTTGGCGATGGTCTTGTAGCCCATTCCAGCCTTGTGTAGGTCTACAATCTTGTCCATGACATCCTTGGAGGGCTCTTTGGTCTTGGCCATGGTGGAGAGTTTGGAATCTGATTGATTGCTTCTGTGGACAGGTGTCCTTCATACAGGTAACAAGCTGAGATTAGGAGCACTCCCTTTAAGTGTGTGCTCCTAACCTCAGCTCGTTACCTGTATAAAAGACACCTGGGAGCCAGAAATCTTTCTGATTGAGAGGGGGGTCAAATACTTATTTCCCTAATTAAAATGCTAATCAATTTATAACATTTTAGACATGCGTTTTTCTGGATTTTGTTGTTGTTATTCTGTCTCTCACTGTTCAAATAAACCTACCATTAAAATTATAGCCTGATCATTTCTTTGTCAGTGGGCAAACGTACAAAATCAGCAGGGGATCAAATACTTTTTTCCCTCACTGTATATACTGACACTTAGATTGCACACAGGTGGACTTTATTTAACTAATTATGTGATTTCTGAAGGTAATTGGTTGCACCAGATCTTATTTAGGGGCTTCATAGCAAAGGGGGTGAATACATATGCACGCACCACTTTTCCGTTATTAATTTTTTCGAAATGTTTGTAAGAAGTTTTAAAAAAATTTATTTATTTTTTTTCACCAATTTGGACTATTTTGTGTATGTCCATTACATTAAATCCAAATAAAAAGCCATTTAAATTACAGGTTGTAATGCAACAAAATAGGAAAAACGCCAAGGGGAATGAATACTTTTGCAAGGCACTGTACATACATACATACATGCATGCATGCATTGTTAACACTTTCCGATATTTATGTGCATGTCTCTAACAGGGTTGAAATATTATTTTGTGAACAATCTGCCTATAATAATTAGGATATAAATGCCTGAGCTTGACCAATATGCTTTTCTGAAAGTCAAACATGACCTTTTTCGGATAGAATACTCAAAAAAAAGTATTTTATTTTTTTCTCTCCCAAAAGTTATGAGGTCCAAAAGGCACCGGAGAGTAAGAATGACTCAGCTGTTGAATCTCGTTGTCACTGGACAAAATATTATATTGTAGGGAATGGGGATTAGGGATGTCGTGGGAAAGTTGGTTGCACTGAGGGAATAGAGGTTATTGTCTTAGTGGAACAAATACTGTAGAAAACATTTGTAACCTTTTCTGGTGTCTGCATGCATATAGGCTCGACAGACAAGTATGCACTCACTTCTCTTGGAAGCTGGGTTAATTTGTTGTGTAGTGTCTCCCTTCCCTCACTGCTTCAGTGGAGCTCTATACTGTATAGATACAGTATCCTATTAAATCTCTGCGACTATCAATGGCTGAGCAGATTTATGCTTAAATTAAAGTGGAGAATTGTTATTATAATTCAATGCCACTTTTAAATTCTGATAAATATGGATTTACCGTCATGCAAATACTTTACTTAGATTGCCAGTCTAATGCCATTTGTAATGTTAACAGTGCATTCGGAAAGTATTCAGACCCCTTCACTTTTTCAACATTTTGTTACGTTACAGCCTGATTCTAAAATGTATTACATTAATTGTTTTCGTAATCAATCTACACAATACCCCATAATGACAAAGCGAAAACAGGTTTTTAGTGTGTGTTGTGTGTTGATTAATGAGGAAAAAACCCAATTTAATCAATTTTAGAACAAGGCTGTAACGTAACAAAATGTGGAAAAAGTGAAGGGGTCTGAATGCTTTCCGACTGCACTGTATCTCCCATACTCCTCCCTGACTCTACCGCATTCTTCTCTCTCTCTCCCTGCCCAGTGGTTACATCCTGATTTGGGAGGGCAGTGCCAGTGAGGTATGCTGGAGAGGTCCTTTGTGTGTCAGCCAGCAGGATGAGTGTGTCTGACGGTGTGGTAGGAGCAGCCATCCTGGATGTAGATCAACAACAACAACAGCAGCCGCAGGCCGTCTTCCTCCAGATCTACCCACGTCTGTCCCAGGACACAGCAGCATGTTGTACCCTCCAGGTCAGCCCAGGGGCCACGACGGCCACGGTTATCCAGAAAGCAGGGGCCACTCTGGGCCTGGACATGGCCAGGCCGTACGCCCTGCTAGAAGTCAGGCAGGCTGAAGGGGAGGAGAGGAGGCTAGGGGACACTGAGATGCCTGTGGAGAGGGTGTTGCTTTGGCCCCCAAGGGCCAGAGAACGGCATCCCCAGGAGAAGGGGTATTACTTCATCCTCCAAGCCCAGGGAGGAGAAGGGGCTCTGGGGTCAGGGAGGGGCGGTGGTGGGGTACCTTCACTAGAGGACTATGATGACCTGTGCTGCCTCTCCACCCTGACTGAGGACACTATCCTGGCCGCCTTGCGCCTGCGCTTCTACAAACACAACATCTACACGTACGCTAGGGGCATCCTGGTGGCAATTAACCCCTTCAAGTTCCTGCCCATCTACAACCCTAAGTACATCACGATGTACAACAACCAGCCACTTGGGAAATTAAGCCCTCATATCTTTGCAATGGCGGACGTGGCGTACCACACCATGCTGAAGCAGCAGATGAACCAGTGTGTGGTGATATCAGGGGAGAGCGGATCAGGGAAGACCCAGAGTACCAATTTCCTGATTCACTGTCTGACGGCGTTGAGTCAGAAGGGCTACAGCAGCGGGGTGGAGGGGACCATACTGGGAGCTGGGCCTGTGCTGGAGGTAAGAGTGAGAGGGTGTGTGTTGGGGGGGGTTAGTCCTGCTACAGAAGCGCCATTCCTTTATCTCCAGAGAAGGTTTCATTTCGGCATTTAAAAAGCTGTTGTTATGAGTTTCTCTGGTATCAAGTAATTCAAGATGCAATAATATACTTAAACAATTATATGGAGAGTTGATACAAAGTATTTAATAGATATGGTACCGAATTCAACATAACAAGCGGCACGTGAGTGGCCTCTTGCTCTTTTGAATGATATACATAGAAAATGTCTCAGTTTATATACTGCTTTGCAATCCAATTCTAGCCCACAGTTGCCAACCATTATTGGGTGTCTCTCCCAACTACAATAGTATCATCTTGCAACCCAGTCAGCTTGCACCCCAGTCAGGACATTCCATCACGTACTCATTCTAAGATTAACACAAGTGGGCTCCCTAGACCTCCTGTAACGCAGACTTTCTGGCACCCACCAGTGACATAAATAAATGGAATGTCCTCATCCTCAGAATCCTATGTAACACGTAATATCAAACAGATTAACAAATCCTGTGTAAACCCGTCATATCAGCCATAGTGTACCCTTGGATACCAACTGCGGTAGATATACACTACATTAACAAAAGTATGTGGACACCTGCTCGTCAAACGTCTCATTCCAAAATCATGGGCATTAATATGGAGTTGGTTGCCTCTTTGCTGCTATAACAGCCTCCATTCTTCTGGGAAGGCTTTCCGCTAGATGTTAGAACATTGCTGCGGGGACTTGCTTCCATTCAGCCACGAGCATTAGTGAGGTCGGGCACTGATGTTGGGCCTGTTTCGCAGTCGGCGTTCCAATTCATTCCAAAGGTGTTCGATGGGGTTGAGGTCAGGGCTTGGTGCAGGCCAGTCAAGTTTTTCCACACCGATCTTGACAAACCAATTTTGTATGGACCTCGCTTTGTGCACGGGGGCATTGCAATGCTGAAACAGGAAATGTCTTCCCCAAACTGTTGCCACACAATTGGAAGCACAGAATTGTCTAGAATGTCATTGTATGCTGTAGCCTTAAGATTTATCTTCACTGGAACTAAAAGGCATAGCCCGAACCATGAAAAACAGCCCCAGACCATTATTCCTCCTCCACCAAACTTTACAATTGGCACTATGCATTCGGGCAGATAGCGTTCTCCTGGCATCCGCCAAACCCAGATTCATCCTTCGGACTGCCAGATGAAGTGTGATTCATCACTCCAGAGAACGCGGTTTCACTGCTCCAGAGTCCAATGGCAGCAAGTTTACACCACTCCAGCCAACACTTGGCATTGGGCATGGTGATCTTAGGCTTGTGTGCGGCTGCTCGGCCATGGAAACCCATTTCATGAAGCTCCCGAAGAGCAGTTCTTGTGCTGACATTGCTTCCAGAGGCAGTTTGCAACTCTGTAGTGAGTGTTGCAACCGAGGACAGATGATTTTTAACACGTTTCAGCACTCGGCGGTCTCGTTCTGTGAGCTTGTGTGGCCTACGGCTGAGCCATTGTTGCTCCTAGACATTTCCACTTCACAATAACAGCACTTACAGTTGATCTGGGCAGCTCTAGCAGGGCAGAAAGTTGACGAACTGCCTTGTTGTGTGCTTAATTTTATACACCTGTCAGCAACGGGTGTGGCTGAATTTGCCGCATCCACTCATTTGAACTGGTGTCCACATACTTTTGTAAAAATAGTGTAACTTCATCCCCCGGACCTAGCGGTCATACATACAGTACGTAATAAGACCATTATTCTTCATTGTGAGTTGAGGTGGAATTTTGTGATTTTATTCTTATTGTTTTAACGGAAAACCAATAACAAAATTGCAGTTTAAACAAAAAGCAAAATTGTTCATTTGTCCCATCCCTACTCTGGATGTTAATAAAGCATTAGAACACTTCATAATAAAGTGAGAAGTGTTACTGAGCTAGACTTGTATCCAGAGGCGAGATCCCGGTCAGAGCTGCAGTAGTTTGAGTTTTTCTTTGGGTGAAAAGTCTTCAGATGAGAACTCGGCTCACTATGCAATAGATGAGGCACTCTAGGGCAGACAGAAAACCATGTACGTAAGTAGAAAACAAACACACACACACACACAGAGAGAGAGAGCTTACTGTTTGCACCTGAAAGTGTGGCCTCCAACCTACCCACTGCAACCACTAACGTCACAAACAATATTTAATGTTTCATTGAATAAGACCTTGTTGTTTCTCTGTTTGTTTATCACTGCTATGTTTATCACTGCAATGAGTAACCAGACAAACAGTTGTCTCTCCAGTTTTGTTTCCTATTCAGTTTTCAGGGCTAGTGAGCAAAACATTTTCTGCCAGAGCTGCATTCCAGCTGCTGAGTGAATAGTGCTCAGTCAGGATTGATGGGGGAACAGCTTTTCAGGGAAGCACGTACCACTCGTCTCTTTACCACAGACAATGACAGTGATTTCTTCTGTAACAGCCAGTCAGCCAGCTAGTCACTCTAACTCAGTTATGCTCTGGCCAATGTTCCCTCCCTCCTGGAGCAGTCCCATGCAGAAGAACTGCAAGCCCACGCGGACATGCACGAGATTGAACTTCACTAAAATGTACACTATCTGTCCTCTACTTTGGAAATTGGGATCAACATATTAACAGTCCCTTTCAATGCAACAAACCAAATCTAACTGCAAGACTGAGTTGGTGATTTTGTTGTAGGTTGAGGAGCGCATCGGAGTAACCTTATTCTATTTCACAGGCATGAGCTGTTTTTCCATCACCAGTGGTCGGAGAGTAGCCTATATGCCCATTTGAGATCACAGAACATAGCCGTGTGTGCACATTTGTTGATATTCTATCCTAGCTTGTGAGTTACTAGCCCGGTTATAGCTTATTTTGCTCAGCAATGGGGGAGTGATTGCTTCCTACAAGAGCACAAAACTTGTACATATCTAACTGTCTTTGAAAAGCAGGTCAGGTGAGCTATTGTTTGTCTTAAAGGGAAAGTGTCCTATTTTGAGACAGGCATGAAAATGCAAATAAGCCAATAGGCAGAGGGTAGCACACATTTCTGTGTGATTCTCTGTATGGTAATAATAATAATAATTATTATTATTATTATAACAATCAATTTAAAGCTGGTTCTTGCATCATCTAGCACAATACAATGAAACTTTCAGTCACCTATTTGGCCAATTGTGACAAGTAAAACATAATACCTAAAATGGTTAATGTCAAGCCAAGCATAATGTTTTTATAAAGTCTCATGGATTGTTGGCCTACATTGAACACCACATATTGGCTATTATAGGCAATATCATTACATTTACATTTTAGTCATTTAGCAGACGCTCTTATCCAGAGCGACTTACAGGAGCAATTAGGGTTAAGTGCCTTGCTCAAGGGCACATCGACAGGTTTTTCACCTAGTGAGCTCGGGGATTAGAACCAGCGACCTTTCGGTTACTGGCACAACGCTCTTAACCACTCAGCTACCTGCCGCCCCATCATAGAAGTCAACAGCTACACTACCGGTCAAAAGTTTTAGAACACCTACTCATTCAAGGGATTTTCTTTATTTTTACTATTTTCTACATTGTAGAATAATAGTGAAGACATCAAAACTATGAAATAACACATATTGAATCATGTAGTAACCACAAAAGTGTTAAACAAATCCAAATATATTTTATATTTGAGATTCTTCAAAGTAGCCACCCTTTGCCTTGATGACAGCTTTGCACACTCTTGGCATTCTCTCATCCAGCTTCACCTGGAATGCTTTTCCAACAGTCTTGAAGGAGTTCCCACATATGCTGAGCACTTGTTGGCTGCTTTTCCTTCACTCTGCGGTCCGACTCATCCCAAACCATCTCAATTTGGTTGAGGTTGGGGGATTGTGGAGGCCAGGGCATCTGATGCAGCACTCCATCACTCTCCTTCTTGGTAAAATAGCCCTTACACAGCCTGGAGGTGTGTTGGGTCATTGTCCTGTTGAAAAACAAATGATAGTCCCACTAAGCCCAAACCAGATGGGATGGCGTATCGCTGCAGAATGCTGTGGTGGCCATGCTGGTTAAGTGTGCCTTGAATTCTAAATAAATCACAGACAGTGTCACCAGCAAAGCACCCCCACACCATAACACCACCTCCTCCATGCTTTACGGTGGGAAATACACATGCAGAGATCATCAGTTCACCCACACCGCGTCTCACAAAGACACGGCGGGTGGAATCAAAAATCTCAAATTTGGACTCCAGACCAAAGGACACATTTCCACCGGTCTAATGTCCATTGCTCATGTTTCTTGGCCGAAGCAAGTCTCTTCTTATTGGTGTCCTTTAGTAGTGGTTAGTAGTGGTTTCTTTGCAGCAATTCAACCACGAAGGTCTGATTCACACAGTCTCCTCTGAACAAGTCTCTCACTGTTGCCGCTTGCTACAGACCCCCCTCAGCCCCAAGCTGTGCCCTGGACACCATATGTGAACTGATTGCCCCCCATCTATCCTCAAAGTTCGTACTGCTTGGTGACCTAAACAGGGATATGTTTAACACCCCGGCCAACCTAAAATCTAAACTAGATGCCCTCAATTTCACTTGACATTTCACTTGGTAGGGTTGTACCTACCAGGTACAACCCTACATCTGTAAACATGGGCACCCTCATAGATATCATCCTGACAAATCTACCCACTAAATACACCTCCGCTGTCTTCAACCAGGATCTCAGCGATCACTGCCTTATTGCCTGCGTCCGTAATGGGTCCGCGGTCAAACGACCACCCCTCATCACTGTCAAACGCTCCCTAAAACACTAATATAATAATAATAATAATATGCCATTTAGCAGACGCTTTTATCCAAAGCGACTTACAGTAATGCGTGCATAATTTTTTTTGTGTATGGGTGGTCCCGGGGATCAAACCCACTACCTTGGCGTTACAAGCGCCGTGCTCTACCAGCTGAGCTACAGAGGACCACACTTTAGCGAGCAGTCCTTTCTAATTGACCTAGCCCGGGTATCCTGGATGGATATCGATCTCATTCCGTCAGTAGAGGAATGCTTTCCTCTCAATCTTAAATAAGCATGCCCCGTTCAAAAAATTCAGAACTAAGAACAGATATAGCCCCTGGTTCTCCTCAGACTTGACTGCCCTTGACCAGCACAAAAATATCTTGTGGAGTACTGCATTAGCATCGAACAGCCCCCGCAATATGCAACTTTTCAGGGAAGTCAGGAACCAATATACACAATCAGTTAGGAAAGCACAAGCTAGCTTTTTCAAACAGACATTTGGATCCTGTAGCACTAACTCCAAAAGGTTTTGGGACACTGTAAAGTCCATAGAGAATAAGAGCACCTCCTCCCAACTGCCCACTGCACTGAGGCTAGGAAACACTGTCACCACCGATACATCTACAATAATCGAGAATTTCAACAAGCATTTTGACCTGGCTACCACTACCCCGGCCACCAGCTCTGCACCCTCCGCTGCAACTTGCCCATGCCCCCCCTGCTTCTCCTTTACACAAATTCAGACAGCTGATGTTCTGAAAGATTCTGAAAAATCTGGACCCCTACAAATCAGCTGGGCTAGACAATCTGGACCCTTTCTTTCTAAAATTAGCTGCCGAAATTGTCGCAACCCCTATTACTAGCCTGTTCAACCTCTTTCGTAACGTCTGAGATCCCCAGAGATTGGAAAGTTGCTGCGGTCATCCCCCTCTTCAAAGGGGATGACACTCTAGATCCAAACTGCTACAGACCTATATCCATCCTGCCCTGCCTTTCAAAAGTTTTTGAAAGCCAAGTTAACAAACAGATCACCGACTATTTCGAATCCCACCGTACCTTCTCCGCTATGCAATCCGGTTTCCGAGCTGGTCATGGGTGCATCTCAGCCACGCTCAAGGTCCTAAACGATATTATAACCGTGATCGATAAAAGACAGTACTGCGCAGCCGTCTTCATCGACCTGGCCAAGGCTTTCGACTCTGTCAACCATCGCATTATTATTGGCAGACTTGGTTTCTCAAATGACTGCCTCGCCTGGTTCACCCAACTACTTCTCAGATAGAGTTCAATGTGTCAAATCGAAAGGCCTGTTGTCTGGACCTCTGGCAGTCTCTATGGGGGTGCCTCAGGGTTCAAATCTCGGGCCGACTCTATTCTCTGTGTATATCAATGATGTTGCTCTTGCTGCTGGTGAAGCTTGGATCCACCTCTATGCGGACACCATTTTATATACATCTGGCCCTTCATTGGACACTGTGTTAACAAACCTCCAAACGAGCTTCAACGCCATACGACATTCCTTCCGTAGCCTCCAACTGCTCTTAAACACTAGTAAAACTAAATGCATGCTCTTCAATCGAACGCTGCTTGTACCCGCCCACCCGACTAGAATCACTACACTCGGCGGGTCTGACCTAGAGTATGTGGACAACTACAAATACCTAGGTGTCTGGTTAGACTGTAAACTCTCCTTCCAGACTCACATTAAGCATCTCCAATCAAAAAGTTAGATCTAGAATCGGCTTCCTATTTCGCAACAAAGCCTCCTTCACTCATGCTGCCAAACATGCCCTCGTAAAACTGACTATCCTACCGATCCTTGACTTCGGGGATGTCATTTACAAAATTGCCTCCAACACTACTCAGCAAATTGGATGTAGTATATCACAGTGCCATCCGTTTTGACACCTAAGCCCCAGATACTACCCACCACTGTGACCTGTACGCTCTTGTTGGCTGGCCCTCACTACATATTTGTCGCCAAACCCACTGGCTCCAGGTCATCTATATATCACTGCTAGGCAAATCCCTGTCTTATCTTAGCTCACTGGTCGCCATAACAACACCCACCCGTAGTCTGCGCTCCAGCAGGTATATCTCACTTGTCATCTCCAAAACTAACACCTCCTTTGGCCGCCATTCCTTCCAGTTCCAAAAATCTCTAAAGCTGAAGACTCTTATCTCCCTCACTAACTTTAGGCGTCAGTTGTCAGAGCAGCTTACCGATCACTGCACCTGTACACAGCCCATCTGTAATTAGCCCATCCAACTACCTCATCCCCATATTGTTATTTATTTTGATAATTTGCACCCCAGTATCTCTATTTGCACATAATCTTTTGCACATCTATCATTCCAGTGTTAATACGAAATTGTAACTATTTTGCACCATGGCCTATTTATTGCCTTTTCTCCATAATTTACTACATTCGCACACACTGTATATATATATTTTCTGTTGTATTTTTGACTTTATGTTTTGTTTACCCCATATGTAACTCTGTGTTGTTGTTTTTATCGCACTGCTTTGCTTTATCTTGGTCAGGTCGCAGTTGTAAATGAGAACGTTCTCAACTGGCTTACCTGGTTAAATAAAGGTGAAATAAAAAACAGTTGATGTTGAGATGTGTCTGTTACTTGAACTCTATGAAGCATTTATTTGGGCTGCAATTTCTGAGGCTGGTAACTCGAATTAACTTATCCTCTGCAACAGAGGGAACTCTGGGTCTTCCATTCCTGTGGCGGTTCTCATGAGAGCCAGTTTCATCATAGCGCTTGATGGTTTTTGCGAGTGCACTTACATTTTAGTAATTTAGCAGACGCTCTTATCCAGAGCGACTTACAGTTAGTGAGTGTATACATTATTTTTATTTTATTTTTCATACTGGCCCCCCGTGGGAATCGAACCCACAACCCTTGCTCTACCAACTGTGATACATCCCTGCCGGCCATTCCCTCCCCTACCCTGGACGACTTGTGCGCCGCCCTATGGGTCTCCCGGCTACGACAGAGCCTGGATTCGAACCAGGATCTCTAGTGACACAGCTAGCACTTCGATGCAGAGTTCTTGAAATGTTCCGTATTGACTGACCTTCATGTCTTTAAAGTTTCTCTTTGCTTATTTGAGCCTACCTTGTCACAACACAACTGATTGTCTCTAATGCATAAAGAAAGAAAGAAATTCCACAAATTAACTTTTAATAAGGCACACACCTGTTAATTGAAATGCATTCCAGGTGACTACCTCATGAAGCTGTTTGAGAGAATGGCAAGTGTGTGCAAGGCTGTCATCAAGGCAAAGGGTGAATATAAATAAATAAAATAAAATGCCATTTAGCAGACGCTTTTATCCAAAGCGACTTACAGTCATGCGTGCATAAATTTTTTTTGTGTATGGGTGGTCCCGGGGATCGAACCCACTACCTTGGCGTTACAAGCGCCGTGCTCTACCAGCTGAGCTACAGAGGACCATTTATTTGGATTTGTTTAACACTTCTTTGATTCCATATGTGTTATTTCATTGTTTTGATGTCTTCACTATTATTCTACAATGTAGAAAATAGTAAAAATAAAGAAAAACCCTTGAATGAGTAGGTGTTCTAAAACTTTTGACCGGTAGTGTATATCTATGTGAAAATGTCCCACTGGGCACAGACGTTAGTTCAACGTCTAGTTTTGATTTACATTTGGTTGAGTTGTCATCTAACGTGAATTCAACTTGAAATCAACAAAAAGTTAAACCATGTCATTGGATTTAGGATCAAAGTTGGGTGAAAAAAAATACAAAATTCCCTTGCGCTAACTTTTTTTATTGAGATTTTGTGTCAATGGCCTACACACAATACCCCATAATGTCAAAGTAGAATAATGTTTACATTATTAACGACTTACATAAGGCACAAAGTAGGGCTGTGTCCCACCCTATCCCACCTCTTCCCAAGATGCAGTCTGTTCCCATCCCTACCCAAGGTGCAGTGCAGGCCGCATCAGGTAGTTATAGCTAGATTCTTATTCTTATCTCTGTAAACAGGTCCAACAGGTTTCTTGTCTCTGTTTTCTCACTTATTTCCCGACAGACGGTTATCTCAGTTTTTCCTCTCCTAGTGTGTGTCTCGCGCTCTTGTTCACTATACTTTATTGACATGGAAAGTAAAACACTTAGATTGTCAAAGGAAACATATCGATGGTCAAAGACAGGAATATTCTAGACTGTTTGTAATTAAGCAATAGTAATAATAGTGCTAATCATGTTAACAGCAATTACAATCAGAAATGAACAATAAACATTATACTCACAAAAGTTTAGAAAGAATAGAGACATTTCAAATGTTATGTTACTGGAAATGTATGGTGCTTTAACAATGCAAATAGTTGGAAGTATGAAAGGGAAAATAAATAGACTGATGATTATAGTTTGTATTTACAATGGTGTTTGTGCTTCACTGGTTGCCCTTTTCTTGTGGCAACGGGTCACAAATCTTGCTGCTGTGATGGCACACTGATATTTCACCTAATAGATATTGGAGTTGATCAAAATTGGACTTGTTTTCAAATTCTTTGTGGGTCTGTGTAATCTGAGGGAAATATGTATCTCTAATATGGTAATACATTTGGTTAGGAAGTGCAGCTCGGTTTCCACCTCACTCACGTACTCACTTTGACCAAATGTCCATCATAGCTTGATGGTTTTCTGGTCAAGAATAAACAGTAGCCTAGTTTATATAATGTGTATTACTTCCTTTCCCCCTTCAGGGAAAATAGTTTGTCAGGAAGTCAGAGGAGCCATACAGGGTAGTTACTAACTACAGCTTTGTTTGTTTACAGTGCTTCTGCGCTCTAAGTCTTCATTAGCCGGTATTCAGTTAATGATTATCCATGATCTCATTACACTGGAAAATGGTATAACTGTGTAATTACATTGTATGCATGATGTCCAGTCATTAATGAGGATGACCATTTTCTCTTGCTCTGCAGTCTGCACTAATAAACAACCGATTTCTTCATCCCGTCCGCACCCGCAGCTTTTCATACTGCACCCTCTGGCTTTCTGTCCGACTCCCACCCGTTACCTCAAGGACTGGTCCCAAACCCAACCGCAGTCCCGCAATGTTATTTTAGGCATATGTGACGCAGCTCCCTTGCCAGCCATGGTCCCAGCAATGTTGTGCCCTATAGGCAATATCAAAAATAACCTAAGAAATAGCCTAGGTTAATTGACCAGAGATTCTCACGTGGCCCATTCTATTAAGCTATCAGTATTACTGGGCTATATCAGCCAATAGACTAGACTTAGTTTGAAGAGAGCAGAGTTGGAGAGACTTGCACTTTATCTTGAGCTCTTTTTATAGCCTACCTTTTAGGAGTGGGACGATGTTCAAATGGAGACATATGAGTGATACATTTTTATTTCTAGACAATGTAGTAAACTATTGTCTAATCATATTTAGGAAGTAATGTGATTACTCCGTGTCCCCCTCCAATCTTATTCATTATGATCTAAAAGGCTAAACTGATCCTAGAGCAGCATTCCTATTGCCTCTTATCCAGACTCCTTGCGCCGGCCAAACGTTACGGCATGCTCACGGACGTTAGTTTCTTATCCGCATTGAGTCTGGATCTGAGTACCTCCCCGACCCTTCACCGAATGCGAACACATTCGGTGCCGTCTGATTGGTCCAGAAACCTTTGGATTTGGCCAGAGCCGGAACACGCGTGGGTATAGAGGCAGTTTGAAAGTTCGTCATTGGCTTTGATACTGTGATTGGTTAGAAATGATCCCATCGATGATGACTTTGTTTTGTCAAAGGCCCCTATTGCCCCTCATCACCACAAACAACTTCAGTGATGGCAGTCTCAGACTAAAGTATGTAGCGAAACAACAGAGCAGCAGAAGAATTTAGTGTGAGTCGTCAGGCTAGCACTTCTACTCTGAGACATTTTTATTAATACAAACCCAGATTATCTACAGTGTTTTGGACAAACCTCTGGTGTCCTGATGGACTCCCCATTATGAGAGTTAATGCTATGATTGCAGGGAGCTAGGCCCCACTTCCCTCTATCTGAGAGCATACCAAAAACTACAGTCACTTCACATGGTTAGGAGACGTAGGCCTACAATAAACTTGTCATTCCAGAGTTGGCCTACAGCAAACCCTCAGGCAGTGATCATTTAGAGCTGGACATTTATTCTCTGTGAATTGTTCTTCGGTTTAGCCCCATGTCACTTCCTTGAACACAGCAGAGGCAAACAGAGATGTATGGTTAGGAGCACTATTTTTAAGAAACACACAAGACCAGGAGCTGTTGACTATATTTCTAGCAGCCAGGTCCCTATGTTTAGGGTCTAGTTCGTCATTTTCTGGGTTTGTTTCGTTTGTTTCAGAGTTCCTCTGTCCCTCACATGCGTCATAGTTCCTATTTGTGCAGAACAGAAAAGGCTATTTTTTTCTGATTTAATATCTAGGTTTGACATTTACACTTGATTTCTTTGTCAGTTAGTTGTAGTGAATTGAAAACCAGGAAAAGAGCTAAACAATAGATGGGCGATGGCACCTCGCAGTGGAGAAGAATGGCTTGAGAGAGTAGCTGATTGGCTGGTTATTGTGTGAGGGAGGTGTTGGCTGCTGCTCTGTTCGGGCCCTATCGAGAGAGAGGGAAAGAGGAGTGGAGAAACCAGAACAAGCCCAGACATATTTCCACATATTTCTTGGTGGAAAGTAAAAGTTGTGTTTGAAAGATCTGAAAGAGGATGATAACTCATAGTGTTTACTGCACTGTGGAGAGGAGGGATAGGATCAGGGTGTTCAAAGTAATAAAGTGTGTACGGAGGCTGTATAGAGGCCTGTGAAGGCACAGCCCTGTCCTGTCAAGACAGGATCCCCTACTGTACTGTGGCCCTCATTGGAATCCTCCAAAACACAACCACCTCAACCCAAATACTGTTCTTCTGTAGGGGTGGAGTCTGGGTCATGTTCAGTGGGCCCAAAATGGTGGGGGGAAAATGTAAACAGAGGTAACTACCTAAACATGTCCAGTTAGACGGTCATTTTATGTAATGTGTTGAAAATATTTTTAAAAATGTCTGAGAAGAAATATAGTCATTTTCATGTTGCTGTTTCTACATTTTTTGCTACGGAGTTAGCCTACCTAATACGACCCTGGTGTCTTCACACAACTGTAACATGTGATTAGTCAACCATTGTGTTATCTGAATGCATCTATTAACCAGAGCTAAACAGCTGTGTGTGTATGGGGGGGTGGGGTGGGGTGGACTGGACGGGACGGGACTGGACTATGTAAAATAAGTGCTGTAATTTCTAAATGGTTCACCCGATATGGATGAAAATACTCTCAAATTAAAGCTGACAGTCTGCTCTTTAACCTCATAGTCGTTGTATCATTTCAAATTCAATGTGCTGGAGTACAGAGCCAAAACAACAATATATGTTCACTGTCCCAATACTTTTGGAGGGGGGTGTGTGCGCGTGCATGTTTTCCTACATTATCAGGACCAGAATATCCTGACAAGGTAAGAAAACAAGAAAGAATGTGAAAAGTCCGGATTTTTTTTTTTTATCCATGTCCTGAATTTGTTAAAATTCTATTTTAGGCTTTGGGGTGAAGGGTTAGTGAAAATAGGATTTTGAATGGAAATACATTTTTACTCCCCAAAAAGTCCTGAAAATTCAGTTTTATTCTCAGTAACTGGTGCGTATTTCCTACAACTCGCCTACAAAATCATCTTATCACTCAGGACTCTGATTGTGAGTGTGCTTATGACTCTCTCTGACTGTAATGTGGTAATTATGAAATCAGTCCATCTCAGATTGACATGGTGTCATAATCACAACATCCCTCTGAAAACCATCACGGTGTCAGTGTTTTGCCTTCCATGGTGATCTAACCATGCTGTAAATGGTTAATAGAAAGAGTTCCAAACCTCTGCCAATAACACCTAATTTTCGTTTTCCCCTCCACACTCAAACTGTTCCCAGGTAGTCATAGCAAAATTCTTACTTGAGAAATTGCTCTTTGCTAAGAAGCTATTTTGGTTTCTTTTTGACTATTTTAATGGAAATCAATCATAGTATGGTACTTAATTGTCACCCAGAAATGATTTGATATTGAGATTTTTTTTTAACTGCTGCATTGGACCTTTTAAACATACAGTATCCACCCGCCAAACAGATTTAGTTAATGTCTCACAACAACACATACAGTGCCTTCAGAAATTATTCATATCCCTTTTACTTTTTCCACATTTTTGTTGTTACAGCTTGAATTTAAAATTGATCAAATGTATATTTTGTGTCACTGGCCTACACACAATACCCCATAATGTCAAAGTGGAAATGTTGTTTTCAACTTCGGTACACCAGGAATTGTTTATAAGGAAACATACCCCTCCCCCTCGACTCTTACCGGAAGCCGCCGTTCGATCCATTCGGGAATATGTCTCGTTGAAGTAAACATTTGCTTAACAACTCGCATAATACGTTGCATGGACTCACTCTGTGTGCAACAATAGGGTTTCACATGATTTTTGAATGACTACCTCACCTATGTACCCCACACACAGAATTATCTGGAAGGTCCCTCGGTCGAACAGTTTTTTTTTTGATAAAAAGAAACAGAATAGAGCTAAGCATAGGCAAAATACTAGAGGAAAACCTGGTTCAGTCTGCTTTCCAACAGACGCTGGGAGACAAATTCACCTTTTAGCAGGACAATAACCTAAAACACAAGGCCAAATATATGTGTACAGTGCATTCAGAAAGTATTCAGACCCCTTGACTTTTTCCACATTTTGTTATGTTACAGCCTTATTCTAAATGGATTAAATATATATTTTTCCTCATCAATCTACATACAATACCCATAACGCCAAAGAAAAAACAGTTTTTTAGACATTTTTGCAACTGTATAAAATGTTTTAAAAAACATCACATTTACAGAAGTATTCAGACCCTTTAATCAGTACTTTGTTGAAGCACCTTTGGCAGCGATTACAGCCTTGAGTCTTCTTGGGTATGACACTACAAGCTTGGCACACCTGTATTTGGGGAGTTTCTCCCATTCTTCTCTGCAGATCCTCTCGAGCTCTGTCAGGCTGGAAGGGGAGCGTTGCTGCACAGCTATTTTCAGGTATCTCCAGAGATGTTCGATGGGTTCAAGTCCGGGTTCTGGCTGGGCCACACAAGGACATTCAGAGACTTGTCCCGAAGCCACTCCTGCGTTGTCTTGGCTGTGTGCTTAGGGTCGTTGTTCTGTTGGAAGGTGATCCTTCACCCCAGTCTGAGGTTCTGAGAGCTCTGGAGCAGGTTTTCATCAAGGATCTCTCTGTACCTTGCTCCGTTCAACTTTCCCTCGATCCTGACTAGTCTCCCAGTCCCTGCCGCTGAAAAACATCCCCACAGCATGATGCTGCCACCATGCTTCGCCGTAGGGATGGTGCCAGGTTTCACTGGCATTCTGGCCGAAGAGTTCAATCTTGGTTTCATCAGACCAGAGAATCTTGTTTCTCATGGTCAGAGTCCTTTATGTGCCTTTTGGCAAACTCCAAGCGGGCTGTCATGTGCCTTTTTACTGAGGTGTGGCTTCCGTCTGGCCACTCTACCATAAAGGCCTGATTGGTGGAGTGCTGCAGAGATGGTTGTCCTTCTGGAAGGTTCTCCCATCTCCTCAGAGGAATTCTGGAGCTCTGTCAGAGTGACCATTGGGTTCTTGGTCACCTCCCTGACCAAGGCCCTTCTCCGCCGATTGCTCCGTTTGGCTGAGTGGCCAGCTCTAGGAAGAGTCTTGGTGGTTCCAAACTTCATCCATTTAAGAATGATGGAGGCCACTGTGTTCGTGGGGACCTTCAATGCTGCAGAAATTTTTTGGTACCCTTCCCCAGATCTGTACCTCGACAACAATCCTGTTTCAGACCTCTACGGACAATTCCTTCGACCTTTTGGCATGCACTGTCAACTGTGGGACATTTTTAGACAGGTGTGTGCCTTTCCAAATCATGTCCAATTAATTGAATTTACCACAGGTGGACTCCAATGAAGTTGTAGAAACATCTCAAGGATGATCAATGGAAACAGGATGCACCTGAGCTCAATTTCGAGTCTCATAGCAAAGGGTATGAATACTTATGTAAATAAGGTATTTTATTTATTTTGAATACATTTGTAAGAAAAATATATATAAAAACCTGTTTTCGCTTTGTCATAATTGCATATTGTGTGTAGATTTGTATTTAATCAATTTTAGAATAAGGCTGTAACGTAACAATGTGGAGAAAGTGAATGCACGTACACAAATCATCAAGAATTATCAAGAAGAAGTGTTCCTGAGTGGCCTAGTTACAGTTTTGACTTAAATTGGCCTAAATCTATCAACAACTAACTTGACAAATTTAAAAAAATCATTTAAAAAAGAATAATGTGCAACTATTGTAAAATCCAGGTGTGCAAAGCTCTTAGACTTACCCAGAAAGACTCTCAGCTGTAATCACTGGCAAAGGTGATTCTAACATGTATTGACTAAGGGGTGTTAATACTTACACTACTGTTCAAAAGTTTTAGAACACCTACTCATTCAAGGGTTTTTCTTTATTTTTACTATTTTCTACATTGTAGAATAATAGTGATTCTTCAAATAGCCACCCTTTGCCTTCATGACAGCTTTGCACCCTCTTGGCATTCTCTCAACTAGTGTCACCGGGAATGCTTATCCAACAGTCTTGAAGGAGTTCCCACATATGCTGAGCACTTGTTTGCTGCTTTTCCTTCACTCTGTGGTCCGACTCATCCCAAACCATCTCAATTTGGTTGAGGTTGGGGGAGGCCAAGTCATCTGTGGAGGCCAGGTCATCTGATGCAGCACTCCATCACTCTCCTTCTTGGTAAAATAGCCCTTACACAGCCTGGAGGTGTGTTGGGTCATTGTCTTGTTGAAAAACTAAGCCCAAACCAGATGGGATGGCGTATCGCTGCAGAATGCTGTGGTAGCCATGCTGGTTAAGTGTGCCTTGAATCAATAAATCACAGACGGTGTCACCAGCAAAGCACCCCCACACCATAACACCACCTCCTCCATGCTTTGTGGTGGGAAATACACATGCAGAGATCATCCGTTCACCCACACCGCGTCTCACAAAGACCAAATGACAAATTTCCATCGGTCTAATGTCCATTGCTCGTGTTTCTTGGCCCAAGCAAGTCTCTTCTTCTTATTGGTGTCCTTTAGTAGTCGTTTCTTTGCAGCAATTCAACCACAAAGGCCTGATTTCACACAGTCCCCTCTGAACAGTTGATGTTGAGATGTGTCTGTTACTTGAACTCTGTGAAGCATTTATTTGGGTTGCAATTTCTGAGGCTGGGAACTTTAATGAACTTATCCTATGCAGCAAGTTAACATGAGAGGTAACTCTGGGTCTTCCATTGGTCTTTTACCAAATAGGGCTATCTTCTGTAAACCCCCCCCCTACCTTGTCACAACACAACTGATTGTCATCAAGTCAAAGGATGGCTACTTTGAATAATCTCAAATATAAAATATATATTGATTTGTTTACCACTTTTTTGGTTACTACATGATTCCTTGTGTGTTATTTCATAGTTTTGATCTCTTCACTATTATTCTACAATGTAGAAAATAGTAAAAATAAAGAAAAACCCTTGAATGAGTAGGTGTTCTAAAACTTTTGACCTGTAGTGTATGTAATTTAGATATTTCTGTATTTCATTTTCAATAAATTTGCCAAAATTTCTAAACAGGTTTTCACTTTGTCGTTATGGGGTATTGTGTGTAGATGGGTGAGAAAAATATATTTAATCCATTTTGAATTCAGGCTGTAACACAACAAAATGTGGAATAAGTCGAGGGGTATGAATACTTTCTGAAGGCACTGTCTTTGCTTAGACCACTGTTGTTCTGTTATTACGGTTTAAGTGCAGTACTGTCATTAGTAACGACTTACATAAGGCACAAAGTAGGGCTGTGTCCCACCCTATCCCACCTCTTCCCAAGATGCAGTCTCAACCCTTTACAGTACCTCATCAGTTTTTGTAACTGTAAATAATATCTCCTCTCGCTCTGTTTCTAAACAGGCGTTTGGCAATGCAAAGACTGCACAGAACAACAACTCCAGCCGCTTTGGGAAGTTCATCCGGGTCAACTATCTGGAGAGTGGGTCGGTGAGAGGGTAAGGCAGTGTGTTTGTGTTATCATGTATTCCATGACACATTTCATACCATAGCAACAACTGTCGCTGCATGATAGCAGCATCACAGAAACAAAATACCATTCACTTTTAAATCAGTGAATTGGTTTATTTTGGTTTGCCTGGGTGCCTGTATGTTTCTGCTCTCTTGCCAACTTCTTATGGCAAGAGCACAAAGATCTGGGACCAGGCTATATTTCCTCACTGAATGGCAATCACATTTTCATCAGTGAGTTTCTGGCTAAAATTGAATTTCATTGTAATTAATTGGTTTATTTATGTAGTTCCTTGCTGCCAGTGTCTCTAACATGACTGCTGTCATAACCTTTTTTTTTGTTCACAGCACAGCCATTTGGCTTTATTTTACAAATCAGACATAAGTACACAAACCACACTTCTATCAGTTGTTGGTATTGATTGATCTGTTTGTCTCCCTTGCAGGGCAGTAATTGAGAAGTACTTGCTGGAAAAGTGTCGACTGGTGTTCAGAGCTAAGAGTGAAAGGTATGGCTGGACTAGCAGAGCTCTGACACACACACACACACAGGTATGGATGGACTAGCAGGGAAGACCTGGCGCTTGACAAACATTTTTGCGCTATTGACATCAATGAATGATTCAAGGGAAAGCCAGAGTTGCACCTGCTTATCTACATTTTGACTCTGTCCCTTACTGAATGAGTCCTTGCTTTGCGATGTAGAAATGAGCACATCCAAGAAGACTCAGTTCATTGTGAAAGTGTCAACACTAATTCAGGAAATTCACGCTTTGACTCAATCTCAGATCATGAATTGTACAGAAGCTTTTCATTTGTCATAGGAGCATCACATCAACTATTCTCTGAAGCAATTTTCTGCTTCTTACTTTACATTTACATCATTTAGCAGACGCTCTTATCCAGAGCGACTTACAGTTAGTGCATACATTTTTTTATTTTTTTATACTGGCCCTCCGTGGGAATCGAACCCACAACCCTGGCGTTGCAAACGCCATGCTCTAACAACTGAGCTACCTCCCTGCCGGCCATTCCCTCCCCTACCCTAGACGACGCTGGGCCAATTGTGCGCCGCCCCATTGGTCTCCCGGTTGCGGCCGGCTACGACAGAGCCTGGATTCGAACCAGGATCTCTAGTGGCACAGCTAGCACTGCGATGCAGTGCCTTAGACCACTGCGCCACTCGGGAGACTTTCACAGGCTGTGAGGTTAATGCCACACACACAGCATGAGCTCCTTGTTATTCTTTTAGGTCCCCTTATTTAAAGTTTAACCCTGGTCTGAAGTGTAACTTAATATGAAAGTGAAGTAGACTTTAATTCAAGGAATGCGGAAAAGCATAGAGAAGGTATAAGTGATAGCACCGCTGTACATTACTCTCATGCTGCAAAATGGAAACTAATGATGGAAACACTTAAAGATGGACTCCACGTTAGGGGAAACGGCGCTGCTGTACATATTCTGCTGTTCTATCGCGCGTACAATGATGTCTGAGGGGTGGGGGAAAATTGTATTTGTTTGCTGTAACTTTGTTGTTGTAATATCCCCAACAGATGTGGCGGTTTCACCATTTATGATTCCAGCTTTAAAGGCCCAAAGCAGCCTTTTTATATCAATATCAGATAATTACTGGTTAACAGTTAAGTACCTTACTGTACAAAAATCGCTTTTTAGCGAAAAACAATTTCTCATGCAAGAGTTTTGCTAGGACTGTCTGGGAGTGGTCTGAGTGGGGAGGGGAAAACTTTAAACTGGCTGTTATTGGCAGAGAGGTTTGAACTCTTTGTTATTGGTCTATTAACCAATTTACCGCCTGGTGATGTCACCAGGAAAGCCGAAACTCCCACCCATGCAAACCTACTGATTAGAAGGTCCTGTTTAGATTGTATTTTCAACAAGCAGCTATTAGGAAATAACACCGATTTTTTTTTATTTGTAACACTTTTACAGTGTTAGTTTCATCAGCTGTTGTACAATATGATACAAAACACAGGACGAATCACACAATCACACCATTTGAATCAATTAGTTACAATGTTTATTACTGATTCATGCACTATATATACACTAATGATTAACAGTATGACTGGGGACCTATGTTTTGACTGACCAGGAAATACCCAGAGCCTTACGGTAGTTGTTGCCTATAACTAAGGCCTGGAATTTTTCCTGGTCAGGTCATGCAGTCAGAAAAAACTCCTGGCCCTCTCTACAGTACAGTATAGCCTCTAACATCTGACTTTCAGGAACTACTACATGTTCTAGTACCTGCTGGTGGGGGCTTCTGACTGAAACACACACAGTATGACCTCTGACCCTTGACCTCCAGGAACTACCATGTGTTCTACTACCTGCTGGTGGGAGCGTCCAAGGAGGAGCAGAGGGAGTTCAGTCTGCTGCAGCCTGAAGAATACACATACCTACAACAGGTACACACACATATGCGCGCACACACACACACACACAGACACACACAATCACACAGTAACACAGGGTAAACACCAGTTCAGTTGAGTTCCAATTTCAACTGTATGGAAGTCATTACTTGTATAACTTTTCATACGAAAGCCTGGTCTGGAGAGCTCAACTGTATTGCTGTATTCATTATTAATGTTGTGTCCCAAATGGCACCCTATTCCCTATATAGGGCACAACTTTTGATCAGGGCCCATATGACTCTGGTCAAAAGTAGTGCAAACTATGTAGGGAATTGTGCCATTGGCCCTGATCAAAAGTAGTGCACTATATAGGTAATAGGGTGCCATTGGCCCTGATAAAAAGTAGTGCACTATGTAGGGAATAGGGTGACTTAGTGTCAGAGTTCATCTCTAGTCTAAACTGCCCTATCATGTGGCTCTGACTGTTACATTATGATCTGTTAGTGCACGTCTGTCTGTCATCAGGGTAATACCTGTCTGTATAGAATAACTATCTTCAAAGTAATGACTCGGGACGTCGGTTGTGAGATGAAAGCTTCTTTTTAGTAATAATACTTGTTCATGTTACATTTTACTGCTTTAGATTTTAAAAACAATAAAATAAAGTTGCTAGCGAAAGCCAGGATAATCACTTGTACATAACTGGCGCGTTCTCGTTTTTCTTACTTCCTGTCGCAAGGCATTCTGGTACTTGCAGTCAATAGCGTAATCCAATACTAACCAATACAACAGAAATATGTACATAGTTCTCTCAACCTCCATCACATGAATTCTAATACAATTAGTCTTACATATGTAAATAACTCAATAGCTCAATGAATTCACTGTAAACATTAGCTCTGTAACCCATTAAAGTTACAACAGTCTGTAAGCCTGTACTCTAGGTCAGCAATACAGATGCTAAAAGCATATTTGTCTTCATATTTTCTCTTTATTTTCTCTCAATTGTCTCTCTATTTTCTCTATTTTTTTTAATGTTTTAAGTGGATTGACATTTTTAAAAGTTTGGTTCAATTAATTATCTCTGTCACTCTGCTCAGGAGAACTTTCATTTAGAAGATGCTGAGGATCTCAGACATGAGTTCAAGAGGCTTCATCAGGCCATGGAGATGGTGGGATTCCTGCCCTCCACTAAAAAACAGTACGTATGGATACTTTTAGGGTTAACTCTTCAGGGGAGCGAGACAGAGCGTGTGCAACGAAACGAGAAAGCGTGAAGGAGACAGAGGGAGACTGAGATAATGACAAAATAGAGAGCGCCAGATCTCTATAAACCAGTTTATCTCAGAAACCTTATCCTCTCCTGTTTACGTCCCCTGTACCATACTCTTGTCATCTCTCATGATCCCTGATGATATCTCTTTTTCTGTCACAGTCAAACCTGATGGAACTAAAACGGTCTGTATTTAACATTACAACTCTCCAAGAATTACACCTCTCTCTCCCCCATGGCCACAGCAGGTTAGAGCTTGTCAGTCCTAGCAGGAGAAAAATGCAGGGAACATTTCAGCAGCAGACATCTGATCATGGTCTTAGGGTGTGGCAGGTGGAACAGTAGATCTTTGTTACTCACCTGGTGGCCTACTGGGGTTGTTTCTCTATGTAATTATATGGTAGCTCGTAAATGATCATGTGTGTATATGTGTATTGTGTCCTTGAAATAAGGATGATGCAATAACTCCTACTAGCCAGTGAGTGGCGGTCCTGGTGTGTGAGACTGTTATCCAGGTGTATTGTGCCCTATGTTTTCTTGTGCAGGATATGATCAGTAAAAAAGGTGTATTGTATAATAATTGTGCGTGTCTGTGTAGGATATTTTCCATGCTCTCTGCCATCCTGTATCTGGGCAACGTGACGTACACCCAATCAGAAGATGGCCAGGAGCTGGAGGCGGGGCCAGCAGACGTCCTCTCAACCCTGTCTGACCTGCTCAAGGTACAGGCATCAATCTATCACTCAATCAATATCTTTATTATCTCACCTACTCAAGGTAGAGGAATCAATCAATCTTTAGTCTCACCTGCTTAGAGGAACACCTGTACACTGCGTTAACTGACAGTCTGCTCTGTTCTCATAGGTCAAACAGGAGTTGCTGGGGGAGGCTTTGACCAAGAGGAAACAAAAAACAGCCAATGACAAACTAGTTTTACACTACACTCTCAAAGAGGTAGGGGTTCTAACTCCAGTTACATTTATTTTCCTTTTTCTATCTCACATGACATGAGAGGGAAAACTCCAGACAGTAGTTATAGCCAGGATCTGGAGATTTTCCTTGTCAGGTCATGTGTGGTCAGAAAAAAATTGGTGCCCTGGTGTTGTGGACTTATATGGCTCTTGTTGGCTTTGCAGCCTTTTTTGTGGTGTTTCTTGCTGTTATCTTATAGGCCATAACGTTGTCTTGTCATTGTCCTACCCAGGCTGTGACTGCTGTTGTCTTGTTGTTGTCCTACCCAGGCTGTGACTACTGTTGTCTTGTTGTTGTCCTACCCAGGCTGTGACTATGGTTGTCTTGGTGTTGTCCTACCCAGGCTGTGACTATGGTTGTCTTGGTGTTGTCCTACCCAGGCTGTGACTATGGTTGTCTTGTTGTTGTCCTACCCAGGCTGTGACTATGGTTGTCTTGGTGTTGTCCTACCCAGGCTGTGACTATGGTTGTCTTGGTGTTGTCCTACCCAGGCTGTGACTACTGTTGTCTTGTTGTTGTCCTACCCAGGCTGTGACTATGGTTGTCTTGGTGTTGTCCTACCCAGGCTGTGACTATGGTTGTCTTGGTGTTGTCCTACCCAGGCTGTGACTATGGTTGTCTTGTTGTTGTCCTACCCAGGCTGTGACTATGGTTGTCTTGGTGTTGTCCTACCCAGGCTGTGACTATGGTTGTCTTGGTGTTGTCCTACCCAGGCTGTGACTACTGTTGTCTTGGTGTTGTCCTACCCAGGCTGTGACTATGGTTGTCTTGTTATTGTCCTTCCTAGGCTGTGACGATCATTGTCGTGTTATTGTCCTTCCTAGGCTGTGACAGCGCGGGACTCCATGGCCATGTCTCTGTACAGCTCTCTGTTTGACTGGATCGTCCTGCACATCAACCACGCTCTACTCAACAGACGAGACATGGAGGAGGCCGTCTCTGTAAGACTACCATTCACTGTACTAACCCTAACCCAGAGACAACCCCTACCCTAACCCTTTCACTGCAGCTTTAACGCCACAATCTGTAACTTTCACTTCCAGTCAAAAGTGCTGCCCCTGCATTTGTTTGACAACATTTCAACCCAGCTTTAGAAGGATTAGTAAAGGAAAAGTGGTTACATAGCGTAAGCACTGCTGTTTAGTTACTCATTGTGTATCTATCATTACTTTTATTATTACGCATTTTACTTTTCAATTATCAAAATTCATAAGAAGATTATTCATTTTCTTTTAGTGTTTGTCCATAGGTATCCTGGATATATTTGGTTTTGAGGATTTCCAGACAAATAGCTTTGAACAGTTCTGCATCAACTACGCCAACGAGAAACTACAGTATTACTTCAACCAGCACATCTTCAACCTGGAGCAGGTGAGCTCTATAAGGGAAAGGAAAGGGGGATACGTATCAGTTGCACAACTGAATGCGTTATAAACCCTTCACCCCATAAAAGGGTACCTTCATGTGAAGTTAAATCATCTCTAATTGAGAATTAATAAAGTCATTCATGAATTTAGTCATCCATCCATCTATTCACGCATCTATTCCAGAAGGAGTACCAGGCAGAGGGGATCAGCTGGAGCACCATAGACTACACTGACAACCTGGGCTGTATCCATCTGATCAGCCAGAAACCCACTGGGCTGTTCCACCTACTTGATGAGGAGAGCAAGTAAGTCTAGGAGGGCCAAGAGTTTCAACCTTAAACTAGGGCCCAGGAGTGTTTCTAGTCAGGTCACATGGTCAGGAGAAACTCCTGGCCCTGTCTGCAAGGTCTGTGTTTCAGTAGTCTGTAGTTACTTCAGCACTGATTTAGAGGAAGTGGACAGGTGAAAAGAGGCTTCCTCTATTGCTTTTACCTAACCCAGTCTTTGTGTCCTTAGTCTCCCTCAGGCCACGGATGACACTCTACTGGACAAGTTCAAGCAGCAGCATCAAGACAACCCGTACTTCGTCCCCACCACAGTGAAGTTACCAGCCTTCGTCATCCAACACTTCGCTGGGACGGTCAAATACCAGATCAAGGTACAGAAAGGCAAGGGGAGCAACCTATTAGTCTACACTGTCGGTCGAAAGGACATCACACAGCTAACTGTCCTCCTTCTGACCCTTTCTTTATCCTGTCGTCCTCCTCTCCTTGTGTCCGTCTCTCCCACTCCTCTCCATCTCCTCCTTCCTCCATCCCTCTCCTCTTCCTCTCTACCTCCCTGTGTCCCTCTCTCTCCCTCCTCAACCCCTCTCCCTCCTCATCTCCTCTCCTTCCCTCTCTCTCCCTCTTCCCTTCCTCCTCCTCTCCTTATCACGATCAGGATTTCCGGAAGAAGAACACGGAACACATGCGTCCGGACATCGTGGCGTTGCTACGTAGCAGCGAGCGGGCGTTCATGCGTCAGCTGATTGGGTCAGACCCAGTGGCTGTGTTCCGATGGGGCATCCTCCGGGCCACCATACGCATCATAGCGGCTTTCAACAAGGCCGGAAGCCGCCGGGCAGTCACAGGTAGGCTGCTCTTTCGATATACCGTCTCTCCTAGACCTGTCCAATCAGGGGTTTTCATGTTTACATGAACTGGCCGGGCCAGAGAAAACCTTTTAGTAGCATATAACTAGCCTATAACTGTAATTGGTCAAGATATTATTTTTTTTTCTGGTCAGGTTATGAGTCTCTTGAGATGTGACTTACTACACTATGGTGACGATGATAAGATGACTAACATGGCGAGGACTGTGTACTCTACAGGTCTGGCGAAACGCACCTCCAGTCACTCTATAGGGGAACTGAATAGGAGACCGAGCTCAGCTCTGCAGAGACTGTCCAGGTAGGAGGAGAGAGGCTGGCACTCGTTACTGTTGCAACGTTATAGTTGAGCATGTTTCACCTTCATCTAAAGAGAAGAGACAGAAGGCCTTAGTCCAGGGGTGTGCTATCGTATCCACAGAAGGCTGATGTGGGGGCAGGTTTTTGTTCCAGCCAAACACATCAAATCATAGTTTGTTGGTCAGATGCGCCGAATACAACAGATGTAGACTTGCAAATGCTTACTTATGAGCCCGTTCCCAACAATGAAGAGTTAAAAAGTAAGAAAAATATTTGCTAAATAAAAAAGGAGATAACACAATAAAAACAATAACAAGGCTATATACAAGGAGTACCAGTACCGAGTCAGGGGTACAAGGTCATTGAGGTAATACAGTATGTACATGTAGGTAGGGGTAAAAGTGACTAGGCAATCAGGATATATAATAAACAGAGTAGCAGCAACAGCGTATGTGAGAGTGTGTGTCAGTGTAGTATGTGGGAGTGCGTGGGCAGAGTCAAGTGAGTGTGCGTAGAGCCAGTGCAAGAGAATTAGTGCAAAACAAATTAGATTAATAAATAATAAAGGTGGTCAATGTAAATAGTCCGGGTAGCCATTTGATTAACGGTTTAACGGTCTTATGGCTTTGGGGTAGAAGCTGTTCAGGAGCCTTTTGGTCCAGGGAGAGGTTGTTGTCCTGGCAGCACACGGCCAGGTCTCTGACCTCCTCCCTATAGGCTGTCTCATCGTTGTCGGTGATCAGGCCTACTACTGTCGTGTTGTCGGCAAACTTAATGATGGTGTTGGAGTCGTGCGCGGCCACGCAGTTGTGGGTGAACAGGAAGTACAGGAGGGGACAGAGAACGCACCCCTGAGGGGCCCCCGTGTTGAGGGTCAGCGTGGCGGATGTGTTGTTGCCTACCCTCACCACCTGGGGGCAGCCAGTCAGGAAGTCCAGGATCCATTTTCAGAGGGAGGTGTTCAGTCCCAGGGTTCTTAGCAGCTTAGTGATGAGGTTGGAGGACACTATGGTGTTGAACGCTGAGCTGTAGTCAAATGAACAGCATTCTCAAGTAGGTGTTCCTTTTGTCCAGGTGGGAAAGGGCAGTGTGGAGTGCAATAGAGATTGCGTCATTCAATTCAACTAACATTTTTCTTTAGCCACAGCTCCCTACTGGACTTCTCATTCGATCGGTCCGATGACAATCCTCTGGAGGTGTTCGAGGACGTCTTTGCCAACTACGAGAAAAGGAAGTAAGTGGACTGGTGGGGAAAAAGCAGGAGGCAGGTTGTTGATAGGATGTTACATACTGTACATTGTCAACAAGAAACTATGCTGAAGGCTAGCCTGCTGTAGCCAACGCTATCATTTTCAAGCCATAAATACATAATAACTTTCATCTATCTTGCCTGTAAAATCCAGTTCACCACCATCTCTCTGTCTTTTCTCCCTTAGGAAGAGCAAGGCGAGCAAGCACAAGCAGGTCATTCCTAAGGTAATGTATTAGTAGCTGCCATTATCAAAGAAGTGATTTCTTGGGTCTTTTTATTGGTTTACATTACTTCTGTACTGTCTTTACAGCTCACATGGACAGGACAGTCTCCTGGCCCCATCTATAACCATATTACAATACTGTGTCATTGTAGTAGTGTAACAATGTGTGATGATGATTGATTGATTGATTGATGTGGTACATCCTACAGAATCTGATGAACTCTCGGTCCCTGAAGCACATCGTAGGCCTGACGCTCCATCACAGCACCTCCCGCTCTCTGCTCCACCCACACCAGAGGAAGAAACCACCCAGCATCAGCGCTCAGTTCCAGGTCTGCTTCCCCAACACAGACGCGCAGGCAGCATGCACACACACATAATATAATATAAAATGCCATTTAGCAGACGCTTTTATCCAAAGCGACTTACAGTCGTGCGTGCATAATTTATTTGTGTATGGGTGGTCCCGGATTTCGAACCCACTACCTTGGCGTTACAAGCGCCGTGCTCTACCAGCTGAGCTACAGAGGACCACATGCAGTCACACACACCCCTACCAGCCTCCTCCCACTGAGAGCTGACCAGAACAATGAGCTTGTCTGAGCATTGTGTGTGTGTCATTAAAACTCCATTAAATATCATTAACGGGAGCTGTAAACAGCATTACCTCAACTTACTGGTGTGCTATATTGTAATGTTGTTCTGTAGGCGTCTCTCAATAAGCTCCTGAAGACTACACACACACACACGCCACTGACTGGTGTGATGTATTGTAATGTTATTCTGCAGGCGTCTCTCAATAAGCTCCTGAAGACCACACACACACACGCCACTGACTGGTGTGATATGTTGTAATGTTGTTCTGTAGGTGTCTCTCAATAAGCTCCTGAAGACTACACACACACACACGCCACTGACTGGTGTGATATATTGTAATGTTATTCTGCAGGCGTCTCTCAATAAGCTGCTGGAGACTGTGGGAAAAGCAGAGCCTTTCTTCATCCGCTGTATCCGCTCCAATGCTGAGAAGGTAGGGTTACATGTAATTTATAAAGATTGTCTATGTCTATCCCTTACAGAAAAACCACACGATTTCACATGTGGAAAATCGCATCATTTCACGTGAAATTTCACATGTGAAAACATGTTTTTGAAACACTTCACATGTGAACATGTGAAATTAATGTGGTTTTTCCGTAAGGGAAGACATAGGATGATACAGTATTTACCGGGGTTGGGGTCAATACCATTTCAGTTAAAAAAGTAAACCAAATTCCAATTCCGAATTTTTCTAATTTAAATGCATTGAAGAGAATTGGAATTTCAGTGTACTTCCTGAATTGACTGGAATTGACCCCAACCCTTTTTACATTTTGGTCATTTAGCACAGTGGTTTTCACATTTCTTTGATGACCCCCAGACGTATCACAATTTTGTTGTATCCCTAAACTAGCTCACCTGATTCACCTAGTCAAGGGCTTGATGATTAGTTGACAAGTTGAATCAGGTGAGCTAGCTCTGGAATAGTTCAAATACATGGAAAGTCAGGGGTCCCCGAGGAGCGGTTTGAAAACCCCTGATTTAGCAGACGCTTATATCCAGAGAGACTTAAAGTCAGTATTGATGACAGAATTTCTATCTGTTTAATGCATTCACTGATGCAACTCTGTGTTCCTTGTAGAAGGAGATGCTGTTTGACAATGCTCTGGTGCAACAGCAGCTGAGGTACACAGGCATGTTGGAGACGGTACGCATCCAGAAGTCTGGCTACAACGCCAAGTTCACCTTCAAGGAGTTCTTAGAGCAGTTCAAAGTGCTGCTGCCTAAAGAACCAACCACAGCACCAGAGAACATAGCTAATCTGCTGCAGAAGATGGGCCTAGGACCGAGCACATACCAGATTGGGAAAACCAAGGTAACACTTTACATTAAAGCCTCCATAGAAAAGCTGAAAAGTGATTAGTAGTTCTTGCTCAAACAACTGAAAGCATAATTTGACTTTATTTAGGTTTATCTTAAACATGTAGTCCCATCTAAATCTCCTTTATCTCCCAGGTGTTCCTGAAGGGGAGGGAGAAGCAGCATCTCCAGGACACCCTGAACAAGGAAGTGATGCGTCACATCATCATCCTGCAGCGCTGGTTCAGGGCCTGTCTCATCAGGAACCACTTCCTCTACAAGAAAGACGCCGCCATCAGAATACAGGTTTGTACCTATATGGCAGAAACCATGATCACACTGGAATCTATTGCTTAAAATCACAACAATGTGTACAGGACCTATCCCAGCCCTTGTAAAATCATTTTCAGAGAGCACTGTATAAAAAGTTCTGCCAAGGTTGTGCCTCTGTGTGGTAGGGTAAGATTCATGTATTTTTACAGTGGTGCGGCTACTCTGTCCTAGACAAATTTCCCCTCAGGGACAATAAAGTTGATCTCATCTTCTCCTATAGCGATGTTGGCGGGCGTTCCGGGCGGACAACAAATGCCGTGCGGCCACAGTGATCCAGGCAGCGTGGCGAGGCTCTCAGAAGAGGACAGACTACCTGAGAAAGAGGAACAGCATCAAGAAGATGCAGACACTGATCAGGAACAAACAAGGTCGAAACGGGTACTAAGACTCGTCTTTTTCTAACCTAAAAATGTATAATAAAGTTATACAACTTTGAACTTCAGGGCCCTGAGTTCTTCTGACCAGGACACATTTCTGACCCTACTTCTAGCTCAAAGGCTGAGGGAGAGAAGCCCTCGCCTCCCCAGCTCCCTTCCAAGCCCCAGCCCAAGCCCCAGTCCAAGCCCCAGCCCCTGCCCAAGCTACCACCCAAGCTCCAGACCCAGCACCAGAGAAGCCTGGAGAGGAAGGAGCTGACGAGGCAGCACAGTTTGGAACACAGCCCCAATAGGAGCCCCAAACCAGGCCCAGAGGTTAGCAGACAGGAAGCCACCCAGAGGAACACTGAGTCGGAGAAGAGAGAGGGTAGAGGCTCTCCGCCTCCTCTCAACATACCTCTCTCCCTTCCCCTGGACCCCAAGGCTGGCAGGTACTGTATGATTCTCTCCCATCCCTCACCTCTGTCCTGCTCACCCCATCCTTCACCTCTGACCTATCCACTGTGATAGCTGATGTGTGGTGAGCTTTATGGTGCAGAATGGCTGCCATGGCAGTGGCATCCCCCAGGTGGTTGCTCTCTACATATTGGTAATGGATGAAGTGAGCTCCCAGTCTCCCACCCACCCCAATGCAAATTTTAAAAGAGCTTTTAGCACCTGCTGAAAAATATTCTATGAATCTGTTATTATTCAATGTAAAGTGTTTTGCTGGGTGGAAAAGCACTATATAAATCCAATCCATATTATGTTTTTTAACAGGGACGGAGAAGGGGCGTTAACCAGCCTGTCCCACTACACACGCAACCTGGAGCGCTACTCCCACATGGAGGACATCAAGGAGCATGCAAAGAGGTGGAAGAGCAGGAGGGAGGGAGGACATCCGGAAGACTCCAACCCTGAGATCCAGCGGCCCAGGGATAAACGCATGGAGGGATTGCTGCAGTATGACATATTATGTCATGTTATCATAATGTTATGTCCAGTGGTGTAGTGGAGGGTAAACGCTATTTACGCGCCTTTTTTATTTTGCGCAAGTGTTGACCCACCTTTTGCGGAAAAAGGCATTGAAAGTATAGGGAGCGTTACTTTACTCACCGCGAACGGCAATCAGCCGTTCTTACCTCTATTTTCTTACCTCTACATCACTGGTTATGTCATGTCTTAGTGTTTCTCTCAACCATACATGTTAAGACCCTTCAATGCCCCCTCAATATGATCTCGGATCACTAGGTAGATATACATGAAGTTATCTTTCTTTCCCCATTCTCTGATTTATCTTTCATCAGTATCTTATAGAAATGTCTTGAATTCTAACAAAGAGTTTACAGTTGACATATTTCTCTCTCTTAACTCAGGAACCAATGGAAGTCTATCTCGCTGGACAACGTGTCCAAGTTCAGCTCCTCAGGGTCAGGCTCAGACAGCTCTTCCTCCATTACTGAGGTACTGCTACTCTACTACTGTTCATTCCTACACCGTAGCGATGTACTATTGAGGTATTCTTCTCTCATAATGTCATTATTCCTATTACACTATTACATTATTACGTATCACAGCACATCACTCTGCTACTGAGGTACTGGTCTCTTATACTGTATGTGACTGTCATTAATGTTATTCTATTACACTATTGCCTCATTACATGTCACACACACACAGGTAGCTAAGATGCTATGTGACGTGCTTTGTGAAGTGTTGTTACTGTATGTCCTAACCCCCTGCTAATGCTGTTGACACACATGGATGGATCCCACTCTTCAGCTGGTCAGTAGGCACGAAGCGGGAAAACATTTTAGAACCGGAAAACTAAAATTCAGCAATAGACAATTTAACATTTTACAGAAATGGATCCACTAAACTAGACATGACGTTGGCTGGGACTTAATGCCCAACCTTCGACATAAAGAAAAAAGACTAATAAAGACAAAAATCACCAACTCGTGGTCCTCTGTAGCTCAGCTGGTAGAGCACGGCGCTTGTAACGCCAAGGTAGTGGGTTCGATCCCCGGGACCACCCATACACAAAAAAAATAATATGTATGCACGCATGACTGTAAGTCGCTTTGGATAAAAGCGTCTGCTAAATGGCATATTATTATTATTATTATTAACTCAGACATACATCAATTTCAACAAACATCAATGACATCATACTTGCTCAAACATACATGTTCCCACAGTATCCATACCCATCTTTTTTGTTCTCATAATTAAATGTTTTATTTTATTTTTGTATATTTCTTGGGCTTGTTATACTTTATGCCAATTGTTCTATTTTATCTGTAGCCCACATTTTTTCAATATTTAAATAATAATGCATTTGATTCATCCACTGTCTTAATGATGGAGGATCATTTCCCATTTTTAAAGGGACATTTCAAAAATGTTCAACTTCATATTCATAATCTCCAGCACCACCCCAACATCGACATATGAAGTAAAAGAAAATATAAATTTTCATTTAGGTAAAGGTTTTTTCTAAATGTATTGATGAGTCCAACCCACTGCACCCTCATATGCCATGTCTTTAAATATTCCGATAGACGGATTAAAAGTAAACTTACATTGTACACCTTCTGATAACCAACTTTCTAACTAAGAAAATTCTACATGCTACTGCCTGTTTCAAAATGTATTTTTCCCATTTTGTTCCTACTGAACACAACCCTTGAACAGTGAGGGGTCTCTCAGTCCCTCACCTCACTTCACCAGTGCTTCTTGACCTCTCCTGGCCACCATAGGTCAGGGTGCGCTCCCGCAAGCGGCCCAATCACAAGCGGAGGTTAGCCTACGCCCGCAGCGGGCTGATGTTTAACCTTAAGAGTTCCTTGGAGAGCGAATTTTGGACCTTCCCCCTCCCCCCCATGAGCCCCCCACCGGGGGTCAGTGGCATGGGCCAGTCCGGCCAATCAGAGGTTAACTTCCGTCCACGCAAACCTGAGGTCCAGGTACCAACCGGCCTGAATATGGAAAACTACTACGGGCCCTGGCACTGCACGCTGAATTACTCTCTTGCTGTGCATGCACTGCAGGCTTTGTGTATGTTAAGACAGGATCTCATCTCACCTCGTCTCACAGTCCCCAGCTGGATGGGTCTGCAATGTTCTACAGTGTTCTGCGGGGTCTATAGACTGGCTTCTCTTCTTCAGGCCTGGGAAAGACCCAGAAAACAGAGCTAGTCACAACCATGGACCATCCTCTGCCACCTAAACACAGTGGCTGGATGGCTCTCTGGCTGCTGCAGCTTGTTTCTGACCTTTTTTGTCACAATGTTTAGACAACACCATCATCAAAACCATGTACAGTTCACATCCCATTGATAGAAGTTCAATGTTATGGCAGTAGTAATGGGACTAGTTCCACAGTTGTCCTTGTGTGTATCCCCTCTTGGTAGAGAGAGAATAGTTTTTTTGTTCTACAAACTATAGCCTCTCATAACACATGGGTCCGTGCCAATCAAGATACACAACGATAACTAATATTGTAGTCTGTGATGTTCATTGCTGCGCTCAATTGGCTACAGCAAAAAAGGTCATAGGTCAGGCAGAGGTTAGGCTCATGATGCTGCTGAAGGTGTAAACATGGGTTAAGAGGGAGTTTCCACCATATTCCTTTATCCCAGTCCATTCCTTTGACATCCATGTGGGGAGTCTACTGTAAGAGCACACTCTTCAGGGAGAAGGAAGGTGGAGAGACTGAACTCGGCTATGGGTGTGGTGGCTGCAAGCAGACAGGCGCTCCTGCTGGGGAATGGGGACTAACCAATGATTTATACAAACCCTTGATTGATGATGCTATGTATTGGTCAATGATAGGCTTTGAAGCCACCGGCCGCCATATTGGTACTCCTCAGAAGGTGCAGTACTCTACAGTATTTCAATCAAATGTTTCAAGGACAAAATACATGTATTTAGGTATTTATTTGTTGTAGTGGGGACAGTAACATTAGTACTTTCCAAAAAATTATACTTAAAGGAATATGTTTTATAGTTTATTTTTATGTTCATTTGACATAATATAATTTTAAAGAATGCTTTAAAGCTAGAATCCGCAGTTAAAACAATAAAAAAGCGGAGGGATGGGCCTGGAGAATTCATAGACAACTCAAATTCATAGACAGAGCTATGGATGCAACGACTGGCCATCCATGTGGTAAAAAAAATAGTGTTTTGAGGATGTACAGTTTGTTTACATGTACGTTGTATACAAACATTGAAGTAAAAAAAGCTTATGTTGGATTCTGATGGGGTACGACAGTTGAACTAAGCTCATGAGGCATTTATAAGGTATATTCTTCAAGAATCAATAGGTATATATCATTAATTTATAAGTCCAAAAATGTATGTAGCAACTAAGGATTCTAGCTTTAAGTTGTCTGTAATAGAATATACTTCTCAAAAAACGAATGTAGACATTAAAGGCATTTCTATAGCTTCCAAAATATTTTTTACAATGGAGGAGCACAAATATGGCTGTGCAGTGGCTTCAAAACATCACCCCCTATCTGTTATCTAGGGTATATATCATTGGAACTAACTAACTGGTGTGGCTGGGCCTGGGAGTTTTGTGCTAGTGCTAGTGCTACACCTACAGACACTGTGGAAGGGCATGACATCTCTGTTCATCAATATTTTCATACTTTCTAGGCCCCATCATTCCCTACATGTTACCGGTTAATAATGATGCATCTGATTTGCCCCCAGCATGGTTGTTGTCTCATGTCATATAATCTTTGATGTTCAGTAATTGTTTTATCTCTGTTTCAGAAATCTTCAGATATTACCACGGATGTGGGACGGTTCAGCCTCCCAGCCATGAAGACAAATGAGAGCTCAATCATCAAAGACTACAGCCAATCCCAGCCGACCACACCTGAGAAGTAAAGGCCATTCAGCCAACCGGGACACGGGAGGCTGTAAACCATAATTGATTAGTTTTTTTAGTTATTTCCTGTATATTGAATGGAGATGATACTATGTTCTTTGTCATGGTTAAATGTTAACCCTTTGTGTTCCACAGGCTTGGCTTTTTCAGTAAGATTATGAAGAAATGGCCCAATAAAGACTCTCAGCCACCTGAGTATGGGAAGCTGACTAATGAGAATATACAATCTGAAAAAGGAGGTAGTAGTCCCGCAAACTGCTCACTGTGCTTTCCATCTTTAGGGCTCTATTTTCGGTAAACATAAAGGTGGCGCTAGTGTCAAACGCAATTTTACCTGTCTTATATCAGCTCGCTTTCGCTCAGATGGACGGGGTGGAAATATTTGAGGTGTGTCCTTAAAAATATGATCCAAGGTGCTAATTTCAGGCAGCGCTGATAGGGATATTTAAGACCAACCAAAAGTTGGTTTTAGCGGTAACGCAGTTGGTTATGGCATGAATTTTGACAGCGGAAACTCAGCCTATCCAGCTGTGACGCACACTGCCCATATGCGCATGGAGCAAGAGTAGACTAATGTTCATATTTAGAACCAAAAACCTAATGTTTTTTCCCATTTCGTTTTATTTGATGAAAAGCCAAGCATAGCCTCCCCTCTCAATTATTTTTTGATTTTTTTTGTCTGCCGAATGCAATCGCGAAGTAGTCAAGACTGTTGATAAAGGTTTTAACTCCTGAGACCGCTTGGAAATAAATCTTAATCACCAAAGCTTTATTAAAATATCAAGTTTGAGAGGAGTAAAACAGTGAGCTGACATTAACCTTTTTATCTATTCATTGTAGGCAAGCCCACATTATTTTAGTCATGCAGGTCCCGTTTTGGATGTGCGTAAAACCCTCCATAGTCTGTGTTGTTTTAATATTATATGCCCAAAGGGAGAAATGATGGTACCTGTAAGTGTGACATAGCCTATTTAAAACAAGTTGTTGTTTTGTTTAGAATTTGATTAGAATTATTCGTTACCTTTTTAGGCCTTATCAATAATGAATTTAATCTTGCTTTTTTTTGGCATGTCCATGCTCAGCCATAAGGCAATTTACAGTAGGCCTAGCCCCTATATCAGAGTGAATGCTATTGAAGCCATGCAATTACTTAGAACAATGTGGACTGAAAATGGGTTCAAGTTTAGCAAAGATGGGATAGGTCTACATTTAGTTTCTGTTAGCCATTTAACAAACTATAACGGACTTACATTGAAATTGGAGTTGATTCCAAGGCAATACATAAAAGATTGTAAATACACAACCTGAAGCAAGAACATATTTCGCCATGGAGCATGTTCTGATTGGCCAGTGAGTGGCCAAGCCTCGACACACCCACAACTTGTTTATTCATCAAAACCCAGCCCTTTCACGCCAACGCCAGCAAGTGCGCCGATAATTGTGATAGTGAAAATAGCAAAAATATTTCTGACACACCCCTGAACATATAGCGCTACCGCCTGCTTTTAGATTTACCATTGCGTTAGTTTTGTTAAAATAGAGCCCTATTACTGTGCTATGATGAAACAATTTTAGTGCTTTGAAATCGTGTGTCTCTTCTTTACTACCATCTAGTGGTCAATGGTATAATCTCAACCACGTGTCCCCTCTATCTAAAAGCACACACATATCCTTCCCTCACCTACAGCCATCTCTGCCTCCTCCCCGTACTCCTACTCCTTGTCGAGCGAGGGCAGCGGGCGGCGTCGTAACCCCACCGTCGGGATCAGCAGAGCCACTCGAGTCTCTGAGCAGTGGAATGCTTCTCTGGAACGGGAGATCACTGACACCAACGAGCTCCGACACCTGGACGAGTTCCTGGGGAACCAGGTGGGATACCGGTCTCGCACTCACCTGTCTCACTCACCTGGCATTCACCGCAGACTTAGGAGTTAGCCCTATTGCAACTGCATATTGTTTTATAAAAAATCTGAGAGTATTGTAAATACAAAGGAACAAACCGGGGATATCTTAGTATTGTATAGCCTATTGGTTTATTAGGATGTGTTTTAGTCAACTTTAAAGTCTTCAAAGTTTTTCAAGAGCAGTTATTGACTGACTAAGATCGCCCAGTCATTCATTCACCATCTCTCTCTATCACTCATAGACACACTCACATGTGTACTAATAACACTGAGACATGGCGCCATAGGCATCCACAGAGTTGGTGCACTAACTCTTTCCTTCACGTGCTTTGTTACTCGCATGTTCATGCACTGCATCTTTAGAACATACCGACTGTTACCAGTTCTTGTCAGAGGATCTGAACACAGTCTGCCCCGAATGATAGATAATGAGAGATAATGTAGAGATACATGTAACTTCTCACACCCACCATCACTCCAGGTAAATGAGCTGCGTACAAGGGCAAAGGAGCTGTCAGCGACAGAGAGCATCTTTCTCACAGCCACCATGCAGTTCAGAGAGACCATCAAGGGCATGTACTCCGTCTCGGTGAGTATACAAGTCTATCCACCGGACTGACCTGGGCACCTTGAACAGAGATTTGTTTTATGGAGCTCTAGGTATTTTGATAAGGAACTATGCATGGGGGTAATTAACCAAGTTTGAAAGGGTGTCTTGAAACTGGTTTTAAAATAGATTGGCATTCACTGCCTGAGAAGGATGCCAAATCAATAGTATATAGGGCTTGGTTAGGGCCAGGAGTACACACGATAAGTGCTTTATAAAGCACTTTGGAGCAGCAAATACTGTGTACAGGTTTTTATTTCTTTATTCTCAGTGTTTCTTGGCACAGCACCGGTGTAAAGATTTGGGATGTGCTGTACTGTACATCATATCACCCCCACACTCTTCATTAACCCTGTCCTCTCCCCTGTGTCCTCTCCCAACAGAAGCCCCACATCAGCTACAAGGGCTTGTTGAAGGGCTACCAGAACCGGGTGTCCAGTCTTGCCGAAGCCAAGCAGCAGACTGAGGTCAAGTCGGTGGTCAACTTGTTCCAGTCCGTCCTGGATGGCTTCATACGGGGAGAGATCAAACGAGCGGAGGCTGGGCCGGTCAAGGTAGTTCTGAATGGTCAGACAAACGCACACTAACACACATAGAAAGATATATGCGCACACATATACACACACACGCTCGCAACACAGTTTGGTTTTTTACATTTGTTTTTGAGCAGTATACACTTTTGAAAGTTTAAAAGAGCGGTATGTGTAATTTTAAGAGGTTCACAGATGTGCAATTGTTCTACGTCTGATCTACTTTTCAATGTGTTGCAGACCCTGAAAAAGACAAAGAGAGGGAAAAAGAGCAAATGTGTAAGTTAAATTGTCTGATGATAACCTCCTGAATAGCACTGTCTAAGTAAACCCAGATTAATGGTCCAGGGGCCTCATTTATTAATCGTGCATACATTTCTCACTAAATTCTGGCATGTGGAGATTCTAGGATTTACATGCACAACAAATTATTGGAATTTAGCAAACTGTCGCACGCAGTTGTTTTATTCCATATATATACACACGTTTTCATTGATAAATCAGAGCCATACTATATTTCTAGCAGTGGTGTAGAAATACTTGAAAGTACTACTTAAGTAGTTTTTTTGAGTATCTGTACTTTACTTTTTATATTTTTGCCAACTTTTACTTTTACTTCACTACATTCCTGAAGAAAATTATTTACTTTTTACCCCATACATTTTCCCTGACACCCAAAAGTGCTTATTACATTTTCAATGCTTGCAGGACAGGAAAATTGTCAAATTCACACACTTATCAAGAGAACATCCCTGGTCATCCCTACTGCCTCTGATCTGGCGGACTCACTAAACACAAATGCTTTATTTGTAAATGGCGTCTGACTGTTGGAGTGTGCCCCTGGCTATCCATAAATAAAAACAAGAAAATTGTGCCATCTGGTTGCTTAATATAATGAATTTGAAATGATTAATACTTTTACTTTTGATACTTAAGTATTTTTTAAACCAAATACTTTTAGATTTTTACTCAAGTAGTATTTTAATGGGTGACTTTCACTTTTACTTGAGTCATTTTCTATTAAGGTATCTTTACTTACTCAATTATGACAATTTAGTACTTTTTCCACCACTGATTTATACACTCGTGAACAAGCGTTACAACCCTGCCTGGAAAACGCCCTCCATTCACCTTTTATGGTAACAAAAACTCCCTCATTTGCTGAATGATTTGGAGATGTTGGAACAGGGCCATGACAGTTTAAAAGAAAGCGCAATGGCAATTTTGATCACATTTCTGTAGAGGTGTGGCCAGAATGTTTTGACCTTTTGCAGGGACTTTTTTAAACAAAAAATAAATGCCGCCTATAGCAAGTGCATTCTGAAAGATGGATTGTCTATTGAACAATTTAAAAGTAAATGCTGCTCACACTTCTATGAAAAATACGAATTGTTGTTCAATATTTTGTTAATCAATACATGATTGTGTTTCTATCTCCTGCCTTAGTATAGGCTCTGAGATTAAATAGGCTATTATGTCACGCTCCTATCGCACAGCAATACTGTAGCCTACCCATACTGCTAACGGTCTATTTACCTTCGAGCATGGTTGGCTATTGAATGAGCAATGGATAAATGGTAGCCTAATATTTATTGTGGAGTGGGAATAAACCAGTCATGTCAGAAAAGGAGAGACATGCATTGCAATATGATTATGATTTAGGCCTATATAATAAAAGTAAAATAAATATATTAGGCGACATGCTGCTATGCGATTATCTTACCAACGGCAAATTCATCTGTTTTATCATTAGCGCTACATTTTAATGTTTTTATTAGCCTACTGTTATTATAACTCCTGTACATCAAAAACCACAATTTCCCCCAAAGAACAATATTTGCTTCCAATACAGTTGATCAACCATTTGAAGTTGTTCGTACGCAAGGTCTGAGATTTGCGTGGAGATACGCACACTTGTTATTCTCCCTATCTGATGTGTGTTATACTGTTTCAAGCCCAACAGCCCTCTAGATCACATGTTCAGCACGTACCAGGTGAACATCATGCAGTCCTGTGACCTGTGTGGTTCCTACATCTGGGGCATGGAGAAGGCCTACATGTGCAGCGGTGAGTAGCCTACAGATAACACTCTCTGTTGTTCACCATCTTAGAACATAAAATTAGAACATAGAAGAACCAGTTTATTAGGTACACCCATCTAGTACCGGGTCAGACCCCGCTCTTTGCCTCCAGAACAGCCTGGATTCTTCGGGGCATGGATTACAAGGTTTCGGAAACGTTTGTTGCTCAATTGGTATCAAGGGACCTAACATGTGCCAGGAAAACATTCCCCACACCAGTACTCCACCGCCACCAGCCTGTACCATTGACACCAGGCAGAATGGGTCCATGGACTCATGCTGCTTACGCCAAATCCTGACTCTGTTATAAGCATGACGCAACAGCATTCGTCAGACCAGGCAATGTTTTTCCACTCCTCAGTTGTCAAGTGTTGGTGATCGCGTGCTCTCTGTCCTGGCACCCCAATGGTAGAAGCAGCTTCCTCCTGAAACTAGGACAACAGAGTCCCTGCCCATCTTCCGAAAACATCTGAAACCCTACCTCTTCAAACTGTATTTCAATAATCACCCCGGTTCTATATTAAAATCAACTTCTGCACCTGTTTCCTGACTCCCGGCGTATACATTACAATATGACCGCATTTTCATGAATTTTATGATATAATCGTCAAGCCCATTCAAAAGACCAGGGACATGAACATGGAATTATGCCGTAGGAAAGTGTCACTTGCATGTGTATTGCCAAAGTATACTTTGTTTTAACCAATTGGGCATTGAGATATTGTGACAAAGGTGGAAGAAAAATATAAGAAAAAATAAGATTTCCAGTCAAAACAATAGATTAGCTTGCAGCTTCGCTGTCATCACCCCGAATTAGAACATCAGAACAGACTCCACATTTCTTCTTACTATTTTGTTCTTGTCTCCCCTGTTTGGTCGTTTAGCTTGCAAATTGATATGTCACAAGAAATGCCTCTCCAAAATCATCAACGCTTGCTCAACACGATGCGCCAGGCTGGTAAGCAGCACTACAGTGGTCAAGTGTTTTTAAAGTTTACCAAGTAAAGTTTGTCTGGACTATTGTTTGATCCAGTGTACGTCTATGTCTGTGTGTTAGAACGATGGGGTACCTGGCCATCTGCACTTTGGGGTACAGGTGTGTGTTCTGACCAGTAAGACCTACCCAATCCCAATGGTGGTACAGATGATGCTGGAGCATGTGGAGCTGAACGGTCTGTACACAGAGGGCATCTACCGCAAGTCTGGCTCTGCCTGCCACGCCAGGGAACTGCACCAGCTACTGGGGACCAGTAAGACCTCTACCTTAACCCTGAATGTCCTTTTGGTTTAGTACAATCAACAAAACCTTTTTTTATTGTATTCAACTGTACTAATTGTTGGTCAATCAATAAAGGCACTACATTCACACACTATAGTAGTATACTGGTAATTGCAGCATTTACCACAAAGTAATGTTTGTTTTTCAATTCTACATTCATCAATTTATTAGTAAAATGTTTATCACAAAAAAAAACTAACACAAGACAAATGTATTTGTTGTCAGACCCAGAGAGGGTAGCTCTTGAGAACTACTCCATCCACACGGTGACAGGTCTGATGAAACGCTGGCTCAGAGAGCTGCCTGAGCCCCTCCTTACCTTCAGCCTCTACAACGACTTCCTGCTTGCTGTGGGTGAGTCTGTCTGGTGGGCTGTGTTCAGTAGGGCACAACGTAGCAAAAAAAAAAAAAAAAGAGTTGTTATGTGAAGTTCAAGAAGTATCTTTCCATTTGTGTTTTTCATTAAGAGAGATGCCGGAGAAATCAATTTCAAATACTTGAAGTACACTGGATTTAGCTTGCCAAATACACTGGATTCAATAGAATAGTCCTTCGTCCACCCTGCACGCCAATCAAGCTAAATTAGGCACCTGAAGTACTTTAGTAGTATGTCAAAGTATTTGACACTGTCATTTCATGTGCAGAGTTGCCAGAGCAATCTGAACAGCTACGTGCGGTCTACCAGAAACTGGACGAGCTCCCCCCTGCTAACTTCAACACTCTGGAGAGGCTGGTCTTTCACCTGGTCAGGTAGGTAGCAGCAGAGAGATGGATCCGTTTTATCTCTATGGGTATAATGGTCTTTCTACTTATCACTCGTTTTCACATCACTCAATAACCTGTACAATACGTCGCCATTCATGTTGGCTGATTTATGTTGACTGATAGTAGCAATCCTCCATCTTCCATACAAAGGCTTTCATGCTATGCTTTGGGCCTTGAGTTTTTCCTTAGGTCCCTGAGTGTTTCCTAATCACACTTGACCAGGAAAAACTCTGTGCCCTGATTATGCCACATGACAGGTTAACCATGTTACAGTATGTATTTGGATGATAATAGACCTGTTGTGTCAGACTGATGGATATTTCCTTCCTCTAGAGTGGCAAAGGAGGAAGAGCACAACCGGATGTCCGCTAACTCCCTGGCCATAGTGTTTGCCCCCTGCATCCTGCGAACCCCTGACACCACAGACCCTTTCCTCGGCATGAAGGACATCTCCAAGACAACCACGTGAGACAACATTACTACTACTACTACTAATGTAGTATTGTAATCAGAGAGGGCTGATGTAGTTATTTTAGGGTGTTTTTTTAACACATTTTATTGTTAGTGGCATCCTAATGTGAGAAACACCTGTAACTCACTTTAATGTACAGCCAATGCACTGATGTGATGTTTGCACTTAAGTTGTAGTTACAGGTGCATATCTCAAGTTAAGATGTAGTCCTTAGTAAGCATTCTTGTTGTAAGAAGACCTAACCCCTGTCCTTTCCTCTCCCCCCAGGTGTGTGGAGATCCTGATCTCAGAACAGTTTAGACGGTACACTGAGAAGATGCAGGAGATCACAGAGCTGGAGTTCGCTGAGGCCCTGGCCGTCAACCAGCTGAAGCTCAAGAGACAGAACACTGTAAGTACATTACAATAGTACAGGACCTTTTTTATTTATATTATTCGTATTTTAAATGTATGTAGTTCTGTTCTTGTCTATTAATCTTCTGTATTATGTCATGTTTTGTGTGGTCCCCAGTAAAAGTAGCTGCTGCATTAGCAACAGCTAAAAGGGATCCTAATAATAAAATAACAAATGACTGTCACTACCGTTTCACACTGTAGAAATAACAATGTAAGAACATTACTGTCACTACCATGTCACACTGTAGCCATAAACTGTAAGAACATTACTGTCACTACCATGTCACACTGTAGACATAACACTGGAAGAACGCTGTTGTTCCAGCATAACATTGCTTTGATATCACATTGTATGGTGATCAATTGGGTTGCAAAATTCTGAAAACGTTTCCAGGTTTCTGAGAAATCGTCCGGGAAAAACAAGGGAGCTTGGGGAAAGCTGGAATTTTGCAACCCTAGATCAATGACATGTTTACAACATACTTTATAAGCTTGATATACACTGAGTATACAAAACATTAAGGACACCCGCTCTTTCCATGACAGACTGACCAGTTGAATCCAAGTGAAAGCTATGATCCCTTATTGATGTCACCTGTTAAATCCACTTCAATCGGTGTAGTTGAAGTGGAGGAGACAGGTTAAAGAAGGATTTTTAAGCCTTGAGACAATTGAGACATGGATTGTGTAAGTGTGCCATTCAGAGGGTGAATGGGCAAGACAAAATATATAAGTGCCTTTGAACGGGGTATGGTAGTAGGTGCCAGGCGCACCGGTTTGTGTCAGGAACTGCAACGCTGCTGGGTTTTTCATGCTCAACAGTTTTCCGTGTGTATCAAGAATGGTCCACCACCCAAAGGACAGTCCAGCCAACTTGACACATCTGTGGGAAGCATTGGAGTCAACATGGGCCAGCATCCCTGTGGAACACTTTCGACACCTTGTAGAGTCCATTCCCCGAAGAATTTAGGCTGTTCTGAGGGCAAAAGGGGGAGGGGTGCAACTCAATATTAGGGAGGTGTTCCTAATGTTTGGTATACTCTGTGTGTAATACATCTGAGAATATGGATCACTGTGGGATCCAATTTCCATTCCCACTGGGAATTTCACTTTGGGAATACGGTTCCCACGTTCCCCAAAAAGAGTTTGTCTTCTTGTCTGGTGCCTGTTATATTGACACATATACTATATACAGTGGGGAAAAAAGGTTTTAGTCAGCCGCCAATTGTGCAAGTTCTCCCACTTAAAAAGATGAGAGAGGCCTGTAATTTTCATCATAGGTACACGTCAACTATGACAGACAATATGAGAAATTTTTTTCCAGAAAATCAAATTGTAGGATTTTTAATGAATTTATTTGCAAATGATGGTGGAAAATAAGTATTTGGTCAATAACAAAAGTTTCTCAATACTTTGTTATATACCCTTTGTTGGCAATGACACAGGTCAAACGTTTTCTGTAAGTCTTCACAAGGTTTTCACACACTGTTGCTGGTATTTTGGCCCATTCCTCCATGCAGATCTCCTCTAGAGCAGTGATGTTTTGGGGCTGTCACTGGGCAACACAGACTTTCAACTCCCTCCAAAGATTTTCTATGGGATTGAGATATGGAGACTGGCTAGGCCACTCCAGGACCTTGAAATGCTTCTTACGAAGCCACTCCTTCGTTGCCCGGGCGGTGTGTTTGGGATTATTGTCATGCTGAAAGACCCAGCCACGTGTCATCTTCAATGCCCTTGCTGATGGAAGGAGGTTTTCACTCAAAATCTCACGATACATGGCCCCATTCATTCTTTCCTTTACACGGATCAGTCGTCCTGGTCCCTTTGCAGAAAAACAGCCCCAAAGCATGATGTTTCCACCCCCATGCTTCACAGTAGGTATGGTGTTCTTTGGATGCAACTCAGCATTCTTTGTCCTCCAAACACAACGAGTTGAGTTTTTACCAAAAAGTTATATTTTGGTGTCATCTGACCATATGACATTCTCCCAATCCTCTTCTGGATCATCCAAATGCACTCTAGCAAACTTCAGACGGGCCTGGACATGTACTGGCTTAAGCAGGGGGACACGTCTGACACTGCAGGATTTGAGTCCCTGGCGGCGCAGTGTGTTACTGATGGTAGGCTTGTTACTTTGGTCCCAGCTCTCTGCAGGTCATTCACTAGGTCCCCCCGTGTGGTTCTGGGATTTTTGCTCACCGTTCTTGTGATCATTTTGACCCCACTGGGTGAGATCTTGCGTGGAGCCCCAGACCGAGGGAGATTATCAGTGGTCTTGTATGTCTTCCATTTCTTAATAATTGCTCCCACAGTAGATTTTTTCAAACCAAGCTGCTTACCTATTGCAGATTCAGTCTTCCCAGCCTGGTGCAGGTCTACAATTTAGTTTCTGGTGTCCTTTGACAGCTCTTTGGTCTTGGCCATAGTGGAGTTTGGAGTGTGACTGTTTGAGGTTGTGGACAGGTGTCTTTTATACTGATAACAAGTTCAAACAGGTGCCATTAATACAGGTAACGAGTGGAGGACAGAGGAGCCTCTTAAAGAAGAAGTTACAGGTCTGTGAGAGCCAGAAATCTTGCTTGTTTGAAGTTGACCAAATACTTATTTTCCACCATAATTTGCAAATAAATTCATAAAAAATCCTACAATGTGAGTTTCTGGATTTTTTTTTCTCATTTTGTCTGTCATAGTTGACGTGTACATATGATGAAAATTACAGGCCTCTCTCATCTTTTTAAGTGGGAGAACTTGCACAATTGGTGGCTGACTAAATACTTTTTTTCCCCACTGTATCTGCAGATCTTAGAGAAACCTTCATCAGAGCTGGACGTACCTCAAATGGACAATCTTAACCCGTCGGAGTCAGAGAGGACCCTCATCGAGAGGATCAAATCCATCAAACAGGAGAAGTGAGTATAGAGACAGACTCCTCTAGTTCACTGTTATGTGGTGCAAAATATTGTTCTAGCCCGGCACTAACAGAACTGACTGAACTAATCACCAATGAATCACATGTGTTAAAGAGGAACGCTAACTCAGTAGAAGCTGTCAGTGTGTTAGAGGCAGTGTAGTAAAAAAATATATATATATTTTCACATGAGGTCGAAATAACAATCTGAAAGGGAAAATGATGATAATGCCCTTTTTGTGTAAGAGCTGTTTATTTATTTTTATGCCTGGAATTTCAGCCTGTTCAGGTGGGATGGATTTTTTTGCCCAGATCATGACATCACAATCTGATCTAATTACTCTGACGAATGACCAGTCATCTTTTATTTGCATATGTATCCTCCTACTTTCAAGGGGTAAGCGGTGCATGCACCATATACCATACAGCTCAGCTCAGTGTTTCACAATACATTCCTGGACCTTTTGAGGGGTGCACCATTTTGTTAAAGCCCAGCACTAACTCACTTGATTCAAATAATCACTGAGCCCTTGGTTAGTTGAATCAGATGTGTTATAGTGCTGGACTAGAACAAAAAGGAGCAGTCCCAGAAATGTATTCAGAGACACTGTCTTAGTGGTACAATAGATGCTCTTGGCTTTTGCCTCAGCACCATATACTGTTTGTTACCTGTGTTAATGGGTTCCTGTGTGTGTTTGCAGGGAGGAGCTGGCGTGCAGGTTGCCAGAGTTGGAGCAGGAGAACTTTGACGACTCAGAGTCCAGATTGTCGTTGTCTGTCAGCTCAGAGAGCCTGTGTGTAGGATAGAGTGAGGAGCCTAGACACATAAGGTCAGTAGAGAGGTACAGTAGGCCTTCACCATCCTCACTTCAATTCTTTTCAACTGTTTGTTTTCGGTAACACATTATTTTACAGCCCAGGTAGTTACTTAGAAATGACTTAAGAAAACAAGAAAAACCGAATAATTGCGTTGTGATTGCACTTCTATGAGATTCTTATGCCAGGCTGTAACACAAAGTCTTGTTTTCTACCACTGGTGCACTGGAAGTAGCATGGTTGACATATCCGTTTGTGTTTTACCCAACTCCTGCTAGCGACTCCTGGCTATATTAGGGGAGAGATTTGAAGAAACAAGTGGTGGATTCCCTGTTAAGATGCCACCTTCTACAGTAGCTAGTTGTAAAGTCGGTCTGCATACATTTAGCACCAGTTTTGTGTAACCAGGTACGTGATTTACCGGTTACAGTGGTATTTCAGGGTGTGTGCTTGCTCAATCTACTGTATTTTCTGCTTTGTTCATTTCTGACTGACTTTTTGTATTAGTATCACGAGCAGCCCGATTATCAGCCAGTCCCTGTTGTACAAGTGTTACGAAACCGATTAACTAGCCTGCTAATATTGTTCCTTTCGCTAAGTTTAGGGGTCTTAGGCCTAGTTAACTGGTCTGTAACCTGATTTAAAGTCCTACTCCAATCTCCTTTTCACCTCATTTAACCCCTGATTTGCTTAACAAAAGGTCAATAGGTGGTCCAGGTGCCTCATGACATGGCACAAGTGGGGAGGTGGGCCTTTTCGTCTTTTGTTCTCTATTGCTCCTCTATTGTTCCTCAAGCAAGGGGGAGGCCGATGACATCAGCGGGCACCATCAGACCAACTCTTTGAAGTTTGCAGTTGTATAATAAAACACAATTTTGCTCAAAACATATTTATACTTGGGATATCGCTTTTCAACAGGAGTTGAAGTTCAAAAATCACCGGAGGACGATGAGAAATCAGCATATGAGGACTGTGTTGTATGTACATGTGCCCAGGAGACAACAAACTTAACAGGATCATGGGCCAGCTCCGTCATGACCTTTTGGTTGGCCAGTCCAAGCAAATTATTGTTTGTTGTTCGAAAGGGTGACCGAAAAATGAACTATATACAAAAAGAAAACTACAAGGAGGCATGCCTAAACTAAAGAGGTTAACTACCACAAAACAACACCAAACACTGGCAGGCCGAGAGGCCTCTGGTCACAGATAGCCAATCCACTGATTGCTCGCACATGTGGATTTATCAAGGCTTCCTGGCAGAGCACAGCCCCTACCCGGTTGGTGCTGCCACCTGGGGATGGAGTGTGGAAGTGTGTCATGGTAGTGTGTTGCCTAACTGTGTGCTAACACTAAATTACCCCCCATATCATAACACTAATCTGGTCCTAGATCTGTATGCGCTTTAGCCAACTAGTCTTCTGTAGCTCAGTTGGTAGAGCATTGTGCTTGCAACTCCAGGATAGTGGGTTTTCGATTCCCGGGACCGCCTATATGTATAATATTATATTAACTCCTCTGACTATAATTGTCATGCCCAGCACAAATAGATCTGGGACCAGCTACTATTTGACTAATCCAGAGTGTCTCTACCAGGCTGTCTACTATTAGACTAATCCAGACTCTTGTCTCCACCAGGCAGAGTGAACCTGTTGTGGAGGAGCCAGAGGCAGGAGTGCCCTCCTAAGCCTGCTGACCTGGCCCAAAGAACTACAGCTACAGGCCCCAGAGACCAACCAGATGGACAGAACCCCCAGCCCAATACCAAGGCAAGGAGCAGGTACTTCTCAGACCTGGACGGCCCCTTCATAGATGAGGAGGACTAGCCTGGGTGCCAGTCTGTTTTTGCTCCATATTGAATTGTCATTCCAAACATGGCTTGGCAATGACAGCAGTGGAGTTGGAAAGAGCACAAACAGATCTGGGACCAGGCTAGAGGACATCTATTATGGGGCCACATTGTCCTCCGACAGGTGGCATCACTACTACACAACCCTAGTCCTTCGACTGATAGAGCGGATGTAAGACATTGAGCCAAGGCACAACACAGAAGCAATAGAAATAGTATTATACAGTCTATACGTACAGTGCCTGCAGAAAGTATTTACACACCTTTACTTTTTCCACATTTTGTTCTGTTACAGCCTGAATTTAAAATTGATTAAATGTAGATTTTTTTTGTCACTGGCCTACACACAATACCCCATAAAGTGAAGTTATATTTTTTGAAATTTGTACAAATTAATTAAAAATGAAAATCTGAAATGTCTTGAGTCAATAAGATTTCAACCCCTTTGTTTTGGCAAGCCTAAATAAGTTCAGGAGTAAAAATGTGCTTAACAAGTCACATAATACGTTTCATGGGCCCACCAGTGTTAAACATGATTTTTGAATGACTACATCATCTCTGTACCCCACATATTCAATTATCTGTAAGGTCCCTCAGTCGAGCAGTGAATTTCAAACACAGATTCAACCACAAAGATCAGGGAGGTTTTCCAATGCCTCGCAAAGAAGGGCACCTATTGGTAGATGTGTAAAAAAATAAAAAGAAGCTGACATTGAATATGCCGTTGAGCATGGTGAAGTTATTAATTACACTTTGGATGGTGTATCAATACACCCAGTCACTACAATGATACAGCCGTCCTTCCTAACTCAGTCACCGGAGAGGGAAGAAACCGCTCAGGGATTTCACCATGAGGACAATGGTGACTTTATAACAGTTACAGAGTTTAATGGCTGTGATAGACGAAAACTGAGGATGGATCAACAACATTGTAGTTACTCCACAATACTCACCTAATTGACAGAGTGAAAAGAAGGAAGCCTGTACAGAATACAAATATTCCAAAACATGCATGCTGTTTGCAATAAGGGACTAAAGTAATACTGCAAAAAATGTAGCAAAGCAATTAACCCTTTGTATTCAGGATAAAAAGTTATGTTTATGGAAAATCCAATACAACACATTACTGAGTACCACTTTCCATATTGTCAAGCATAGTGGTGGCTGCATCATGTTATGGGTATGCTTGTAATCGTTAAGGACTGGGGGGGTTTTCAAGATAAAAAAGAAGCAGAATAGAGCTAAGCACAGACAAAATCCTAGAGGAAAACCTGGTTCAGTCTGCTTTCCAACAGACACTGGGAGACAAATTCACCTTTCAGCAGGACAATAACCTGAAACACAAGGCCAAATATACACTGGAGTCGCTTACCAAGAAAACAGTGAATGTTCCTAAGTGGCCGAGTTAGTTTTGACTTAAATCTATGGCAAGACCTTAAAATGGTTATCTAGCGATGATCAACAACCAATTTAACAGGGCTTGAAGAATTTTGAAAAGAATAATGGGCAAATGTGTGGAAAGCTCTTAGAGACTTACCCAGAAAGACTCACAGCTGTAATCGCTGCTAATGGTGCTTCTACAAAGTATTGACTCAGGGGTGTGAATACTTATGTACATTAGATATTTCTGTATTTAATTTATAATAAATTAGCAAACATTTCTAAAAACATGTTTACACTTTGTCATTATGGGGTATTGTGTGTAGATGGGTGAGAAATCCATTTCATCCATTTTGAATTCAGGCTGTAACACAACAAAATGTGGAATAAGTCAAGGGGTATGAATACTTTCTGAAGGCACTATCTCTATGGGCAGAACACTCAGGGGCAGACAATTGCAGCATCAGTCATCTTGAGAACTGGAAATACCTCTCAAATACAGGAGTAATCAGTGGAGCTGTATTATGGCAACAAGAACAAGAGTCAAGCACTTTCTGTACATTTTCCTATGTCCGTTAATGTGTGTGTGTGTGTAATGATCAAAGCTGCTGTGGATGTTGAATGCCTCTTAAGAAGACATCTGTGGTTCTCTAATGAGGAAACATAATGGAATAACACAAGACACAGTGCAGTCTATTGTACCAATACATCATGAACCACAAAGGCTGCATTTACACCGGCAGCCTAATTCCGATTATTCTTCTCACTAATTGGGCTAATGCCAATAACTGGACTGCCTGTGTAAATATGGCCCAAGTAAAGAGATGTGCCTTTGATTTTAGCCATATACAATCTCATTATTTTAAAGCCAAGTATTTTGGATGTGTCTTGCCTGTGGACAATACTGTAACGAGGACCAAATCATTTAAATCTATTATACAAGTGCCTTGTTTGCAATGGACTACTAATACGGCACTTAGTTTGGCTTTTTCTTTTACACATCTGGTACGTTGTGAAATATAATGTATTGATCATTAATAATTAACCTAAAACGAAAGCAAGATTGTATTTAGGGTTATTAGTGGGCATATTTGTGGGGGGTTTTCTCAGTTATTCTGTAAAAGTGAGATCGATATGTTCACCTTGGCCTGTGTTTACACAGGCAGCCCATTTCCAATCTTTTTTCCCCCCAATAATTGGTCTTTTGACCAATCAGATCAGCTATTTTGCCAATAATTGGGCAAAAGATCAGAATTGGGCTGTCTATGTGAATGCACCTTGGTGTCATATGCCTAGGGCCCTGCCTTTTGGTGCGGAAATGAAGCCACTGTGCATTACCGGTATTTCCACCATTATCCACTAGTGTTGCTGCAGGTAGAAAATCCTTGGGAAATGTCTAATTGACACAAGCTGTCTCCAATCAATGTGTGGTTGTGCCTGTGTGTTTGGCGGGGGGAATCACCTGATCCAAGGGAGGTGTAGATCTGTGAATCTTAATCGCACAAATAACTATTATTTGGCAGGGAATACTATTCTACACGCACAAGCAGATACTCTCCAGTGGACTCGGAAATTGTTGCAAAAAAATTGGTAAATTAAGGGCAGTTAAAGGGGAGAGTAAATGAGTACATGCACACTAATAATTTGATATTAAACTGATTATGGCAGTAGGTCGAGTATGGCATTAATCATGTTAACACCTTAAATTACAGCAGTGTATTTAATCTGCGCATGTGCTAGCACCAGCAACACAAGCCTCCCTCTTTTGCACGAGTGAAGTGAGTTCGGAAGAACTGAAAGTATGCATCATATAAACTTTATATGTCCAAACTCAGAATCATATAGGATTGCTGTGGTAGAACGTTTATTTTTGATTGGCGATTTTCTGCATTTATCCCATCAGGTAGCCTGATTTCAGATGTATCCATGTAAACTGGATTATTAGGCAAATCGTACTTGCAAAGCATGTAAACTATTTAATCAAACTATTATATTAATCTGACTATTAACAATAATCGAATGAATGTGTGCCTGTAACCTACCCAATGAAACCAACCATGGAAGTATATTGTAGCGAACTCGAACCTGGGTCCAGCAACTGTGAAGCCAACACCTTAACCGTTTTTTCTACCTGCAGCAACACTAGTGGATATTCCTGAACATACCAGTAAAAGCACAGTGCCTCAATTTCTGCAAAAAAAAGCAGGGCCCTACCTATGCCATATGTAATAGACTCAAGTTGTGATGTAAAGAAAATATGTTTCAAGATCCTCACAGTTGGAGTAGGCTAGAAGAACACAGCTTTGAAGGAGGTAGTGGTTGTCCCGCCTCGCTGCCTCCTAATAGATTGATTGACTGACTGCCAGCTCAGAACAAGTCTTTTTGTACAGTACTTTACCAAGTAACACACATTCATCCATCTTAGCATAACTGTGTATTATGAATGGGGTAATTCAGAATTATATACATTTGTTTGCAATCCTTGTGTAGTGTTTTATATTTCAACAAAATAAACTGACAGTGGTTTCAGTGTTGGGGTTGATTATGCCTACGTGGACCTTCAAGCATACAGACTTCTGTGTGTGTGATCTCTACACTGGCCGACGTGTGATTATGTAAAACCAATAATAAACACATACTGTATCCAATTTCACTCACTATGAAAACACAGGTGAGTTTCTCATATTAATATGAGAATTTGCAGTTATTTTATTGGACAAACAATGTGATATTCCTTTAAGGCTGCGTTTACACAGGCAGCCCAATTCTGATCTTTTGACCAATTATTGGCAAAAAAACTATTGGTTGCAAAAAGATCAGAATTGGGCTGCCTGTGTAAACAGACTGATATTTAGATGAAGGTTTTCCTTTACATATTTGAGGGACAAGTCTTATTGGAGATTTTAGTTAACTACTTAGACAACATAACAAACCAATTATATGAATTATGCATGTTATAGAATGAAATGCCTATATGCCCTATATGCCTATGGATTAAGAACCAATTTAACAATAGTAGAGACATTTCTTTAGTGCAAATGCTGTGCTTCTGAGAAAGGATGGTTCTCTCTAGCTCCCTGCAGCTGGTCTGGGTGTGTAGTCAAGGACATGGGATGGAGATAACCATCAGGAACAGATAGACCTGTATTGTTTCTCATTGCTTTTGAGTAACCTGGTCACACAGTCTGGACAAAGTGCTGCAGAATGACCACCGTTTTTCAGTTCATCCTGTCTTTTACTATCTTCCAAGGGTGCAGCTGTGTGGAGATAGGAGTAGCAACGGAACAAATGTTATCACTTGTTTGTGCGCTATGACCCGATACACATAGCCTGATCCGATACACATAGCCACATACACATAGTTACAAGAAGATAACATAGTGGCTCAAGGTCCAGAGAGGGTGGCTGTTTGGATAAAGAGGTGGTTATGAAAAGGAGACCAAGCAGACATGGGGATAGACAGGAAAGAAGCCAATTTTTCAGTAGACTATAAGTTAAAACTATAGGTTGAACATAGTTAAATCTCTTTAAACTTCAGTTAATCACAAAGACAAGCAGTAAGACTAAGTGAAACAGAGTGTGGTACAGAGTGGTACATAAGGAAATTCAGGACATGGCTCCTGGGAATGGGCCTGCTCATTCTTACTATGTGTGGGAAATATACACTATGCATGAGAACTGTATATGTCTGAGAACTGATTAAACTGCTATGCATGAAGCCATGCATGAGGAATGTCTTAAATGTATATGGTTGAGAATGGGTTATGGACCTGCCATGTTTAAACCATATTTAAGTATTGATTGATATGTTTTGGAGACTTTGTGTGCAGAGGGGGCCTGTCTCTGAAACTGGTGGACTGCGACAGGCTGCAGGAGTGTGCTCTTCCTAATCTCAAGGCTTCTCCAGACTGATAAGAGATGGCTCTGTTATTTTTTGCATGAGAAAGCTTGGTCCTGCCACTATTGTTTCCAATAGTGGAGAAGTCCGATTTCGCCACTATCATAAATTAAGAGAGTGGGCGGAGCGGTCAAAAGATGAAGATTTGGAGACAATGGTGGAAGACCTAAACAGGGAGGGATTAAGCTAAAAAGTATGTAAAATGTGCAGGAATAGAACTGTATATAAACTGAGGGCCGAGTGTTGGGAATGGAGATGCTCTGCAGACCAGCTCGGCTTTGTTGCGTTGTGTAATAAAGTCTATCTTGATTCTACAAAAACTCTGGAAGAACTTTGATTTTAATTAAGTATAGGGATAATTTTCCACGACAGTCCCTGCCAAAAACACCAATACAGGTAGAAGACAGAGGGGAAAAGCCAACAGGTAACTACAATTATTTGTTTTTTCTATGGTAGAAAAGGATGGATCACATGACTCCTCCAATTAATGAACAATAGTCTCAGAGCATGTGTTTACTGCACTGCCCATACTAAGAGGGGGGTCCTCTTTGTTCTGGCAAACCCTACATATTGCTACAAAATGCATTTTGGATCGATAATACAAACGTTTTACTGAACCTATCAAATCTAGAGGTTACTCTTCCGCCTCCTAGTGCCTGCCAATCAGGGCTAGGTCTAATGCCAGAGGAGCGGGTTTCTTTTAATTCAGGAAGATGGATAAAAATGTACTGGGATTCAAAGACCAGAGGGTATGGTTGATGAATCAGTGGAGTAAGTGCTGTTGTAAGTATGTGGAAGAGAGGGAAAGATTGAGGTTGGAAGGGATTTGGGGGATGGGGGAGGGTTTATTAGAAGTGAGTAGGGCTGTTTTAAATGTTCTTACTACAGTATTAGGTAGGAGGCTTTAGGTTTTTAAAATGTTTGTTTTTCTTTTATTCTGAAGTATGTAAACTGTGATTGATCACCCACTCCAGTACAGTCTGTGGCAGCATGCACCTTTAACGTTTGTTTTTGCGGACCTCTGTAATATCATAGAGAAGAAGAAAATGCAGTTATGGGACCTGTGTGAAGCTAGCCACAATAAGGATTAGCCACAATAGTGGAATTTGCTGTTTTGACTTCAAAATAAAAGATTCAAACGGATACAAATAGTGAAATCCTGCCATATTTGGACTAGATAATGCTAAACAAGGTCGGAATGTTGTTATATAAATTCCACAAAAGACAATAATCTAGTTAATTTTACCAAAAAAAGTTAATATGTTAATAGCACTGTGGATGTATTAGACTTTAGAATTGCATTAGGGGCATACTTACAGTAAATGCACTGTATGGATCTTGGGTCCATAAAATGTGGTATCAGCCTACTCAGTGACACAAACAGAATACAATTCTGAAGAGCTTACACAAATATTAGCGTCATAGCTCATATTAGGGAACTTTAACTGTGGGAAATTACCTCACTATTCAGCCTATTTGTGTATATTGTTTAAGAAAAATCAGAATGTCAGAGTCCGGAATGTATGTGGACACCCCTTCAAATTAGGGATTCGGCTATTTCAGCCACACCCGTTGCTGACAGGTGTATAAAATGTTGCACACAGCCATCTCCATAGACAAACATTGGCAGTAGAATGGCCCATACCAAAGAGCTCAGTGACTTTTACCGTGGCACCACCATAGGATACCACCTTTCCAACAAGTCAGTTCGTCAAATTTGTGCCCTGCTAGAGCTGCCCCGGTCAACTGTAAGTGCTCTTATTGTTAAGTGGAAACATCTAGGAGCAACAACGGCTCAGCCACAAAGTGGTAGGCCACACAAGCTCACAGAATGGGACCGCCGAGTGCTGAAGCACGTAGTTCATAAAAATCGTCTGTCCTCGGTTGCAACACTCGCTACTGAGTTCCAAACTGCCTCTGGAAGTAACGTCAGCACAAAAACTGTTCGTCGGGAGCTTCATGAAATGGGTTTCCATGGTCGAGCAGCCGCACACAAGCCTAAGATCACCATGCGCAATGCCAAGCGTCTGCTGGAGTGGTGTAAAGCTCGCTGCCATTGGACTCTGGAGCAGTGGAAACGTGTTCTCTGGAGTGATGAATCACGCTTCACCATCTGGCAGTCCGACTGACAAATCTGGGTTTGGCGGATGCCAGGAGAACGCTACCTGCCCGATCGCATAGTGCCAACTGTAAAGTTTGGTGGAGAAAGAATAATGGTCTGGGGCTGTTTTTCATGGTTCGGGCTAGGCCCCTTACTTCCAGTGAAAGGAAATCCAAACTCTACAGCATACAATTACATTCTAGACAATTCTGTGCTCACAACTTTGTGGCAACAGTTTGGTGAAGGCCCTTTCCTGTTTCAGCATGACAATGCCCCGTGCACAAAGTGAGGTCCATACAAAAATGGTTTGTCGAGATCGATGTGGAAGAACTTGACTTGCCTGCACAGAGCCCTGACCTCAAACCCATCAAACACCTTTGGGATGAATTGGAACGCCGACTGCGAGCCAGGCCTAATCGCCCAACATCAGTGCCCGACCTCACTAATGCGCTTGTGGCTGAATGGAAACCATGTGGATAGTTGTTTCCAATGTTATTTCACGCTTAAGAGTACCTGTAATTATGCCAGCTAGCTGCCTACCATTCAGCTGTTTTTCTAACCTCATTATCTGAAGCATTAACGTTAGGTAGTTAGTAGCTACTGTAATCGATATGTTGCTAGCTTGTTGCTACCTGGATAGCTAACTAAACAATAGCTGGAACGACCTAGCGAACAGACGCGAACTGGCTGAATCGATTCAGTGGCTAGCTTTGCACTTAACTGGCTAACAGTAGCTACTAAGGGTAAGTTATAACCTACATTTTTGTTTTGTTTTTACATACTGGTAACCAGAGTCGTTCAAGGGAATTCGGGACATGGGTGACTAGTTAACGTTAGCTTGGCTCTCTCTGTGTGTTCGTGCCGTGGGAGGAGGGGTTTTTCGTTGGCAGAGAGCAATGGCTAGCTAGTATGATAACTATTCTAGCTAACTAACTGGCTGAATAAGTTGACGACGGACTCACTCAAACTGTCAAAACTAACCCAAAACTTTACACAACGTTAGACACGGACACGAATGATCTGCTTGGCGTGTTAACACACTGGTGGTTTGTTGTAACCGAGTATTGGTGCTAAACCGTGTTATTGGAGGCTGGCATGCTAGTTGGCTATGGCGTCATAGGATTCGGTGCCCTGGACGGTTTTCACGGAAGAATACTGTACCAAGTTAGCTAGCTGAATAAACTAAGTTAGTCTATTCCTAGAAAACATTGAACCGCTGTAGTTTACAACAATTATAATTTCTAAAGTGGAAGTTGGGAGAGTTATATTTGAGTGTTTCAGTGAAACGTAAGTGAGGGAGGCCCCGCTCTCTCGCTTTCCCAGATGTTTAGTTAATTTCATTCCGATCTCCTTTGCATTATTGTAGCCATTTTTTGTAGCCTGTCAACTATGTGTCTGTCTATCCCTGTTCTCCCCTCTCCGCACAGGCTATACAAACGCCTCACACCGCGTGGCTGCTGCCACTCTAACCTGGTGGTCCCTGCACGCACGACCCACGTGGAGTTCCAGGTCTCCGGCAGCCTCTGGAACTGCCGTTCTGCGGCCAACAAGGCAGAGTTCATCTCAGCCTATGCTACCCTCCAGTCCCTCGACTTCTTGGCGCTGACGGAAACATGGATTACCACAGAAAACACTGCTACTCCTACTGCTCTCTCCTCGTCTGACCATGTGTTCTCGCATACCCCGGAGAGCACCTGGTCAGCTGGGTGGTGGCACAGGAATCCTCATCTCTCCCAAGTGGACATTCTCTCTTTCTCCCCTGACCCATCTGTCTATCTCCTCATTTGAATTCCATGCTGTCACAGTCACTAGCCCATTCAAGCTTAACATCCTTATCATTTATCGCCCTCCAGGTTCCCTTGGAGAGTTCATCAATGAGCTTGACGCCTTGATAAGTTCCTTTCCTGAGGATGGCTCACCCCTCACAGTTCTGGGTGACTTTAATCTCCCTACATCTACCTTTGACTCATTTCTCTCTGCCTCCTTCTTTCCACTCCTCTCCTCTTTTGACCTCACCCTCTCACCGTCCCCCCCTACTCACAAGGCAGGCAATACGCTTGACCTCATCTTTACTAGATGCTGTTCTTCTACTAATCTCATTGCAACTCCCTTCCAAGTCTCCGACCACTACTTTGTATCCTTTTCTCTCTCGCTCTCCTCCAACACTACTCACTCTGCCCCTACTCAGATGGTAATGTGCCGTCGCAACCTTTGCTCTCTCTCTCCCGCTACTCTCTCCTCTTCCATCCTATCATCTCTTCCCTCTGCTCATCCTTCTCCCTCCAATCTCCTGATTCTGCCTCCTCAACCCTCCTCTCCTCCCTTTCTGCATCCTTTGACTCTCTATGTCCCCTATCCTCCCGGCCGGCTCGGTCCTCCCCTCCTGCTCCGTGGCTTGACAACTCATTGCAAGCTCACAGAACAGGGCTCCGGGCAGCCGAGCGGAAATGGAGGAAAACTAGACTCCCTGCGGACCTGGCATCTTTTCACTCCCTCCTCTCTACATTTTATTCCTCTGTTTCTGCTGCTAAAGCCACTTTCTACCACTCTAAATTCCAAGCATCTGCCTCTAACCCTAGGAAGCTCTTTGCTACCTTCTCCTCCCTGCTGAATCCTCCTCCCCCTCCCCCCTCCTCCCTCTCTGTGGATGACTTCGTCAACCATTTTGAAAAGAACGTTGACGACATCTGATCCTCGTTTGTTAAGTCAAATGATACCGCTGGTCCTGCTCACACTGCCCTACCCTATGCTTTGACTTCTTTCCCCCCTCTCTCTCCAGATGAAAACTTGCGACTTGTGACGGCCAGCCACCCAACAACCTGCAAGCTTGACCCTATCCCCTCCTCTCTTCTCCAGACCATTTCCGGAGACCTTCTCCCTTACCTCACCTCGCTCATCAACTCATCCTTGACCGCTGGCTATGTCCCTTCCGTCTTCAAGAGAGTGAGAGTTGCACCCCTTCTCAAAAAACCTACACCCGATCCCTCCGATGTCAACAACTACAGACCAGTATCCCTTCTTTCTTTTCTCTCAAACTCTTGAGCGTGCCGTCTTTAGCCAACTCTCTTGCTATCTCTCTCAGAATGACCTTCTTGATCCAAACCAGTCAGGTTTCAAGACTGGTCATTCAACTGAGACTGCTCTTCTCTGTGTCACGGAGGCTCTCCGCACTGCTAAAGCTAACTCTCTCTCCTCTGCTCTCGTCCTTCTAGACCTATCTGCTGCCTTTGATACTGTGAACCATCAGATCCTCCTCTCCACCCTCTCCAAGTTGGGCATCCCCGGCGCGGCTCACTCTTGAATTGCGTCCTACCTGACAGGTCGCTCCTACCAGGTGGCGTGGCGAGAATCTGTCCCCGCACCACGTGCTCTCACCACTGGTGTCCCCCAGGGCTCAGTTCTAGGCCCTCTCCTATTCTCGCTATACACCAAGTCACTTGGCTCTGTCATATCCTCACATGGCCTCTCCTATCATTGCTACGCAGATGACACACAACTAATCTTCTCCTTTCCCCCTTCAGGTAGCGAATCGCATCTCTGCATGTCTGGCAGACCTATCAGTGTGGATGATGGATCACCACCTCAAGCTGAACCTCGGCAAGACGGAGCTGCTCTTCCTCCCGGGGAAGGACTGCCCGTTCCATGATCTCGCCATCACGGTTGACAACTCCGTTGTGTCCTCCTCCCAGAGTGCAAAGAGCCTTGGAGTTACCCTGGACAACACCCTGTCGTTCTCCGCTAACATCAAGGCGGTGACCCGATCCTGTAGGTTCATGCTCTACAACATTCGCAGAGTACGGCCCTGCCTTACACAGGAAGCGGCACAGGTCCTAATCCAGGCACTTGTCATCTCCCGTCTGGATTACTGCAACTCGCTGTTGGCTGGGCTCCCTGCCTGTGCCATTAAACCCCTACAACTCATCCAGAACGCTGCAGCCCGTCTGGTGTTCAACCTTCCCAAGTTCTCTCACGTCACCCCGCTCCTCCCCACACTCCACTGGCTTCCAGTTGAAGCTCGCATCTGCTACAAGACCATGGTGCTTGCCTACGGAGCTGTGAGGGGAATGGCACCTCCGTACCTTCAGGCTCTGATCAGTCCCTACACCCAAACGAGGGCATTGCGTTCATCCACCTCTGGCCTGCTGGCCCCCCTACCTCTGCGGAGCACAGTTCCCGCTCAGCCCAGTCAAAACTGTTCGCTGCTCTGGCACCCCAATGGTGGAACAAGCTCCCTCACGACGCCAGGACAGCGGAGTCACTCACCACCTTCCGGAGACACTTGAAACCCCACCTCTTTAAGGAATACCTGGGATAGGATACAGAAATCCTTCTACCCCCCCCCTTGGATAAGAGCGTCTGCTAAATGACGAAAATGTAATGTAAATGTAAGTCCGTGCAGAAATGTTCCAACATCTAGTGGAAAGTCTTCCCAGAAGTGTGGAGGCTGTTGTAGCAGCAAAGGGGTGACCAACTCCATATTAATGCCCATGATTTTGGAATGAGATGTTCGACGAGCAGGTACATACTTTTGGCAATATATACACATTGCTTTCGGAAAGTATTCAGACCCCTTTACTTTTTCCACATTTTGTTACGTTACAGCCTTATTCTAAAATGGATTCTGTTGTTCCCCCCCCCCCCCCCCTCAATCTTCACACACAATACCCCATAATGACAAAGCAAAAACTGGTTTTTATCAATTTTTGCAAATGTATAAAAAATAAAACACCGAAATATTACATTTACATAATTATTCAGACGCTATACTCAGTACTTTGTTGAAGCTTCTTTGGCAGCGATTACAGCCTCAAGTTTTCTTGGGTATGAGGCTACAAGCTTGGCACAGCTGTATTTGGGGAGTTTCTCCCATTCTTCTCTGCAGATCCTCTCAAGCTTTGTCAGGTTGGATGGGGAGCGTTGCTGCACAGCTAATTTCAGGTCTCTCCAGAGATGTTCGATTTGGTTCAAGTCCGGGCTCTGGTTGGGCCACTCAAGGACATTCACAGACTTGCCCGAAGCCACTCCTGCGTTGTTTTGGCTGTGTGCTTAGGGTCGTTGTCCTGTTGGAAGGTGAACCTTCGCCCCAGTCTGAGGTCCTGAGTGCTCATAGCAAAGGGTCTAAATACTTACATAAATAAGAGTTTTTTATTATTGCAAAAAAATCTAAAAACTTGTTTTCACTTTGTTATTATTGGGTATTGTGTGTAGGATTGATGAGGAATAAGGGTGTAACGTAACAAAATGTGGAAAAGGTCAAGGGATCTGAATACTTTCCGGATGCACTGTATAAACAAAAATTTTGATATCTTAAAAGTTTTGTTCATTTACATTATATTATCTATACAATAGGCTCTGGTTGATTTTTGGCTCAATAGGCCTGACATATTAACTCTTTCAAGGAGCTTTCTGTTCTAATAGGGTTATTTTGCCTAAAAACCTTTAGGCCTACCTATAGAAAAATAAAATAAAAATACTCTGCATCCCTGCCCAGCCTTGAAAGAGTGGCCCAAAGAGTATTTAGTACCCTGTGGCTCTGCCAGCACGTAGAGGATATTCTCAGCTGCTGGCCTGCGCTCCAGGCACCATTGCATGAGCCTGAACCCACAGGCTCCGGTCTAACTCATGTTTCTAAAAGTGAATTCAAAGGTACTGAGCCTAATAAGGCATTTTTGTTTCATTTTAATTTAATTGTAAGTAAGTCACAGCCTATATGGGCATTTTATAGACTATAAGGATTTAATACAATGAAATGTTTAAATGCTGAGTCTTAATGTTCCTGCCAGCCTAGTGTGTCGCACTCGCAAATGCTTCACAATTTATTTATTTTGTAGGCTATAGTCTTGAAATAATATAAATAATATAGCCTAAATAATTCATTTTTGTTCCTTCTTAGGCTACCTGTTTGGCTCCTGATCTATTTAGAGTGTTTATATGCTGTTTAGTATGGCATGTAGCCTATTTGAAATGATGTTTATTAAAATACTTTTCATTCAAATCATATGGTTTGGTTTCAATACTTCAAAACCAAATGGTAGGTCCAGGTAGTCACAAAAATAGATGGGTGTTGGTTATATGGTGATTTTAATGAATGGATTGAATTTGGAGCTGCAGGTTTTTTTTTCTTTTGAGCGAGGAGCGGTTTTTAACAGAGATGTTGGAAAGGAAGTGGAGTGCCAGAGAGGTGCGTAAGTGGAGCGATGAGCGGGATTTCTGACCGCTCAACTCCGCTCACATGGCTGAGACTCAGATTTTTCACTTAAAATGTATGCCAAACAAAAAACATTGATTTAACAAACCATACAACTCTATTCACAATGACCATTTTTAACAAATTTACACTGAACATTTTACAAAAACACATTCACTGGAAGAACTGTGCAGTTGCAAAGTTTGGTAACAGAATTTCAGTTTATGTGACAACGTTTTCCAAAAACTCTGCTCCAAATAACAATTCAAAGATGTCTGCAGAAACAATGGGGTGTCAGCTATGACATGACACCTTGAGTTTGAAAAAATTGCTTTTGGTTATTGAACTACACTAAGTGAAGTGGATTTACACCCGGTAACAGAATTGCAGTAATGGAATTGCATCATGGGTCCATGATCTGTACTACACAGAAATGCATAGTTATGGATATGAATGTGATGGTGATGTATCCTAAATAGGTACATAAATATTCAATATCCTCCTTTGCATATTTAGGTATTATTCTACACACTGGCTATTATTTTAATGAGCTCCGCCAACAAACAAGACCAAATTTGTTTGGTCCGGACCAAATCTGAACCAATCATAGACGTCTGTTTCAAAAGTTTGGACATCAGAGAACAGCACAGTAGAGCTCAGTAGAGTAGAGTTCAGTACAGGAGAGTATAGTCGAGTAGAGTAGTACAGCAGAGTGCAGTATAGTACAATTTTACAATTTACAATTTTGGACAGGTTACTAGTTACCTGTCCAAAATTATAATCAGTAACAAAACTTTTGGATTACCCAAACTCAGTAATTTGATTACTTTCAGTTACTTTTGGATTACTTACTACCCTTTAAGAGGCATTAGAAGAAGACAAAAAGGATTCATCAAATGCATTTGGTGTGTCATCATAGTGGTCTCTGACTTGTGGTCAGACACGCTCAGGTGGAACAAACGTAAAATTGAATGTAATTGAGAAAACAGGTGTCATAATGTATTTTTTCTGAATTTCAAAGTAATCCAAGAAGTAATAATCTAGTTTTTCAAAAGTATCTGTAATCTGATTGCAATATTTTTTCTGGTAACATAACTCTTTACTTTTTTATATTAGTTGGCAGGGGTCTTTACTTCAACATCATTGTGGTTTGATGTATTTCTAATACCTATTTAAGACTTTCTGGTAGATGTTTTCCCTTTTCCATCTGTTTGACAAGAAATCAAAGCCTTTGCTTATTCCTAATTTTTAGGATGGAAAATGTATATATACCTTTATTTCATTTGAAACCCAATTTGACATGCTCATAGAAACTTCATGTTGGTGCTCATGGGTCCTTCTAGATGGAAATGACCATCTGCTAAATGACTAAAATTGAAATGTTTTACATACAGATCTCATAATACTGTATTGAAATTTTTTCTTTGTCACAAATACAGTGCCTTCAGAAAAGACATACCCCCTGAATTCAAAATGGATTAAATCAGTTTTTTTCTTACCCTTCTGCACACAGTACCCCATAATGACAGTGAAAACATGTTTTTAGAAATGTTTCCAAATGTATTGAAAATGAAATACAGATATCACATTTACATAAGTATTCACACCCCTTAGTCAATACTTTGTAGAAGCACCTTTGATGGCAATTGCAGCTTTGAGTCGTCTTGGGTATGTCTGTATCAGCTTTGCACATCTGGATTTCTGGATTTTCTCCCATTCTTCCTTGCAGATTTTCTCAAACTCTGTTAAGTTAGATGAGAAGCAGCGCTGAACAGCAATCTTCAAGTCTTTACACAGATTTTCAATGGGATTCAAGTCTGGCCTTTGACTGGGCCACTCAAGGACTTTCACATTCTTGTTCTGAAGCCATTCCAGCATTGCTTTGTCTGTATTCTTGGGGTCATTGTCCTGTTGGAACATAAATATTCACCCAGTCCAAGGTCGTTTGCACTCTGAAGCAGGTACTCATCAAGGATTTGCCTGTATTTGGTTCCATTCATTGTTCCCTATATCCTTACCAGTCTCCCAGTCCCTGCTGCTGAAAAGCATCTGCATAGCATGATGCTGCCACCACCATGCTTCACGGTAGGGATGGTGTTAGACAGGTGATGAGCTGTGCCTAGTTTTTTCTCCAAACAGTGCTTTGCATTCAGGCCTAAGAGTAAATGTTTTGTCTCATCAGACCACATAATATTTTGCCTTATACTATGAGTCTTTCACATGCCTTTTTGCAAACTCCAAGCATGTTGTCATGTGCCTTTTTCTCAGTTGTGGCTTCCGTCTGGCCGCTCTCCCATAAAGCCCAGATTGGTGAAGTGCTGTAGAGACTGTTGTCCTTATGGCAGGTTCTCCCATCTCAGCCATGGAACTCTGTAGTTCTATCAGAGTGGTCATTGGGTTCTTGGTCACCTCCCTGACCAAGGTCGTTCTTGCCCGGTTGATCAGTTTGGTCGGACGGCCAGCTCTAGGCAGAGTCTGGGTAGTTCCATATTTTTTCAATTTCCCAATGATGGAGACCACTGTGCTCTTGGAAAATGTAAACACTCTAGAAATAGTTTTATACCCTTCCCCAGATATATGCCTCATCACAATTCTATCTCCAAATCTATGGACAGTTCCTTGGACTGTCAACTGTGGGACCTTTTACATTTACATTTACATTTTAGTCATTTAGCAGACGCTCCTATCCAGAGCGACTTACAGTTAGTGAATACATATATCTTTTTTATTTTTTATTTATTTTTTTATACTGGCCCCCCGTGGGAATCAAACCCACAACCCTGGCGTTGCAAACGCCATGCTCTATCAACTGAGCTACATCCCTGCCGGCCATTCCCTCCCCTACCCTGGACGACGCTGGGCCAATTGTGCGCCGCTCATGAGTCTCCAGGTCGCGGCCAGCCGCAACAGAGCCCGGACCCGAACCAGGATCCCCATAGACAGGTGTGTTTATTTTTAAATCATGTCCAAATAATTGAATTGGCCACAGGTGGACTCCAAGTTGTAGTGATGTCTCAAGGATGATCAAAGGAAGAAAATAAAAAATTTCACTATTTTTACAGGTATTTTAAAGTACATTTTCATATAAATAGTTTAGTTATTGTTAAAGATGCACTCTCAAACATTTGAATAATTTTAGCCAGTAGTTTTGAGAGTGGTGCTCATGAGCCAAAAGTGGTCCCTGTTTTCTGTGTACTGCATCATCCATTTCATATATGTTACGTCCTGCAAAAAATATTAATGTTATTTTTCTTTTGCAATTTTAATGATATGTTACGTATCCAATCCAGTCCCGGAGTGCATCTTTAATGATTTGTGTATTTCCAGGAGCTTTCATGGAAGTTCTTTTCAGTTTCTCCAACATTGGCTTAGATGTTGTTTTTTTTCTTCTCAAATAAAAACTAACATTGACATTTATTTATTTTACCATTTGTCAGTATTTTTTGTCTTTACTTCACTACAAGTTTTGCATTATTTTTGCATTAATGTTCATCAGCTAGCTCTATGCATTGAATACCAGTTTTCTGTAACTTTTCCACAGATTAAGGGCCACTATAATAGCAGAAATTGTGTACAGTGCAATATATATGTTCAATGTAACACTGAATGCAAAAAAAATACAATTGCTGAGGTCACGGCCTTATTCTTGTTAGGTCTTGCTTATTCTTGCTGGCTTCTCAGAGGTGTGTGCCTCCAGCTGACGAACTACACTTCCGCTAGACTTTCTCCCCAGTTACGCGATCGTCCCGAGTTACCACAACTACAAAGTCATAAACCCCGCCTATTATTACAATTTATCTAAATAACAAATAATTTTAAACCTAACCTTAACACTAACCACACTGCTAACCTTATGCCTAACCTTACCTTAAATTAAGACCAAAAAGGTAATTTTTGTTTTCATTAATTTTTACAATATAGCCAATTTTACTTTGTGACTGTGGTAACCAAGTTACGCTTACACACAGGCGTTCGAGCCTGTGTTTTGAGCACGCTAGATAGCTAATTAGCACAGGTGTTCATTACATTTACATTTTAGTCATTTAGCAGACGCTCTTATCCAGAGCGATTTACAGGAGCAATTAGTGTTGTGTCTCTGTCTTCCGTAAACAAACGCTGTAATATGGCCGTGTGGAAACACTAACCCTCACCCTATAAAGGTGTGTAGTAATTTAACCTTTTTATTACATTTTTTGGGGGAAATTATTTCTCGATGATATGAAAGGTACATTCTTTATGTTTAACTTTAAGAATGAGCGTCGGGGCTCTTAACAAAACACCCCCGGACATAGATACCTTCATGAATAGACGCTAAAGGTAGTTAGCGCCTATGAATGGGCTAGCCACATTTATTCTGTGAGTTTGGAGCTTGTTTTTGTCGGTTTGGTGGCTACTTCAGTCCAGGCTTCAATAATAAGGAAAGGGTCAATGAGTTTGAGCTAGGGGGCGGATTCGATTATGCTGAGCCGCGGGGCACCGGTCTATGGCCCGTGACGTGAACGGGTAAAAGCGGTAAGGGAGGAGCGCCCTTCTCAAATCGAACAGTTATCTGTGCTGCTCGGTCATGTTGTCAACAAGGCAGCATGGTGCATCATCCAGAAACATGCATCTCTTTCCCATAAAATATATGTTTAATTTTCAAACAAGTTTTCATTGGGAAGGCAGATAGTGTTTTATCAAAGGCACTTTTGCATGTGAAAACACAGAATCCTACTCATTACTCCACATGCTTTGTTTTGAGCCGACTTCTCCGTGGGCTTTGAACGGTGCACTTGGCTCACGCCCGGAAGCGAAGGCAGCCGGTTCCAAAACAAATGCAATCAACCTTCACAAAACACGCCTACCCGGGCGCCCAGGGCAGATTAATCGAATCAGTGACGTGGTCCCTTTGGAACATGGTTTGGCTAGGTAGCTACTAGAATTGAGAGAGACCACGTCTTTGTAATGGCTATAGCCTTGAGCTGACAAGAAAGCCAAATGCATTGGATCTCATAGCCTTTACATTTTAGTCATTTAGCAGACGCTCTTATCCAGAGTGACTTACAGTTAGTGAGTGCATACATTATTCTTTTTTATATATATATATATTTTTTTTTTACTGGCCCCCCGTGGGAATTGAACCCACAACCCTGCTCAACCAACTGAGCTACATCCCTGCCGGCCATTCCCTCCCCTATCCTGGGCCAATTGTGCGCCGCCCCATGGGTCTCCCGGTCACGGCCGGCTACGACAGAGCCTGGATTCGAACCAGGATCTCTAGTGGCACAGCTAGCACTGCAATACAGTGCTTTAGACCACTGCGCCACTCGGTTACCTGCAGACTAGGTTGACCTAGGCTAGGCCAGGATAATCAGCTGGTTGATAAACGGAATCAGGTTAGTTATAACTGGGGTTGGAGCGAAAACCTACAGGATGGTAGCTCTCCAGGAACTGGGTCGGAGAGCCTTGACCTAGGCTATGTCAGTCAGAGATGCCATTCTTGACATTGCATTGCATACTTGGATTGGCGTAAGCATGGGCTAGATTAGAGGGAGATTTCATCATATGTCTTACACCAGTAATTATATTTAAATCCATGAAGAGAAATGAACAAGTGCACACTCACTGACTAGTCTATACCCAGCACCTGTTCAAATGTGGTGGATTTTGTGCCCACTACTTTTAAAATGTTTATTGCCTGTCAGCTTACTGTTTTCCCTTATCTCTCCCTCCTTTTCGCTCACCCTCTCTTCTCCCCTCTCGTCTTTCCTCTCCTTTTGTCTTTCCATCATTTTCTCTCATCTTCTCTCTCTCTCCTCCTCTCTCCATCTCTCCATGCTTTAGCCCCAGGGGATGGTTGAGCCCAAAGTCTACCATGCTGTGGTGATTATCTTCCTGGAGTTCTTCGCCTGGGGGCTGCTCACCACGCCCATGCTTACAGTAGGTAAACCACCACCACACACCCGAGCCCACCCAGCCGTTCCACTAACACAGGCCTACCTAGGGATACATACAGTACAGTAGGGGCTTCTCACCACGCCCATGCTTACAGTAGGTAAACCACCACACACCTGAGCCCACTTGCCTGGAACACAAGCTTACCTAGGACTACATTACAGTAGGGATACAATGCATGCTCACCATGCTCATAAACGTCCACACACCTGAGCCCACCTATTCCCAGGCTTACTGTACATTGTGCTACCTACAGTAGGTATAGGCCAACACATGCTCACCACGTCCATGATCACAGTAGGTAGGTTAACCACCAACTGCTCCCCTTACATACTGTACGAAAACAAGCTTACTTAGGGCTACAGTACATAGTAGGGTACATAAATGTACAAACAGTAGAGATTAAAAACTGTCATATCTTATGTTTCACCGAGTCGTGGCTGAAAACATACAGCTAGCGGGCTATACGCTACATCGGCAGGATAGAACGGCTGACTCCGGTAAGACAAGGGGTGGCGGTCTGTGTATATTTGTAAACAACAGCTGGTGCACAAAATCAAATACTAAGGAAGTCTCGAGGTTTTGCTCGCCTGAGGTAGAGTATCTTATGATAAGCTGTAGACCACACTATTTACCAAGAGAGTTTTCATCTATATTTTTCATAGCTGTCTATTTACCACCACAAACCAATGCTGGCATTACGATTGCACTGAATGAGCTGTATAAGGCCATAAATCAACAGGTCACTGGCTTCATCAATAAGTGCATCGATGATGTCGTCCCCACAGTGACCGTACGTACATACCCCAACCAGAAGCCATGGATTACAGGAAACATCCGCACTGAGCTAAAGGGTAGAGCTGCCGCTTTCAAGGAGCGGGACTCTAACCCGGACGCTTATAAGAAATCCCGCTATGCTCTCTGCCTGTTTGATGGTTCGTCGAAGAGTCAATACAGGACTAAGATTGAATCGTACTACACTGGCTCTGACGCTCGTCGGATGTGGCAGGGCTTGAAAACTATTACAAACTACAAAGGGAAGCACAGCCGCGAGCTGCCCAGTGACACAGGACTTCCAGACGAGCTAAACCACTTCTATGCTCGCTTCGAGGCAAGCAACACTGAAGCATGCATGAGAGCACCAGCTGTTCCGGATGACTATGTGATCACGCTCTCCGTAGCCGATGTGAGTAAGACTTTTAAACAGGTCAACATTCACAAGGCCGCAGGGCCAGACGGATTACCAGGACGTGTACTCCGAGCATGTGCTGACCAACTGGCAAGTGTCTTCACTGACATTTTCAACATGTCCCTGACTGAGTCTGTAATACCAACATGTTTCAAGCAGACCACCATAGTCCCGTGCCCAAGGACTCTAAGATAACCTGCCTAAATGACTACCGACCCGTAGCACTGACGTCTTGATAGATGAATTTGTGTATTAAAAATAATGACTAAAAGATTTCACCCCAAATACAGTAGAAATGTGTATACGATATTCGAATTATCATGTAGTGTCAACCCAATAACATTACTAAACATTCAAGGGTAAAGAAGAAGGCGGGATCTGTTTTAAGAAAGCCACCTAAAGGTGGGAGGAGCATAGTGCCTTTGTTTGTCAAGGGGTATAAAAAACAGGATATTTGTGTTTTTGAGCAGAGCTCTCCTTAAATAAAATTTACTGATAATTACTTGTGGATTGTGGACCTTGAATCATTGATGATTAAAACCAGAGCTTTACAACCTCTGGTAATGATTCAAGCTTAGGTTGAATTAGAGATAAAAATTCACATGACAGATTGGTCCTTCTGAGCGGAGCTTAATACATCTTTATCGTTCTAGAGACACCGAAATCCGTGCACGGCCGGGTGATCGCATCCGTGAGAGAGTCCTGGCCTTCGACGTTAAGGTTAATAAACAGGCCGGTGATTACTCTTTATGAACGATAAAGACGTTAACGAGTTTGAAAAATTATTTGAATCCAAACTACAAGGGAAAGGTCAGTAATTTTATTCATGGATTTTGGTGAAAGGATTTGAACTTGTATAAGAATAGGGATTCTTGTGAAGGGCAGACAGGTTACCAAAATCTCAAAGAAGGTAATAATTATTACGACAGGAAGGGTCCGCAATTGATCCTAGAGGTAAATAGCTATTACAAAAAAAAAATAGTCCGAAATGACATGAAAGTGAATTGCAATCACAAATGTAAACTACTTAATATTGTCATTGTACGAATTGCAGTATGACAGTATAAACAGGGAAATAATTATCATAGTGTGAGAGGGATGTGTCGGGAGTTCTATATGCGACTGGGCATTTGCTAGAACTTTGCAAACAAGTTTAACAGATGATAAGGTCGTATATGTGTGAGACTTAATCCCTCGGGAGACGTGATCAGTATTTCAGGGGTGGAGGGAAAAATTAAGTCGCGTGAGGAAAATTGGGTAACTTACTCTTTTCATGAAACCGGAGTTTTAAATAGAAACTCTGGGTTAGGGGTTAAATAATTTTAAAGGGTTAATTACAAAAGCAAGAGGCGCACTAAGAGATTGGCTCCTACGGAAATAATTTGGGAGTGAATTATTTAAAAAAACAAAAAGGGGGGGAGGGATTTCTTATTGTTCCACGATGGGAAAGACATCTTCTAAACAAGTCCGAGAATTAACGGGAGATGAAAGATATATGTTAGGGAGGGATCGGAGAAATATGTTTTATGGGTCCATTTGGGAGAAGAGGTATGGATTTATTGGGCATCTCGATGTTGCAAAGTTAGAAAATATGATTACGCAAATGCATATCAACTGTGGAGCAAATGTTAAAAAACAGCGAGCGGAGGGGCTAGAGACAGCGAGGGTATGGCTTTTTGAAGCGCGAAGGAGAGAGGAAGGAGAAAAGAGGAAGAAGTTAGAGATGGAGAGAGAAAGGGATATACAGAAAAAGGAAGTTTCAGGACCTCCCCCACAGCAAAGAGCAGAGAGGTTATATCCAGAGTTGGTAGAGCAAGCTTGGAAAGAAAGCCCAGATGACACCGTTGTCATGTGTAAAAGAAGATTAGGGGTGATCCCCGTCCTTCCCCCACCATATGACGGCCAAGCCGGAATGTTGGAAGGGCGGGAAGACGGGGGGCAGAGTAAAGAGGCCAGTGAAGAGAACAAAGAGGGGGAAGTTTTACAACAGGAGGTAGTCAGGTTAAGAATAGAATTGGATAGGGAGAAAGAGGCAGGGAAAGCTAGAGAAAGTAAACACAGAGAGTTTAAGAACAGGGAGTTAAAAAGATTAGAAAACTACAATAAGCCAGGGAAGAAAGAGTGGGTAGATGATAACACAGGGGATGACCAGTACCCTTTGATAGCCTTGCCGAACCCAAGGGCTGGGGAGGAGCATGCACCAGAGACACTGGATGTATATAGGGCATGGACACAGCGGGATGTAGTGAGAGCTATAGAGGGTGTAGTGCACCCTAAAACAGGAATAGAGGGGTTCAGGAGGGATTTGGAGAGTCTAGCGGCAAGCTTTAAGCTAAACACAGGGGAAATTGAAAGGGCAGTCAGAACCCTAGTTGGGAAAGATTGGGCAGCTGTTCGGGGGCAGTGGGTTGCAGGGGATGCCAATGGAGCAGTCCTACCATGGGCAGATGATGGGCAATATGTTGGGAAAATAACTGAATTGTGTAATAATTTAAGGGAATATTACCATCGACATGCTGACTTCTCCAAAGTACATGAATGTAAACAGGAAGACAGTGAGACCATCAGCCAATACTTAGAGAGACTGAGAAATGTATTTAACGCAAATAGTGGGATACCTGAGCCTCCCCAAGGGCAAGGTGATGATACTCCGTACCATCAACAGTTAAAAATAGCATTCCTTAGTGGAATGAGACCAGAAATAAGCAGGAATATTAAGAGAACTTTAGTGGGATGGGGAACTACATCGTTAGCCGAGGTCAGGAGATATGCAATCCATCATGAGCAGAATAGTAGACAGGATAGAGTAAAAAGGGAACAAAGGGGAGCAGAGTATTTAATTGCTACTCTGGGGGAGATAGCTGGGAGAAATAGAACTCCAGAAGAGGGGGGAGCGAGGCTTCGCTCTTTCCTGCCCTATGGGAAAGGAAGTAGGTGCTTTAACTGTGACAAAGAAGGACACTTTGTAAGGGAGTGTGAGGGGCCGTGTAAATACTGTAACGAGCCAGGTCATAACTATCGCGGCTGCAGCAATAAAAGAAGAGGCAAGCAAAATAATAGGGTGGGGAAAAGAGAAAGGGCCTACAAACACCCACCACCCAGTTCCGGTAGGGAGGAAGAGGAAGATGAGGCATGACTAGAGCAAGGGGAAGATACTAAGACAGATAGTGAAGGAGAGGGGTCAGAGGATACCATTGATACAGGGTGTGAAGTGTTTGAATTGGAAACGATTTAATTGGCTCTGCAGCAAGAACAGAAACCATACCTCACCTTAACAATATTGGGAAAAAATATTAAATTCTTGTGTGACACAGGGGCATGTCGCACAGCGATCTGTGTAGCCGACATGCCCAAAGGAATTAGAATTAATGGGGGAAAAATCATGGTACGCTCGGCCTCGGGCCATCAATTTATAGAGCGATTATCGGCCCCGGTGACTTTAAAACATGAAGATTCAGGGGGAGAGGTATGCATACCTGTACTTGTATCAAGCCTGTGTCCGGTCAATTTGCTAGGAAGGGATGCCATGACTCAGTTAAAATGTAGCTGTAAAGCCAACGCTAAGGGGTATGAAGGCATATGTCATAAGAGATAATATGGTATTGAGCGGGGAGGGAAAACCATGCTATTGGTATAGCCAGGATCTGCTAAGAGGGGGACTCACAGACATACCGAAATCACTAATGGACCTGAGTAATGAGTTAGTGATTGGATCAACCAAGATGACGGTAGATGACTTACACTGTACATTATGGTGTAATGAGCACCCAGGTCCTAACCCAGATTATGAGGAAGAATTGTTAAAAACCACAGAAAAAACAATTGGGTTAAAATGGGTTCACTATGATAAAAAACGGGCAGCTGTAGAGGTGGAGTTAGGACCACAAAGCCAGAGACTGTACAGAGAAAGGTGGAGCCCCCATGTTTCCCTAGTGAAAGAACCTTCAGAGGAATGGTTATCACTAGGTAAATGGATAAAACAGGGGAAAAACATCACTGACTGGCAAAATACACGAAATGGGGATCAGTATAGCCACTCCACTGGGAGATATAGAAGAAAATTGAATTGGAGAGCAAAAACCCAGCCCGGAGTCCACCTGGAGACAAATTTTAACGGATGACAGGAAGAGATTTTCTTAACTCAGGAACAGGAGGATGAGTTAGCAGCAATTCCATTCAAATTATGGTCACAAGGACCAGCCGATGTGGGACTAATTAAGGGGGTAGCTCCAGTACAAGTGATTCCTCGATCCGATCATAGACCATAACAAAAGCAATACCTTATGAAACCAGAAGCAATAAAAGGGATAACACCTACATTTGAGCATTTACTTAAGGGAGGGGTGATAATTCCTGGAGACGAGGCACAATGTAACTCTCCATTATTTCCTGTTAAAAAGGCGGCACCTAGCGCCGACTGGAGGATGGTAATGGACTTGCAGGGGGTTAATAGAAATATCATTCCCAGAGCTCCATGTGTACCAGACCCACATACATTGCTGAACCAATTGAAACCAGAAAACTCCTATTTTACAGTGATAGATTTAGCTAATGCTTTCTTTAGTATCCCAGTTCATCCGGATAGTCAGGGGTGGTTTGGCTTTACTTTTCAGGGAAGAAAATGGACATACGCTAGGATGCCTCAGGGCTACTCGGAAAGTCCTACAATCTTTGCCCAGGCTATAACTAGGAATTTGGGAAAGTTTGAACCTCAGGAGGGAAGCCAAATGTTAGTTTATGTAGATGATATTCTATTGGCTAATCCCACTCAGGAGGGATGTAAGAGGGATACAATCCAATTGTTAACCTTCCTGGCAGAACAGGGACACAAAGTGAGCAAAAAGAAACTTCAACTTTGGCAGAGCGAGGTGATTTACCTAGGACACGCTATAACTCAGGAAGGACGAATGTTAAACTCATCCAGGAAAACTGCTATACTTGAAGCGCCAAAACCATTGAACAAAAAACAAATGATGAGCTTTTTGGGGATGATAAATTACTGTAGAGCTTGGGTACCACATTATGCACTGCATACTGGGAAGTTAAGTGATCTTATCTATGGGAAGGCAATGGCAGCCCATGATAAAATCATTTGGAACTCTGGGGCGGAGGAACAATTTATAGAGATAAAAAAGTTGCTCACTTCCCAAACAGCCTTAGCTTTTCCTAGATATGACAGGCCTTTTACCCAGGCGGTAGATTGTAGGGAGGGATATATGACATCGGTTTTGACTCAAAAACATGGGGATAAGAACAAACCCATTGCATATTATTCATCTAAATTAGACCAGGTAGCACAAGCAATGCCACTATGTTTACAATCTGTGGTAGCTGCAGCTCAGGCAGTGCAAGATTCGGCATCAATAGTTTTGTACCACGATTTAACACTAAAGGTTCCGCATGCAGTATCCATACTGTTGTTGGAGCATAAAATGGCCTATATGTCACCTGCTAGACATGGCCTATATGTCACCTGCTAGACATTTATCTTGTATGATAATCCTGTTAAATATGCCTAATTTGACCATTGAACGGTGTACAACTCTAAACCCCTCTACTCTGGGCTCCTGAGTGGCGCAGTGGTCTAAGGCTCTGCATCGCAGTGCTAACTGTGCCACTAGAGATCCTGGTTCGAATCCAGGCTCTGTCGCAGCCGGCCGCGACCGGGAGACTCATGGGCGGCGCACAATTGGCCCAGCGTTGTCCAGGGTAGGGGAGGGAATGGCCGGCAGGGATGTAGCTCAGTTGATAGAGCATGGCGTTTGCAACGCCAGGGTTGTGGGTTCGTTTCCCACGGGGGGGCAGTATAAAAACAAATATGTATTCACTAACTGTAAGTCGCTCTGGATAAGAGCGTCTGCTAAATGACTAAAATGTAAATGTAAAATGTACTCTAGTTCCTATTGCGACAGATGGCAGCCCACATGATTGTATAACTGAAACTGAGAAACTTGTGTTGCCAAGACCTGACTTAAAAGACCTAGCCTTAGTGGATGGGGAAGTGACTATGTTTGTTGATGGTTCATCTAGAAAAAACCCTGATGGTACGAATGCTACAGGATATGCAGTTGTAACAGAGACTGACGTCTTGGAAGCTGAATCATTACCTAGAAATTATTCTGCACAACAGGCAGAGATAGTGGCTCTCACTCGGGCATGTCATTTGGGTAAAGGGAAAAAGGTTACTATTTACACCGATAGTGCCTATGCATTTAATACAATACACGTATTTGCTGCACAATGGAGAAACAGGGGAATGGTAACCACTTCTGGCAAAACCATTACACATGCCCAGTTAATTTTGAATCTTTTAGATGCTGTACTCCTACCAGAGAAGTTAGCTATATGTAAATGTGATGCTCACACTAAAGGTGTAGATAGCATAAGCAACGGCAACAGAAAGGCAGATGAGGAAGCGAAAAAGGCAGGTGTCAAACCACAATCACCCACATACTTACATCTAAAAGAGGAGGTAGACATTGATAAAGCATTACTGATAGACAGCCAGTTAAGAGCACCGATGAAGGAAGTGAGTAGATGGGAGAAAATGGGAGCAGTCAAGAAGGGGGAAATGTGGCATCAAGGTAATTTACCTATATTACCAAAATCTCTGTTTAGATATGCAGCAATTTTGATACATGGACAAAGTCACGTATCAACCGGGGGAATGGTGGAAATAATTAGAAAGCACTTTGTAGCGTACGGGATAACAAATTACTTTAAAAAAATTTGTTCTAGGTGTGTTATATGTGCACAAAGTAATCATCAAGGAAAGCAGAGAGCACCAAAAGGGGAATTTCCCCAGGCCAGATATCCATTCCAACAGTTGGAAATGGATTTTATAGAACTTACAAGAAGTGAAGGGAAAAAATGGTGTTTGACTGTGATAGACAAGTATACCAAATGGGTAGAAGTCTTTCCAACCTCCTCCGCTGATGCATTCACAGTAGCTAAAGCTTTATGTCAGGAAATAATCCCTCGGTTCGGATTGCCAGAAACTATTTATTCCGACAATGGGTCTCACTTCTCCAACCAGGTAATAGATAATATTGGACAGAAGTTACATATTAATATGAAAAAACATTGTTCATATCATCCGGAATCAGCAGGTTTGATTGAACGCACTAATTCGACGATTAAATCACGTTTAAGAAAAACGCACATGAGTACAGGAAGAAATTGGGTACAATGTCTACCAATAGTATTAATGACGATAAGGGTAACACCGGATAAAGATGGGTTATCCCCCTTTGAAAAAGTGTTTGGGAGACCATATAGAATGCCCGAGTTAGGCAGACTAGAGGAAGCAGATACAGAAGTAGAAGGGACATTGGCGGGACATATGAGAAGACTGTTCATTAACCAAACACGTATGTCAAAGATTCTGTGTCCCACAGGAGAACTAAAGGAGAGGGTAACCCACTCTATCCAACCCGGAGACTGGGTGTGGATACAATCCCTAAAGAAGAAAGACTGGAAGCAGCCCCGTTGGGAAGGCCCCTACCAGGTTCTATTGGTCACCGCCTTTGCCATTAGAATAGCAGAGAGAGGAACCTGGGTCCATGTTACCCACTGCAAGAAGGTAGGACCACATACAAGCACCGCTTAGCACACGCAGAGTTGACGAGCGGAACTGCGCCACAGGGTGCGGGGGTCACCTCTGTCAACGAAGATCTCCTACCCAGACCTATCATCACTGTAGTGTGTTCCTAGGGTGTGAGTATGGGGTGGTACCGAGCAGAAGGACTCAAGACAGGAGAGGGTTGGCTGTTTTTGGGAATATGGGTGACCCTGAGCTGCATCATAGTCTCGGCAATAGTCGTGGTAGGTCAAAATCCACCACCACCTCGCACCAATTACGCTATGGCCTTACCATTATTAAGAAATAAAGGGAAAGCGACCCGACATACTGACCATCAAGGGCGAGTGATCTACAAAATAGGAGTCCGAGAAGGGTGGGGAGTAAGATTCAAAATTATGATTAGGGATCTTATCAGAGCGGATAAGCAAGCAACATGGGATTATAAGATCCCGTTGTATTTATGTTCAGCCCCCTCAGCGGATTGTTCCTGGGCTCAGGTATTTAGACATACTGGGGGAAGGAGATATGAGACCGGGGGGGGCTGGACGTCCAGATGGAGGATAAGAAGGTATAACGACATCCCCACGGAGATGGTAGTAACGATAGTAAAGGTCACTAAAGAGGACATGAAAATAACTTACTGGGCTTGCGCGGACATATACGGACGGGATACTTGTCTAAGATTATATTTAATGGAGGCAAAAGATATAGAGGGAGCAGGTACTGGCATTAATCCATTAATGACAATAGACCGAGTAAATCAGTCAAGGGATGACGGAGTCAATTTGACTAACCCGTCCACTATGAAAGATTTTCTCCTCCAAGAATGGAACAATGGGGAAGTGGAGGGGGTCCCTGATGAGAATCTCTGGTTAAAGTGGATGAAATACACCGCTAGGGCCTTGGGGGAGACCAATTGTTATGCATGCTCCATTGGGCGACCGACAATGTTGACCGCCCCAATGCCAAAGGCAATGTTTCCCTGTGTATTAGACCTGGGGTCCAATCAAAAAGAGCCCAATTGCACAGGGATTGGGCTGGCAAAATTGACATACTCGGCCAGCCCACCTAGATTCACTTTAACTCCTGGCGAATACCAGTGTTACAGACATAGAAATGGCACCCGTAACTTGGGTGTAAGGAGATAATTAATGTGACTGATTTAGATAAGGAAGGAAGGAAAAAAATTAGGAACCTAACCATCCCTCTGACTGATGTGTGGTGGGCATGCACAAAAAAAGGGAGTATTCGGCAGACATTACCAGAGGGATGGGTGGGTACTTGTGCACCAGTGTTGTTGGTCCAGCCTGTAAGAATTAGTCATCAAAGACCAGTGACAGGAAGAAGAATCAGAAGGAAAAGGAATATAGGTCAGGAAGGAAATAGCCCCATTTGGATAGATGGTATAGGCATCCCCAGGGGTGTTCCAGATGAATACAAAGCTATGAATCAGATATAGGAGGGGTTCACCACAACATTTTTCTGGTGGGTGACAATAAACAAAAATGTGGATTGGATTAATTATATCTATTACAACCAACAACGATTTATTAACCAGACTAGAGATGCAGTAAAGGGGATCTCCGAGCAATTATCGGCCACCTCACTTATGACCTGGGAAAATCGGTTAGCTCTGGATATGTTGCTGGCAGAAAGGGGTGGAGTCTGTAAAATGGTGGGGGGCCATTGTTGCACATTTATCCCTAACAACACCACACCGGAGGGGACGGTGACCAGAGCTCTTGCAGGATTAACTGCGCTAAGTAAAGAATGGGCTGAAAACTCAGGAATTAGTACATCTTGGACAGGATGGTTTGATACCATGTTTGGTAAATGGAAAACCATAGCAGCAACCATCTTAGGGGCAGTCAGTGTTTGTATGGGAATTCTTGTATTATGTGGTTGTTGTCTTGTTCCCTGTGTCCGAGGATTGGTGAGCAAGGCGTTGGTGAATGCAGTATCTCACCAAATGATAAGAGATGGACCGACTCCGGACTCTGACCAGGAGAGCGGGAAATACGATCCTCCAGGCTTGGGGGATAACGACGACTTTGACCCTGAAAGACCGCAATTGGATGAAACGTTTATTGGTTCTGATGTATGAAGGTCATAGGGAAAATCCTAAAAAGAAGACCTATGATTGGATGTAGATAAATAGAACTGATCTCTGAGATTAAACATGTTTGTAAATACATTTATCCTGAAGATGAAACCATTTAGTCAAAAGGGTGGATTGATAGATGAATTTGTGTATTAAAAATAATGACTAAAAGATTTCACCCCAAATACAGTAGAAATGTGTATACGATATTCGAATTATCATGTAGTGTCAACCCAATAACATTACTAAACATTCAAGGGTAAAGAAGAAGGCAGGAACTGTTTTAAGAAAGCCACCTAAAGGTGGGAGGAGCATAGTGCCTTTGTTTGTCAAGGGGTATAAAAAACAGGATATTTGTGTTTTTGAGCAGAGCTCTCCTTAAATAGAATTTACTGATAATTACTTGTGGATTGTGGACCTTGAATCATTGATGATTAAAACCAGAGCTTTACAACCTCTGGTAATGATTCAAGCTTAGGTTGAATTAGAGATAAAAATTAACGTGACACGTCTGTAGCAATGAAGTGCTTTGAAAGGCTGGTCATGGCTCACATCAACAGCATTATCCCACTAACCCTAGACCCAATTTGCATACTGCCCCAACAGATCCACAGATGATGCAATCTCTATTGCACTCCACACTGCCCTTTCCCACCTGGACAAGAGGAACACCTACGTGAGAATGCTATTCATTGACTACAGCTCAGCATTCAACACCATAGTGCCCTCAAAGCTCATCACTAAGCTAAGGATCCTGGGACTAAACACCTCCCTCTGCAACTGGATCCTGGACTTCCTGACGGGCCGCCCCCAGGTGGTAAGGGTAGGTAACAACACATCTGCCACACTGATCCTCAACACGGGGGCCCCTCAGGGGTGCGTGCTCAGTCCCCTCCTGTACTCCCTGTTCACCCATGACTGCATGGCCAGGCACGACTCCAACACCATCATTAAGTTTGCCGACGACACAATAGTGGTAAGCCGGATCACCGACAACGATGAGACAGCCTATAGGGAGGAGGTCAGAGACCTGGCCGTGTGGTGCCAGGATAACAACCTCTCCCTCAACGTGACCAAGACAAAGGAGATGATTGTGGACTACAGGAAGAAAAAGAGGACTGAGCACGCCCCCATTCTCATCGACGGGGCTGTAGTGGAACAGGTTGAGAGCTTCAAGTTTCTTGGTGTCCACATCACCAACGAACTATCATGGTCCAAACACACCAAGACAGTCGTGAATAGGGCACGACAAAGCCTATTCCCCCCCAGGAGACTGAAAATATTTGGCATGGGTCCTCAGATCCTCAAAAAATTCTACAGCTGCACCATCGAGAGCATCCTGACTGGTTGCATCACCGCCTGGTATGGCAACTGCTTGGCCTCCGACCGCAAGGCACTACAGAGGGTAGTGCGTACGGCCCAGTACATCACTGGGGCCAAGCTTCCTGCCATCCAGGACCTCTATACCAGGCGGTGTCAGAGGAAGGCCCTCAAAATTGTCAAATACTCCAGCCACCCTAGTCATAGACTGTTCTCTCTGCTACCGCACGGCAAGCGGTACCGGAGTGCCAAGTCTAGGTCCAAAAGACTTCTCAACAGCTTCTATCCCCAAGCCATAAGACTCCTGAACAGCTAATCATGGCTACCCGGACTATTTGCACTGCCCCCCCACCCCATCCTTTTACGCTGCCGCTACTCTGTTAATTATTTATGCATAGTCACTTTAACTCTACCCACATGTACATATTACTTCAACTACTTCAACTAGCCAGTGCCCCCGCACATTGACTCTGCACCGGTACCCCCCTGTATATATAGCCTCCCTACTGTTATTTTACTTTACTTCTGCTCTTTTTTTTTCTCAACACTTTTTTTGTTGTTGTTTTATTTTTACTTTTTTGTTAAAAATAAATGCACTGTTGGTTAAGGGCTGTAAGTAAGCATTTCACTGTAATGTCTGCACCTGTTGTATTCGGCGCATGTGGCCAATAAGATTTGATTTGATTTGATACAACACATGCTCATTAGGTTTACATTCTAGTCATTTAATAGACACTCTTATCCAGAGCGACTAATAGTAGAGCAGGGTTAACTCGGTCCTAGGGACCCCAGGGGGTGCACGTTTTGGTTTATGCCCTAGCACTACACAGCTGGTTCAAATAATCAACTAATCATCAAGCTTTGATCATTTGAATCAGCTGTGTAGTGTTAGTGCAAAAACCAAAACCCCTTGGGGTCCAGAGGACCGAGTTTGGGAAACGCTGCAGTAGAGAGTGCATACATTTTTTGTACTTTTTTTGTACTGGTCCCCGTCGGAATCGAACCCACAACCCTGGCATTGCAAGCGCCATGCACAGGACCCCCTCATGCTAGGCTAATCACAACCTGGGCTCAAGTGTGACTCTCACACACCTAAGCCCAAATGCTCCCCTCCCTTGCTTAGGGATGCATACAGTTGGGATGTACAGGTGACTGCCAAAATAAAGGAAACACTTGAGTAAATGAGAGATACAAAGTATATTGAAAGCAGGTGCTTCCACACAGGTGTGGTTCCAGAGTTAATTAAGCAATTAATACATCCATCATGCATATGGTCACGTATAAAAATGCCCAGTTCCCCATTTATTTTGGCTACCATGGCTAGAAGAAGAGATCTCAGTGACTTTGCTCCTTTGAGACCCCTCTTTCATAGTGAGTCACCAAATCTCAACCCAATTGAACACTTATGGGAGATTCTGGAGCGGCGCCTGAGAAAGTTTTTCACCACTATCAACAAAACACCAAATTATGGAATTTCTCATGGTAGAATGGTGCCGCATCCCTCCAATAGAGTTCCAGACACTTGTAGAATCTATGCCAAGGCCCATTTGAAGCTGTTCTGGCAGCTTGTGGTGGGCCAACACCCTATTAAGACACTTTATGTTAGTTTCCTTTATGTTTGCAGTTACCTGTACAATACATGCTCATTGCTCACCCCGCCCATGATCAGGGTAAACTACAACCCACCCACCTGCATGAAAAACAAGCTTACTTAGGGCTACAGTACATAATAGGGTACATATTGTACATACAGTAGAGATACAGCACATGCTCACCACACCCATGCTCACAGTAGGTAAACTACCTCACACCTTAGCCCATCCACCTGTTCCACTCTACTATATGGAACACAATCTTCCTTAGGGCTACAGTAGAGTATGGAATAGGCTGAGTTTCCCTAACCATACAACCTGTCTGGAAAAAACGACAGGTCCTTGTTATAGCATAATTGGAAAATGTTGTTGCCTGTTTTCCGCCGGAGTAGGATAGAAAACAGCACATGACTCAGACTATTCTTTAAAGGATACTATGGTTGGTGTATGTGTCTTTCTTTGTCTTAATGTGTTTTTTATCATGTGTTGGTCATTGTTGTGTGTCCTGTCATTGTAAGTCATTGATGATACATGCTGTGATAAAACAATTTCCCAAGTTGGGATTAATTAAGTAATACTCTACTCTACTCCCTCTACTACAATATACTCTCATACAGTGCCTTGCAAAAGTATTCATCCCCCTTGGATTACAACCTGTAATTTAAATGGCTTTTTATTTGGATTTCTTGTAATGGACACCCAAATTGGTGAAGTGAAATGAAAATGATTTTTTTTCTAAAAAATAAATAATGGAAAAGTGGTTGCATATGTATTCACCCCCTTTGCTATGAAGCCCCTAAATAAGATCTGGTGCAACCAATTACCTTCAGAAGTCACATAATTAGTTAAATAGATTGCACACGGGTGGACTTTAAGTGTCACATAATCTGTCACATGATCTCAGTATATATACACACTTGTTCTGAAAGGCCCCAGAGTCTGCAACACCACTAAGCAAGGGGCACCACCAAGCAAGCGGCACCATGAAGACCAAGGAGCTCTCCAAACAGGTCAGGGACAAAGTTGTGGAGAAGTACAGATCAAGGTTGGGTTATAAAAAAATTATCAGAAACTTTGAACATCCCATGGAGCACCAATAAATCCATTATTAAAAAATGGAAAGAATATGGCACCACAACAAACCTGCCAAGAGAGGGCCGCCCACCAAAACTCACGGACCATGCAAGGAGGGCATTAATCAGAGAGGCAACAAAGAGACCAAAGATAACCCTGAAGGAGCTGCAAAGCTCCACAGCGGAGATTGGAGTATCTGTCCATAGGACCACATTAAGCCGTACACTCCACAGAGCTGGGCTTTACGGAAGAGTGGCCAGAAAAAATCCATTGCTTAAAGAAAAAAAATAAGCAAACACGTTTGGTGTTCGCCAAAAGGCATGTGGGGGACTCCCCAAACATATGGAAGAAGGTACTCTGGTCAGATGAGACTTAAATTTAGATTATTTGCTATCATGGAAAACACTATGTCTGGCGCAAACCCAACACCTCTCATCACCCCGAGAACACCATCCCCACAGTGAAGCATAGTGGTGGCAGCATCATGCTGTGGGGATGTTTTTAATTGGCAGGGACTGGGAAACTGGTCAGAATTGAAGGAATGATGGATGGCGCTAAATACAGGGAAATTCTTGAGGGAAACCTGTTTCAGTCTTCCAGAGATTTGAGACTGGGACGAAGGTTCACCTTCCAGCAGGACAATGACCCTAAGAATACTGCTAAAGCAACACTCGAGTGGTTTAAATGTCTTGGAATGGCCTAGTCAAAGCCCAGACCTCAATCCAATTGAGAATCTGTGGTATGACTTAAAGATTGCTGTACACCAGCGGAACCCATCCAACTTGAAGGAGCTGAAGCAGTTTTGCCTTGAAGAATGGGCAAAAGTCCCAGTGGCTAGATGTGCCAAGCTTATAAAGACATACACCAAGAGACTTGCAGCTGTAATTGCTGCAAAAGGTGGCTTTACAAAGTATTGACTTTGGGGGGGTGAATAGTTATGCACACTCAAGTTTTCTGTTTTTTGTATCTTATTTCTTGTTTGTTTCACAAGAAAAAATATTTTACATCTTCAAAGTGGTAGGCAAATGAGACAAAATCGATACAGGTACACATCGGGATATTATTTTTGATGATATATTGTATCGTTTTGACAATATCGCAATATTATTTTTGTGCAAGTTGGCTGTACCTGCACCAAAACAGTATTGTTCCTTCATAGCTTGTTCTCCATCTTCTTTTTAAATAGGGAGCCATTTTGTTTTCAGCACTTTTGTTTCCATGACTGATCAAAACTTGTTTTCTCATGGCTCCCTCTAGTCCCTCTGCAACAGACATATGGTGAGCAATATGTTTGGAACATTGAATCTCAATAAAATCACAGTACATATAGAATTGTGAGTTTTGTAACACATATAGTATTGGCACCAAAGTATCGTGATAATATCGTATCGTGAGGTCTCTGGCAATTCCCAGCCCTACTAAACAAAACAAGTTCATTATAAGTTTCTCTGGATAAGAGAGTCTGCTAAATGACCTAAATGTATGTTCCTAACTCCCTCCCCTCAAACAGGACTGTTATAATGCATTATAATGCATTCATAATGACTGGTTATAATGCATTCATTCCTCCCTCCCCACTCCTTCATAATTCTGTCCTAAACCCAACCAGACTACCTGGGAGTGACATTTCCCAACAAACAGCTCCACAAACAGCTGTGAATAATTGAATTGATAATCAAATGTTGAGGGCATGATAATGCAGTCTGTGTTGTGGGAATGAGAGGCTCAGTGTCGACAGATGCTACTTGGCTGAGCAATATGAAAAAGACATCAAGCAATGTATTGTTTGAACAAGGTGTCTTTTGCTTTTGAAAGGGCTTCTCAAAGGGAGTGGGAGAGAGAAGGTTAGTGAGTGGTTGTTGTTCGACTATAGATGTTGTAGACACATCCGGGCACACACGACTCCCCTCAATGGACGGACTAATCAAATCAGACAAACTATATAAAAGTGAATATGAATTGAAAATGCATTGTTTGTGTTCAGGACATTTCATGTTTACCTTTGCTACAGCTGGGCTACTTTTCCCCACCAAACAAATGATAAACAACTAAATCTACAGCCCACATTATGGACAGTTTCAAATGATTTGTTTGAAGTCAGTGCTATGTGTTGTTCATTAGACTGTTTATTACTGGACAAGTTCAGATAGCACCTCCTCGTTTCATTCCATTTTCTTCGGTTTCTCACCTACTGAGCACGACCCTGGTCTGTGTGGAGGGTTAGTGGTGCTTATTGTGACTATGAAAATCTGTTCCACTTACTGGATCTCCCAGGGGGAGGTTGACATTTGCATGTTGCGTTAATCAGAGGGCAGTGGAGAGGGACGCTGGCTTCACTTTTTCCACTCAGGTCCTCCTTAATTAGGTGCACAGCTCAGTGAGCTCCCACTGTGCCCTATCCATTCACCTGTTCCTGCTACAGTACTCTCGCATGCTTCACCCTCTCTCACGCTCACACACTCTACTGCACCCACTGAGGTTCCCACTTTCATTAGCAACAGCCAGAGCCTCTCTCAGCCTCACCAAAGCCACTGTATTCTGCATCTGTGCAGGAAAACTCTCTTAGGGCAGGGTTTTTGCCCTAGCACTACACAGCTGATTCAAATAACCAACTCCTCATCAAGCTTTGATTATTTCAATCAGCTGTGTAGTGCTAGGGTAAAAACCAAAATGTGCACCCATGGGGGGCCCCGAGACTGAGTTTGGGAAACCCTGTCTTAGGGGCCTAGAATGGCTTCTCCTCTACATTTTGCATTTGGTCCATGTCCTTCTGACCAATACTCAAACCCTGTATGTGTTTGTTCTCTTAGTCCTGTCTAAACACTCACAGGGTCATGCTCCTACTGGTGTCAATGACCCCTCGCTCACCTGCTCTCAAACTGTGTTCCTCACCAATACTGTCTGTAGACTTTGAACTGCATCACATTGATTTAGGCTGAATTTGCACCATCATGCCCGACCCCTGTTTGTGAATTTGAAGGAAATTATACCATCTGCCTGCTTGCTTCAGAGTACTTTTCGGTCACTTGGACCTTCATCAGGCAATAACGTTGTACTTTAAGTGTGTTATTTACACACAGTGTGCTGGAGTCCCTCCCCTCAACCTTTCTACATCCGTTTCCATTATCTAACTAAAAGTTTTCTCTCAGTATCTCAGACCCAGAAAGGTCACTATCAGGTAATGGAGCGGATATTGTGTAGTGGGTACCTTCCTGTCAGTCTGCTGTAGGTTGCCTAACTGTTGACTAACTGAAGTTACTGTAGTCAACACCAGCCACTGTATGTCATTACTTAGGTCTGTTACACTGTACTAATATGGACACAACCGTTTTTTGTTTTCTCAGTGGCTCTTTATATTGGAGTGGATAGTGTGTGTGCATTGGTGCTTTCCTTTGTTTAAGTTTGACTAACGCTGAAGTGTATACCAGTCACTGTCCTGTGTGGGTCATTTTACTGTAGGCTACTGTATGGACACAGCAGTTGATGAGGTGTTATGTGTTTGTTTCCCAGGTCTTATATGAAACGTTCCCTCAACACACATTCCTGATGAATGGGCTTATTCACGGTGTCAAGTTAAGATGTTAACAGCCGCCTAACCTGTTGCAGCTAGGACACTGAAGGTAAGATAACGACAGTTAACAGCAGCCTAGCCTGTTGCTCTCTAGCCTGTAGCTAGGACACTGAAGGTAAGATAACGACAGTTAACAGCAGCCTAGCCTGTTGCTCTCTAGCCTGTAGCTAGGACACTGAAGGTAAGATAACGACAGTTAACAGCAGCCTAGCCTGTTGCTCTCTAGCCTGTAGCTAGGACACTGAAGGTAAGATAACGACAGTTAACAGCAGCCTAGCCTGTTGCTCTCTAGCCTGTAGCTAGGACACTGAAGGTAAGATAACGACAGTTAACAGCAGCCTAGCCTGTTGCTCTCTAGCCTGTAGCTAGGACACTGAAGGTAAGATAACGACAGTTAACAGCAGCCTAGCCTGTTGCTCTCTAGCCTGTAGCTAGGACACTGAAGGTAAGATAACGACAGTTAACAGCAGCCTAGCCTGTTGCTCTCTAGCCTGTAGCTAGGACACTGAAGGTAAGATAACGACAGTTAACAGCAGCCTAGCCTGTTGCTCTCTAGCCTGTAGCTAGGACACTGAAGGTAAGATAACGACAGTTAACAGCAGCCTAGCCTGTTGCTCTCTAGCCTGTAGCTAGGACACTGAAGGTAAGATAACGACAGTTAACAGCAGCCTAGCCTGTTGCTCTCTAGCACAGTACTTCCCAACCCTCTCCTTGGAGACCACCAGATGTTTTAACATTTTTGTTTTAGCCCTAAATTGGTTTACCTGATTCAATTAGTCAAGGAAGGGGTTGATGATTAGTAGACTAATTGAATCAAGTGTGCCAGTTTAGGGCTACAACAAAAATGTGAAACGTCTGGTGGTCCCAGAGGAGAGGGTTGGGGAAACGCTGCTCTACCCTGTAGCTAGGACACCCTGTAGGTAAGAAAGCGCTAAGCTAGCCGCTGCCTAGCGAGGACACTCGTCACTCAGCAGGTTAGATAAGAGAGAGACCCGTCATGGTAGAACTCTCTCTGCCAAGCACCTTGTGTTTGTTTTACCACTGACAGCTGCAGTAGTGCATGGCATCTTATCTCATGTAGGCTAAACTCAAAATGTTACATTTTAATCTCAGGTTGCCTGTTTAGTGGGGTGTGGAGATGATGGCAGTGTGGATAGTATACACTGAGTATACAAAACATTAAGAACACCTGCTCTTTCCATAGACTGACTAGGTGAATCCAGGTGAAAGCTATGATCCCTTATTGATGTCACAATCAGAGTAGATGAAAGGGAGGAGGCAGGTTAAAAAAGGATTGTGTATGTGTGCCATTCAGAGGGTGAATGGGCAAACCTAAAGATTTTAGTGCCTTTGAACGGGGTATGGTAGTAGGTGCCAGGCGCGCCGGTTTGTGTCAAGAACTGCAACGCTGCTGGGTTTCCTGTGTGTATCAAGAATGGTCCACCACCCAAAGGACATCAGCATGATCCAGAATGATTGTACATAACTGTAGTTAGTTACTCAGTAGCTCAGTGCACAGCTCAATGAGGTCTCATTTCTCTCACTCCTTTTTCTCTCTCCCTCTCACGCTCTTCTCTTTCTCTCCTCTCCTTTTTCCTCTCTCCCTCTTTATTTCTCTCTCCCTCTCTTCCCCTCCCCTCTCTCTCCTCCTCTCTCCCTCTCTCCTTTTTCCTCTCTCTCTCTCTCCCTCTCTCTTTATTTCTCTCTACCTCTTTCTCGCTCCCTCTTCCTCCCTCTCTCTCCCCTCTCTTTCTCTCCTCTCTCCCTCTCTTCCTCTATCTCCCTCTCTCCCTTTCCACTTTCACACTCCCTTTCTCCTTTTTCCTCTCTCTCTCTCCCTCCCTCTCCCTTTCATTATTTCTGTCTCTACCCCTCCCTCTCTCCCGCCCCCTCCTCTCTCCCTCTGTCTCCTTTTTCCCGCTCTCCTCTTTCCGCTCTCTCCCTCTATCTCCCTTTTCCTCGCTCTCCCTCTCTCTCCCACCCTCTTTCTCCTCTTTCTCTCCCTCTCTCCTTTTTCTCTCTCTCCCTCTTCCTCTTTCCTTTCTCTCCCTCATTTTCCCTCTCTCTCCCTCCCTCTCTTTATTTCTGTCCCTACCTCTATCTCCCTCTTTTTCTCGCTCCCTCTTCCTCTCCCTCTCTCTCTCTCCTCTTTCCCTCTTCCTCTCTCTCGCTCTCTCCTTTTTCCTCTGTCTCTCTCCTTCTCTTTATTTATCTTTTTCTCGCTCTCTCTCCCTCTATCTCCCTCTTTTGCTCTTCCTCTTTTTCTTGCTCCCTCTCCCTCTCTCTATCCCTCCCTCTCTTTCCCCCTCCTCTCTCTCGCTCTCTCTTCCTGCCCTCTCTCCTTCTCCCCCTCTCTCTCTTCCTCCCTCCCCTAGGGTCTGCTGTCGTTCCTGAGTGCTCCTCTGATTGGAACGTTGTCAGACGTATGGGGGAGGAAGTCATTTCTACTGCTAACAGTCTTCTTCACCTGCACCCCCATTCCTCTCATGAAGATCAGCCCATGGTGAGAACACCTCTAAGATAACACACACTTCACTCTACTTACTACATCTTGATGGGCTGTGATTGTACAGAGCCGGATTAAGCCTACTCATGGAATAAAAAGCATTGTCAACTTCAAGTGTTTAGAGACATGAACGTGTTTGAAGTTCAGGAGTAGGCTATGCAGCTGGCCCTGTATCTCTGCCGTTTTGCTGTGGTTCAACCAATGTTAAAGTGGACCATCACTGTAGTGGTTTCCACAGTCATGATAGAGCTTTACAGACTTGCTAACATTCCTCCTCTCTCCTCCCTCCATTCTCTTCCTTCCTGTCTTACATCCTATCTCCTCCTCTCTCCTCTTCTCCTCTCTCCTCCTCTCTCCAGGTGGTACTTTGCAGTCATTTCCATGTCCGGTGTGTTTGCCGTCACCTTCTCTGTGATCTTTGCATACGTGGCAGACAACACAGCAGAACACGAGAGGAGCACAGCCTAAGGTTTGGTGAGGAGTGATACTGAATGACTAGATTTTAATGATAACCCCGATGGACAACCTATCAAAGTGTTATTTCTGCTGTCATATATTCTGGTATTGTTAGAATGACACCAGGTCTCCCTCTTCTCCTTTCCATCTCTTCCTCACCCCCACCATTCCCCTCCTCTTCACCCACTTTCTTTCCCTTTTCTCCCCTTCCAGGTGTCGGTCACGTTTGCAGCCAGCCTGGTGACCAGCCCAGCCATAAGAGCGTACCTGTCGTGTCTCCTGAGTGGCGCAGTGGTCTAAGGCACTGCTTCGCAGTGCTAACTGTGCCACTAGAGATCCTGGTTCGAATCCAGGCTCTGTCGCAGCCGGCCGCGACCGGGAGACTCATGGGCGGCGCACAATTGGCCCAGCGTCGTCCAGGGTAGGGGAGGGAATGGCCGGCAGGGATGTAGCTCAGTTGATAGAGCATGGCGTTTGCAACGCCAGGGTTGTGGGTTCGTTTCCCACGGGGGGCCAGTATAAAAAAAAAAAAAATGTATTCACTAACTGTAAGTCGCTCTGGATAAGGGCGTCTGCTAAATGACTAAAATGTAATGTAAATGTATGGTGACACCTTGGTAGTGATCCTGGCTACGGCCATCGCCCTGCTGGACATCTGTTTCATCCTTGTGGCTGTCCCTGAGTCACTGCCTGAGAAGATGAGACCGGCCTCCTGGGGGGCACCCATATCCTGGAAGCAGGCTGACCCCTTCGCTGTGAGTACTACACTGTACTAAACACTAATATACACTGAACAAAAATATAAATGCAACATGTAAAGTGTGGGTCCCAAGTTTCATGAGCTGAAATAAAAGATCACAGAAATGAGCCAAGTAAAGCCCCCCCGGCCAAACCCTCCCCTAACCCGGACGACGCTGGGCCAATTGTGCGTCGCGCTATGGAACTCCCGATCACGGCCGGTTGTGAAACAGCCTGGGATTGAACCCAGGTCTGTAGTGACGCCTCTAGCACTGCGATGCAGGGCCTTAGACCGCTGCACCACTCAGGAGGCCAGATGTCTCAAGTTTTGAGGGAGCATGCAGTTGGCATGCTGACTGCAGGAATGTCCACCAGAGCTGTAGCCAGAGAATTGAATGTTCACTTCTCTTTGATAAGCCGCTTCCAACGTCGTTTTAGAGAATTTGGTAGTATGTCCAACCGGCCTCATATCCGCTGACCACGTGTATGGTGTCTTGTTGGTGAGTGGTTTGCTAATGTAAACGTTTTGAACAGAGTACCCCATGGTGGCGGTGGGGTTATGGTATGGGCAGGCATAAGCTACGGACAGCGAACACAATTGCATTTTATCGATGGCAATTTGAATGCACAGATGAGATCCTGAGGCCCATTGTCGTGCCATTCATCCGCTGCCATCACCTCATGTTTCATCATGATAATGTATGGCCCCATGTCGTAAGGATCTGTACACAATTCCTGGAAGCTGAAAATGTCCCAGTTCTTCCATGGCCTGCAGAGTCACCAGACATGTCACCCATTGAGCATGTTTAGGATGCTCTGGATCGGTGTGTATGACAGCATGTTCCATTTCCCGCCAATATCCAGCAACTTTTTTTTTGGGGGGGGGATATCCAGCAACTTTCCAACAAGTCAGTTTGTGACATTTCTGCCCTGCTAGAGCTGCCCCAGGCCAAATGTAAGTGCTGTTATTGTGAAGTGAAAACATCTAGGAACAACAACGTCTCAGCCGCGAAGTAGTAGGCCACACAAGCTCACAGAATGGGACCGCCAAGCGCGTAGCGCTTAAAAATCTGTCGGTCCTCGGTTGGAACACTCACTACAGAGTTCCAAACTGCCTCTGGAAGCAACGTCAGCACAATAACTGTTTGTTGGGAGCTTCGTGAAATGGGTTTAGGCAGCCACACACAAGCCTAAGATCACCATGTGCAATGCCAAGCATTGGCTGAAGTGGTATAAAGCTCGGCACCATTGGACTCTGGAGCAGTGCAAACGCGTTCTCTGGAGTGATGAATCACGCTTCACCATCTGGCAGTCCGACCAACGAATCTGGGTTTGGCGGATGCCAGGAGAACACTACCTGCCCGAATGCTTAGTGCCAACTGTCAAGTTTGGTGGAGGAGGAATAATGGTCTGGTGCTGTTTTTCATGGTTTGGGCTACAGTGAGGGAAAAAAAAATTTGATCCCCTGCTGATTTTGTACGTTTGCCCACTGACAAAGACATGATCAGTCTATAATTTTAAGGGTAGATTTATTTGAACAGTGAGAGACAGAATAACAACAAAAAAATCCAGAAAAAACGCATGTCAAAAATGTTATAAATTGATTTGCATTTTAATGAGGGAAATAAATATTTGACCCCTCTGCAAAACATGACTTAGTACTTGGTGGCAAAACCCTTGTTGGCAATCACAGAGGTCAGACGTTTCTTGTAGATGGCCACCAGGTTTGCACACATCTCAGGAGGGATTTTGTTCCACTCCTCTTTGCAGATCTTCTCCAAGTCATTAAGGTTTCGAGGCTGACGTTTGGCAACTCGAACCTTCAGCTCCCTCCACAGATTTTCTATGGGATTAAGGTCTGGAGACTGGCTAGGCCACTCCAGGACCTTAATGTGCTTCTTCTTGAGCCACTCCTTTGTTGCCTTGGCTGTGTGTTTTGGGTAATTGTCATGCTGGAATACCCATCCACGAACCATTTTCAATGCCCTGGCTGAGGGAAGGAGGGTCTCACCCAAGATTTTACGGTACATGGCCCCGTCCATCGTCCCTTTGATGCGGTGAAGTTGTCCTGTCCCCTTAGCAGAAAAACACCCCCAAAGCATAATGTTTCCACCTCCATGTTTGACGGTGGGGATGGTGTTCTTGGGGTCATAGGCAGCATTCCTCCTCCTCCAAACACGGCGAGTTGAGTTGATGCCAAAGAGCTCGATTTTGTTCTCATCTGACCACAACACTTTCACCCAGTTCTCCTCTGAATCATTCAGATGTTCATTGGCAAACTTCAGACGGCCCTGTATATGTGCTTTCTTGAGCAGGGGGACCTTGCGGACGCTGCAGTATTTCAGTCCTTCACGGCGTAGTGTGTTACCAATTGTTTTCTTGGTGACTATGGTCCCAGCTGCCTTGAGATCATTGACAAGATCCTCCCGTGTAGTTCTGGGCTGATTCCTCACCGTTGTCATGATCATTGCAACTCCACGAGGTGAGATCTTGCATGGAGCCCCAGGCCGAGGGAGATTGACAGTTCTTTTGTGTTTCTTCCATTTGCGAATAATCGCACCAACTGTTGTCACCTTCTCACCAAGCTGCTTGGCGATGGTCTTGTAGCCCATTCCAGCCTTGTGTAGGTCTACAATCCTGTCCCTGACATCCTTGGAGAGCTCTTTGGTCTTGGCCATGGTGGAGAGTTTGGAATCTGATTGATTGCTTCTGTGGACAGGTGTCTTTTATACAGGTAACAAGCTGAGATTAGGAGCACTCCCTTTAAGTGTGTGCTCCTAATCTCAGCTCGTTACCTGTATAAAAGACACCTGGGAGCCAGAAATCTTTCTGATTGAGAGGGGTCAAATACTTATTTCCCTCATTAAAATGCAAATCAATTTATAACATTTTTGACATGCGTTTTTCTGGATCTTTTTGTTTTTATTCTGTCTCTCACTGTTCAAATAAACCTACCATTAAAATTATAGACTGATCATTTCTTTGTCAGTGGGCAAACGTACAAAATCAGCAGGGGATCAAATACTTTTTTCCCTCACTGTTTGCCCCTTAGTTCCAGTGAAGGGAAATCTTAAGGCTACAGCATACAATGACATTCTAGATTCTGTGCTTCCAACTTTGTGGCAACAGTTTGGTGAAGGCCCTTTCCTGTTTCAGCTTGACAAAGCGAGGTCCATACAGAAATGGTTTGTCGAGACCAGTGTGGAAGAACTTGACTGGCCTGCACAGAGCCCTGACCTCAACCCCATCGAACACCTTTGAGATTAATTGGAATGCCAACTGCGAGCCAGGCCTAATCGCCCAATATCAGTGCCCGACCTCCCTAATGCTCTTGTGGCTGATTGTAAGCAAGTCCCTGCAGCAATGTTCCAACATCTAGTGGAAAGCCTTCCTAGAAGGGTGGATGCTGTTATAGCAGCAAAGGGGGAACCAACTCCATTTTAATGCCCATGATTTTGGAATGAGATGTTCGACAAGCAGGTGTCCACATACTTTTGGTCATGTAGTGTATTGGTGACCGACAGATGCATATCTGTATTCCCAGTCATGTGAAATCCATAGATTAGGGCCTAATGAATTCATTTCAATTGACTGATTTCATTATATGAACTGTAACACAGTAAAATCTTTGAAATTGTTACATGTTGCATTTATATTTTTGTTCAGTATATTATAGTACTGTCCTATACTACCTCCTGGGGAGCACCCATATCCTGGGAGCAGGCTGACCCCTTCACTGTGAGTACTATTCTAGGGCTATACTATGCTATACTGTAGTACTATAACTGACTTTACTATATTATACTACTGTACTTGACCTCCTGGGGAGCTCTTATCTCCTTTTGAGCAGGTAGACCCGTTCGCATTCAGTACTGTAGTACTGACCTGTAGTATACTATAATGTACTATTAGATACTATTATGCCTGAGGGGAGCCCCCATCTCTTGGGAACAGGACAACCAATCTGTGTTTGTGTGGCAATAAAATGAATGTGAATCTAATGTGTTGTGTTTCTCGTCTCTCTCATCTCCCCTCCAGTGTTTGCGTAAGGTGTGCCAGGACAGTGCTTCTCATCTGCATCACAGTGTTCCTGTCTTACCTGCCAGAGGCAGGACAGTACTCCAGCTTCTTCCTCTATCTCAGACAGGTACTGATGATCCCAAATACACCCTACCCCCTAACCTCATCCCCTAACCCTTTACCTCCCTGAGGCCGAACAGTACTCTAGCTTCTTCCTCTAACCCCCTAGCCTCAACCCCTAACCCCCAGTGCTTGACTTGGGCAAGAGCTCATCGGAGCTGAGTACCCTCAAATGTTTTACTGCTTGAGCTCCTGTTCCTCTAATAGAATATTAGCTCAAAAGTATCGTAGAGCTCCTGCGCCTAAATATAAACAGTACCGGCACCCAAAATGAGTACCGGCACCTATTTCAGTCCAAGTCAAGCACTGCTAACCCCTACCCCTTAGGCACTTCCTCCTAGAGGTAGACAGGGACTGACCAGAACCAAACCAACCCCTAGTCTCAACCCTACCCCCTATATTTCTGTAACCAGTGGAAAAGTTGTAAAAGTTGTAAACAGCAGTATGTTGCATGCACAGTGTCAGCAGGTGTTTTGAATAGCATATTTTGGTGAGTAGATTCAGTGATGCATTAGCACATTTATAGTTGAGAGAAATCTTGCGCTTTCACCCACAAAAGTTCAGTGTACAAAAATACTACAATGTAGTCATATCTGTAAATTCACTGACTGGGGGACTTTGTTGGAAGGCCTCTGAGTAAACCAAACTCCTTTTTCAAACTTAACCTCCTCAGAATGTGGCCTATGTGCTGAGCATGAACATTTTTGGTTATTTTTAAACAACGAAGTGACCAACGTTGGTTCAATAATTAGAATTCCATTTAATTCTGTTTTTCGTTCTGTTTTTCTCTGTGAGCTCAATGCGCACATGTAGTAGGGAGTTGTAGTTTCCAACAGGCCGATATTCTACATAGTTTAGCACATAAAACGTAGTAATTAACTACAATGACCATAATCCATTGAGCATCTACTTGTCCGGTCTGTATTTCTTTTACGCCTGCTACAGAAGAGAGAAGAATGCGCAATCGTAATAGAGAGCAACTGTTGCTTCGCTAGGTATCTCTACCTGAAAATATATGATCAGAGTGATTGATAGTTGGTATTCAGCAGTCATAAAAGTATGGCTTATTTACTTTGAAGAACTACAAAATAGTGATTTTGTCAGACAGCATAGGCAGCAGCTCTATAGAGATGAGATCACTTTGAATGAAATAATAAAGTCATCAAATAAAACAACTGAAATATTTTATTAAAGTAATGTGAATAATCATCATGGGACTTTTATTAATTATTTTATTCTGTGTTATAGCATTCAACCCACATAATGCATAGTGCTTTTAATGTAAATACATCGAAATCGAAAAACAAGATTTTTTTTATAAGCAAATCGAAACCGAACCGACCTCAAAGCACTAATCGCTCAGCACTACTGTTTACAAGCAGAAGCTCAAACAGGACGTACCAGTGACTCGCTCCATTGAGAAATGGTAATCAGAATCAGAGATTATGCCACAGGACATCTTTGTTAGCGCTGATTGGAATATGTTTCGGGACTCCGCCGATAACATCGACGAGCTAAGAACCTCCGTCACCAGCTTCGTTAGGAAATGCATCAGCAACGTTGTCCCCACAGTGAAGTTTCGCTGCTTCCCCAATCAAAAGCCCTGGATTAACACAGAGGTTGGTGCTAAACTAAAGGACAGGGCTATCGCAGACAACCCTGAGGTTACGACTGAGGACAGGAACAAGTATAAGAAGTCCCGCTACGACCTCCACACAGTCATCAAACGAGCAAAAGGACAATATAGGAATAAGGTGGAATCATATTACACAGGCTCCGACACCCGCCGCATGTAACAGGGGCTTCAGTCCATTATGGATTGCAAAGGAAGACCCAGCTGTGATCTGCCCAACGATGCTAATCCACCAGACGAACTCAATGCGTTATATGCACGCTTCAACAATAAAAACGCTGTGCGTGAGGGCCCCCACCGACCCAGAGGACTGGATGTTCTCGCTCTCCGAGGTCGACGTGAGTGAATTCTTTAATCAGGTCAACACTCTCAAGGCGGGGGGCCGGACGGTAATCTAGGGCGCGTTCTCAGAGCATGAGCAGAACAGCTGGCAGGTCATTTTCAACCTCTCCTTGTCCCAGTCTGTAATCCCCACATGTCTTAAACTGACTAACATCATTCCTGTTCCCAATAACTCTAAGGCTTCATGGCACAATGACTGCCGCACTGTATCACTCACATCACAAATCATGAAGTGCTTTACCGCCCCAACAGATCCATAGACGCAATCTTAATTGCACTCCACACTGCCTTCACCCACCTAAATAAGAGGAAAACCTATGTGAAAATGGTGTTCATTGACTACAGCTCAGCGTTCAACACCATTGTCCCCTCCAAGCTCGTCAACAAGCTTAGGACCTGGGACTGAACACCTCCCTCTGCAACTTGATCTTGGACTTCCTGACAGGCAGACCCCAGGTGGTGAGGGTAGGCAACATCACCTCCGCCACGCTGACAGGGGTGTGTGCTTAGTCCCCTCCTGTACTCCCTGTTCACCCACGATTGCGTGGCCACGCACGACTTGTCATCAAAATTGCTGACGACAACTTGTTAAGCACATTTTTACTCCTGAACTTATTTAGGCTTGCAATAACAAAGGGGTTGAAAACTTCTTAACTCAAGACATTCCAGCTTTTAATTTTTAATTCATTAGTAAAAATATGTAAAAACATAATTCCACTTTGACATTATGGGGTATTCTGTGTAGGCCAGTGACACAATCTCAATTTAATCCTTTTAAAATTCAGGCTGTAACCCTGTAGGCACTGTATATATCTACCTCTATCACTCTATCAGAATCCCTGCACATTGTAAATATGGTATTGGAACTGACCGTATGGATGGATGGATGGATGGATGGATTCCGTGAGGTCTACCCCGGGGGTTGGTGATAGAGGGGAGGTATGTGCCGCGATGTTGGCTCCATCTGCTGGGAGTACACGGACTGGGCACCCCGACGCTGATGGGCCAAGTAGAGGTAATTAGGGGAGAGTGCCAGCCAGCCGTGCAGGCCACATAAAGGGAGCACCGTGGCACACTGCGAAGAGGACAAAGAGAGAGGCAAGGAGTGAGCATACGAAGGGGAACGAAGCTCCCGGAGGCACGGAGCCAAGTATAAGAAAATGTACAGAGCCAACCCTGAATTATTTTGTTGTTATCTTTATTTTCGTTGCCTAGTAAAGTTGTGTTTTTCTGACTAGAACCTCCCTGTCTATGTGTCCATCTCTGCACGCTCAACCCAACACCCCACGGTTTACCACAATATATATATATATATATATATATATATATATATATATATATATACTGCTCAAAAAAATAAAGGGAGCACTAAAATAACACATCCTAGATCTGAATGAATGAAATAATCTTATTAAATACTTTTTTCTTTACATAGTTGAATGTGCTGACAACAAAACCACACACAAATTATCAATGGAAATCAAATTTATCAACCCATGGAGGTCTGGATTTGGAGTCACCCTCAAAATTAAAGTGGAAAACCACACTACAGGCTGATCCAACTTTGATGTAATGTCCTTAAAACAAGTCAAAATGAGGCTCAGTAGTGTGTGTGGCCTCCACGTGCCTGTATGACCACCCTACAACGCCTGGGCATGCTCCTGATGAGGTGGCGGATGGTCTCCTGAGGGATCTCCTCCCAGACCTGGACTAAAGCATCCGCCAACTCCTGGACAGTCTGTGGTGCAACGTGACGTTGGTGGATGGAGCGAGACATGATGTCCCAGATGTGCTCAATTGGATACAGGTCTGGGGAACGGGCGGGCCAGTCCATAGCATCAATGCCTTCCTCTTGCAGGAACTGCTGACACACTCCAGCCACATGAGGTCTAGCATTGTCTTGCATTAGGAGGAACCCAGGGCCAACCGCACCAGCATATGGTCTCACAAGGGGTCTGAGGATCTCATCTCGGTACCTAATGGCAGTCAGGCTACCTCTGGCGAGCACATGGAGGGCTGTGCGGCCCCCCAAAGAAATGCCACCCCACACCATGACTGACCCACCGCCAAACCGGTCATGCTGGAGGATGTTGCAGGCAGCAGAACGTTCACCACGGCGTCTCCAGACTCTGTCACGTCTGTCACATGTGCTCAGTGTGAACCTGCTTTCATCTGTGAAGAGCACAGGGCGCCAGTGGCGAATTTGCCAATCTTGGTGTTCTCTGGCAAATGCCAAACGTCCTGCACGGTGTTGGGCTGTAAGCACAACCCCCCACCTGTGGACGTCGGGCCCTCATACCACCCTCATGGAGTCTGTTTCTGACCGTTTGAGCAGACACATGCACATTTGTGGCCTGCTGGAGGTCATTTTGCAGGGCTCTGGCAGTGCTCCTCCTGCTCCTCCTTGCACAAAGGCGGAGGTAGCAGTCCTGCTGCTGGGTTGTTGCCCTCCTACGGCCTCCTCCACGTCTCCTGATGTACTGGCCTGTCTCCTGGTAGCGCCTCCATGCTCTGGACACTACGCTGACAGACACAGCAAACCTTCTTGCCACAGCTCGCATTGATGTGCCATCCTGGATGAGCTGCACTACCTGAGCCACTTGTGTGGGTTGTAGACTCCGTCTCATGCTACCACTAGAGTGAAAGCACCGCCAGCATTCAAAAGTGACCAAAACATCAGCCAGGAAGCATAGGAACTGAGAAGTGGTCTGTGGTCACCACCTGCAAAACCAGTCCTTTATTGGGGGTGTCTTGCTAATTGCCTATAATTTCCACCTGTTGTCTATTCCATTTGCACAACAGCATGTGACATTTATTGTCAATCAGTGTTGCTTCCTAAGTGGACAGTTTGATTTCACAGAAGTGTGATTGACTTGGAGTTACATTGTGTTGTTTAAGTGTTCCCTTTATTTTTTGAGCAGTGTATATAATATATATATATATACTACTGTTAAAAAGTTTGGGGTCACTTAGAAATGTCCTTGTTTTCCATGAAAACATACATGAAATGACTTTGAATAGGAAATATAGCAAAATGCATAGGAAATGTAGTCATAGACTGGTGTTTTGCAGGTACTATTTAATGAAGCTGCCAGTAGAGTACCTGTGAGGCGTATGTTTCTCAAACTAGACACACTAATGTATTTGTTCTCTTGCTCAGTTGTGCACCGGGGCCTCCCACTCCTCTTTTCTATTCTGGTTAGAGACAGTTTGCGCTGTTCTGTGAAGGGAATAGTACACAACGTTGTACAAGATCTTCAGTTTCTTGGCAATTTTTCACATGGAATAGCCTTCATTTCTCAGAACAAGAATAGACTGACGAGTTTCAGAAGAAAGTTCTATGTTTCTGGCCATTTGGATTCTGTAATCGAACCCACAATTGCTGATGCTCCAGATACTCAACTAGTCTCAAGAAGGCCAGTTTTATTGCTTGTTCAATCAGCACAACAGTTTTCAACTGTGCTAACATAATTGCAAAAGGGTTTTCTAATTATCAGTTAGCCTTTTAAAATGATAAACGTGGATTAGCAAACACAACGTGCCATTGGAACACAGGACTGATGGTTGCTGATAATGGGCCTCTGTACGCCTATGTAGATATTCCATTAAAAAATCAGCAGTTTCCAGCTACAATAACCATCTACAACATTAACAATGTCTACGCTGTATTTCTGATCAATTTGCTGTCATTTTAATGGACATAAATTGCTTTTCTTTCGAAAACAAGGACATTTCAAAGTGACCCCAAACTTTTGATATACACAGTGCATTCGGAAGGTATTCAGGCCCCTTCCCTTTTTCCACATTTTGTTACGTTACAGCCTTATTCTAAAATTGATTAAATGAAAAAATATCCTTGAGCTGTTTCTACAACTTGATTGGAGTCCACCTGGGGTAAATTCAATTCATTGGACATAATTTGGAAAGGCACACCCCTGTCTATATAAGGTCCCACAGTTGACAGTTCATGTCAGAGCAAAAACCAAGCCAGGAGGTCGAAGGAATTGTCCGTAGAGCTCCGAGACAGGATTGTATCGAGGCACAGATCTGGGGAAGGGTACCATAAAATGTCTGCAGCATTGAAGGTCCCCAAGAACACAGTTGCCTCCATCATTCTTAAATGGAAGAAGTTTGTAACCACCAAGACTCATCCTAGAGCTGGCCGCCCGGCCAAACTGAGCAATCGGGGGAGAAAGGCCTTGCTCAGGGAGGTGACCAAGAACACAATGGTCACTCTGACAAAGCTCCAGAGTTCCTCTGTGGAGATGGTTGTCCTTCTGGAAGGTTCTCCCATCTTTGCAGCACTCCAACAATCAGTCCTTTATGGTAGAGTGGCCAGACGAAAGCCACTCCTCAGTTTGGAGTTTGCCAAAAGGCACCTAAAGGACTCTCAGACCATGAGAAACAAGATTCTCTAGTCTGATAAAACCAAGATTGAACTCTTTGGCCTGAATGCAAAGCGTCACGTCTGGAGGAAACCTGGCACCAGCCCTACAGTGAAGCATGGTGGTGGCAGCATCATGCTGTGGGGATGTATTTCAGAGGCAGGGAGTGGGACACTAATCAGGATCGAGGGAAAGATGAACAGAGCAAAGTACAGAGAGATCCTTGAAAACCTGCTCAGGAACCCAGACTGGGGTGAAGGTTCACCTTCCAACAGGACAACAACCCTAAGCACACAGCCAAGACAACGTAGGAGTGGCTTCGGGACAAGTCTCTAAATGTCCTTGAGTGGCCCAGCCAGAGCCCGGACTTGAACCCGATCTAACATCCCTGGAGAGACCAGACAATAGCTGTGCAGCGACGCTCCCCATCCAACCTGACAAAGCTTGAGAGGATCTGTAGAGAAGAATGGGAGAAACTCCCCAAATACAGGTGTACCAAGCTTGTAGCGTCATACCCAAGAAGACTCCAGGCTGTAATCACTGCCAAAGGTGCTTCAACAAAGTAATGAGTAAAGGGTTCAAAACCTTATGTAAATGTGACATTTCAGTATAAACCTGTTTTTTGCTTTGTCATTATGGGGTATTGTATGTAGATTGATGAGAAAAAACAAGGCTGTAACGTAACAAAATGTGAAAAAAGTCAAGGGGTCTACATACTTTCCAAATGCATTGTATGTATGTATGTATGTATGTATATATGTACAGTGGGGAGAACAAGTATTTGATACACTGCCGATTTTGCAGGTTTTCCTACTTACAAAGCATGTAGAGGTCTGTACTTTTTATCATAGGTACACTTCAACTGTGAGAGACGGAATCTAAAACAAAAATCCAGAAAATCACATTGTATGATTTTTAAGTAATTAATTTGCATTTTATTGCATGACATAAGTATTTGATCACCTACCAACCAGTAAGAATTCCGGCTCTCACAGACCTGTTAGTTTTTCTTTAAGAAGCCCTCCTGTTCTCCACTCATTACCTGTATTAACTGCACCTGTTTGAACTCGTTACCTGTATAAAAGACACCTGTCCACACACTCAATCAAACAGACTCCAACCTCTCCACAATGGCCAAGACCAGAGAGCTGTGTAAGGACATCAGGGTTAAAATTGTAGACATGCACAAGGCTGGGATGGGCTACAGGACAATAGGCAAGCAGCTTGGTGAGAAGGCAACAACTGTTGGCGCAATTATTAGAAAATGGAAGAAGTTCAAGATGACGGTCAATCACCCTCGGTCTGGGGCTCCATGCAAGATCTCACCTCGTGGGGCATCAATGATCATGAGGAAGGTGAGGGATCAGCCCAGAACTACACGGCAGGACCTGGTCAATGACCTGAAGAGAGCTGGGACCACAGTCTCAAAGAAAACCATTAGTAACACACTACGCCGTCATGGATTAAAATCCTGCAGCGCACGCAAGGTCCCCCTGCTCAAGCCAGCGCATGTCCAGGCCCGTCTGAAGTTTGCCAATGACCATCTGGATGATCCAGAGGAGGAATGGGAGAAGGTCATGTGGTCTGATGAGACAAAAATAGAGCTTTTTGGTCTAAACTCCACTCGCCGTGTTTGGAGGAAGAAGAAGGATGAGTACAACCCCAAGAACACCATCCCAACCGTGAAGCAAAGCATGGAGGTGGAAACATCATTCTTTGGGGATGCTTTTCTGCAAAGGGGACAGGACGACTACACCGTATTGAGGGGAGGATGGATGGGGCCATGTATCGCGAGATCTTGGCCAACAACCTCATTCCCTCAGTAAGAGCATTAAAGATGGGTCGTGGCTGGGTCTTCCAGCATGACAACGACCCGAAACACAAAGCCAGGGCAACTAAGTAGTGGCTCCGTAAGAAGCATCTCAAGGTCCTGGAGTGGCCTAGCCAGTCTCCAGACCTGAACCCAATAGAAAATCTTTGGAGGGAGCTGAAAGTCTGTATTGCCCAGCGACAGCCCCGAAACCTGAAGGATCTGGAGAAGGTCTGTATGGAGGAGTGGGCCAAAATCCCTGCTGCAGTGTGTGCAAACCTGGTCAAGACCTACAGGAAACGTATGATCTCTGTAATTGCAAACAAAGGTTTCTGTACCAAGTTCTGCTTTTCTGATGTATCAAATACTTATGTCATGCAATAAAATGCAAATTAATTACTTAAAAATCATACAATGTGATTTTCTGGATTTTTTTTTATAGATTCCGTCTCTCACAGTTGAAGTGTACCTATGATAAAAATTACAGACCTCTACATGCTTTGTAAGTAGGAAAACCTGCAAAATCGGCAGTGTATCAAATACATGTTCTCCCCACTGTATATGTATACACATATACAATACAAGTCAAAAGTTTGGACACACCTACTCATTCAAGGGTTTTTCTTTATTTTTACATTGTAGAATAATAGTGAAGACACCAAAACTATGAAATAACACATGGAATCATATAGTAACCAAAAAAGGGTTAAACAAATTAAATTATATTTTATATTTGAGATTCTTCAAATAGCCACCCTTTGCCTTGATGACAGCTTTGCACACTCTTGGCATTCTCTCAACCAGCTTCATGAGGTAGTCACCTGGAATGCATTTCAATTAACAGGTGTGCCTTGTTAAAAGTTAATTTGTGGAATTTATTTCCTTCTTAATGCGTTTGAGCCAATCAGTTGTGTTGTGACAAGGTAGGGGGGTATACAGAAGATAGCCCTATTTGGTAAAAGACCAAGTCCATATTACGGCAAGAACAGCTCAAATAAGCAAAGAGAAACTACAGTCCATTATTACTTTAAGACATGAAGGTCAGTCAATCCGAAAAATGTCAAGAACTTTTAAAGTTATTTCAAGTGCAGTCGCAAAAACCATCAAGCGCTATGATGAAACTGGCTCTCATGAGGACCGCCACAGGAATGGAAGACCCACAGTTACCTCTGCTGCGGAGGATAACTTCATTAGAATTACCAGCCTCAGAAATTGCAGCCCAAATAAATGCTTCACAGAGTTTATATATATATATATATGACGTCACGCTCGTTGAATACATGATATGACCAAGGTGCAGCGTGGAATGCATACATGTTTATTAACGAAGTAAACACACGACAAAACAACAAAGGCAACGTAACGTGAAGCTCACAATGGCTACACACAAACAAGCCAAACGAGTCAAGATCCCACAACATAGGTAGGCAAAATGGCTACCTAAGTATCATCCCCAATCAGAGACAACGATCGACAGCTGCCTCTGATTGGGAACCACACCCGGCCAACATAGATCTGAACATACTAGATCTACACATAGATATACACATTACATAGATACTCACACCCTGACCAAACCAACTAGCGAACTCTATGTCAGGGCGTGGACCCTGGTGTGTGAGGCCCCGACCCTGAAGAGGGGTTGATGTCTGGTTCTGGAGTGGAGCCGCTGACCGGAGCTGAACTGGACCCCGGTGGAGTGGACTGCTCTGGCACTGGAGTGGAGCAGCTGACCAGAGCTGGACTGGGCACCGATAGAGCGGACCGCTCTGGCACCGGAGTGGAGCAGCTGACCAGAGCTGGACTGGGCACCGGTGGAGCGGACAGCTCTGGCACCAGCCGTACCGGCCTGGGGACACGCACCACTGGTCCGGCGCGAGGAACAAGCACGGGCCGCACCGGGCCGGGAACACGCACCACAGGTCCGGCGCGAGGCGCAGGCACGGGCCGCGCCGGACCAGGAAAACGCACCACTGGTCTGGTGCGAGGAGCAGGCACGGGCCGTACCGGACTGGAGACACGCACCCCTGGTTTGGTGCGAGGAATGGGCCGCACCGGGCTGGGAACACGCACCACTGGTCTGGTGCGGGGAGAAGGTACGGGGCATACCGGGCTTGCGACACCCACCACTGGTCTGTCGCGGGGAGCAGGTACGGGGCGTACCGGGCTGGCGACACGCACCACCGGTTTGGTGCGGGGAGCAGGTACGGGCCGTACCGGACTGGATACACGCACCACTGGACCGTGGAGGCGCACTGGAGACCAGGAGCTTGAGCCGGCACAACCCGTCCTGGCTGGATGCCCACTTTCGCATGGCACGTGCGGGGCGCTGGCACAGGATGCACTGGGCTGTGAAGGCGCACTGGCGACACAGTGCGTATCTCCGCATACCTTGGTTCCTCAATGAACACACGCTCCTTACAGCGAGTGCGGCTAGTTGGCTCTGGTCTGCCCCCTGGCTCCGCCAACCACCCCGTGTGCCCCCCCAAATGTTTTTCTTGGGGCTGTCTCTCGGACTTCCTTCGTTGTCGGCACTGTTGGCGCCGCCGTTGATCCTCTCCTACCTGGGCTTCTACCTTCGCCCAGGGTCCTTTCCCAGCAAATATCTCCTCCCAAGACCACGTCTTCCCCACCTGTGTCCAGGGTGTTTGCTCCTCCTGGGCACGCTGCTTGGTCCATTGGTGGTGGGATCTTCTGTCACGCTCGTTGAATACAGGATTGGACCAAGATGCAGCGTGGAATGCATACATGTTTATTAACGAAGTAAACACACGACAAAACAACAAAAGCAACGTAACGTGAAGCTCACAATGGCTACACACAAACAAGAGCCAAGATCCCACAACATAGGTAGGCAAAATGGCTACCTGAGTATGATCCCCAATCAGAGACAACAATCGACAGCTGCCTCTGATTGGGAACCACACCCGGCCAACATAGATCTAAACATACTAGATCTACACATAGATATACACATTACATAGATACTCACACCCTGACCAAACCAACTAGCGAACTCTATGTCAGGGCGTGACAATATATACTAAACAAAAATATAAACGCAACATACAGTGTTGTTCACATGTTTCATGAGCTGAAATATAAGATCCCAGAAATGTTCCATATACACAGAAAGCTTATTTCTCTCAATTTATGCACAAATTTTGTTTATATCCCTGTTAGTGAGCATTTCTCCTTTGCCAAGATAATCCATCCACCTGACAGGTGTGGCATATCAAGAAGCTGATTTAACAGCATGATCATTAAACAGGTGCACCTTGTGCTGGGGACAATAAAATGCCACTCTAAAATATGCAGTTTTGTCACACAACACAATGCCACAGATGTCTCATGTTTTGAGGGAGAGTGCAATTGGCATGCTGACTGCAGGAATGTTCACCAGAGCTGTTGCCAGAGAATTGAATGTTGAATGTTCATACAATAGCCGCCTCCAATGTCGTTTTAGAGAATTTGGCAATACGTCCAACCGGCCTTACAAACTCAGACCACTTGTAACCAAGCCAGCCCAGTACCTCCACATCCAGCTTCTTCACCTGCGGAATCGTCTTATACCAGCCACCCCAGACGGCTGATGAAACTGGGGGTTTGCACAACTGAAGAATTTCTGCACAAACTGTCTGAAACCGTCTCAGGGAAGCTCATCTGCGTGCTCGTCGTCCTCACCAGGGTCTTGACCTGACTGCAGTTCGGCGTCGTAACTACCTTCAGTGGGCAAATGCTCACCTTCGATAGCCACTGGCACGCTGGAGAAGTCTGATCTTCATGGATGAATCCTGGTTTCAACTGTACCGGGCAGATGGCAGACAGTGTTTATGGCGTTGTGTGGGCGAGCGGTTTGCTGATGTCAACATTGTGAACAGAGTGCTCCATGGTGGCGGTGGGGTTATGGTATGGACAGGCATAAGCTGTCCATACTATAGGGATCCTGAGTGGCGCAGCGGTCTAAGGCACTGCATCGCAGTGCTAGAGGCATAACTACAAACCCGGATTAGATCCCAGGCTGTATCACAACCGGCCGTGATCAGGAGTCCCATAGGGTGGCGCACAATTGGCCCAGCATCGTCCGGGTTAGGGAAATGTTTGGCCGGGGTGGGCCTAATTGTAAAAATAATTTGTTCTTAACTGACTTGCCTAGTTAAATAAAGGTTAAAAAAAAAAAAATATATATATATATATATATATATATATATATATATATATATATATATATATATATATATATACACAGTGGGGGAAAAAAGTATTTAGTCAGCCACCAATTGTGCAAGTTCTCCCACTTAAAAAGATGAGAGAGGCCTGTAACTTTCATCATAGGTACACGTCAACTATGTCAGACAAAATTAGGATTATTTTTCTCCAGAAAATCACATTGTATTGGATTTTCTATGGGGTTGAGATCTGGAGACTGGCTAGGCCACTCCAGGACCTTGAAATGCTTCTTACGAAGCCACTCCTTCGTTGCCCGGGCGGTGTGTTTGGGATCATTGTCATGCTGAAAGACCCAGCCACGTTTCATCTTCAATGCCCTTGCTGATGGAAGGAGGTTTTCACTCAAAATCTCACGATACATGGCCCCATTCATTCTTTCCTTTACACGGATCAGTCGTCCTGGTCCCTTTGCAGAAAAACAGCCCCAAAGCATGATGTTTCCACCCCCATGCTTCACAGTAGGTATGGTGTTCTTTGGATGCAACTCAGCATTCTTTGTCCTCCAAACACGACGAGTTGAGTTTTTAACAAAAAGTTATATTTTGGTTTCATCTGACCATATGACATTCTCCCAATCCTCTTCTGGATCATCCAAATGCACTCTAGCAATCTTCAGACGGGCCTGGACATGTACTGGCTTAAGCAGGGGGACACGTCTGGCACTGCAGGATTTGAGTCCCTGGCGGCGTAGTGTGTTACTGATGGTAGGCTTTGTTACTTTGGTCCCAGCTCTCTGCAGGTCATTCACTAGGTCCCCCCGTGTGGTTCTGGGATTTTTTCTCACCGTTCTTGTGATCATTTTGACCCCACGGGGTGAGATCTTGCGTGGAGCCCCAGATCGAGGGAGATTATCAGTGGTCTTGTATGTCTTCCATTTCCTAATAATTGCTCCCACAGTTGATTTCTTCAAACCAAGCTGCTTACCTATTGCAGATTCAGTCTTCCCAGCCTGGTGCAGGTCTACAATTTTGTTTCTGGTGTCCTTTGACATCTCTTTGGTCTTGGCCATAGTGGAGTTTGGAGTGTGACTGTTTGAGGTAGTGAACAGGTGTCTTTTATACTGATAACAAATTCAAACAGGTGCCATTAATACAGGTAACGAGTGGAGGACAGAGGAGCCTCTTAAAGAAGAAGTTACAGGTCTGTGAGAGCCAGAAATCTTGCTTGTTTGTAGGTGACCAAATACTTATTTTCCACCATAATTTGCAAATAAATTCATTAAAAATCCTACAATGTGATTTTATTTATTTTCTTTTCTCAATTTGTCTGTCATAGTTGACGTGTACCTATGATGAAAATTACAGGCCTCTCTCATCTTTTTAAGTGGGAGAACTTTCACAATTGGTGGCTGACTAAATACTTTTTTCCCCCACTGTGTATATATATATACAGTGGGGAGAACAAGTATTTGATACACTGCCGATTTTGCAGGTTTTCCTACTTACAAAGCAGGTAGAGGTCTGTAATTTTATTATAGGTACACTTCAACTGTGAGAGACGGAATCTAAAACAAAAATCCAGAAAATCACATTGCATGCTTTTTAAGTAGTTAATTTGCATTTTATTGCATGACATAAGTATTTGATCACCTACCAACCAGTAAGAATTCCGGCTCTCACAGACCTGTTAGTTTTATTTTAAGAAGCCCTCCTGTTCTCCACTCATTACCTGTATTAACTGCACCTGTTTGAACTCGTTACCTGTATAAAAGACACCTGTCCACACACTCAATCAAACAGACTCCAACCTCTCCACAATGGCCAAGACCAGAGAGCTGTGTAAGGACATCAGGGATACAATTGTAGACCTGCACAAGGCTGGGATGGGCTACAGGACAATAGGCAAGCAGCTTGGTGAGAAGGCAACAACTGTTGGCACAATTATTAGAAAATGGAAGAAGTTCAAGATGACGGTCAATCACCCTCGGTCTGGGGCTCCATGCAAGATCTCACCTCGTGGGGCATCAATGATCATGAGGAAGGTGAGGGATCAGCCCAGAACTACACGGCAGGACCTGGTCAATGACCTGAAGAGAGCTGGGACTACAGTCTCAAAGAAAACCATTAGTAACACACTACGCCGTCATGGATTAAAATCCTGCAGCGCACGCAAGGTCCCCCTGCTCAAGCCAGCGCATGTCCAGGCCCATCTGAAGTTTGCCAATGACCATCTGGATGATCCAGAGGAGGAATGGGAGAAGGTCATGTGGTCTGATGAGACAAAAATAGAGCTTTTTGGTCTAAACTCCACTCGCCGTGTTTGGAGGAAGAAGAAGGATGAGTACAACCCCAAGAACACCATCCCAACTGTGAAGCATGGAGGTGGAAACATCATTCTTTGGGGATGCTTTTCTGCAAAGGGGACAGGACGACTGCACCGTATTGAGGGGAGGATGGATGGGGCCATGTATCGCGAGATCTTGGCCAACAACCTCCTTCCCTCAGTAAGACCATTGAAGATGGGTCGTGGCTGGGTCTTCCAGCATGACAACGACCCGAAACACACAGCCAGGGCAACTGGGAGTGGCTCCGTAAGAAGCATCTCAAGGTCCTAGAGTGGCCTAGCCAGTCTCCAGACCTGAACCCAATAGAAAATCTTTGGAGGGAGCTGAAAGTCCGTATTGCCCAGCGACAGCCCCGAAACCTGAAGGATCTGGAGAAGGTCTGTATGGAGGAGTGGGCCAAAATCTCTGCTGCAGTGTGTGAAAACCTGGTCAAGACCTACAGGAAACGTATGATCTCTGTAATTGCAAACAAAGGTTTCTGTACCAAATATTAAGTTCTGCTTTTCTGATGTATCAAATACTTATGTCATGCAATAAAATGCAAATTAATTCCTTAAAAATCATACAATGTGATTTTCTGGATTTTTGTTTTAGATTCCGTCTCTCACAGTTGAAGTGTACCTATGATAAAAATTACAGACCTCTACATGCTTTGTAAGTAGGAAAACCTGCAAAATCGGCAGTGTATCAAATACTTGTTCTCCCCACTGTATATATATATATATATATATATATATATAATAATAATAATAATAATAATAATAATAATAAGCAACGAACACAATTGCATTTTATTGATGGCAATTTGAATGCACAGAGCTACCGTGACGAGATACTGAGGTCCATTGTGGTGCCATTCATCCGCCGCCATCACCAGCATGATAATGCACAGCCCCATGTCGTGCATATCGATCCAGAGCATCCCAAACATGCTCAATGGGTGACATGTCTGTGTATGCAGGCGACCTGTGTAATGATCATGCTGTTTAATCCGTTTCTTGATATGCCACACCTGTTAGGTGGATGGATTATCTTGGCAAAGGAGAAATGCTAACAGGGATGTAAACAAATTTGTACACAACATTTTAGAGAAATACGTTTTTTGTGCGTATGGACAATTTCTGGGATCTTTTATTTCAACTCATGAAACATGGGACCAACACTTTACATGTTGCATTTTATGTTTTTGTTCAGTGTATATACTGTATTATGTCTCTTCTAAACTGTATATTCTCCCCAGGTGATGAGGTTCAGGTCAGAGACAGTAGCAGCCTTCATCGCTGTGGTGGGCATCCTCGCCATCGTGGCTCAGGTTGGTGACCTTTGACACTTGTTGTACAGTTTTCTTTGACTTAGGTTGTGATGTCTTTTCGGAAGTCAGAGAGTTGACATATCTGTAATAAATAAATAATTGATTGATTGATTACCTGCTGTGTTCTCTGTGTCAGACGGTGGTTCTCGGGATCATGATGCGCTCCATAGTGAATAAGAACATCATCCTACTGGGCCTGGGCTTCCAGATACTACAGCTGGCCTGGTACGGCTTCGGATCACAACCATGGTCAGTACCAACTACCTTTTAATGTACTGTCCCTATCACTAACCTTGACCCAGGCCTTACCCTAACATACTGGTCACAATAACCCCTTTAAGCACAACTTTTTGTGGAGCAGTCAGCAAACAGTGAGCAGACATTACTTAATTTTCTTCTAATCAACTCTAAATTAAATGGGAATACAATTTCCATGAGTTGACAAAGTATATCGTCACATTAAACAGCGCTATCCTGTCAGGCCCTTAGAGGGCAGCAAAACACCAACAACAATACAGTTCACTGACCAGAGCATTGTATCTACATTTACATTTACATTTTAGTCATTTAGCAGACGCTCTTATCCAGAGCGACTTACAGGAGCAATTAGGGTTAAGTGCCTTGCTCAAGGGCACATCGACAGATTTTTCACCTAGTCGGCTCGGGGATTAGAACCAGCGACCTTTCGGTTACTGGCACAACGCTCTTACCCACTAAGCTACCTGCCGCCCCTGCCATCTAGTTTATACCAATGATCCACAGCACTGAACAGGTCACACTGCGAGGATCCTTTATCATGGGGTCAGCAGAGGACCGTTAATTTATAATATGCCATTTAGCAGACGCTTTTATCCAAAGCGACTTACAGTCATGCGTGCATACATTTTTTTTTTTGTGTATGGGTGGTCCCGGGGATCGAACCCACTACCTTGGCGTTACAAGCGCCGTGCTCTACCAGCTGAGCTACAGAGGACTTTATTGTTCAGGCTTTAACACTAATGTACTGTTAGTGGTTTGACCCAGGGGACTGAGAGGACAGGGGAGAGAAAGTAGTACTGATGCACTGTATGTTGTCTTATGACGGTTACTGTTGTTAGTGTTGACTCTGATAGATGCATTGAAGAGAGGTTGAATACAGGCCAGATTAGTCCTGTCTCTGTGATATCGGTCTGTGAGGAGGATTTCCGTGTTTCCGCCTCCTGACTATATGACCTTTCAGTGTACTGTGTCTGATCTGTTGCCTGCTGCTTCCTCTCTGGAGTTGGAAAATGCTTTGTTAAAGAATTACCTCAAATCAAAAGTTATCTTTTCTACAGCGATGGTTTGGTTTAAGCTAAGGTGTGTCTCGGCACACACACACACACACACACACACACACACAAATGTGGAGTGTGTTCATTCTCTCTGGTCGGGATAATGGAGTTGTGTTCTCTCTCTCTCTCTCCCATAAGGATGATGTGGGCAGCAGGAGCGCTAGCGGCTATGTCTAGCATCACCTTCTCAGCTATTAGTGCCATCGTGTCCCGCAACACAGACCCAGACCAGCAGGGTTAGCTACTACTACCACACACCAATATAAGACTGCCCTAATCAGAAATTGACCCCTTCTTTTTCAGATCTGAAATTGTAGTTAGATAATGTAGAATGCTTAGTCTAGGCTACTTGCTCTAAAGATTTCAACCCACAATGGTGAGCTTATAAATTATTTCTGAAGCATTTATGTAGTCGTTATGAAGGCGTTATAAATGTCCTATAAAGCCTTTGGGTCTATTGCAACCATCGATGGCCACCAGATTATCGCCAGCAGATCTCTCATTAAACCGTCAATATGAGCTAAATTCACCCGCACAGCTTATCTCAATTGCGATCCTTATTGGTCACCTCATTACCGCTCTCTGTTACCTTAGTCCTGCTTGCTACTGTACCAAGTCTTTCAAAGCATGTTCGCCCTCTGGTGGGTTTTATCATCGGAACAACTTAATCCTACTTATTGAGCAGACTAAGGGCGATTTATCTATTTGATAATCATTCCATATAACTGAACTAAAGTAGGCCGATATCCTGGTTTAATGTGGCAATTTACCCGACACGTTGTATGAATGGAAAACTAATGTTGATCTAGCCTACTGTTATTATTTTATTTGTTTCCAATTTATATAATCCATTAAATACACCTGTCTTTAAAATACAATTGTCTGGTATATCCCTGGACTGTCCATATTTGAAATGTGTAAATACATCAAGTCAATCGTGATTAAGTTAAACCTATATAATCTATATTTTTTTATCAAATGAAATGTAGGCAACATTTTTTAAAGTCATTTTTTTCTGAAGATTGAAAATGAAACCTAGAAGCAGCTGTCTGGTATTATAATCACTTGACACTGTAACAACGGGAGATGAACTGAACTGCTGGTTTATCCTTGTGGGGTTTTGGTTTAAATCAAGTTTGCTTTAATGCGCAGGTTCATGTAATCTCCCGTTAGTAGCATTTTAAGAAAACCAGCGTTAACACAGTGGTATGTGCGAAGTTCAGCTTGTTCATTGCAATGGACCCCCTAAGTTGTAGTGTGTTTACTGTGTTCGATCATTGTGTAACCTCTTCATTGTCTGTCTCTAGGCGTGGTCCATGGGATGATAACAGGTATCCGTGGTCTGTGTAACGGTCTGGGCCCAGCATTCTATGGTTTTATCTTCTGTCTGTTGCACGTGGAGCTGACTGATCTGGACGTAGTAGACAGCCCTGGGAAAGAACCCAAACCCAACATGGCCAACCACACGGACGAGGTGAGATCAGTGACGACAGGACTAAGATAGATAACTGTCTTTTGAGAGGGACACACACACACTCTCACACACACACATACACAACCCTGATTCACACAATAGGGCCAAGCCAAGTTGAGCTGTACTGGGCTGGCCTGGTTATCTATCCACCATAGATGCTGGATGCTAGAAAGGATCATGTCAAAATAAAGTTTCTGAGCCAGTACAGATCAGGTCAGCCCTGTAGTGTGGATAAGGCAACACACTCACACATTTACTAACAATCACATATGTATTCTCTCTCTCCCTCCACAGAGTTCCATCATCCCCGGCCCTCCCTTCCTGTTTGGGGCGTGCTCCGTACTACTCTCCCTGTTAGTAGCCTGGGGGTCTGACCAGGAGGCTACAAGAAACACAGCAATGTAGCCCAGAGCCACTCACACAGCCCTCCCAGTAGCGGGGCAGAGGGCAAGGAGCCACTACTGGACGACAGATAAGAGAGTGGCTTCTTCTGAGAGCCAAGAAGATGTGTGTGTGTCGGAAGCACCTTGTGGGCTGTCCTCTGAAGTCTGAACACCTGAGTTCAAACAGTGTTGTGTATGGAGTTCCCAAAGGCCCTGAGAGAGGGATGGAGGGAAGAGAGAGAGAGGATGGGTAGTGCTGTAGAGAGGTGTGTGTTGTGTTGGGAGAGACTTGGTTGAGCTGATCTCTGTCCTGAGTGAGTCCTGAGAAGCAGTAACAGGAAGAGGATAAAGGAGGATGTGATGTACAGGCTTGGCTTGTACTGCCAGAGAGCTACTAGGGCTCTGGTCAAAAGAAGTGCACTATATAGGGAATATGGTGCCATTTTGGATACAACCGATGACTCTATTTCCTCTGTAGCCAAGAAGATCAATATGTGACAACAACCACAGTGTTCTTTGTCTAAAGAGAGTAAGTCAACAACGGTAACAGTAGCCACAGCTCGAGCTCTACTCTAATGGCCAATTTACAAGCTAACAAACTTCTGTTGTGACTTGTCAGATTTTATGTTTTAATACGTAAGAACAGAAAGCAGGTCTGCCTCTGTGTGTGTCTACAGCTGGGAGGGAAGCTACTGGATTCGTCCCAAATGGCACCCTATTCCCTTTATAGTGCACTGCCTTTGACCAAATGTAGTGCACTATAAAGGAAATAGGGCGCCATTTGGGACGTAATCAATGTAGAACATGAGTAGAGTGGAACTTCTTTAGATCCATCTAAGAGGCACTACCTAATCTTTTGCGTTTTTATAGAAGGACACTTACTTTCCTGAGAGAAGTGTGTATGAGAGAGACCGCTTTATTAGTTGGAAATACGTTTTTCAATGTTTACCTATCTGCCATACATTAGAGTAGCAGCCGACAGACAGATGTACGGTTTTGGGTTGTATATTATTCCTGTGTTCACACACTTAAGGCTAGTTGTGCTTCAAGTTTTTATTCCAGAGAAATGTTGACTTGAAGGGATGTTGTCTTCATATTAATATATTACAACAACCTGTATGTCTGACGTGGGTCTGTAATTGTTGCTATCGCTCCTATTGGAGGCTTTCAGTCATTTTAGTCTTGTTTTCTTCTTGTCTTTTTCTCACAACCCTCTTCTATGTGAATCTAGACACTAACTTAGTTAACACAAAGACTGGCAGGACTGTAGTTTAGTTAACAACTTGCCCATAGACTGCTTCTAGGTATGTATTCACAAAGCATCTCAGAGTAGGAGAGCTGATCTAGGATCTGTTTTGACTTAGAGTATATAATAAATAACAGTACAGTATATGGACCTAATCCTAGATCAATACTCCTACTATGAATATGGGCACTGATCTGTAATGTGGGAATCAATGTGAGCACTGAGATTTCCAACAGTCTTGGAATAATATCATTAGGTGTTCAGTAAGTTAAAATATCACTTGAACTGCTGCGGTAGGACAGTAAAGGTTAAATGTTATGTGGTATTAGAGACAATATTGCAAATGTGGTATTTTGGATTTAGACTGTAAAACAAGTTAAAGGAATCTTAGGACATTTTAGCTCCCCGTGTCCGTCCGTCCGTCTTTGATTCTAAAGGTGTTGCAGATACCACTATAAATCTTTGCTGTTGTACTTTTGAAACAATCAATTTTTTTGTAAATGATACTCGTGCATTGAAATAACCAAATCACAAATGGAAATAGAACCGGTTGGTGTGAAAACGCTGGACATTTTATCAGAATTTACATTTTGTCCAAATCATTTTTTATTTTTTTATTTTTTTTTGTGCCATATTTGATGATTGTTTGTGACTACTTTAACTCTGGTTTTCTTATTGTTTGTTTATCCTTTTGTCTTAATTTTTTGGCTAAACGTTTAAGTGCTATTTGTAATAGCTTTTAACACTTGAACATTCCAATGTTGTTTTTTATTTGTGGATTTCTTCAACATTACATTTTGGGGATTTATTGAATGTTCAGCCTTGCATTTAAAAACACATTTCTCAATTTAATAACAAGCTGTAAAAATGTTTTTACTGAATTGTATAAATTACATCATAAGCATCATTGAATGTTCTGAGCTATACATGTTGTCGTTATGCCAACCAAACAAACTGTTCATAATTTCAGCTGGGTTAGCATTAACCCTGGTCAAAAGCCTTATGGGCCCTGGTCAAAATAAGTGAACTACATAGGGAATAGGGTGACATTTGAGAGACAGACCAAATGTCTCTCAGAATCTATATGTAGTTAAGTCAATGCTCAGAATATATCGGATCAACACATATTGGACCAATAACACACAAGGACAGTAAACCCAATGACTAAGATCCTACATTAATTCAAACGATTCTTCACCAGCCCTAACACACAATACATTTACATTTCAAACACACAGGTGTTTCAGTAAATGCACAAACATTATTGTACTTACAATACGTGTGTATGTTAACTTGAAGGATATGGCATCATATACAGGTAAAAGTCAGTAAATTAGAATATTTTGAAAAACTTGATTTATTTCAGTAATTGCATTCAAAAGGTGTAACTTGTACATTATATTTATTCATTGCACACAGACTGATGCATTCAAATGTTTATTTCATTTAATTTTGATGATTTGAAGTGGCAACAAATGAAAATCCAAAATTCTGTGTGTCACAAAATTAGAATATTGTGTAAGGGTCACATTTTGAAGACACCTGGTGCCACAAAATAATCAGCTGATTAACTCAAAACACCTGCAAAGGGCTTTAAATGGTCTCTCAGTCCAGTTCTGAAGCCTACACAAACATGGGGAAGACTTCAGATTTGACAGCTGTCCAAAAGGCGACCATCGACACATTGCACAAGGAGGGAAAGACACAAAAGGTTATTGCAGAAGAGGCTGGCTGTTCTCAGAGCTCTGTGTCCAAACACATTAATAGAGAGGCAAAGGGAAGGAAAAACTGTGGTCAGAAAAAGTGTACAAGCGATAGGGATCACCGCGCCCTAGTCAAGATTGTGAAAAAAAACCCATTCAAAAATGTGGGGGAGATTCACAAGGAGTGGACAGCTGCTGGAGTCAGGGCTTCAAGATCCACCACCAAGAGACGCTTGAAAGACATGGGTTTCAACTGCCGCATACCTCGTGTCAAGCCACTGTTGACCAAGAAACAGCGCGAAAAGCGTCTCACCTGGGCTAAGGAAAAAAAGAGCTGGACTGCTGCTGAGTGGTCTAAAGTCATGTTTTCTGACGAAAGCAAATTTTGCATTTCCTTTGGAAATCGAGGTCCCAGAGTCTGGAGGAAGACAGGAGAGGCACAGGATCCACGTTGCCTGAAGTCTAGTGTAAAGTTTCCACCATCAGTGATGGTTTGGGGTGCCATGTCATCTGCTGGTGTCGGTCCACTCTGTTTCCTGAGATCAAGGGTCAACGCAGCCGTCTACCAGCAAGTTTTAGAGCACTTCATGCTTCCTGCTGCTGACCTGCTCTATGGAGATGGAGATTTCAGGTTCCAACAGGACTTGGCGCCTGCACACAGCGCAAAATCTACCCGTGCCTGGTTTACGGACCATGGTATTTCTGTTCTAAATTGGCCAGCCAACTCCCCTGACCTTAGCCCCATAGAAAATCTGTGGGGTATTGTGAAAAGGAAGATGCAGAATGCCAGACCCAACAACGCAGAAGAGTTGAAGGCCACTATCAGAGCAACCTGGGCTCTCATAACACCTGAGCAGTGCCAGAAACTCATCGACTCCATGCCACGCCGCATTAATGCAGTAATTGAGGCAAAAGGAGCTCCAACCAAGTATTGAGTATTGTACATGGTCATATTTTTCATTTTCATACTTTTCAGTTGGCCAACATTTCTAAAAAATCCCTTTTTTGTATTAGCCTTAAGTAATATTCTAATTTTGTGACACACGGAATTTTGGATTTTCATTTGTTGCCACTTCAAATCATCAAAATTAAATGAAATAAACATTTGAATGCATCAGTCTAGTCTGTGTGCAATGAATAAATATAATGTACAAGTTACACCTTTTGAATGCAATTACTGAAATAAATCAAGTTTTTCAAAATATTCTAATTTACTGACTTTTACCTGTAGGTCTGATTGCCACAGTAGTATGTTGCAGCAACATTTCTTAGACCGACCCTGGTTTTTCGGACCACTCCTGTTTTGTAGTCCCATATGGTTTGTGGTTTGTGGCCTGAGCTGAGCCTCCTCTCTGTGTGCCTACTGTTAGCCAAGAAATTACCAGACCAGGCCAACATGAGTGGAAATGGTGGATAATATCATTTTAATATGTGAAACTAATGTCAAACTATTTATTTAAAGGTTTATGGTACATCAAGCTGTGTGACTTTCTCTTGCAACATACAGTAGGCTACATGTACAAACATGTACTGGAAATGGGGTCGTGTTCATTAGTGCACACCATAGCAAAACGTTTTGCAATGGGAAATAAAAATGAACATTTCTTATTGGGCAAGTTCAGTTCGTACCTCCCCACTGCACTCTGTTTCAGGTTGTTTTCTTCCATGTCATGCCTACTGAACACGACTCAGGCTCCAGCAGTAAGTGCCTGTTTAAAACCTCTCGGATCTCTCCCTCAGAACCTGCGCAAACACTGAACATTCTGTTCTGTTGTTCATTTCCTTTCATTTATATTATTGTGTTAGATCCTCGGTGTGTGTTTAACTGTGAAACATGAGGACGTTCTAGTTTTTAATCAGAAGCAACACCTCCCTCCCACTACAAGGTTATTTTGAAGCCACTGATAGGACCCTTTTCCTGTAAGAAGTTAGTACACATACTGATAGGACCTTTTCTCTAAGCCAACACTGAAAATTACAGTTTTAAACAAAGATTACTATATTACCTAAATTAAAACCATTGATTTTAGCCTGTTAATTCAGAACTGTCTATAATAAACAAGCAAAAGAGGAAAGAGCACACCCTAAAGCAAACACACACAGTATTGTCGTAAATACAATGTAATTGGTTTCCTGAAAATGATAGTTGATGAAACAAACACAACCCCCATAGCGTTCCTGATGATGGACAATCTGTGTGTACAGTTTATCACACCTGAAGTGACAGCTCTATGTCTATTAATGGCCTGTGATCCTGGCCTGTCTGCCAGATTCCATTAAGAACTTTCTCTAAATGTTGAGGATCATCATCTCCTGGTGTACTAGGGGGTCTGGTATGGTATGGTCTTGCCACAAACACAGACTTAGACACGTGTGTAGACACACACACACCTAGCATATCAGTATGTAATGCTGATGTAGGTAGCCTGACAGCAGGCAGTTACAGTTGAAGTCGGAAATTTACATACACTTAGGTTGGAGTCATTAAAACTCGTTTTTTTCAACCACTCCACAAATGTCTTGTTACCAAACTATAGTTTTGGCAAGTCGGTTAGGACATCTACTTTGTGCATGACACAAGTAATTTTTCCAACAATTGTTTACAGATAGATTATTTCACTTATAATTCACCTGTATCACAATTCCAGTGGGTCAGAACTTTACATACACTAAGTTGACTGTGCCTTTAAACAGCTTGGAAAATTCCAGAAAATGATGTCATGGCTTTAGAAGCTTCTGATAGGCTAATTGACATCATTTGAGTCAATTGGAGTGTACCTGTGGATGTATTTCAAGGCCTACCTTCAAACTCAGTGCCTCTTTGCTTGACATCATGGGAAAAGCAAAATAAATTAGCCAAGACCTCAGAAATAAAATTGTAGACCTCCACAAGTCTGGTTCATCCTTGGGAGCAATTTCCAAACGCCTGAAGGTACCACGTTCATCTGTACAAACAATAGTACGCAAGTATAAACTCAATGGGATGACGCAGCCGTCATACCGCTCAGGAAGGAGACGCGTTCTGTCTCCTAGAGATGAACGTACTTTGGTGCGAAAAGTGCAAATCAATCCCAGAACAACAGCAAAGGACCTTGTGAAGATGCTGGATGAAACCGGTACAAAAGTATCTATATCCACAGTAAAACGAGTCCTATATTGACATAACCTGAAAGGCTGCTCAGCAAGGAAGAAGCCACTTCTCCATAAAAAAGCCAGACTACGATTTGCAACTGCACATGAGGACAAATATCGTACTTTTTGGAGAAATGTCCTCTGGTCTGATGAAACAAATGTAGAACTGTTTGGCCATAATGACCATCGTTATGTTTGGAGGATGGCAGCATCATGCTGTGGGGGTGCTTTGCTGCAGGAGGGACTGGTGCACTTCACAAAATAGATGGCATCATGAGGAAGGAAAATTATGTGGATATATTGAAGCAACATCTCAAGACATCAGTCAGGAAGTTAAAGCTTGGTCGCAAATGGGTCTTCCAAATGGAGAATGACCCCAAACATACTTCCAAAGTTGAGGCAAAATGGCTTAAGGACAACAAAGTCAAGCCCTGACCTCAATCCTATAGAACATTTGTGGGCAGAACTGAAAAAGCGTGTGCGAGCAAGGAGGCCTACAAACCTGACTCAGTTATACCAGCTCTGTCAGGAGGAATGGGCCAAAATTCACCCAACTTATTGTGGGAAGCTTGTGGAAGGCTACCCGAAACGTTTGACCCAAGTTAAACAATTTAAAGGCAATGCTACCAAATACTAATTGAGTGTATGTAAACTTCTGACCCACTGGGAATGTGATGAAAGAAATAAAAGCTGAAATAAATCATTCTCTCAACTATTATTCTGACATTTCACATTCTTAAAATAAAGTGGTGAACCTAACTGACCTAAGACAGGGAATTTGTACTACGATTAAATTTCAGGAATTGTGAAAAACTGAGTTTAAATGAATTTGGCTAAGGTGTATGTAAACTTACGAATTCAACTGTAATTGATCTCCCTGGTCAAAGTATTTAGAACCGTTCTGATTCCAGAAAACTCAAGACGATGGAGAGGAAGAACAGCATCCTCCATCGATGGTCCCCCACCAGCAGTCGCTTCCAGACTGCACTCCACAGACTGCAGAGTAACAGATTGAGGACCAATCTGGAGGGAACCTTCAGTCTGGTGCTAGAACGGAGGTTCCTCTGTGGCCTGATGAGAAAATATGCAGGTTATATATACATATATATACAGTGGGGAGAACAAGTATTTGATACACTGCCGATTTTGCAGGTTTTCCTACTTACAAAGCATGTAGAGGTCTGTAATTTTTATCATAGGTACACTTCAACTGCGAGAGACGGAATCTAAAACAAAAATCCTGAAAATCACATTGTATGATTTTTAAGTAATTAATTTGCATTTTATTGCATGACATAAGTATTTGATACATCAGAAAAGCAGAACTTAATATTTGGTACAGAAACCTTTGTTTGCAATTACATCATAGATCATACGTTTCCTGTAGGTCTTGACCAGGTTTGCACACACTGCAGCAGGGATTTTGGCCCACTCCTCCATACAGACATTCTCCAGATCCTTCAGGTTTCGGGGCTGTCGCTGGGCAATACGGACTTTCAGCTCCCTCCAAAGATTTTCTATTGGATTCAGGTCTGGAGACTGGCTAGGCCACTCCAGGACCTTGAGATGCTTCTTACGGAGCCACTCCTTAGTTGCCCTGGCTGTGTGTTTCGGGTCATTGTCATGCTGGAAGACCCAGCCACGACCCATCTTCAATGCTCTTACTGAGGGAAGGAGGTTGTTGGCCAAGATCTTGCGATACATGGCCCCATCCATCCTCCCCTCAATAGGGTGCAGTCGTCCTGTCCCCTTTGCAGAAAAGCATCCCCAAATAATGATGTTTCCACCTCCATGCTTCACGGTTGGGATGGTGTTCTTGGGGTTGTACTCATCCTTCTTCTTCCTCCAAACACGGCGAGTGGAGTTTAGACCAAAAAGCTCTATTTTTGTCTCATCAGACCACATAACCTTCTCCCATTCCTCCTCTGGATCATCCAGATGGTCATTGGCAAACTTCAGACGGGCCTGGACATGCGCTGGCTTGAGCAGGGGGACCTTGCGTGCGCTGCAGGATTTTAATCCATGACTGCGTAGTGTGTTACTAATGGTTTTCTTTGAGACTGTGGTCCCAGCTCTCTTCAAGTCATTGACCAGGTCCTGCCGTGTAGTTCTGGGCTGATCCCTCACCTTCCTCATGATCATTGATGCCCCACAAGGTGAGATCTTGCATGGAGCCCCAGACCGAGGGTGATTGACCGTCATCTTGAACTTCTTCCATTTTCTAATAATTGCGCCAACAGTTGTTGCCTTCTCACCAAGCTGCTTGCCTATTGTCCTGTAGCCCATCCCAGCCTTGTGCAGGTCTACAATTTTATCCCTGATGTCCTTACACAGCTCTCTGGTCTTGGCCATTGTGAAGAGGTTGGAGTCTGTTTGATTGAGTGTGTGGACAGGTGTCTTTTATACAGGTAACGAGTTCAAACAGGTGCAGTTAATACAGGTTATGGGTGGAGAACAGGAGGCCTTCTTAAAGAAAAACTAACAGGTCTGTGAGAGCTGGAATTCTTACTAGTTGGTAGGTGATCAAATACTTATGTCATGCAATAAAATGCAAATTAATTACTTAAAAATCATACAATGTGATTTTCTGGATTTTTGTTTTAGATTCCGTCTCTCACAGTTGAAGTGTACCTATGATAAAAATTACAGACCTCTACATGCTTTGTAAGTAGGAAAACCTGTAAAATCGGCAGTGTATCAAATACTTGTTCTCCCCACTGTAGACTCATGTTCTCCAACCGCATAAATTGCCTATATGCTGCAGAGGCATATGATGCTTCATGTTAGAACATACACTTATTTGCATGGTTTGAATATAGGCTATGTTGACATATAGATGTAGGTCAATGTCAAGAAGTAGCCTATAGAACTTTAACTCTACCCACATGTACATATTACTTCAACTACCTCAACTAGCCGGTGCCCCCGCACATTGACTCTGCACCGGTACCCCCCTGTATATATAGCCTCCCTACTGTTATTTTATTTTACTTCTGCTCTTTTTTTCTCAACACTTTTTTTGTTGTTGTTTTATTTTTACTTTTTTGTTAAAAATAAATGCACTGTTGGTTAAGGGTTGTAAGTAAGCATTTCACTGTAATGTCTGCACCTGTTGTATTCGGCGCATGTGGCCAATACAATTTGATTTGATTTGACATGTATCATCCTTGCGCCTATAATAAACTCCACTATAAAGACGTGCTTATTATCACTAGGCCGATAGGCTATTGCGTAGGCTATTTGAAGGAAAGTCGGCCATGTAATAACATCGACTGTTGTTCCCTGTTACGAATCGATTACACATATTGGCCTTAACCCTAGGATGCATAGTAAACATGACGCCCCAAGAATGCATATGCAGGGTCAAATTTACCCGATAATGTAATATCTGTGTTTTATTTATATGGGTTTAAAATATTATCAATTTTGTGGAACATAATTATTTTGAGTGATGATTTGGACCTTTCAATAATTATTTTATTGTTTGAAATGTTTTTAGTCGCACTTCAACAGTTTGATACACATTTCAATGATAACATATTATGAAAATTCATAATGGCTGTTTAAAATATTAGCATATTTTTCTTACAATCAATCTTACAATCAAAGTTTCACGTTCAACCTTTTTAGTGTGAAGAACAAAATAAAACCACCTTAAGCATGTTTTATAATATTTCAAAACATTTATTTGAAAATCCAAATTTCATCATCAATATAAACGACAACACTAACAATTGTGAACTTAGAAAACATAAACACTAAAAGGAACAAAGTGTGTGTGCCTGGATACAGCCCTTAGCCGTGGTATATTGGCCATATACCACAAACCCCCAACGTTCCTTATTGATATAATAAACTGGTTACCAACGTAATTAGAGCAGTAAAAAATACATGTTTTGTCATACCTGTGGTATACGGACTGATATACCACGGCTGTCAGCCAATTAGCATTCAGGGCTCGAACCACCCAGTTTATAATTACTAATAATTTGTAGACTGCATATTGACTGCAAAAAAACATAATCATTTCAAACCTTGCTTACGTGTCTCTCTATTAGGTGTGGGAATACTTGGGAACAGATTTCTTAAATAAAAATCACTTGGAGCTCATTTCCTGGTGTTTTTACAGTCTTTTATGTCCAACAATGAAATTGTTGAAATTAATTATAATTTTGTTGCTCAGAAAACTTGATGGGCCAAATAAAACCACCCGGGGGCCAAATTCGTCCCGCGGGCCGCCACTTGGGGAACCCTGTCCTAAATCATCATTTGAGAAACATGCAGTTTAAAGTCAATTGCCAATGGATTAGGAAAGGAAGATGCTACGTCCATGGCAATAGATCAACACATGATTCGTATCTGGGTTTTGCATCCCTAAATATATTGTGACATTTTCATTGTTTTCACAGCCCTTTAAGTAATGACAATAAGGACAGTGACCAGAGTAAAGGTAGTATGCATGTGTGCTATGCCTACTGCCTCTAGAAGTTATAAGATTATAAGAAACGTTTACAGTAAATGTCATTCTCTGGACCATGACAGAGCTGACAGTTTTAAACATATGGCTCAGTTGGTATGAGCAATACCAATACTTATATGCCAACAAAAACAAAGAATGGGTAGATTGTTTTAAAATGGTATTATCTTTATTAACAATATTATGAATATTGCAAGACAGGCAGCCCCTACCCCACAAAAAACACAAGAGAAGACATCTTGATTTTTGTACACTTCATTTTGGCCCATTCTACCCCTCACCTTTCCATGCATGCAAATGGTCCCCAGTTTGTTGCTGTAATACAGTTTGTGTTCTCAGTCAACTTGCTTGGTAAAATAAGGGTCAATAAAGAAATATAAACTGCTGAAAGATGTCGTAAAGGACAACATAGCTAAAAAGGAACATATCAATTCCTAGGTTAGACAAAATACAGCTAGGAATGTGTTCAGCTCGACATTAGCAAAATGTTTACACGACTTCAAGTGCAAATTGCATTCCACTTGGAGATTCGGACACTGTCAAGGTTTGGTCTTGAATACTGTGATGCGTGATTTGAAGGAGTCAGGCGCAGGAGGGTAAATCAGAGTATACAGAGTTTATTTCATAATCCAGCGTAACCAGTCCAGTGCGCAAAACAGGTGCACTGGAACAAACATGCACACGGGGAAAATACCCCGGCAATACAAAATACTGAGCTCAACCGAGCTACTAATCCTCACAATGAACAATCACCCACAAGGACAAGGAGGCAGAGGGAACATTTAAACACGTACTAATGAGGGGAATATGAACCAGGTGTGTGTAATTGACAAGACAAGACAAATGGAATTATGAGATATGGAGCGGCAGTGGCTAGAAGGCCGAAGCCTGCCCGAACAAGGAGGGGAGGCAGCTTCGGAGGAAGTTGTGACAAATACAAACATCTGTAATGGGTTCAGGGTTGTTTATACGAGTGACAGGTGTAGTGGACTACTAGCTGAACCAGCAAGGATGAGGAAATATATGGCCTTTTGGTTATTAGTGGAATGAAGACTAGTGGACCCACCAGAAATGTATCCAAGGCAGGATACCCAGAAGAAACAACAAAGGTCTGAAACAAAGAATGTGACATTGCTAATTCTACATCATAGCAGTTATATGGCCCATAGCCTTTCCCCTGCATTCACAAACAGGTAGGCGCTACTACTTTGTAGCTCAGCCCCCTCAACACCTCCCCTACAGTTATGAAATATGATTGGTCTCAACTGAACATTTTGGTGTCAACAACCCTGTTTTTGTTGTTGCTTCAGGTTCTTCTCTAGTTGCAATGTGGTTGCAAAAGCATATTTTGGACAGACTTTTGAAAATGGCCATCAAATGATTGGGGAGAATGTAGACCCACCGGCTGATCAGGTAGAATGCAACAAGGGGTCTGGTGGGCCCCGGAGGGCCGCTGAGGCCAGACTGTTCCTCACCACGTCTGAGGGGCACTGGAGGTCCACTGGGGCCCGGCTGGCCCTCCCCACTTCTTGGGGGGGCTGGAGGTCCACTGGGGCCCGGCGGGCCCTTGCCACGTCTGGGGGGGACTGGAGGTCCACTGGGGAACGGCTGGCCCTCGCCACGCCGTGGGGGGGACTGGAGCAATGTGCAAAAGGACTATTGTTAAGTTACACTAATAGGCTATCAAGAAAGATCTGAAAGATGAATATCAAAGGTGAACATTGAATAACAAGGTAAAACCATAAGTTACAGGACATTACTGCCATTAATAAGGCATTATTCTACACATGATCAGAGAGGGAGAGAGACATTAACCCCTTTACCAAAAGAGCAACTTCTATCTACAAACATCTATTATTGTGCAGCGCTTCCCTTACTTCTTTTTCACCCAATAAAACCTCTTGCATACAGTTGATAAGAGTAATTTCAGGGGCCGGCCTACAATATCTATTCAGTTATATCAAGTAATAATTTCATCTGAAAATGTAACAATAACAAGATAGAATGAGACAAAGATATAATTAATTTACACCTACTCATTTCAAATACTGCCTTTGCCAGTACGTCTTCCAGCTGTTTCTTTCCAAAAGATGACGGTTGCTTGATGTTTAACGCATGCCCGAGACAGCTAATGACGATGGTCCCCTCCTCAAAAGAGCGGTAGGGGAACCAACCTTTTCCACCACATTAATCTAACAGGGAAGACACAGAGAGCTTGGCATGGATAACATACATACATACTGTATATATCAAACATCAAATGTTACATACTACATTACTGGTAACACTAAACAATAAAATTACATTTTGTCTGTAATCAATTGATGTGACTAAATGTATCTGTAATCTATTGATGTGACTAAATGTATCTGTAATCTATTGATGTGACTAAATGTATCTAATCTATTGATGTGACTAAATGTATCTGTAATCTATTGATGTGACTAAATGTATCTGTAATCTATTGATGTGACTAAATGTATCTAATCTATTGATGTGACTAAATGTATCTGTAATCTATTGATGTGACTAAATGTATCTAATCTATTGATGTGACTAAATGTATCTGTAATCTATTGATGTGACTAAATGTATCTAATCTATTGATGTGACTAAATGTATCTGTAATCTATTGATGTGACTAAATGTATCTCTAATCTATTGATGTGGTCATCAACACTTCTTGCCCTAACGTCTTCGTCATCTGTCCTTTATCCCTTGACTCCCTGAGCTCCTCAGACATCTTCTGGAATCTCCTCCTCTCCATCTCACCTAAACTCCCCCACCTGCCACTGAGGGTTGTCAGGTCACCTGAGATGACAATATTGTATACTGATGTCAACTATAACAGAGGATATTGTCGTGGTGAAAGTGTCGTGAGCTATTGGCTTACTTGAACAATACAGGATCACCTTCAAACTCCTCATGCTCACTTACAAAGCACTGAATGGACTGGCGCCCTCATACCTTACTGATCTTCTGCACCCCTCATTCCCACCTGCTCACTGCACTCCTCTAACAATGGCCTCCTCATCATTCCTTGCACCAGGCTCCGCTCCATAGGAGACGTTGCTTTTAGCAGTGCAGCCCCCCAAAATAGCACACAAAGACGTATAAAAACTGGCACGAATCTCCGGTTTATTGTAGAGATGCGGTGGTATGCTCTTGCTCCAGCGCCACGGGATACAGTTCTACCGTGACAGAGCTTAGGCGAGCAGACCCCATTAAGCAGACACTTTTAAGCGACTTAGTCATGCATAGCTTAACCTCTTTCTAAATATGTTGGAACACAAATTGCTTTATGTAATGAAGAGTACATGTGTAATTGTCACGATCGTCTAACAGAGTGGACCAAGGCGCAGCGTTGAAAGTGAACATATCCTTTTTATTTTACTGATCACACGATCAAAAACAATAAACGATAACGTAACGTCTACGGTTTCACACGAACCGAAATGAACAAGAAACCACAACACAAAGTGAAAAGACCGATAGTTAAATATGGCTCCCAATCAGAGACAACCAGCTGACACTCGTTGCCTCTGATTGGGAGTCACTCAGGCCAACATAGATATACAAAACATAGACTTACACACCCTGGCTCAACATAACATAGTCCCCAGAGCCAGGGCGTGACAGTAATAAAACAATTCACTTTTAAATTGTTCTCTAATTACACATTACAGAATACCCAAGTCGACTGTTTTATTGGTGTGACATGCGTCACCTAACTGTGATTGCACCCAGGTGCGTCTTGTTATTGGTGGGTGGGGTTTTTCCTATAAATTCCCAGTGTTTCCCAGTGGCTAGAAGATTCCCATTATTTGTAAAGGTTGGAGTGCCTTGAGAGGACAAGAGAAGTGAAGGTGACTTAGACCAAATTTCCAGTAATGGCAGCCTGGTTGTTGAATCGTAAGTATGAGTATGATCTCCAGCCAGGATCAGCTCTCCTTCTCCCTGGACACACCTCCCTAAACCTATGACCTTTGTATGTATTGCTGTTTCTAATTTAAAGTGATATAATCATTGTATGACCGTTAGCGCTGAAGATTGTGTGATATAATTGCGGAGCGCTCCAATGGTGATTATAGAGATGTGACTCTCTAACATTGGTGCTGAAAGATATTGGTGCTTCAGAAAATAAATCTGCTGTCTATTTGAAATCTATCTCAGGCACATCAGATACAACTAATTGCATTAGGCTGTATCAATGGCTTTGTGATTCGTTGGCCAGTCAATTCAGGTGTGATAGGGCCGGGCTGGATAAAAATGCTTTCTTGCTGTTCACTTGGAAACGAATTAGGAAACATGGCATCACTTTGTACTTCCATAATAACTGCTATGTAACTGCTATGTAATTACAGTCTAGCGGTATTAGTTGTTAGATACAGCACAACTCCAGCCAACATGTTTCAGAACAATGCTTATACTGCATTTATTACTGTGTACTAGTTGTATAGGATTGAGGGCGGCTTGATGTAGTGTGACCAGATACACTGTCATTACTACTTACATAGGCATCCATCTCACAGTTGCTGAATGATTATGGATTGATAAGTGATTTGTAGTGAACCGCATAGTTTTAAGTAATAGATTTCTGAATAGATTTCACTTATGATTAAAATCATGGACCTCATTCCTGTAAATCACTCATGAATGTGCAAAAACCTTCCTCAACCATGAATGCTTACTCTCAGAAGAATCCTCCATATTCCTCCTGCCCCTGGGCGAGATCATGCAACATCACAAAGTTCACTTCCACTGCTATGCTGATGACGCCCAGCTGTACCTCTCCACCAAACCCACCACTCCCCTCACTCATCAGCTGCCTTCACGACATCCAGAGCTGGATGAACATGAACCTCCTCAAACTCAACAGCAACAAGACAGAGGCTCCAAATCTACTCTCTCCAAGCATCACCACAGATGGTTTCCCGGTTCATCTGTAAACACAAGTCAAAAGCCTCAGTGTCTCCCTGGATAGTTCCCTCTCTTTCCAACCCCACATAAAAACCAGCACCCGGACAGCATTCTTCCACCTCCGCAATAACTCCAGGCTCCACCCCTCTCTGTCACACTCCAGCACTGAAACCCTCATCCATGCCATGGTTACTTCCTGACTAGGCTACTGTAACACTCATCACCAGATGCCTTGGTTACTTCCTGACTAGACTAATGTAACACTCTCCTCACCAGATGCGTTGGTTTCTTCCTGACAAGACTACTGTAACACTCTCCTCACCAGATGCCTTGGTTACTTCCTGACTAGACTACTGTAACACTCATCACCAGATGCCTCGGTTAATTCCTGACTAGACTACTGTAACACTCTCCTCACCAGATGCCTTGGTTACTTCCTGACTAGTGTAACACTCTCCTCACCAGATGCCTTGGTGGTCCTCTGTAGCTCAGCTGGTAGAGCACGGCGCTTGTAACGCCAAGGTAGTGGGTTCGATCCCCGGGACCACCCATACACAAAAATGTATGCACGCATGACTGTAAATTGCTTTGGATAAAAGCGTCTGCTAAATGGCATATTATTATTATTATTGGTTACTTCCTGACTAGACTACTGTAACGCTCTCCTCACCAGATGCCTTGGTTACTTCCTGACTAGAATACTGTAACATCCTCCTCACCAGATGCCCACCAAACTCATCAATAGACTCCAACTGGTTCTGAATTGCTGCCAGAATCCACACCAGCACCAGATCAACTGAACACATCAAACCAATCCTGGCTCCCTGTGCAATCCTGTATTAACTTTAAAATACTCCTCCTCACATACAAAGTCCTCCACAACCTGGCACCCACCTACCTCTCTGATCTTTTCCCAGTCTATTCCCCCTCCCGCTCCCTCCGCTCCTCCTCTGCTGGTCTCCTTGTCTCCCCCCCATTCCACCTCTCCACCATGGGTGCCTGGGCCTTTAGCACCTATTCCCAACCAAACCCTTACCCTAAGCCGGGTAACCTACCTCCTTAAACCAAACCGGTACCCTACCACCGTAAACCAAACCCTTACCCTAAACCGGGTACCCTAACACCTTAAACCAAACCCTTACCCTAAACCGGGTACCCTACCACCTTAAACCAAATCCTTACCCTAAGGTATCCTCTTCCCAACCCCTCCCTTCTTTTTTTATCGGTCCTATTTTGTCTGGTCCTTTGATTTGAGATTGTTTAAATTTTTTATTGCTGTTGATTGATGCACTTGATTTTATGACCTTATGTATCACACTTAATTTTATGTAGGCCTACTTTTAATGTAAGATGTCTTTGAGAGTCCTGAAAGGTGTCCGCCAAATTAAAATGAATTATTATTATTAGTAGTAGTAGTGAATCTGTCACGACTTCCGCCAAGGCTGCCTCCCCTCCTTGTTCGGGCAGGTTTCGGCATTTGTTGTCACTGGCTTACTAGCTACTGCCGATCCCATTCTCATCACTCCACTTGTCATGTCTTGTCTTGTCAATCACACACACCCGGTGCTCATTCCCCTAATTAGTATGTGTATAAGTGTTCCCTCTGTTCCCCTTGTCTTTGTGAGTGATTGTTTCATTGTGAGAGCGAGTAGCTTGGTTGAGCTACTCTTCCATTTGTTATTGCCAAGGTGGAATATTTCCCTTGTGATAGTTTCGTATTGACGCTGGGTGCGTTTTATTTACGTAAACGGAATAAACTCTGGACTTCAGTGTTTTACCTCCTGCGCCAGACTCCTTCATTCACACCTCATCACAGAATCACTCACCCGCTGAATGAAGTCAGCAGGAGAAGACCACATGCCTGGACTTGTGGCAAGGGTCCAGGAGCATTCCTCGATGCTGGCCAGCTTGGGGGAAGCGATGGATCGGGTTCTTCAGGTAGTACAATGCCAGGAGAGGAGAGGACCTGATCTTTCGAGACCAGCTGGTCAACCGGATCCAGCCACCTACACCCCAGCCCCTGGAGGGATCCAGATATCCCGGCCACCGGCGTTTGATGGGACGGCAGCGCGATGTAAGGGATTTCTGCTCCAACTAGAGTTGTGTTTCTCCAGCATCAGGCCGGCGCCACTGGAGCGGGAGAAGGTATCCGTCCTCGTTTCCTGCCTTTGTGGGAGAGCCCTGGAGTGGGCCAACGCGGTGTGGAATGAGGGAGGTGCCGCGTTGGAGGACTACGGGGAGTTTGCTCGCCTCTTTCGGGCCGTTTTCGATCACCCGCCTAAGGGTCGAAAGGCGGGCGAACGACTGGTCCATCTGAGGCAGTGGACGAGGACCGCACAGGACTACGCGCTGGAGTTCCGGACGCTGGCAGCGGGGTCCGGGTGGAATGAGCGGGCCCTGATCGACCATTTCCGGTGCCACCTAAGGGAGGACGTCCGGCGGGAGCTAGCCTGCCGTGATGCCATGCTATCGTTCTCCCAACTGGTGGACATGGCCATTCGGCTGGACAATCTGCTAGCAGCCAGAGAACGTCCTGGTAGGGGTCTGCCCATTCCCACTCCGGATGATTCTGACCCCAAGCAGATGGAGCTGGGGGAGCCGCCGGTCGAGAGAGCGCAGGAGGACAGCGACAGTGCCACTCTGGTGGCACGAAGGGACAATCCACTTCACATCGCAGTCAACGTTCCTTTGGGTCTGGAGGCGGTAGCCAGGGTACTCATGCATCACCCCAGGTAACAAACACCCAAAATTGTTCAGAGCCCTTTGCGGCGCACTGTACTTTATCTATCTCCTTTCCCGATCACCTGGTAGTTTCCCAGTGTAAGGCGCTAGTCAATTCAGGCGCAGCTGGGAACTTTATGGACAGGGCATTTGCACGCTGTCAATGCATTTAATTGGTTCCCCTATCCATTCCACTCCCCATCAGAGCACTTGATAGTCGACCATTAGGGTCCGGGTTGGTTAAGGAGGTTACTGTACCAATCACCATGATTACACAGGAGACGCATGTTGAGCAGGTCACTTTTTTGATTATTGAGTCTCCTGCTTACCCTGTAGTCTTAGGTATTCTGTGGTTAGCCCTTCATAACCCCACTTTTTCATGGCCGCAGAGGGTTCTTACGGGGTGGTCGTGTGAGTGTCCGGGTAGGTGTCTAGGTGTTTCCGTTGGTGCGACCACGGTGGAAAGTCCAGACGGTACCCCCACCGTGCGCATTCCCCACGAATACCATGATCTGGCGCTCGCGTTTTCCAAGACGCAAGCGACTAAATTACCACCTCATCGGGAGGGGGATTGCGCGATAAACCTTTGGGTAGACGCTGTACCTCCCAGGAGTCATGTGTATCCCCTGTCGCAGGCTGAAACGGAGGCTATGGAAACATACGTCACTGAGTCCCTGCGCCAGGGGTATATACGTCCCTCCACTTCACCTGCTTCCTTGAGTTTCTTCTTTGTGAACAAGAAAGATGCCGGTTTACGCCCGTGCATTGATTATCGACCACTGAATAAGGTGACTGTACGATTTAGTTGTTATCCCTTCCCTTCATTCCTTCAGTGATTGAGTCAATACATGGGGCCCATTTTTTCACCAAATTAGACCTCAGGAGTGCCTACAACCTGGTGCGTATTCGGGAAGGGGATGAGTGGAAAACCGCATTCAGCACAACCTCGGAGCATTATGAATACCTGGTGATGCCCTACGGTTTGATGAATGATCCATCCGTTTTCCAGTCCTTTGTGAACGAGGTGTTTCTGGACATGCTTGGTCGCGGTGTGGTGGTCTACATCGATGACATCCTGGTGTATTCCGCTACGAGCGCTGAGCATGTGTCCCTGGTTTGCAAGGTACTGGTCCGACTGCTGGAGAATGATCTTTATGCCAAGGCAGAGAAGTGAGAGTTTTTCCAGCAGTCAATCTCCTTCCTCGGATACCGCATTACTACCACAGGTGTGGAGATGGAGGGAGATCGCATTTCAGCCGTGCGTAATTGACCGACTCCAACCACGGTGAAGGAGGTGCAGTGCTTCCTTGGCTTTGCCAATTACTATCGGAGGTTTATTCGGGGCTTTGGCAAGGTCGCAGCTCCCATTACATCTCTGTTGAAGGGTGGGCCGTCCCGGCTCCGCTGGTCTGCTGAGGCTGATTTGGCCTTCAGTAGATTGCAGGGTCTGTTCACCTCAGCCCCGATACTGGCTCACCCCGATTCATCACTACCGTTCGTAGTGGAGGTGGATGCGTCCAAGGTAGGGATAGGTGCTGTCTTATCCCAACGCTCGGGCACGCCACCCAAGCTCCGCCCCTGTGCCTTCTTTTCGAAGAAGCTCAGCTCGGCGGAGCAGAACTACAGCGTTGGTGATCGGGAGCTGCTGGTTGTTGTCCGAGCTTTGACGGTGTGGAGGCATTGGCTCGAAGGGGCGAAACACCCTTTCCTCGTCTGGACAGACCACCATAACCTGGAGTACATTCGGGCAGCGAGGAGGCTGAATCCTCGCCAGGCCAGGTGGGCCCTATTCTTCACCCGGTTTGATTTCACACTCTCATACATTCCGGGTACGAAGAACGTGAAGGCAGACGCACTGTCTTGGCTGTATGACACAGAGGAGAGGCCCAGAGACAACACCCCCATACTCCCGGCCTTATGCATTGTGGCGCCGGTAGTATGGGCGATGGATGCTGATATAGCGCAGGCATTACGCACAGATCCATCTTTACCGCAGTGTCCAGCTGGGCTGCAGTACGTACCTGCACTTATGCGTGATCGTCTGATCTACTGGGCACACACGACACCCTCCTCTGGTCATACAGGTATCGGTTGTACAATGCGCTGCCTGACCGAGAAGTACTGGTGGCCTACCTTGGCTAAGGACGTGAGGGTGTATGTTTCCTCCTGCTCAGTGTGTGCTCAGAGTAAGGCACCTAGGCACCTCCCAGCGGGTAAGCTACAACCTTTACCAGTTCCACAACGACCATGGTCTCACCTTAGTATTGATTTTCTTACTGATCTTCCCCTCTCCCAAGGTAACACCACTATCCTGGTCGTTGTGGATCGCTTTTCGAAGTCCTGCCGCCTCCTTCCTCTGCCCAGTCTCCCCACGGCCCTACAAACTGCAGAGGCTCTGTTTACTCACGTCTTCCGGCACTACGGGGTACCAGAGGATATAGTGCAGAATACACTCAGAACTCTCTCCGCCACTCCTCAACTAACCTAACACCCTTCCAATGTGTTTTGGGTTACCAACCAGTCCTGGCACCGTGGCACCAGAGCCAGACCGAGGCTCCTGCGGTGGATGACTGGTTTCGGCGCGTGGAGGAGACTTGGGACGCTGCCCACATTCACCTCCAGCGCGCCGTGCGTCGTGAGAAGGCGAACTCTGACCACCACCGCAGGGAGGCCCCGGTTTTCGTACTGGGGGATCGGGTCTGGCTCTCGACCCGGAATCTACCCCTCCGCCTGCCCTGCCGGAAGCTGAGCCCGCGGTTTGTGGGGCCGTTTAAAGTCCTGAGGAGGATAAATGAGGTTACATACAGGTTGTTACTCCCCCCTGATTACCGTATTAACCCTTCGTTTCATGTGTCTCTCCTCAGGCCGGTGGTAGCTGGTCCGCTCCAGGAGTCTGAGGTGCGGGAGGTTCCTCCACCTCCTCTGGACATTGAGGGGGCCCCGGCATACTCGGTCCGTTCCATACTGGATTCGAGGCGTTGGGTGGGGGGCCTTCAGTATCTCATGGAGTGGGAAGGGTACGGTCCGGAGGAACGGTGCTGGGTCCCAAGGAGGGCATCCTCGATCCCTCCCTGTTGAGGGATTTCCACCGTCGCCATCCGACTCGCCCTGCTCCGCGTCCCCCTGGCCGTCCCCGAGGTCGGGGTCGGCGCACTGCTGGAGCTGCGCGTCGGGGGGGGGGGGGGGGGGGGGGTACTGTCACGACTTCCGCGAAGGCTGCCTCCCCTCCTTGTTCGGGCAGGTTTTGGCGTTCGTCGTCACCGGCTTACTAGCTACTGCCGATCCCATTCTCATCACTCCACTTGTCATGTCTTGTCTTGTCAATCACACACACCTGGTGCTCATTCCCCTAATTAGTATGTGTATAAGTCTTCCCTCTGTTCCCTTTGTCTTTGTGAGTGATTGTTTCATTGTGAGAGCTTTGAGCTACTCTTCCATTTGTTATTGCCAAGGTGGAATATTTCCCTTGTGATAGTTTCATATTGACGGTGGGTGCGTTTTATTTATGTAAATGGAATAAACTCTGAACTTCGGTGTTTTACCTCCTGCGCCTGACTCCTTCATTCACACCTCATCACAGAATCGGGAAAAAAACACCCACATAAAGATGTTTTTAAAATAATACTTTAAAACCCCCTTTAAAAATAATCCAGCAGGAAACAGTCTTGAAATGAGGAATATATCCTATTTTTCTGACAAAAAAATGATTACTGTGGAAAGACGCATTATGGAATGGAGACGTGAAAGTGATAAAGCAATTCTCAACATTTCACATCAGAATGTAGGACTACATTTTTTATGTTGGAATAAATATTAATCTGAGAATACATACCTTACCCCTTCAGCACCTCTGCACAAACAAGTTATAGGCTGACACACTGCGCTTATAACCAGCAGCTTTGCAGCGCCGGGTGTTGCAGGAGGTATTAAGTTAACGCCCATAGTTACCAATCCAGTTCTGTAATTTGAAAGGAAAGCGTTGTCGTTAGATGTAACTCAACTAAAAACATTCAAGCATAACACTGTATAACTTCTGTGTTGATAAAATACAGTTTACAGTACTATAATTAACATGATTTTACACTGTTGCCTGATTCTGACTAATCCGCCGTTCTTTTAGGTGTTGGGTTGTTTATTCTTTATTTCATAATATTCTAATAATACAGGCGTTAGGAAAGCAAACACTTGGCCTGGGGTCGTTCAGTGGTCTTGTGCTGTGGTGGAATGTCTCCCCATTATGCTTGCACCAATCCAATGCTTTTAAATGCATGAGGTGAAAAGAAAGTGTGAACACTTCTGGATGCAGGGTATCAGAACACAGCCTATTTCTTTCCCCACTCTCCCCGAAATCAATTTTTCCCCCCAATCCCTCTTGCCACTATCCCCTCAAAATCCACCAACCTTGTAGTCACATGTCCCTAATTCCACCCCCCCCCCCCCCCCCCCCCCCCCCATTATACTGCACTCACATAGAGAGCCTACTGCAGGTTACAATGTGAAGCAAATGAAAAGCTGTGACACTCTGGCTCCACGGACCTTTATTCTTGAGCCAGGGTTGTTCATGTTCATTTGTTTTGGGTGTATTTCTATGTGGGGGTGTCTAGGTTGTTGTATTTCTATGTTGGGTGATTGTGCGTGTTTGTATTCATTGACTCCCAATCGGAGGTAACGAGTGTCAGCTGTTCGGCTCGTTATCTCTGATTGGGAGCCATATTTAAGATGTAGGTTTCTGGTGTTAGTGGTGGGTTATTGTTCCAAATGTTCTATGTTCAGTCTGTGTACTGAGGACGTCACGGTTCGTGTTTTGTTTTGTCGTGTGTTTCTTTATCAAATTAAAGTCATGTTCACTCGCTACGCTGCGCATTGGTTTCATCCTTACAACCGCCGTGACAGAATAACCCACCCCAAGAGGACCAAGCGGCGTAACAAGCAGGGTGTCCAGGAGCCGACGCCCTTTCCAACTTTAGCGGATATCCACTTCAACTGGGTCAAGCCGCGTGAGGAGGAGAGAGGTTGGACTTGGGAGCAGAGGATGGAGAGTCTGGAGAGTCTGGCGAGGAAGATAGATGCCTGGTCCACGGGGAGGAGAGACCCCCAGAAATTTTTTGGGGGGGGGCTCACGACGTCGGGGCAGAAGGTGTACGGCCCGGAGGAGTGCAAGAGGTTGGCAGATATGGCCGCCAGTACAAGGGGGCTACTGGGTAAAGCAGGGAAGGAAAGTGTTGAGGCACGGCATGAGGTACTGGGGTGTGTAACCAGTTCGGTCCGGCCCGTTCCTAGTCCCGAGGTGCAGCCAGTAGTGTGTGTTCCCTGTACGGTACGGCCTGTTCCGGCCCCTCGCACTAAGTGTACGGTGCGCGTCGCCAGCCCGGTTCAGCCTGTCCCTGCACCACGTAGGAGGGATACGGTGCGCTTCGCCAGCCCAGCCCGGCCTGTTCCTACTCCACGCACCAGGGATACGGTGCGCTTCGCCAGCCCGGCCCGGCCTGTTCCGGCCACTCGCACCAGGGATACGGTGCGCGTCGCCAGCCCCGCCCGGCCTGTTCCTGCTCTCCGCACTAGGCGTGAGGTGAGTCCCCAGGGTCCAGCATGCCCTGTTCCGGCTCCTCGCACTAGGCGTTATGGGAGTCCCCAGGGTCCAGCATGCCCTGTTCCGACTCCCCGCACTAGCCCTGAGATGCGTGTCCTCAGCCCGGTACCTCCAGTTCCGGCACCACGCATCGGGCCTACGGTGCGTCCCCAGGGCCAAGCATGCCCTGTTGCTTCTCCCCGCACTAGCCCTGAGATGCGTGTCCTCAGCCCGGTACCTCCAGTTCCGGCACCACGCACCAGTTCTACGATGCGCTTCAGACAGCCAGAGTCTGCCGTCTGCCCAACGGGGCCTGAACTGTCCGTCTGCCCAACGCCGTCTGAACTGCCCGTCTGCCCAACGGCGCCTGAACTGCCCGTCTGCCAAGCGCCGCAGGGGCTGCCCGTCTGCCATGAGCCTGCAAAGCCGCCCGTCTGCCATGAGCCTACAGAGCCGTCCGCCAGACCGGAGCCGCTAGAGCTCTCCGCCAGACAGGAGCAGCCAGAGCCTTCCGCCAGACAGGATCAGCCAGAGCCTTCCGCCAGACAGGATCAGCCAGAGCCTTCCGCCAGACAGGATCAGCCAGAGCCTTCCGCCAGACAGGATCAGCCAGAGCCTTCCGCCAGACAGGATCAGCCAGAGCCTTCCGCCAGACAGGATCAGCCAGAGCCTTCCGCCAGACAGGATCAGCCAGAGCCTTCCGCCAGACAGGATCAGCCAGATCCTTCTGCCAGACAGGATCCGCCAGAGCCAGCCAGCCAGGATCCGCCATTCAGTCTGGTGCTGCCCCTCAGTCAGGTACTGTCCCTTAGTCCGGTGCTGCCCCTTAGTCCGGTGCCGCCCCTTAATCCAGTGGGGTTTAGTTGGGGGGTGGTCATGAGGAAGGGTAGACTAAAGCGGAGAGTGACTAAGGTGGAGTGGGGACCACGACCTGGGCCAGAGCCGCCACCAGGGACAGACGCCCACCCAGACCCTCCCCTAGACTGTATGCTGGTGCGCCCGGAGGTCGCACCTTTAGGGGGGGGTAATGTGACACTCTGGCTCCACGGACCTTTATTCTTGAGCCAGGGTTGTTCATGTTCATTTGTTTTGGGTGTATTTCTATGTGGGGGTGTCTAGGTTGTTGTATTTCTATGTTGGGTGATTGTGCGTGTTTGTATTCATTGACTCCCAATCGGAGGTAACGAGTGTCAGCTGTTCGGCTCGTTATCTCTGATTGGGAGCCATATTTAAGATGTAGGTTTCTGGTGTTAGTGGTGGGTTATTGTTCCAAATGTTCTATGTTCAGTCTGTGTACTGAGGACGTCACGGTTCGTGTTTTGTTTTGTCGTGTGTTTCTTTATCAAATTAAAGTCATGTTCACTCGCTACGCTGCGCATTGGTTTCATCCTTACAACCGCCGTGACAAAAGCACTTAAAGCGGCAATCGGCTGTAAAAACAATAAAGCATCTTCCATGTTCCTGTTTGGGTAAAAAGCTATGGGACGGGGCTGGAGAATGTTACCACTCTCAAATTCATAGCCAGAGCTGACCATCCATAATATCGCTAGAGGCTATACAGTGTTTGTTTACATTTACTTTGTTTAAAAACATTGGAGTAAAACAAGCTTTTATTTGGGGTTCTGGTGGGGTATGACAGTTGAACTAAGCTCATAATGCATTTATAAGTTATATATCTTCAAGAATCAATGGGTACAAAAGTCCAAAGATGGATGTAGAAACTGCTGATTTCCCCTTTAAAAGCTTAATGACAAGTAGCTATCTAATCTGACTAAATATTTCACCTGTTGAAGTGTTTTACTTATTATTTTGAAACAAACATTGAAGGGAATTGTTGAACATACCTTCAGTGATGGGAGAAGTCATCATTGAGTGGGAACAGACTAGAATGGGAACAAAGAAATTACATGTAGCTACAACGTTTTGAGGATAGCTAGCTAATCTTTTTCTAGCTAGCTAACATTACTGTAACTAACATTCTTTAGGTGATACTAGCTATATTAGCTAGCTCAGAGACTATGAAACTATGAAAATCAGGGTCTAAACAGCTCTCCAAGTTATAATTAAAGCATGCTTTTATAAGAACCATACTTGCCAATGACATAATTAAGTTGTAGAAGAACGTTCCTTTCCTGTAAATATTACACGGTACACTCACGATCAAAAGCTCAAGGACAATTTCCCGCGAAACCCAGGACTTTCACACTAAAAACTCCCGGGAAAGATTTTGGGTTTGGCTTCTATGGTGAACATGCGCACTCAGTCTCCGTTAAAATCACCATTGAAAGGGTCGTGTATCACACAGTACGATGTGGGGTTCTGAATCACTATTCGAAGGTAACGAGTACCACATTCACAATATGAATGGTGTGATTGGTAAGATGTTTCCACCCTTTAATGGGGTGATTGTTGTGTTCTAATCGGGTGCACCAATTCAGGCCGAAACTCTGTGTGGGTTCTGAACGACAACTCCGAGCATCCATTGACCGAGGAGGTCCAGAAGTACCTTCACCACTACGATTCTAGCCATACATTATATAAAGACCAACATGTAAATGCCAATTCATGGGGGGAGATTGTGGAGACACTGGGGTCCGACGCAACCACTTGTTCGAAACAAGTGGGGTAGGGTTCACAACAAGTTTGTCAAGGCAAAGAAAATAAACACGGCGGGTCGCAGTGGAGATGCCGGTGGAGAGGCTACTCCAGAAATGTAACAGTTAGCTGCTGGCTTGTTCGGGACGTGAAGCATGAGAAGACTGAAAGCAACATACCGTCTTCAACAAAGGATGAGGTACAGTGAGGGAAAAAAGTATTTGATCCCCTGATGATTTTGTACTTTTGCCCACTGTCAAAGACATGATCAGTCTATAATTTTAATGGTAGGTTTATTTGAACAGTGAGAGACAGAATAACAACCAAAAAATCCAGAAAAACGCATGTCAAAAATTTTATAAATTGATTTGCATTTTAATGAGGGAAATAAGTATTTGACCCCTCTACAAAACATGACTTAGTACTTGGTGGCAAAACCCTTGTTGGCAATCACAGAGGTCAGACGTTTCTTGTAGTTGGCCACCAGGTTTGCACACATCTCAGGAGGGATTTTGTCCCACTCCTCTTTGCAGATCTTCTCCAAGTCATTAAGGTTTCGAGGCTGACGTTTGGCAACTCGAACCTTCAGCTCCCTCCACAGATTTTCTATGGGATTAAGGTCTGGAGACTGGCTAGGCCACTCCAGGACCTTAATGTGCTTCTTCTTGAGCCACTCCTTTGTTGCCTTGGCTGTGTGTTTTGGGTCATTGTCATGCTGGAATACCCATCCACGACCCATTTTCAATGCCCTGGCTGAGGGAAGGAGGTCCTCACCCAAGATTTGACGGTGCATGGCCCCGTCCATCGTCCCTTTGATGCGGTGAAGTTGTCCTGGTCCCTTAGCATAAAAACACCCTCAAAGCATAATGTTTCCACCTCCATGTTTGACAGTGGGGATGGTGTTCTTGGGGTCATAGGCAGCATTCCTCCTCCTCCAAACACGGCGAGTTGAGTTGATGCCAAAGAGCTCGATTTTGGTCTCATCTGACCACAACACTTTCACCCAGTTCTCCTCTGAATCATTCAGATGTTCATTGGCAAACTTCAGACGGGCATGTATATGTGCTTTTTTGAGAAGGGGGACCTTGCGGGCGCTGCAGGATTTCAGTCCTTCACGGCGTAGTGTGTTACCAATTGTTTTCTTGGTGACTATGGTCCCAGCTGCCTTGAGATCATTGATAAAATCCTTCCGTGTAGTTCTGGGCTGATTCCTCACCGTTCTCATGATCATTGCAACTCCACGAGGTGAGATCTTGCATGGAGCCCCAGGTCGAGGGAGATTGACAGTTATTTTGTGTTTCTTCCAATTTCGAATAATCGCACCAACTGTTGTCACCTTCTCACCAAGCTGCTTGGCGATGGTCTTGTAGCCCATTCCAGTCCTGTGTAGGTCTACAATGTTGTCCCTGACATCCTTGGAGAGCTCTTTGGTCTTGGCAATGGTGGAGAGTTTGGAATCTGATTGATTGATTGATTGCTTCTGTGGACAGGTGTCTTTTATACAGGTAACAAACTGAGATTAGGAGCACTCCCTTTAAGAGTGTGCTCCTAATCTCAGCTCGTTACCTGTATAAAAGACACCTGGGAGCCAGAAATCTTTCTGATTGAGAAGGGGTCAAATACTTATTTCCCTCATTAAAATGCAAATCAATTTATAAAAAATTTAACATGCGTTTCTCTGGATTTTGTTGTTGTTATTCTGTCTCTCACTGTTCAAATAAACCTACCATTAAAATGATAGACTGATCATTTCTTTGTCAGTGGGCAAATGTACAAAATCAGCAGGGGATCAAATACTTTTTTCCCTCACTGTAAGTTGACTGAGAACACATTCTCATTTACAGCAACGACCTGGGGAATAGTTACAGGCAGGGGCGCAACTTTCACTGGGGACGGGGGGGGACGGGGATGTCCCCCCACATTCTGAAATTGTCCCTCCCAGTTTTATCATTGGAATGTGATAGAAAACGATGCAACAGTGTCTTTAGGACCATGCGGACGCCTCCGAGTGGTCGGGTAGGCTGTTTGGCGTGTTTATCTGACTGGTTAGATAAATAAAAAAACGTCTAAAACCAAAGTTGCGCCCCTGGTTACAGGGGAGAGGAGGAGGCATGAATGAGCCAATTGGAAGCTGGGGATGATTAGGTGGCCATGATTGTATGAGGGCCAGATTGAGAATTTAGCCAGGCCACCAGGGTTAACACCCCTACTCTTACGATAAGTGGCATGGGATCTTTAGTGACCACAGAGAGACAGGACACCCGTTTAATGTCCCATCTGAAAGACTGCACCCTACACAGAGCAATGTTCCCCATCACTGCCCTGGGGCATTATCTTTTTTTAGACCAGAGGAAAGAGTGCCTCCTACTTGGCCCCCAACACCACTTCCAGCAGCATATGGTCTCCCATCCAGGGACCAACCAGGACCAACCCTGCTTAGCTTCAGAGGTAAGCCAGCAGTGGGAGGGCCACTGTCCTTCAGGACAACAACCTCTCCCTCAACATCAGCAAGACAAAGGAGCTGATCGTGGACTACAGGAAACAGAGGGCAGAGTACGCCCCCTTTCACATCGACAGGGCTGTAGTGGAGAGGGTCGAGAGCTTCAAGTTCCTCTGTGTCCACATCACTAAGGATCTATCATGGTGCAAACACACCAACGCAGTCATGAAGAGGGCACAACAACGCCTCTATCCCCCTCAGGAGGCTGAAGATATTTGGCATGGGCCCTTAGATCCTCAAAAAGTTATACAGCTGCACCATTGAGAGCAGCACCGCTTGGTATGGCAACTGCTTGGCATCTGACCACAACAAGGCGCTACAGAGGGTAGTGCGTATGGCCCAGTACATCACTGGGGCCGAGCTCCCTCTCATCCAGGACCTCTATACCAGGCAGTGTCAGAGGAAGGCCCTACAAATGGTCAAAGACTCCAGCCACCCAAGTCATAGACTCTTCTCTCTGCTACCGCATGGCAAGCGGTACCGATGCACCAACTATGGAACCAACAGGACCCTGAACAGGTTCTACCCCCAAGCCGTAAGACTGCTAAATAGTTATACCGCATGGCAAGCGGTACCGATGCACCAACTCTGGAACCAACAGGACCATGAACAGGTTCTACCCCCAAGCTGTAAGACTGCTAAATAGCTGGTTAAATAGTTAACCAAATAGCTACCCTGACTATCTGCATTGACAATTTTTGCACAAACTTTGTTGACTCATCACATACGCTGCTGCTACTTTTGACTATATTTCACTTTATTTCTAGTTATATGTACATATCTACCTCAATTACCTCATACCCCTGCTCATCGACTCGGTACTGGTACCCCTTGTATAGCCGAATTATCGTTACCCATTGTGTATCTATTATTACCTTTATTATTAAGTGTTTTACTTTTCTATTATTTCTCTATTTTCTTTCTCTCTGCATTGTTGAGAGGGGCCATAAGTAAGCATTTCACTGTTAGTCCACACCTGTTGTTTACGAAGCATGTGATGGTTTGATTCTAAATGTGATGTTCACTGGATAAACTAGCTATGAGTTGAACATATTTGGCTGAAAATAAACTAGTAGCCAGTTGTTGTTGATGCCCATGGTGGAATCATACCTAACCTGCTGGCTCCTGAAGCCTATATCTCCATGAGTTCCTGAGTCTAGCTAACGTTAGCTAGCTAGCGTCGTGAGTTAGCATTTTGCTAGGTAGCTGAGCTGTTTTATAAGTAAACGGCTGATATGAATCAAACACAGTAGCTAGCTAGCAAACCCTCCTTCGCGACAATGTTATTGGGGCAGGGGAATGTCAGATTCGTATTTACATTTTATGTTAACTGTCATTGAACTGTCACTATTGGTTTCAGAGCCGAGGCGAAATAAATTGTCTGCCATGTTTTGTGTTTTGATAAGGGCTCAGAGTGACGTCATGCACTCAAGAATGTTCAACCAATCACCCGACGGGTTCTATGTCGAGACTTACTTTTACATTTTAAGCGCGCTATAGCGCAGATTTTCACCGATACAGATTGAATCAAGCCCTAAACCAAAAATCTGACATTGTTTTTACTATGGAATTTGGCTCTGCTTTAAGATGGTTGAAAGCATAGTGATAACACATTGGGAATTCAAAAAACTTCTGGCTGTCTTTTTGAGTGGGTAAATAAAGGTTGAAATCTCATTGATCAACGTCTCAACCAAATATTACCCACATTGAAATGACGTGGTGTGCCCAGTGGGTAGCTGCTTCAAAATCTCTAAGAAAGAAGATCTCTTCCATATTTTCCTTTTCTAAACATGGGAGAAATGACACTTAATTCAAATTCAATGGCCATGACATTGGTTACAGATAGTATTGACAATATTTGTACTGTGCCCATAGATCCTGATATTACAAATCAACAAATAACCAGAATCACCTCTCTGAGATGTAAGATCATAAAACTGTTACAATGGAATGGAGAGTAAGCATGTTTTGACAAGAGTAACTTTACACAAGTATTTATACTTTTAAAGTGCAAATTAAAACAGTTATACTTCTAAAGTGCAAATGAAACGTTTTTACTTCCAAGGTGGAAATTAGATGTATTTGAAAGCATTATTATTTGTTCCTCTGTGCTTGTGTCAGGATGAAATAATAATTGTGACTGGGCTGGAATGTATTGTGATCTATACAACGGGGTGGGCCTAATCCTGAATGCTGATTGGTTAAAACCGCATTCCAGTCGGTGTCTATTGCGCAAGTTACCACCGGCTAAATCTATGACGTTAAAATGCCTATTTACTCTGTTCCATCTGACTGCGCAATCCACTGTCTCATCAGCCCAGCCAAGCAATTTATAAACTTGATCTCCACTATAAAAAGCATCTAGACATTATCTCACATTTCTTTTAGACTAACATTTTGTTTTCAACAGCGGAGATTTGTATAAACCTTGCTGTCTGTCTCTCCGACATTTGCAACATAGTTTCAATATTCAAATTCGATCTCCAGCTGTAAAGGAGATGCAGGGACTCGGGAAGCAGGTGCAGTCGGTGAGTTTAATAGGAACGAACATGGAGTGAATACAAAACAGTAGTAGTGTCTAAACAGGAAACAATACGACCTAATGGGTGATACAACGGAGTGCTAGATAAAGGGAGTGATGAAGTCCAGGTGTGCCTCATGATGGGGCGCAGGTGTGTGTAATGATGGTTGCCAGGACCGGTGGTTAGTAGACCAGCGACGTTGAGCGCCGGAGGGGGGGAGAGGGAGTAGATGTGACACCAGCTGTCCCATAGTAATGAACGTGTCGGGAGTCGGGACTAGACAGACAGGCTGGCAGCGTTTCTCAGCCAGTCGAAATCATGAATCAGCTGGCATCATTTTTATGGATATATACAAATGTCAAAGTTGCGTCAATTCAAATCTGGTATTAGGAACAAAAGAGGTCAACACGACTTCTAAGATATACTAGTATTTTAATTAATATAAAACCTTCAATGGTAAATATGATGTTTCGTATATACGGGCTCCCCGATATGCCTCGCAGGGCACTCAGAGAACTAAATCCATTGTTTCAGATTGTTCTTCAAATACTCTTACAGAGAGAGAGTTCCCACCTCTATGCTGGCCAATCAGATTAGAGACTTGAGCGTGGTTTAGACTTACTCAGCCTATCCGTTGGCGCACCGGCTGCTCCCCACCTCTTCTGTTACCAGGCATACATTTATCATAACAACCTGTCATAGTGAGAAGAGCCAGCTCCCCTAGACACCATTCCTACGTCCAAGGAAGGTTCACAGATCACAAAGAACCAGTATAGTCTAGTATTTGGAGACACAAATCCATATCTCATTTTACCCCCTAAAACAGCTCTTCACATCAATCACAGCTTGCCAGGTGACACAACCTACATTAGCCCAGTCAAGAATGCATTCTTTCTAATTTAGTCATCCCATCAATTAGGAGAATAATAAATCCCCCATACAAAGAAATGTCAATTGAAAAAAGATAAAATGAAACGAAGTGCTGCTAGTTTGCAGTCTTTCCAGCTTCAGTTTGAAGTGATTGTGTTAGCTGTGTTGTTGGCTAGCTCCTCTGAACAACAGTGTCCTGACGAGTGAGCAAATGTTCTATGCCAGGTGAAATCGCGCCTCATTAGCTCATTGTTATGGATGTATCCAAATAAAACAGCTTAAACAAATGCAACTGCAGCTACTTTGCTGTTATTCTGGCTGCACTTTTTGACGTGACTGTAAGTTAGCCGTAGTTGGCTAGCTAGCAAGCAAGGGATAAGACCATTGCCAGCCAGTATGCAATGGAACGTTTAGCATGAATGACTGGGTCCCGTTCATAGATACAGATCAAAAAGACTGAACGACTGGGTCGCGTCTCTGGCAACCGAACTGATAGAACGAATGACCAGCCGGCTTGGGTAGCAACCCTAGATTTGTGTCTGGACTATATCTTGTGGAAGGATGAAATAGTATGAATAAATTCATCAAAATAACATTTTTAATTAAAATATGTCAATCATTATTTGAATATGTTGGTAACCCTTTGTATAAAAGTGATAATGTCCTCGAAGCCGGTGTTTGGAGGATATATAGTATTGGCACGGTTTGCCAATACTAACAACACCCGTGCCAATATATCCTCCAAACACGAGCTTCTCGGCCATTGTCACTTAAGCAGAGACGCTGTCATAGCACATTTAGGTTCTAGTCCCAGATTAGGTGCACGAGACTGGAAGAATGCGTACATGCTTCTAATTAGTTATCCTGGAACTGTCTCGGGTCAACACGCATGCATGCGGACCCAGGCACACACACACACACACAGAAGGACGCACGCAAAGACACAGTCACACACAAACACATACAGAAGGACGCACGCAAAGACACAGTCACACACAAACACACATAGTCCCCCCCCACACACACACACCTCCATAGTAAATGAGCGTGTCCATTAACCCCCCAAAGTAAACAATGTTGTTTTTAGGAACGCTGGAAAGGGGCAGCAGGAAGGAATCTTTCTCTAGAACGAGACACCTTGGGACCCCGGGCGGTCCAAAGGGGAAGAACGTCACACTCGGACAGAGCAGAGAGAGCGGATGGCATCACCTCTTCCTGACGGGACAGTGTGGATCATCATGGCGCCCTGGCGGAGCCCTCGGATGAATCACTCTGTGAACTTTATTGTTGTTCCTGTCAGGCAGTTTCGTGTGAAAGGGTCTCTGTCTCTCACCTCTGCTGCACCCCTGTTCCCTTCCCATGTTCTATATGTAGACCTCCGTTGGTGGCGTGGCTCCAGACCGACTTTGTCCTTCCCTCCCAGTGTCCACGGATGTTGGGTGGACCATTAAAACAGGGATGGGTGTGTCCCACCCGACTGCCGCTTGGACAAAGGTTGAGTCCCAAATGGCACCCTATTCTCCATATATTACTACTTTTGACCTGGGCCCTGTAGTGCACTATGTAGGGAATAGGTTTCCTTACGGGATGCAGCTAGGGGCCGGGGGAGCCTCTGGGGAACATGACTGTTTAGTTTTTGTTCCATCAGGGGAAGGTTGGGAACTGTGAAGGTTTGACAGAGTAGACCCACCATTACGGTACCCACTCTCCTTCTCATCCTCACATATACTGTATATATTTTTCAAGACAAGCACTTTATGACACTGTGGCAGACTTGGCCGAATAACAAAAACTAGGCTGAGCTACATATATTATCATACATGATAACAGAGAGAGAGAGGCCTTCGCACGGCTCTTATCAGGCTGAACCCTGACCCTGTTGTTTTAGTTGTCATGTTTGAACAGTGTGCGTGCGGCTGGTTACCTACATAGAGGAATAAGCTGAGGGCTATTGGGTGAGCTTTTCAATACTGTGTCAAGGACATGAATGTGTAGCTCAAGGCTTGAGTTACTCGAAGGGCCGGTTGACCGGTGAATCTCCATTGAAAGTGGTTTGTAATCTAGGCTTAATCTGTTTTAAACCCTATTCCCCCACTGACTGTTGTCCTGCGTTTATCTGGCCATTTTGAGGCTGATGCTATCATCATGAGGTTTCTACTGTACCTCAACAGACGTCAGCCACACTGACCACTATGGGTTTTATGGGTTAACTAAGTAAGGCCAAGATTTAATCCAGACCGCAGAAGATCTGCGTTGTAGCAAGGTTGACATTTAAAGGTTATTTACAATTGAGCCAACATCTGCAGCGTTGACTGCAGATGTAAGATTGCCTTTAAATGTTGCATAGCCGAAAAGAGGGCGATCGGATTGAATAGCTAAGTAAGTAGAGTCAAGCCCTAACAGATTTGCTCTAACAGTAAGAGATTTGCTACCTAAACTGTGATGACTCCATGGGTGTCCAATCTTGCTGCTTCATCCAGACTGTCCCCCATTCCTGGGCAGAGCAGGTCTATGATCAGTTTACTATATACACTGAGTGTACAAAACATTAAGAACACCTTCATACTATTGAGTTGCAACCCAACCCCCCCCATGTTGACTCCAATGCTTCCCACAGTTGTGCCAAGTTGGCTGGATGTCCTTTAGGTGTTGGACCATTCTTGATACACACAGGAAACTGTTGAGCATGAAAAACCCAGCAGTGTTGCAGTTCTTGACACAAACCGGTGCGCCTGGCACCTACTACCATACCACTTAAATATTTTGTCTTGCCCATTAACCCTCTAAATGGCACACATACACAATCAATGTCTCAATTGTCTCAAGGCTTAAAAATCCTTCTTTAACCTGTCTCCTCCCCTTCATCTACACTGATTGAAGTGGATTTAACAAGTGACATCAATAAGGATCATCACTTTCACCTGGATTCAACTGTTCAGTCTATGTCATGTTCATGTTTTGTACACTCAGTGTATATACTGAAACCTGACCTTAGATCAGTCTGTAGGAGCAGCTACATAATCATCTCTGAGCTGGCCACTGCCGTGAAGTGTGTAATAGGATTTCAGAGAAACCCCTGAGAGAGAAGAGGGAAGGAGAGGGAGAGAGAGAGGAGAGAGAGAGAGAGAGAGAGAGAGGGGCGAAAGAGAGGCCTTGGGTCCGAGCTGTGACCTGCCTCCCCCAGGCCCCTGGAACCGGATGAGGGCCAGCAGGATTAGGAGTCAGTCGCTCAGTCAACAACAGCCTTCTGACTCTATGTCTACATACCAAATACTGCGACACCCTATTCCCTATTTAGTGCACTACTTTTGAACAGAGCCACAGAGCCATAGGGCTCTCGTCAAAAGTAGTGCACTACATACACTCTTAGAAAAAAAGGTGCTATCTACACTGTAAAGAGGTTACTGTGAATTTGACAGTAGCTCGGCAAACAAAATTCTATATTTCATATTACAATACACCTGCTGTAATATGAATACGGTATCAAAGCAAGTGCTGTGTAATGACAGTACAATACCGTAAATTGACTGTTTTATACTGTAAAAAAACGAAATGCTAGCGTAATCTGAATGAATGGATGAATGAATTACCTACCTTGAACCAAAAAGGGTTCTCCTATGGGAACAGCGAAAGAACCCATTTGGGACACAGACCATGGCTCCATGGCTACTGGTTACATACTGTCAACATTAGCATCATGTGTTTACCGGTCATCTGTTATCCTTCAGTTGTCGTCAGTAAGTAAGCCTGTCTGAGCCAGAATGGCCCATAGGGGCAGGAGCCTATCTGCTGTTTCCTGTAGCGTGAGGCAGCTTGATGTACAAGTACACCCCCTGGACAGGACTCTAGACTGTCAATACTAAATCAAAACTGCTGAGCTTAGCTCTATGCATGGCCCCAGTCTTAAATTGTTGTTCAAAAGAACCTCAGTTGACCTCAAAACATGTATTTGTGTTATGCATCAAACATTATTTGTGTTATAATGTCGCCAATAACTAGACCTGGCATTTATTTGTGCGCTCATTCTCGCTCTTATTTCCATCAGAAATGATGGGAAAGGAAATGGTTTTCTTCGACTTTGAACTGGAGTCGAGACATAAAATAGTATCTTGTTTCAATTTCCTCAAATGGTTCTTGAACTACACTGTCAAGGAGGCAAAACAAACCTTACCATAAACACCCACAATCAGTCACTGCGTATTGCTAAAAAAAAACAGAATTTCCTCAATGGAAATTTGGTAACACTTTATTTCAAGTGTACCTACATGACTTGTATTACTTATGAATGTGTTATGCAATCGTTATGAATGTATTGTGAAGTGTTATACCCTTAAAATAAACTGTTGCCGGAAATGTTGTGCTGTGTAATACAGTGAACAAAAGACTGGAACTTAGAACAGGGTGATTAAAACTAAAACTGCCTAGTGCCATAATCTTACTATAACTCCACGTACCTACAGACAGACTTTATGAGATTATAATTTCTGCCAATGCGTGCATCACAACCCTATTAGCTTCATTACAGCTTCTGACGTGCTGAAATCGGTTCATTGGCTCAAAGCTGCTGGTCACCCTTACCCTCAACCTCACTAAACGGCAGCACACTCATTACACATGTTTTTTTTATTCTAGTTACTCTGTCCTCTGCAGGATCTGGTCTCCGTTCCAAATGGCACCCTGTTCCCTAGTGCACTATTTTTGACCAGAGACTAGTACTTTTGCACTATAGAACCCTATGGGCCCTGGTCAAAAGTAGTGCACTACGGGGAATAGGATGCCATTTGGGACACACACTTGATCTCTGCTCTGTCCTCTGTGATCGGAGGAAGCAGTTCTCTGGAGGTTTGCCAGCCATCACGGCTGCATCCCAAATGGCACCCCTTTTCCTACATAGTGCACTACTTTTACAAGGGGAATAGGGTGCCATTTGGGACATACAGTGCTATGAAAAAGTATTTGCCCCCTTTCTAATTTTCTCTACTTTTGCATATTTGTGATACTGAATGTTATCAGATCTTCAACCAAAAACCTAATATTAGATAAAGGGAACATAAGTGAACAAATAACACAACAATTACATATTTATTTCATAAACAAAGGTATGCAACACCCTCCCCTGTGTGAAAAAGTAATTGCCCCCTTACACTCAATAACTGGTTGTGCCACCTTTAGCTCCAATGACTCCAACCAAATGCTTCCTGTAGTTGTTGATCAGTCTCTCACGTTGCTTTGGAAGAATTTTTTCCCACTCTTCCATGCAGAACCGCTTTAACTCAGTGACGTGTGGGTTTTCAAGCATGAACTGCTCGTTTCAAGTCCTGCCACAACATCTCAATTGGGATTAGGTCTGGACTTTGACTAGGCCATTCCAAAACTTCCAATTTGTTGCTTTTTAGCAATTTTCATGTAGACTTGATTGTGTGTTTTGGATCATTGTCTTGCTGCATGACCCAGCTGCGCTTCAGCTTCAGCTCACAGACGGATGGTCTGACATTCTCCTGTAGAATTCTCTGATACAGAGCAGAATTCATGGTTCCTTCTATTAAGGCAAGTCGTCCAGGTCCTGAGGCAGCAAAGCATCCCCAAACCATCACACCACCACCACCAGGCTTGACCTTTGGTATGATGTTCTTACTGTGGAATGCAGAGTTTGGTTTTCACCAGGCATTACTGGAACCATGTCGTCCAAAAAGTTATACTTTTGAATCATCTGTCCATAGAACGTTCTTCCAAGAGTCTTGATGATCATCCAGGTGCTTTTTGGCAAACTTTAGTCAACTTTTTGGACGAGATGGGTCAACTATGACAGACAAAATGAGAAAAAAAAATGCTGAAAATCACATTGTAGGATTTTTAATGAATTTATTTGCAAATTATGGTGGAAAATAAGTATTTGGTCAATAACAAAAAGTTTCTCAATACTTTGTTATATACCCTTTGTTGGCAATGACACAGGTCAAACGTTTTCTGTAAGTCTTCACAAGGTTTTCACACACTGTTGCTGGTATTTTGGCTCATTCCTCCATGCAGATCTCCTCTAGAGCAGTGATGTTTTGGGGCTGTCGCTGGGCAACACAGACTTTCAACTCCCTCCAAAGATTTTCTATGGGGTTGAGATCTGGAGACTGGCTAGGCCACTCCAGGACCTTGAAATGCTTCTTACGAAGCCACTCCTTTGTTGCCCGGGCGGTGTGTTTGGGATCATTGTCATGCTGAAAGACCCAGCCACGTTTCATCTTCAATGCCCTTGCAGATGGAAGGAGGTTTTCACTCAAAATCTCACGATACATGGCCCCATTCATTCTTTCCTTTACACTGATCAGTCGTCCTGGTCCCTTTGCAGAAAAACAGCCCCAAAGCATGATGTTTCCACCCCCATGCTTCATAGTAGGTATGGTGTTCTTTGGATGCAACTCAGCATTCTTTGTCCTCCAAACACGACGAGTTGAGTTTTTACCAAAAAGTTATATTTTGGTTTCATCTGACCATATGACATTCTCCCAATCCTCTTCTGGATCATCCAAATGCACTCTAGCAAACTTCAGACGGGCCTGGATATGTACTGGCTTAAGCAGGGGGACACGTCTGGCACTGCAGGATTTGAGTCCCTGGCGGCGTAGTGTGTTACTGATGGTAGGCTTTGTTACTTTGGTCCCAGCTCTCTGCAGGTCATTCACTAGGTCCCCCCGTGTGGTTCTGGGATTTTTGCTCACCGTTCCTGTGATCATTTTGACCCCACGGGGTGAGAACTTGCGTGTAGCCCCAGATCGAGGGAGATTATCAGTGGTCTTGTATGTCTTCCATTTCCTAACAATTGCTCCCACAGTTGATTTCTTCAAACCAAGCTGCTTACCTATTGCAGATTCAGTCTTCCCAGCCTGTTGCAGGTCTACAATTTTGTTTCTGGTGTCCTTTGACAGCTCTTTGGTCTTGGCCATAGTGGAGTTTGGAGTGTGACTGTTTGAGGTTGTGGACATGTGTCTTTTATACTGATAACAAGTTCAAACAGGTGCCATTAATACAGGTAACGAGTGGAGGACAGAGGAGCCTCTTAAAGAAGAAGTTTCAGGTCTGTAAGAGCCAGAAATCTTGCTTGTTTGTAGGTGACCAAATACTTATTTTCCACCATAATTTGCAAATAAATTCATAAAAAATCCTACAATGTGATTTTCTGGAATTTTTTTTCTAAATTTGTCTGTCATAGTTGACGTCTACCTATGATGAAAATTACAGGCCTCTCTCATCTTCTTAAATGGGAGAACTTGCACAATTGGTGGCTGACTAAATACTTTTTTTCCCCACTGTAGAAACCCTGGATTGCTGATGCTATGTATTGGCCAATTAGAGGCTTTGAAGCCACCGGCCGCCATATTGGCACTCCCCAGAAGGAGCAGTCCTCCATAGGAATGAATGGAATTCTACAATTTATTTGTTGAATTGAGGACAGTAACATTAGTATGGAAGCCCAAACTAACTCAAAATGTCCAGATACTAACTCGACATTTTTAGATAGTAGAACATACATATAGGATATGTTTCTTCATTTGTAGCAATATGTGGCAAATTATTTCAATTTATCCATGTTGCAGAGATCAGCACAGCACTGCCACCAGCAAATGTGTGGCGAGCTGGCATTTGCCCCAACACTTTCTATTCGGTTGGATAAAAAATATTGAAACAAAAGCGTTGAAAAGAGGGACAAAGTACTGTTGCCTCATGATTGGTCAAGTCGTGTACAATTACTCTGTGTTTCAGTCTGATCAGCTGTAGCCTACTGATAACAACCACAGCTGCAGATAGCCTGGAGAAGCCTATGAGCTCTGATCCCCTCTGGCCAGGGGAAACGAAGCGGTAACGTCATGTATTTATTGCCTAAGCTATGTACCTGTATTTATAGCCGAAAATAGGCCTATTTATTTGTGTTAAGAGAAAATGTGAATGTCATCAAATGTGTTTTATATTAAAACTTCAGGTAGCTAGGCTACCTAGACCTTATCAATCCAAATGATTGACTGGAATTAATCAATCAACACAATAGTGATGACATACTGTGTGAGTAACTATTTAATTACAGATGCAAAGGCATACACAATGCAATCCTGCATAAAGCAAGCGCAGCCCTGTTAGTTCTTTAGTCCAATCGCAGTTGTGTAGTTTTTATAAAACAATACGACCTGATTAGAAAAAGCATTGTCCCATCGTAGCCCATATAATACAGTTTTACAGCTGATTTATTACTATGTCATACCCTACTACTAGGGTCCAGAGTTTTACCTGGTTAGGTTAGCCTACCAGATCAGAAAAAACACTCCTATGGTGACACCTCTGAAATCACCATACAATGTTACCAATTAAGAAACATTCGGAAAGTATTCAAACCCCTTGAATTTTTCCACATTTTGTTACGATACAGCCTTATTCTAAAATGGATTAAATAAAAAATAAAAAAAATACACACAATACCCCATAATGACAAAGCGAAAAAAGGTTTAGACATTTTTGCTAATTTGTTACAAATAAAACATGGAAATATCACATTTATATATGTTTTCAGACCCTTTACTCAGTACTTTGTTTAAGCACCTTTGGAAGCGATTACAGCTTCGAGTCTTCTTGGGTATGATGCTACAAGCTTGGCACACCTGTATTTGGGGAGTTTCTCCTATTCTTCTCTGCAGATCCTCTCAAGCTCTGTCAGGTTGGATGGGGAGCGTCGCTGCGCAGGTACCCTTCCCCAGATCTGTGCCTCGACACAATCCTGTCTCGGAGCTCTACGGACAATTTCTTCGACCTCATGGCTTGGTTTTTGCTCTGACATGCACTGTCAACTGTGAGACCTTATATAGACAGGTGTGTGCCTTTCCAAATCATGTCCAATCAATTGAATTTACCACAGGTGGACTCCAATCAAGTTGTAGAAACATCTCAAAGATGATCAATGGAAACTGGATGCAGCTGAGCTCAATTTCGAGTCTCATAGCAAAAGGTCTGAATACTTACGGAAATGTTAGATTTCCGTATTTTTTTTTTTATACATTTGCAAAAATGTCTAAAAACCTGTTTTTGCTTTGTCATTATGGGGTATTGTGTGTAGATTGGGTTTATAGACATCATTGGTGCATACGTGCGTGTTTGTGCATGTGTTTGAATTCCTGTAAGATTGAGGGCTATTTTCTCTTAATTGGTGACAGAAGAGGTTCCTTTTTTTATCCGAAATGTACTGGTCCTGCTGGGAAGAGAGGATGCTAACAGGTAGTGAGTTAACACTGGTGGTATTGTCCAGCCAATCCCCTGGCTGCCAGTACAGGAAGACTAATCTAAGTAATCATTCCGCTTGTTGTTATCAGTTATAAGCATCACCCATCAACCTTTCAACACAGGTAGAGCAGTGGTTAGTTATAAATAATAAATATGATTACAGTAAATGAACAATAAGCATCTCCACCCTATCAAAGGTTGCGTCCCAAATGGGAGCCTATTCCATATGTAGTGCACTACTTTTGAACAGGGCCCATAGGGCTCTCGTCAAAGGTAGTGCACTATATAGGTAATAGGGTGGCATTTTGGACGCAGGTCTATGGTCCTCATATGCACCACCAGTGTCCTACAAAGTGTACTAAAATCTATTTTTCTACTATTATCTATTATCTATCTATAACCCTTATTTTACCAGGTAAGTTGGCTGAGAAGAACACACTGTCCTCTCCACGCCAGCAAAGAGGTGTGGGAAAGAGTTGCAGCCAGGGGAGAGGAGAGACAGTATTTATGGGTTGTTCCACCAGTTCACTGCCTTATGAGAAGTGTAACTTGGTCCCCAAAAACTTTTTTCATAAACAGCCGAAGAACCCTTTTAGGATCTAGATAGCTCCTTTTTTTCTAAGAGTGTACAGTAAACATCAACACATATCGGTTGAATCCCAAATGGCACCCTATCCCCCTATATAGTGCCCAACTTTGGACCAAAGCCCATAGGGCTCACTATACGGCCCATAGTGCACTATGTAGGGAATAGGTCGCCATTTGGCACTGGCACATCCTCCCACCTCTTCAATAGTGTCTCTCTACAGCAGTGTAGGAAGAGACCCCTTCAGTTCAGCCCTTTGAGTCTGGCACGTGAGACTATGTACGCCCCAAATGGCACCCTATTCCCTATATAGTGCATTACTTTAAAGAAAAGTTGTGTACTAGTTGCCATTTGGGACATAACCCACCTCTTCAACAATACATACAGACAACACAAGTGAATTGCAGAAAGCTAAAACTGGAAACAATTGGTACACATATATCTTAGTTGTGTAAAGTACTTAAGTAAAAATACTTGAAAGTACTACTTAAGTTGTTTTTTGGGGTATCTGTACTTTACTTTGCTACTTATATTATTGACAACTTTTACTTTTACTTCACTACATTCCTAAAGAAAATTATGTACTTTTTACTCCATGCATTTTTCCTGACACCCAAAAGTACTCGTTACATTTTGAATGCTTAGCAGGACAGGAACATTGCCTAATTCACACACTTATCAAGAGAACATCCCTGGTCATCCCTACTGCTTCTGATGTTTATAAATGATGTCTGAATGTTGGAGCATGCCCCTGGCTATCTGTAAATTAAATTTAAAAAATATGCTTTAATATATTTATATAAGGAATTTGAAATTACTTGTACTTTTGATACTTAAGTACATTTTAGCAATTACATTTACTTTTGATACTTAAGTATATTTAAAACCAAATACTTTTAGACTTTTACTCAAGTAGTATTTTACTGGGTGACTTTCACTTTTACTTGAGTCATTTTCTATTAAGGTATCTTTACTTTTACTCAAGTATGACAATTGGGTACTTTTTCCACCACTGGTGATAGTCCCTCTCTAAGCGTATAGCATTGACATAGGGAGGATATGGTCTATCTGAGCACAAGGGGTTTCAGTGCAGCTGTTTTTCCCATAAAGGCTGCCAAGGACTAACACAGAGAGAAGAGATAACAATTCTGGACAATGTGATGCTTGTAAAAGTGGATATTTCCGTCTATGTTTAAACAAAGAGAATATTTCAGTCTCCCTGAATTGTTGGTCTAGCCTACGAGTTTACGTCCCAAATGGCACCCTATTCACCATATAGATCCCGATGTGCCCTGATCAAAAGTAGTGCCCTATAAAGGGAATAGGGTGCCGTTTGGAATGTAGACCATGATTAACAGACATACAACCTCCTGTAGCATACAACCTACCCTTTCCCACCATGTCTTAAAACTGGATGGGCAGGTTGGTTGGCGTCCGCAGAACAAAGAACTAAAGAAGAGGGGGAAGAAATGAAAATGTAATCAACAAGTGTTCTTGCAAATATTTATCCTCCTGACCTAGCTGACTAAACTCCACTCCATGGTAAAGGAAGTTTCTGATTAACTCCACCAATGGAGTGGGGCTGAGACCAGGCATTGGGAATTCAGCTCCAACTACATTTATTCGCCCAAGGTCAATACTTTAAAATACTTTAACTTATTCAACGCTTACCTTGTACTTATGTTTGCCCTCTGTAGTTGCATGCCTTTGTTTGCTGAAATCCATACTTTTTAATCAAATACAACCACCAACTGTTTGCTCATCGCTGTTGCTCTAAAATGGCAACTCAGCACAAATGTGCATTTGTGCCAATTGAATCTCAAGAAGGAAACAGTCGGTGGTTGTATTTCATTGACGCTTATTGAAAAAATATGTATTTCAGCAAACAACTTCCTTCACCATGGAGTGGAGTTTAGTCAAGCTACTCCTGACCCTAATTGAAAGTGGAGCTTTATTCCCACACATAATTCATTAAGAGTCTATAAGTAACATAATAAACAAATCCCCATCAAAATCCGTCAGTTTAAACTAGATCTATAAGGTTTGTTGAATGGGTTGCTTCTCAATCCACCACACCCGCCTACGTCGGTCTTCCGCATCTATGGTGGAAGGTGGCCGAGCTACAGCATTGTTTGTAGACATCCCGAAAATCGGTCTTCTTGTAGATATAGGACAGACACTTAAAAACCTTATTTCTTATGATTTATTTTTTGACTGTCTTTTTTGCAATTTATGTATGTGTTATTCAATGCGCTTCTATGGGTTATAGTAGTAAAGGCCAACTTCATTATTTTATAAAATAATTGTTTTCATATTATTTTGATACCTAAAGGGGTACTAAAATTCAAAATAAAATAGCTAAATAATCCATGGTATGACCCATGGTTTTTACAGTATCTTTAGTTTAACTGCCTAATCCAAATATTCTCCAGTCCGTATTTCCCCTTCGCCCCAGCTGGCTCAGTTTACTGGCGGAGGAGAGGCAGAGAAGGGGATCATAGAGGACTGAACAATCTACCTCTCATGTGGGAGAGTAAACTATACCTTTTCGACTTTATTTTGACAGTTCTCGTTATGCAATAACAATGTGGTCATTTTGAAGGGAGATATCCCTCATGTAAAATCACCGAAACGCGCTTTATTGTGAAGAAAGTGTGCGAACAACTAGACCAACGTCGAAGTCTGACAGTCAGTGTTGTCTTGAGAGGAAGTCTCGTAAATGTCAGTATTGACCGAATCGAGTTTGCGGTTTTAATTATTTATTCTCTCCATACAAGGTTCAGATGAGTTTAAGTAAACTACCTAGTAATCGCTAGAATTGTACGTTTATTCAAGAAGAGTTTGGAGTATTTTTGTGAAAGATACCAGCGGTGAACGTGAAACGCAGTGACCCGTGGGTTTGGTTTAGTACGCCACGCGTGCCATGAACCTGAAGTTGTCATAAGCGAAGCTACAGAATGCGAGACGGGAGAAATTGCTGCACTTCATTAGCTGTGGTTTAGGTTCTTTCAATGCAAGGGAATAAGCAATTTCCGAAGTAGATACGTGGCAACATATCCATAGCGAGTGTTACAGGAAGCGTAATTAAATTGCGAGTTTATATGAAATTGCACTAACTTGTGTTGTGGCCTGCTGCACAGCCAGCTAACATTAGCTAGCAGTTAGCTAGCTAGCTGCTCCCATTGGCCTGCTCTGCGACTCTCGAGACTGCGGTTTGAATCAAGAACACTTGAAAAGAAGACTCAATGCCGTGCAATTCATTGGCAAGTGAGACTTTATCTTCGTTTGTCCACAATGAATACCACTGTTGCATTTGTTTGTGGCGATTTTGAATATCCACCAGATCTGTACAGATAACTAGCTGAAGCTAACCAGGTAGCTAGTGAACACGTTGGACTCTTCCTTCCCTCCGCCCATTTTTCCGGAATGCATGTTTTTATTTTTGTTTACCTGTGGGTTCTCGTGGTTTAGCTAACTAACCAATTGACAGCTACCACTTGCCAGCTAGTTTTAATCGACTTGACACGGATTCTTCCCCAGTTGCTCTCGACCGTGTCGTCGGTCGGATATTGACTTAAGTAAATATGTGGCAGCGGACTTGCCTTGTGGTTTTTGTGACTGCTGTCTACGTATGGAATTGTCAGCAAACGAATGGAGAAAATACAGAAAGTAAGTAGCTAGTTATAATCTTCTCACCCCGCTCTCATTTGTTTCAGATGTGTGCATTTGCATAATTGTACCTAATTTGACAGAATGTTGACAGAATGTCACTTAACTTTCTTTTCATCAGCTATGATGACAGCAAGGTCAGCCTTTTCGTTAGATACGCTAGATTTGAAAGGACAAAGGTCTATTTTATAGACTTTTTGGTTAGCAAAAAAATTACTTTGCAACCTAAACTGATCAAAATACTTTTGCAACATGCAATTGTACATGTCTATCCCATACATTTGCTTGGATATCAAAACGTACAATGTACATAATACATTTATTAGGGGTCAACATGAAACTTTTGTTCTGGTGTTATGCTTTGTATTCCATGTTATAGTGCAGCTTTTCTGGACGCAGAACACTTTATTTCATGAGGGTATATACTTACCATCGCTGAGATCTTATTTTCAAGTGATCAGAAAAAGTAAGAAAAATCGCGTACACATCAATCATAATCCCTTGTCAAAAAGGCACCAAATCACCTGTATTCATTCTTAATTTCAACACGTTCTGTCCAATATCTTAAGATAGAGTGGTCATATTGTTCTGACATTTCTATGCAATATTATGCCAATTAGGCACTTAGTATGCACATTAGGCAGTGCGGAATACATAATTACAGTAATGTTAAGCCCAATTTAAGGTAGGGTGGTCATATTATTAACAAATCTACATGCTTTATGCAAAACTGAGAGTTTGTAACAATTTGAAACAATATATGAAATTAGAATTAAGAAAATATACGACTTTATGCAAATTACATGCATAATAATATGCTAATGAGTCGGTACAGAATAAAATAAATACAGCATGTTAAACCATTAATTTAAAGTCAGGTGGTCATATTGTTAACATATATTGATGTTTTATGCAGAACTGGGAGTCTACACTGAAGAGTAAGTGTAAGCACCCACACACACACACCAGGGGTGGTAACAGAGTAATTGGGATGACATGATCATGAACAAAAAGTAGGGTAACTATTTACTAAGTTAGGTTTTATCGCAGTTATGTTGTATTCAGTAGCCCCTCTGAATAGGACTAGAGTGCAGACAAGAACACGCACAGACAAACACTTCTCAGCATCCCTACACACTCACCAACACACGCACGCACACTACTAGTCACTATTACAAAACTTGTACATGTATTACCTATCTACATTACTGTGTGATTCACTAGATTGACTGTTGTGTTGCAAATAGCAGTAAATGAGTAAACAAAATGACAGATTAAAAGAGGGTACTTATGTCAAACCAGACACTTTGAAGTCACAGCAGATTTATCACAGCACTGGATCTGATTGGATAAACCAAATTAGCCTATTTCAAATGAATGGTAAAGGAACCAGATGCACATGTACAACATTAAGTGAGTAAACAAAGACAGAGGTTTAAAATAGTTAGTTTGGCCTTAAAGTATTATGTCAAACCAACCACTTTCATTGCAGGTTTTTTACGACACTCAATTGGATCAGATTGGATAAACCAAATTAGTTCAAATGAATGGTAAGGATTAAGGATGGACATGGTACAAACAACCTAGCTTCTGTCGTTACTCTAAACAGTCCTCCCAACAAAGGCAGATATTAAAAGAGGGCAATTTACACTCATCGGCCAGTTAATTAGGTACACTGTACCGGGTCGGGACCCCCTTTGCCTCCAGAACAGCCTGAGTTCTTCGGGGCATGGATTTTACAAGTTGGAAACGTTCCACAGGGATGTTGGTTCATGCTGATGCAATGGCATCACGCAGTTGCTGCAGATTGGATGGCAGTACACCGCCACCAGCCTGTACCTTTGACACCAGTCAGGATGGGTCCATGGACTCATGCTGCTTGCAGCAAATCCTGACTCTGCCATCAGCATGAAGCAACAGGAACCGTGATTCCTCGGACCAGGCAATGTTTTTCCACTCCTTAATTGTCCAGTGTTGGTAATCGCATGCCACCTGGAGCCGCTTCTTGTTTTTAGCTGATAGGAGTGGAAACCGGTGTGGTCGTCTGCTGCAATAGCCTATCTGTGAGAAGGATCAACGTGTTGTGCATTTTGAGATGCCATTCTGCACACCACTGTTGTACTATGCCGTTATTTGTCTGTTTGTGGCCCGCCTGTTAGCTTGCACGATTCTTGCCATTCTCCTTCGACCTCTCTCATCAACAAGCTGTTTTCGCCCAGACAGCTGCTGCTGACTGGATGTTTTTTTGTTTGTCGCACCATTCTCGGGAAACCCTAGACACTGTCATGCGTGAAAAGCTCAGGAGGGCAGCCTTTTCTGATATACTGGTTCTGGCGCACCTGGCACTGACCATCATACCACGCTCAGTCACTTAGGTCACTAGTTTTACCCATTCTAATGTTAACTGAAACAGTAACAGTAACTGAATGCCTCGATGCCTGTCTGCCTGCTTTATATAGCAAACCACGGCCACGTGACTGTCTTTAGGAGCGATCCATTTTCTTGAACGGGATGTACCTAATAAACTGTCCCGTGAGTGTATGTCAATTCAACCACTTAGGCTACAAAGTTGTTTTTATCAAGGCACTGGATTCGATCAGATCTGATTTCACCAAATTAGTTAAATGAAATGGCATTAGGATGGACATGGTACAAACAATCCATCTACTAATCTTAGACTCTAGACAGTTCTCACATAATAACATATAATCAAGTCGGTTTTATCACAACACTTGATCGGGTAAAGAGATTAGATTTCACTCAATTATAGTAGTTCAATCAAATGGCATTAGGATGAACATGGTATAAACACAAGCCTACTGTTGTCTGTTAAATAGTTCTCCATTCTCATTGCTCTTTCTCAACTGTCTGGACTTGGAGGGCTTCAAGCCATGCTTGTGACACACTTGGCTTTGCCTAGCTAGAGGAAACATTGGCCTCTTCAATCCATCTGTCATTGCTTTTGTCCTTAAGTGTTGTTTTTTTTTGTTGCCGTCACTTAGCTAAACAATTTATTACCGTAGTTTAAAAGGATAATAGCATAATAACTAAGATATAGGGATTTAATCACAATATTTCAATCTGGTAAAATCACAAGAGTTTCAGAAAAAAATATCTAGTGTGGGAATGATTTGCTGTGGGAATGATTTGCCGTGGGTCTGTCGTGTCTGAAAGGACTAATGGTTTGGTATGGGGGAGAGATGCATAGCTGCGTGTTGCATCTGGGTATGTTCTGAATGGCACCCTATTCCCTATATAGTGTAGACTTACTACTTTTGACCAGGGCCCATAGGGCACCCCACCTGAAAATGTGCAGTCTCACACAATAGAATAAGTTTGTCATCTTATAAAGTCATTCACAATGCTTTATTAAGAAGTATAATATACTACTGAGATCTGGTATTCAGTAAAGAGACTGAACAAAAGTATAAACACAACATGTAAAGTGTCAGGCCCATGTTTCATGAGCTGAAATAAAAAATTGCGACATTTTCCATACACACAAAAGCGTATTTCTCTCAAATGTTTTTTGCCAGAGAATTGAATGGCCATTTCTCTACCATAAGCTGCCTCTATCGTATTTTTTGAGAATTTGGCAGTACGTCCAACTGGCCTCACACGTGTAACCACGCCAGCCCAGGACCTCCACATCTGGCTTCTTGACCTGTAGGATCGTCTGAGGGGGGTGGGGTGCTGAGGAGTATTTCTGTCTGAAATAAAGCCCTTTTGTGGGGAAAAAACTGGCTCCCCAGTGGGTGGGCCTATGCCCTCCCAGACCCACTCATAGCTGCACCCCTGCCCAGTCATGTGAAATCCATAGATTAGGGCCTAATTTATTTATTTCAATTGACTGATTTCCTTATGAACTGTTACTCAGTAAAATCTTAGAAATTGTTGCATGTTGCGTTTATATTTTTGTTCAAATAAGTTGTTATATCTTACATGTCCAAGCAGGAATGCATGATTCAAAATATTTTGATATGCAACCTAATCCAGTGATTGTCATGAATGGCTTGACAATTATGCAGTTTTTTTTATATTTTACTGTCAAAATAGGGCTCCAGAATGTTCTGTTTTGTTCAATAGAGATGAATTTGCCTTCATCTTTATGTGCATTAACATTATATACAGGCCTAATTCAATTGGTGCTAATTCACCACCTGAGGAAGTAGAAACTCAACACATTAGCTAGATCGCTAACTCTAAATATAACACCTACTCCTAGTAGCCATGTAAATGTAACAGTAAATGTAATTTCCCCCCCAAAATGAGTCCGAGTGCAATGAGGTTAGTGCACTTGCGATGGCCGATGCGCAATTTCACGCGCTCTGTATTTCAAAAGGTAAAACAGTGCTTTGAACTCAATAATGATAGTTGAGAAATAACAATTATACCTACAGAAGGCTGAGACCCTCCTCTCTTTAATATGGACTAGTTGCTTCCAAAGTTATATTTTTCCCCCCGCAATTGCATTTTGAAATGTTATACAATCACGAGGGGCACATGAGGGGGGAGAGTGAGTGAGAGGCGCGTTCATTACAGCATCCTGTCCCAGCGAAACAGGCAGGCACAGTGGCAGGGAAGACACTTTTTATTACAGGAATCATGAGGATAATACACTTTACTGTTGAACAAATTCATGATTTTATCTGCACCAAAAATGTGACGTTTTGATTGAGGTGACCAGGTAGACTGTGCAGCTCGCACCAGTGCAAGCAATTAAAAATGAAACTCGCACAGCCAAGTTAAAATGTCGCAAAATGTGACTAAATGGTCACACTCTGGTGTCCTGCCTATGGTTTCTATTCACTCCATCTGCACTTGGTGACCCACTCGTGATGTTTAACTATTTGAAAAGCCGTTAAGAGTCAGTGTAGTGGAATTCTTGAGACTTTGTGATGAAATAGGCCTATACCTACTCTTGCACCACCACCATGCACCATTTATTTATTTAGGCCTGGAAGTTAACCCTCTTAAACAGCCTTTGTCTAGCAACATCGCAACAAACCAAACACTCGACTAACACCTCTGTACTTGTTTTGAATGTTAAACGCAGTCGAGTGTGGTTTCTGGTTTTAGCCTATGTGACGGGACGAGAGCGAGTCGGGCTGAGAGTTGAAAAAAAAACAAATAGTAACGTGAAGCTACCTTTTAATTAAAAACTAAAAAGGGGGGGTTGAGTTGAGATTGGGTAATGTCAGACCAGTTTGTGTTAGATTCTGTTGTGCGACTTCGATTCTGCTGGCACTGACTGGCCCCCTTCTCGCACCTCTCCGACTTGACAGTGAACCAGTGAGTGAGTGAGAAACTTGGGCCTCACTGAAAGTGTTTCATAACATTGACTAACAGTAACTGACCAACGCTTTGGCTGAACCAAGCCAGTGTCTGTATGTGACCTATGTTGTGAAGGAAATGTAAATGTTTTCTGACCCAATACTTAAATCAAAATGGATAATTCTGGCTTGGACAAGGCTTACTTACTTAAGCTGGACAAAACCCTAAATGAAACTAAAAACCTTGGTGGATTTTATTTTATTTTCTATTTACATTACATTTTACATTTACGCCTTACATCATACATTTACATCACCCCATTTTACATACTGAAGGATTGAGAATAGGCACAGATTAAGCATTGCCCTATCTGTATGCTGTATCCGTTATATTGTGCTGTCATCCAACGAACGGTAGTTCACATCAGGTACCACCGTACAGTAGTTGTTCACCTCAGGTCTCCAACGTAGAGTAGTTCGCCTCATGTTGCCAATTAAATAATCTGAAGTGGTCAGGTTGTCAAACCAGACAGTATCAATCTATCTCAGAAGTGTGCCTGAGGCTGGTCTAGCGGGTAATGCCGCCGCCTGCAGCACATACACGTCACCCTTCAGCGTGGGCACGTATCCCGGCCCTACTACTACTCTGCACCTCTCTCCCTATCAGTGTCTCCCTGCTCACCTATCAAAAATACAGTGAAAAAAAAAATATATTTAGCTATCTCCAAAGTGGCCAGGTAGTCAAACTAGACATTATCAATCTATTCCTGAACCAGACAGCATCTACAGTGCATTCGGAAAGTATTCAGACCCCTTTACTTTTTCCACATTTTGTTACGTTACAGCCTTATTCTAAAATGTATTAAATACATATACTACACACAATATCCCATAATGACAAAGCTAAAAACGGTTTTTAGAATTTTTTACAAATGTATTAAAAATAAAATAAACATACCTTATTTACATAAGACCCTTTACTATGAGACTCGAAATTGAGCTCAGGTGCGTCCTGTTTCCATTGATCATCCTTGAGATGTTTATACAGCTTGATTGGAGTCCACCTGTGGTAAATGTAATTGATTGGACATTGATTTGGAAAGGTGCACACCTGTCTAAAGTCCCACAGTTGACAGTTCAAGTCAGAGCAAAAACAAAGCTATGAGGTCGAAGGTATTTTACGTAGAGCTCCGAGACAGGATTGTGTCGAGGCACAGATCTGGGGAAGGGTACCAAAAAATGTCTGCAGCATTGAAGGTACCCAAGAACACAGTGGCCTCCATCATTCTTAAATGGAATCTGTTTTGAACCACCAAGACTCTTCCTAGAGCTGGCCGCCTGGCCAAACTGAGCAATCGGGGGGTGAAGGGCCTTGGTCAGGGAGGTGACCAAAAACCCGATGGTCTCTCTGACTGACTGAGCTCCAGAGTTCCTCTGTGTAGATGGGAGAAACTTCCAGGACAACCATCTCTGCAGCACTACACCAATCAGGCCTTTATGGTAGAGTGGCCAGACGGAAGCCACTCCTCAGTTAAATGCACATGACAGCCCGCTTGGAGTTTGCCAAAAGGCACCTAAAGGATCTGACCATGAGAAACAAGATTCTCTGGTCTGATGAAACCAAGATTGAACTTGTTGGCCTGAATGCCAATCGTGTAGTCTGGAGGAATCCTGGCACCATCCCTACGGTGAAGCATGGTGGTGGCAGCATCATGCTGTGGGGATGTTTTTCAGCGGCAGGGACTGGGAGGCTAGGATCTGTACACAATTTCTGGAAGCTGAAAATGTCCCAGTTCTTCCATGGCCTGCATACTCATCAGCACGTTGGGATGCTCTGGATAGACGTGTACGACAGCATGTTCCAGTTCCCGCCAATATCCAGCAACTTCGCACAGCCATTGAAGAGGAGTGGGACAACATTCCACAGGCCAGAATCAACAGCCTGATCAACTCTATGCGAAGGAGATGTCCCGCTGCATGAGGCAAATGGTCTTCACACCAGATACTGACTGGTTTTCTGATCCACGCCCCTACCTTTTAAAAAAAGGTATCTGTGACCAACAGATGCATATCTGTATTCTCAGTCATGTGAAATCCTTAGATTAGGGCTTAATGAATTTATTTAAATTGACTGATTTCCTTGTATGATCTGTTACTCAGTCAAATCTTTCAAATTGTTGCATGTTGAGTTTTATATTTTTGTTAAGTATAGTTTACTACTTTTGACCAGGGTCCGTAGGGAATAGGGTGCTGATGAGCCTGTTGATTTATGACATGGCCGCCTCACCTCACAGGTAGAATCAGCGAGTGGTGATCTCAGGTAATGAACCTGGTTATGTCCCAAAAGGCACCTTATTCCCTATGTCGTGCACTATATTGGGAATAGGGTGCCATTTGAGACACCCCCTCCTGTGAGAGAACCATGGGTGTGCGGTTGACACACAGGAATTGTTTGTTTTTATTGTTACCTTCAACAACAGGCCTTTTAAACCTGAGTGACATGTTGGACTTTGACAAGCCATGAAACACCTCATTTTCAATAATCTCGCACTTCACTGACTCAACTCAAGCAACTGGAACCGTGTGTATCAAGCATCTGAGTAAGAATGCTGATCTAGGATCAGGTCCCCTTGTCTATAATCTTACTCATTATTATCTAAAAGGCAAAACTGATCCTACATCAACACTCCTACTCTGAGATGCTTGATACATATGGCCCTTGATCTGACAATGTGCTTTCTTTCTGAGGTGCGTACTCAGTCCGTACCCTTGACATGGTGGCCTCACTGGCCTTGATCAAGGAAACGTCCTTCTTATTCTGCAGGTAATAATTAACTCAGTGTCAACAATGGCCCTCAACAATGTCCATTCATATTACATGATACCATAAAGCAGTTCGGGATCCATTGTAGTGTTGCACGGTATACCGGTACCACGGTAATATCACGGTACCAAAACGTCATGATACTTATGATGCCAACATTTTAGAATACCGTTGAACCGTTTCATTTGATACTGCTGCATTTTTTGGCCCTACCAATCTAAAGAACCCGCTGGCGCCTGTTATAAAATGTTTATAAAGTCAGTTTTGTTAATAAATTCAGTGGAGAAAAAAGAAGCAACAGCAACTAAGTCTCTTGTATGCGCCGGTCCAATAATGTCCATTTAACTTTCACGTGTATATCACATGTAGCAGCTGTAATCAGCCAGCCACATCCCCTACCAGCCATTACTCACAGGTTCTCTCCGTCCTCTCTTCCTGCGCATCTATTCCATTAGTTTTTCAAATATAATTTATCCGTGATGGCAAGCAGGGATGCAGACCCTGATATTCTTCTGTTACATGTACATTTGATAGATTGGAGCAGTGTGCAGAGCGACCAAAGTTGATACATTGCATCATTTCATCACCTGGTATAACCAAGAGAACAGGCCATTCTGAGTAGGCTTTGCAAGTTTGCTGTCACACAGCCTCTGTGTGCCAGAGAGAAAAAATGGAGCACATTACTTCACTTTACAGCAATGAAAACGGCTTGTCTCTAGGCCACACCGTTAAAAAAATGACCCATATTACCAGAGCTACCTTTTTTTTCTTTTACAAATTCGCATGCATTTTATATAATTTTACAAACATGTTGCATGCTGTTTTAAACTGTTCCCTGGTCGCTAATTATTGGTTTGATAACAAACAACCTTGTTCAGTTATGTTACCTAGCTAGCTAACAACCTGTTAAAGGAATGATTCACCCATTTAAGAATGTTCTATCGTTTTTCTATCTCTGAGCGATGTTCTATCGATTCCCGGGGTCATTTCATGTGTATCTGAGCTATTGCTGGTCAAGCAGGCAGAAATACAGCCGGTATGACGAGTTTTGCGTCAATACACATGAAAACATGAAATGACCCCGGGAATCAATAGAACATCGCTCAGAGATGCACAAAAACGATGTAACATTCAAAATGGGTGAATCTTTCCTTTAACTTGACAATAGGTCTAGGCAAATTTGATTGGCACAGGAAGAAAGGAAAAGGGTCTGCTACTCATGAGATGTGCTTCAAAGGTAGGATTCATATAGGCCTAATGTAAGCCTAAACTATATAAAAACATTGATCTCTTTCTGGTGCTCCTTACATTCTGTTTGGTGCCTAATGTTTTTAAAGTTGGGAGCAGTGTGTGTTTGCGGGAGGGAGCGAGAGAGATGCTCCCCATCTAACCTGACAGAGCTTGAGAGGATCTGCAGAGAAGAATGGGAGACACTCCCCAAATACAGGTTTGCCAACCTTGTAGTGTCATACCCAAGAAGACTCGAGGCTGTAATCGCTGCCAAAGGTACTTCAACAAAGTACTGAGTAAAGGGTCTGAATACTTATGTAAATGTGATATTTCCGGGTTTTTTTTAAAAATACATTTGCAAACATTTCTAAAAACCTATTTTTGCTTTGTCATTATGAGGTATTGTGTGTAAATTGATGAGGAAAAAACAATTTCAAATAAAATCAAATGTATTGGTCACATACACATGGTTAGCAGATGTTATTGCGAGTGTAGTGAAATGCTTGTGCTTCTAGTTCCGACAGTGCAGCAATATCTTGCAAGTAATATCTAACAATTCTACAACAAAAACCTAATACACACAATTTAATCAATTTTAGAATAAGGCTGTAACGTAACAAAATGTGGAAAAGTCAAGTGGTCTGAATACTTTCTGAATGCACTGTACTTCAGTCATTCCCCAAACTCACCAGCTGCACTTACTTCCACATTTCCTTTTTCACCTTGCGCAACATAAAACAAGACCGTCGCATACAGCTTTTATTTACGAGTGCCATACTTGAGGTATATTTAATGTCAAATTTGTCAACAAGTTACTAATCTTTTGAATATTTTTTCACTTAGCTTGGCGTCAACCTTGTTGTCAAGTGACAATTGAATAAAAACATGATTAAAAATGGATTGTTTTCTGCCTGCTCCTATGCAGTTGCATCTCGGAGCTCTACGGACAATTCCTTCGACCTCATGGCTTGGTTTTTGCTCTGACATGCACTGTCAACTGTGGGACCTTATATAGACAGGTGTGTGCCTTTCCAAATCATGTCCAATCAATTGAATTTACCACAGGTGGACTCCAATCAAGTTGTAGAAACATCAAACGGATTATCAATGGAAACAGGATATACCTGAGCTCAATTTCGAGTCTCATAGCAAACGGTCTGAATATGTAAATAAGGTATTTCTATATATTTTTTAAATACATTTGGTAACTTTTCTAAGAACTTGTTTTCGATTTGTCATTATGAGGTATTGTGTGTAGATTGAGGATTTTTTTATTTATTTAATCCATTTTAGAATAAGGCTGTAATGTAACAAAATGTGGAAAAAGTGAAGGGGTCTGAATATTTTCCGAATGCACTGTATCTTCTGTCTAGACGAGCTAAACTCTTCATAACAGGGCTGGGGTCAATCTAGAATGGGTACCTGCTATTGAAAGAAGGCTTAGGATGTTACGCTATGCCTGAACAAACCAGCAAAGTTGACAATGATGGTGACCCCAATACTTTTTAGGCATATAGAGCAGGGCTATTCAACTCTTTCCTTGCGAGGTCTGGAGCCTGCTGGTTTTCTGTTTTGCCTTATAATTAATTGCATCCACCTGTTGTCCCAGGTCTAAATCAGTCCTTATCAGCGCGATGTCTAATATTAAAGAAGTCTCGAGGTATTGCTCGCCTGAGGTAGAGTACCTCATGATAAGCTATAGACCACACTATCTACCAAGAGAGTTCTCATCTATATTATTCATAGCCGTCTATTTACCACCACAAACCGATGCTGGCACTAAGACCGCACTCAACAAGCTGTATAAGGCCATAAGCAAACAAAATGCTCAAGTGGCCGCGGGCTTTAATGCATGCAAACTTTCAAATCTGTTTTACCTCATTTCTACCAGCATGTCACATGTGCAACCAGAGGGGGAAAAAAACTCTTGACCACCATTACTCCACACACAGAGATGCATACAAAGCTCTCCCTCGCCCTCCATTTGGCAAATCTGACCATAATTCTATCCTCCTGATTCCTGATTACAAGCAAAAACCAAGCAGGAAGTACTAGTGACTCGCTCAATACGGAAGTGGTCAGATGATGTGGATGCTACGCTACATGACTGTTTTGCTAGCACTGACTGGAATATTGTCCGGGATTCATCCAATGGCATTGAGGAGTATACCACCTCAGTCACCGGCTTAATAAGTGCATCGACGACGTCGTCCCCACATTGACCGTACGTACATATCCCAACCAGAAGCCATGGATTACAGGCAACATCCGCACCGAGCTAAAGGCTAGAGCTGCTGCTTTCAAGGAGCGGGACACTAATCCGGATTACCAGGACGTGTACTCAGAGCATGCGCGGACCAACTGGCAAGTGTCTTCACTGATACTTTCAACCTCTCCCTTACCGAGTCTGTAATACCTACATGTTTCAAGCACACCACCATAGTCCCTGTGCCCAAGAATGTGAAGGTAACCTGCCTAAATGACTACCACCCTGTAGCACTAACGTCGGTAGACATGAAGTGCTTTGAAAGGCTGGTCATGGCTCACATCAACACCATCATCCCGGAAACCCTAGACCCACTCCAATTCGCATACCGTCCCAACATATCCACAGATGACGCAACCTCAATCGCACTCCAAACTGCCCTTTCCCACCTGGACAACAGGAACACCTATATGAGAATGCTGTTAATTGACTACAGCTCAGCGTTCAACACCATAGTGCCCACAAAGCTCATCACTAAGCTAAGGACCCTGGGACTCAACACCTCCCTCTGAAACTGGATCCTGGACTTCCTGACGGGCCGCCCCCAGGTGGTAAGGGTAGGCAACAACACATCTGCCATGCTGATCCTCAACACGGGAGCCCCTCAGGGGTACGTGCTTAGTCCCCTCCTGTACTCCCTGTTCACCCACGACTGCGTGGCCAAGCACGACTCCAACACCATCATTAAGTTTGCTGACGACTTAACGGTGGTAGGCCTGAACAACGATGAGACAGCCTATAGGGAGGAGGTCAGAGACCTGGCTGTGTGGTGCCAGGACAACAACCTCTCCCTCAATGTGAGCAAGACAAATGAGCTGATCGTAGACTACAGGAAAAGTAGGGCCGAACAGGCCCCCATTAACATTGACGGGGCTGTAGTGGAGCGAGTCGAGAGTTTCAAGTTCCTTGGTGTCCTCATCACCAACAAACTATCATGGTCCAAACACACCAAGACAGTTGTGAAGAAGGCACGACAACACCTTTTCCCCCTCAGGAGACAGAAAAGATTTGGCATGGGTCCGCAGATCCTCAAAAGTTATACAGCTGCATCATCGAGAGCATCCTGACGGATTGCATCGCCACCTGGTATGGCAACTGTCGGCATCTGCTCGGCATCTGCGTACGGCCCAGTACATTACTGGGGCCAAGCTTCCTGCCGTCCAGGACCTATATACCAGGCGGTGTCAGAGGAAGGCCCAAACAGTTGTCAAAGACTCCAGTCACCCAAGTCATAGACTGTTCTCTCTGCTACCGCATGGCAAGCGGTACCGGAGTGCCAAGTCTAGGTTCAAAAGGCTCCTTAACAGCTTCTACCCCCAAGCCGTAAGACTGCTGAACAGTTAATCAAATGGCCACCCGGACTATTTGCATTGACACCCCATTCCCCCTTTGTTTTTACACTGCTGCTACTCGCTGTTTATTATCCATGCATAGTAACTTTACCCCTACCTACATGTACAAATTACCTCGACTAACCTATACCCCCGTACGTTGACTCGGTACCGGTACCCTGTGTATATAGCCTCGTTATTGTTATGCAATTTTATTGTGTTACTTTTTGTTTTATTTATTTTATTTTTTACTTTGGTTTATTTAGTAAATATTTTAACTCTATTTCATGAACTGCATTGTTGGTTAAGGGCTTGTAAGTAAGCATTTCATGGTAAGGTCTACACCTGTTGTATTCGGCACATGTCACAACCCAAATTTGATTTGATTTAATTTGAGGGGAACAATGAAAAAACGCAGTTGAACTGGCTTCGAGGTCCGGAGTTGAGTTTGAAGGTCCTAGAGACACAGTTCCTAAAAGCTTAAGCAATTATTCACCAATCTAGTACATTTAATACATTTTAGAGAATTTTTTAGAACATCATAGACGTAGTTGATCTCAGATTATGGTTAAATACCACTAATCCTTGTTAAGAGCCCGCTAGTAATTATTTCAAGTGACTTTACTGTACTGTAGTCTGATGCCTGATAAATGTCTATTATTGATGATGTGGTTTTACAACCGAGCCATTCTTGGTATGGATTACATCATGCACCGTTGCAGCCAATCGTCTGGTCCGCTGGTGCCTCCCTGATCTTAGCTCCAGCAGCATATGTTGGAAAACAATAAACCAGCGAGCCACCTAGTGAAACCTTGAAAAGGGAAGTGTTGCAATAGCTGCTGTGTGTTTTGTGTTCTTCCTGAAGCCACACTAGTGTAGGAGAGAGAGGCGTGTGAGGCCCAGGGAGAGGTTTGTGTCCCTATGTAGTGGATTACTTTGACCTGTAGTGTAGGAGGGAGAGGAGAGGGAGACGCGCACACACACACACACACACACATCTGGACAGTGCCCTCACCCCCCTCCGTCTGTTAATGTCTACTTTTCTGCCAGACCATGGCATCAAATTAAGTGTGGTCAACCTACCGTTTCATTTTCACTTAACCTTTATTTTTACAGGTTAGTCTAATTGAGATTAAACTATTTTTTACAATGAGACCTGTACAGTGTTAATGTAACCAGGCATGTAGCCAGTGTGGCTGGTGTATGAAAACAAAATTCACCAGCCACTCAGACTATATACTGTAAGTAGCTACATACCAGCCACATTTTCAGAGCAGGTTTATTTAACACACTTTAATTCATTCAATAGTAAATGTAGATACTATCTAAATGCATTCATAGTAGATGTAGGCAAGTATTTAAATGCACTACATAAGAGTGCTGATGTTGGAGTTTTCTTGTTGAGTAGGTGAGTGTTAGAAGTGAATCAGAAGCCGCGTAGCCGCCCTTATAATATCGTTTGTTTGTGTTTTCTTTTGGTATCTTCTTCCAGGAGGATCATGTCAGGACAACTTTAAAGCTGCAGCTCCTCAGCATCTTTTGGGGTTTTCATACTCTGAAATGTTATTATATTCTGCAAAACCTCATCAGACAGTTTCATAATGTCTCTCAACTTCACCTTAGAAATAGATTGTTGAATTACACAGAGCTGTTTGACCTCTTTCTAATCACAGACAATTTAACCTAAATTCTATATTGATTTTAAGGATTCCAGAATTGTAGTCTTATGTTCTAGAATGACCTGTAACTCCAGACAGTAGATTGTAATGGACAATGTTTTTTCTTTTAGTTTTGCTAAAGTTGTATGTGCTATTTCAACAGAGCATTTTGTTCCAGCACCTACAGTTAACCTCTCACAGGCTACAGTAGATGACTGTTTAGGAATATACAATGATGTGTTAGTTTCTAATTCACTAAGATGTTATTTCATTACTTTTTATTGCTGTGTTATATGATCCATTGCTGGCTATTCAGTGGTTTGCTCCAGCACCTACAGAGTTAACCTCCCAGCAGGACTGTCCTATGACTCAATCCTGACCTTTGATTTTAACTCTGTCTGCCTGTTGTTAGTTAATCACCCCTGTTATTTCTTCATGCACAGGAGCGGTGGTACAAACAACAATTAAAGCTTTAATTCCTTTTCCTTGCTTGGGGGTTCTGCTGTTCTGAGGAACATAACTACATCATAGTTAGCCCCCCTCTCTCACTCTCCTAATGGTCCTTTAAAGTCCATCTCTGTTCGACTCTGTCAGTGGTGGTGTGAGATATTATTGGTCAGTGGAAATCTTCAGCCGTGATCCTGTTGTAGATTATACAGTACCCCCGAGGCACAGACTGTCTCCATGTGTCTGTGTGAGTTAGTCCAGCAGCCCCTGTCTGTCTGCCTGTCCGTGTGTGTGTATGTGGCTGGTTTCCATGGTAACTCCATCGGTTTGTGTGATGTTCCCAAAACATCTCCTCTTAGTTTTTTTTTTCTCCAAAGTTGATAGGAAGGACTCTTAACAGCTAGGTTGCTGCCCTAATGGCACCCTATTTCCTATGGGCCCTGGTCAAAACTAGTGTACTATATTAGGAATAAGGTGCCATTTGAGCTCAGGCAGCCCTAGACTAGACTACCTGTGGTGTTATGGATGGAATAGCATATGAACACCCCTCGACTGTCCATGAACTCTCTTACATCTGTGACGGTTGTCCCTGTTCTACACCGTTGTGACATCAGAGGTATTATTTGTTTGCATCAATGTTCAGTCAGAGCAAAAACTCAATGTTAGTCATCATAGATTCTGTTACAGGTGAATCATGATTTGTCTCTGGAGAGTAACCAGAATTCTACAGATGAGCATAAAGTTATATGATGAAAGCCTAACCACCAACACTCACTGCTGTGTGGTAGGGTTGAATATTTTCCTGGTATTTTACAAATGTTCCATCCCGAGAATAAATCACTTTGAGATCTACCTCAATCAACCAAGTTGTTAGTGGTATTAAATCGGATAAATAATGAGGCAAATAGCAGTACTTTAGCTGTTTAGTTTTAATCCGTTTTTTTTTGTGAAACGCACCAAACAAGCGACCTAACCCTCAATGGATACAGCGAGCCGCAACTGCGGATATCATACACGAGATGTCCTGCTTAATATCCGACCCTTTGCTCCAAGTCTACACTGCAATGGAATACCACCATTAATACAATCAACATGTTCACAAGGAAAGGCTTCTAAACCAAGGAAGCGTGGCAGTAGAGGAGGAATTCAGAATTGGATTTTAAAAAACAGCCCTTCAGAACACCTCTTTCCTCTATTATGCATGGCAATGTACAAAGCATAAGGAATAAGACTGATGAGCTACGCGCTTGTACCCAATACCTCTCAGAGTACCGACAATCCTGCTTGATCTGTCTATCTGAGACCTGGCTTACGGAACAGGATCCCGACTCCGTTGTGGAGCTGCATGGCTACACAATTGTTCTAATGGACCAAAACAGCAACTCTGGTAAGAGAAATGGTGGTGGAGTTGGTGCATTCATCAACGAGAAATATTGCAATCCTGCCCATATTACAACTAAGCACAAGGTCTGTACTAAAGACATTGAACTCCTTGCTCTTAAGCTATGGCCATACTACCTGCAATGGGAAATAAATCAGGTCAGATTATTTATTGTTTGCATAGCCCCCTCCGCTGACACCCAAATAGCTGCCGACTTAATTCATGACCTTGTATCCCAGGCTGAGACAGTCACCTGAAGCAGTAAAGCGAAACATTTACCATCATATCAGCAATATGTTACATGTCCTACCCGAAATTATGCCTGTCTGGGCCTCTGTTATGGTAACATCCCAGGTGCGTATTTTTCAAAGGCACTACCCAATCTTGGGGGTTCGGATCATAACATGGTTCAGCTCATCCCAGTCTACAAAGCGCGTCTGCAGCGAGAGAAGGCTAGAAAGGTGGAGATGAAAAGCTGGACTCCTGAAGTGACTGAAGCCCTCCAGGACTGTTTTGAGTCCACTGACTGGGCGGCCCTGATGGACAGCGCCGATGACCTGGAAGAGGCAGCGGATACCGTCTCTGAGCACATCTGTTTCTGTGAGGATCTCGTTATTTCCTAAATGAAAGTCAACATCTTCCCCAATAATAAACCGTGGGTAGCTCGGGAATTAAAAGAGCTCCTCAACTGTGTTTAAATCAGGTGTCAGTAAAGATGAAAGGAAAAATATTCAGAGGCAACTCAAAAGCAACATTAAGGAGTGCAAGGTAGCATACAAAGACAAATTAGAAAACCTTTTCAAGGACAGTAGGAAAGCCTGGCAAGGGCTACAAACCATCACAGGCTACAAACCAGAGACATTTTATGACCGTCAAATGACCTTGCTTTTGCAAATTATTTGAACAGTTTCTATTGTAGGTTTGACGTGTGATTTTTACATCGCTGCAGAAAGTGGCCTTGGACAGTATAGACTGCATACCAGCTGTTGATATACAGATCTCTGTGAATGACGTCAAGCAGTACTTTCAACGTGTCAACCCACGAAAATCATATGGTCCAGACGGCGTCAGCAGCAAGGCACTTCAGGCATGCGCAGACCAGCTCGCATTACCGTTCCAGAAGCTGTTCCAGCCGTCACTGAACAGTGGGATAATTCCAGACTTATGGATGTCACTGATTGTCCCAATACCTAAAAACAACAGGCCAAAAGAAAATAACGATTTACGCCATGTAGCCCTGACATCTGTACCTAATGAAATGTTTTGAAAAAATATTTCAAAAACAAATTCTCTCATCCCAATTAGACTCAAACCAATTCGCCTACCGTGCCTCCAGGGGTGTTGATGATGTGTTACTGGTCATGCTGAACAATATCTAAGAACATTTAGAAAAAGCAAATCGTCTAGTGAAAATTGTATTCATTGACTTCAGTAGCGCATTTAACACCATCCAACCCCACCTACTGGTGGATAAGCTGGTGAGTTTGGGTGTCAACTCTCTAATGATCAAGTGGATTAATAGTTTCCTTGTGAACCGTACTCAACAAGTTAAGTTTAACTCCGCCATCTCTACATCTAGAACGGTGAATACGGGAGCCCCTCAAGGTTGCGTACTTTCACCGATACTGTACACAAACAATTGTGAAGCCTCTGACACGGCCCACAAATTGTTTGAATATGCAGATGACACCGCTGTTGTGGGTTTCCTCCATCCAGACCAAGCCTCTCTTAAAGGTTTTGACAGAGAAACGGCAAAATTCGTACAGTGGTGTGCAGATAACTTGATTTGAAATAAACTTTAAGAAAACGAAAGAGAAATTGATTTTAGAAGGAACAAAGCTCCACTACCCCCTACGAAGATCAATATGGAATCAGTCGATAGGTTGACCACATACAAGTACCTGGGAATCGAAATAGACAAACTGAAATTCAATGACTGTGCCTTTGCAAAGATAAAGAAATTGCAACAGGGAATGTTTTTTGTTTTTAACACAAACTGAACCATTTTAATGTTGACCGCCATATCTTACAAGTGTTCTATAAATCTGTCCTGCAGAGTGTGCTGTCCTTTGGTCTGATATGCAATGTTCGGAAACATGCAAGACCAAGTCAAGCTTCAAGACGGCGGGAAGGATAATTGGTATAGATCAAGAATCCGCCACAAACCTGTACACAACTCATCCTCCTAAAACTTGAAAGCATTTTACAGGACAGTACTCATCCCCTTTCAGTCACAGAATCAGCCGGACAAGGGGAAAGAGACTTCAAATTAAAACAGATATGGGGACTCTTTTATTCCAACAGCCATTAGGCTGTATAATAGATAGTCTGTTGGTCCCTCGAGTATACAGCATATTGCACTTTCACTTTAAATGTGTAGCTGTAGCACTTCGAATTAATTGTTTTGTGTAGTTTCGGTGTTTTCATGTTTTATGTACTGTCTTTTTATGCACATTACCAAATTAATTTCCCCCTGGTGGGATAATAAAGTTAATCTGAATCTAGGTAAGTATTTTCCGCCAAAACTGCAAGTGTCCTTCTAAAGCATATAAAGCATGTCTGGATTTGATTAGTGCTTTTATCAGCGTGAAAATTCAAGCATGATGCTACCTGAGCCTGATGAGCTATACATTAAATACATTTTATGAGCCCAAGCCCAAAAAATCCCAAATGATGATCCAATACATAGCATAGCCTATGATATATAGGCTACCCCACATTACACACGGCAGAAAAACATAAAAGGCCATAGATGTAGCTATGCTCTCTTGTGTAAATAAATTAAACAAGCTCCAGTAGGCTAATCTTTCTGAGTGTGGACTTTGTTACTGTATGGGCATTCCACTCTTATATTACCAGGGTTCAATACTGCGACCAAAACAGTCACATTTGCGACCGTTTGAGTTGGCAGTACAACATATTTTTTATTGGTCGCAAGGGTGCCAGTGAAGAAATGTACCTGGTCACATTAGATTTTGGTTCACAATTTTTCTTTATAATTTTTTTTATTATGATTTATTCATTGTGCAATTGACCAGAAATAAACTACCTTTCTGAAGAGGCAACAATGGCACGGGACTGCCCCTGGCTGTGTGTGTAGAGCCTACACTGTAAAACTTGGGTATAAAATTTATTTAATTGTTATTTTTTTGTCACCGATCTACACTGTCAAAGTGGAAGAAATATTCTAACATTTGTAAAACATTTATGAAAAATGAAACACTAATATACAGTGGGGAGAACAAGTATTTGTACAGTGCCGATTTTGCAGGTTTTCCTACTTACAAAGCATGTAGCGGTCTGTCATTTTTATCATAGGTACACTTCAACTGTGAGAGACGGAATCTAAAACAAAAATCCAGAAAATCACATTGTATGATTTTTAAGTAATTAATTTGCATTTTATTGCTCTTGGCAGTTGTTCACATTGGCAGTTTGAAGTGACACAAATCCTATTGATTTGCATATCCGATTCGAATGTTCTTTTTCCTGCAGTCTGAACAGCCACATTTGAAAACACCTTCCTAGGTGGTTTGAAGTCAGATACAAATCTGATCCCTGTCCATGTGACTTGTCTGAATGGTCAAATCTGATTTATTTGCCCTCAAGTGGTTTTTAGACTGTTATTCTGCATTTCTTGTTGCTTGCTAGTAGCTACTCTGTTGACAGTTTGACATGAACATGTGGTAGATAACTAGCTTGTTAATTGTTTACAAACAAATTAGTGAATGTGCTAGAACGCTAAACGGCTACCCAGCTAGCTAGTTCACTGCTGTGGCTAGCCAAAAAGGACTCATTTTGAAAGTGGGATCATCTTATCCTGTGAGGCTTTTAAAGTGTTTTTAACATGTGATTTTGAACATTAAAAGCAACTGGGAAACATCCATGGCAGGCATTTTCACCTTAGCTTGCTACATAACTTCTGAGTGATAGGAAGCACGAGCACCACCACCAATCAGCCTACACCACTGTACACATACCTGTCGTTACTATGACAACTACTTCATCCCCTTTGGTCACTTGCAACTTGCTATTTGGACAGTCCGTAGTCCAAAACGGATTTAAAAAACAAAACTGATTTGAGCATTAAGGTCTGCAGTGTGAACAAGGCTTTAGAAACGGACCCAGAAAGACTCACACCTGTAATCACTGCCAAGCAGCATTATAAGGCTGCGTTGAGACAATTACTTATCAATGACCCAAGCCCAGCTCAGTTAATCCCTACCATTTGACGCTGAGTTGTCATAATGCTTCAGCAAATGTACATTATACCAGAGGCGTTGTTAGACACAATGTAAATAACCTAATTTATGTCCCTCTAACTGCCCTGAATGCTTCTGCTGATCCTACAGCTATTGTATGCAGTAATCATGTGCATCTGAACCATACTTATACTGTTCGCACTGAGGCGGTGTTTCCCTAGTAGAAAGTCCACTGTGTGCAGCTCACCCTGCACTAACATAAATAACATGAGCATATCTGCTTCTGATAAGCTTCCCAGTAAAGCAATGAAAACAAGTAAGCATCCCGGAAGAAAAGTGCTCAAAAATAGCCTGTGTTAACAAGGTTCATGAAATCAATAATTTGCTAGTAACAGATGACATTCATATTCTGACAATCTCTGAAACTCTCTTATATAATACATTTTATGATACAGTGGTAGCAACACAAGGTTATAACATTTGCAGAAAAGACAGAAATGCAAATGGTGTAGGTGTTGTTGTTTATATACAGAACCACATTGCTGTAAAGCTTAGACAGGATCTCATGTTAAATACTGTTGAAGTAATATGGCGATCTGTGGCATTGTGTTGTGTGACACAACTGCACATTTTAGTGGCCTTTTATTGTCCCCAGCACAAGGTGCACCTGTGTAATGATCATGCTGTTAAATCAGCTTCTTGATATGCCACACCTGTCAGATGGATGGATTATCTTGGCAAAGTAGAAATGCTCACTAAGAGGGATGTAAACAAATTTGTGCACCAAATCTGAGAGAAATAAGCTTTTTGTGCGTATGGAAAATTTGTAGGATCTTTTATTTGAGCTCATGAAACATGTGACCAACACTTTTTACATGTTGTGTTTATATTTTTGTTCAGTGTAGTTACTTAAATTACAGCCTCGGCCCCATGCCAAGTAAGAGTAGAGTTGTCAGTTGTGATAACAGAGCTAACTTCCGTATTAGAATAGAATGTGGGCAGCAACCAATGACAGCGACCCTTATTAGAATAGGGATTACAGCCAATGACAGTGCTCAATACTAGAATGTGGGTAACACCCAGATATGTGGTTGCTGAACCAACTGTCTGCAGAGAGGCATGGGTTTCATCAAACCAAGATACTGTAGATACATAACCACATATTTTGCCGTGAAATAGTTTCTTCTCAATCCAGACTATTTTGGTCTATTTTTATTCAATGCCTTGGTCTCTTTGCCCTAAAACTGGTTTTGCAATTAAGGTTATATTAAAATATTACACAATTCACTTTCTCTGAACTATGCATGGTGTACTGTACAACCATTTCATGAAGTAGCTGTTTGGTAGATTTTATCTATTGTATTTAACCCTTAATCAATGTTGGTCAGTTAAGAATAATTTCTCATTTGCAGAAATAATGAGCTGGCCAAGATATCATCAATATTCTCATGAATCTACTTAGGCTACAGATAGCATCTTAATCAGGATTATGTGGCTCTTGCTCGTGTTCACTGTCTACATTCATTTAATTCACATTCAGTACAACACAATAGATAACCCCTGAGGGGATAAATACAAAAGTTGTATTGAATTGAAGATTTTCATAATGAACTTAAGTAGGCTGTAGTAAGCAAAATAAACGATAACCTACTGCGGTTTATTTTCTTTTAAATGGTTGAATGTAATTTATAAAAAGCTAAACTCTTGGGGATATAAATTGCAGAGCCTAACTGATCATTAATGTGTAGAAAGTTTAATTTTTTTCCCCAGGAGGTAAAAAATAACATGGCATGAATAATGTGCTCACTCAGATTATTCCTCAAAAGTGATTTGGTTGCTGAATCTTCGTTAATGAAGTCCATAGAAATGAGATGGACAACACACCAAAAAATGTGCAGACCAATAAACGTCTTGACAGAATATTTTTGATGTGCCATACTATTCCCGCCTGAATCCCATATCCCATCTAATCGGTTTGTCTCCTCCCCTCCCCTCTCCTGCTCCCCTGAAGTCTCCCCGGGAATCTGCAACAGTAAGGACATCCGGAACAACGTGACCAACCTGCGCTCCCTGGAGAACTGCACGGTCATCGAGGGCCACCTGAAAATCATCCTCATGTTCAAGACCAAGCCCGAGGACTTCAGGGGCCTCAGTTACCCCAAACTGACCGTGGTCACAGACTTCCTCCTCCTGTTCAGGGTCTACGGAATGGAGAGCCTCAAAGACCTCTTCCCTAATCTCACTGTGATCCGAGGTAACAACCTGTTCTTCAACTACGCTCTGGTCTTCTTTGAAATGCTGCAGCTCAGGGATATCGGCCTCCAAAGCCTGATGAATATCACTAGAGGAGCGGTTAGAATCGAGAAGAACCCGGACCTCTGCTACCTCTCCACGCTGGACTGGTCCAAGATCCTGGACACGGTGGAGGACAACTACATCGTAGCCAATAAGAATGACCGGGAGTGCGGGGACGTGTGTCCCGGGGCGGCCAAGGGGAAGACCACCTGTCAGCAGACCACCATCAACGGCCTCTTCAGCGAACGCTGCTGGACGCACAAGCACTGCCAGAGAAGTAAGTCACTGGGTTCTTATTTAATTTATCCTGTATTTAACCAGGACGTCCCATTGATGTCAGAAGACCTCTTTTACAAGGGAGACCTGACAGTCTTTGGTGCATGATGGAGGGAGTGTTTGTATTTAAATGCATGTAAAATCACACACTAGGATAGATCTTTCCTTGTCTGCAGTTATTCCATGTTTTGGATACTCAGTTTTTCCTGCCATAACCTCACTTTGGTAAAAGACCCACTGCTGTGCACAGGGCTTGTACTTGTTTTAATGTGTCAGGTTATTTATATTTGAGTGTTTTGCTATTTATAAGTGAAAGTAGATCAGTGATCTTATCTGATTGAGGTGAATCTGGAAGGGGAGAGGGGGTGGGAGGAAGGGGAGAGGGGGTGGGAGGAAGGGGAGAGGGGGTGGGAGGAAGGGGAGGGGGTAGGAGGGAGGGGGGAGGGGAGGGGGAGAGGGGGTGGGAGGAAGGGGAGGGAGGGCGGGGAAAGAGTGGAGAGAGAGAGGGGGAGCGATCGAGAATGGGGGAAGTTTGTGAAAGAGATCGAGAGTGGGGGAAGTGTGTGTGTGAGAGAGAGAGATGTAGAGAGAATGATTGAGAGAAAGAGAGTGTGTGTGTGAGACGGAGAGAGAGAGAGAGTGGGAGCTCTCAGGTTGCAGTGATGTCACTTAAAATTCAAAGACCATGTCTCCAGGGGAGTCAGATTAAGGAGAAGAATTGTTAGAAAGCGAGAGTGGAGTGTGTGTGTGCGAGTCAGACAGAGTGCTGTAGTCTTGCCAAGACACTTACTCACTCACTCACCCGTGTCCTTTAGCGTAGGACGGCCAGCTGCAGAGCCAAGAAGTCATATGCTAACTATTAGGGGTGTAACGGTACCGTTCGGTATGGGGGCCTCGGTTCGGTCCGCACTGTGAACCCAAATGAATGCATAAAAAAACGAATAATAATAATAACACTAAGCCTATTGGCTATGCCTACACTGCTTTGTAGTGCCTCTTGAGGAAATATGAGCTGAAAACACATTTGAGGCTATTCCATTAAAACAACTAGAGCCTATGTGCACGTTGTACTTCAAATTAAAATCTTAATTGCCGCATTTCAAACTGTCTCTTTGAGGCGCAGCCAGGAACTAGTTCTGTAGGATGGCGAGTGGTGGGGTCGATAAACCTCCATCGTTTAAATCTCCAGTTTGGGAACATTTTGGCTGCCCAGTAGATTACAACGGCGATGGACAGAGAGTAGTGGATAAAACGGTAACAGTATGTCGCTCAACGAGAATAGCCTATGCAGCTGCCAACACCTCAAATACGTTGACACATTTACGCCGACATCACCCCAGTATACCGGAGCAAGACGGAAACGCAAAGAGACAACACAACACCGTCCCCCCTCTGCATTTAAGCAGCACTTGGCAGCTGATTCTTACCAGGCCAAAGAAATTACAAGAGCGATAGGTAGGCTATGTTTATATTTTGTACAGTCTTTGGTTTATAGCCAAGGATATGCGCCCGTTCTCAGCGGTTGAGAATAGGGGGTTTTAACACCTCGTGGAAAGTGCTTGAGCCATGTTACAAACTTCCCTCTTGCACCCATTTCAGCAAACAGGTAGTACCCGCTCTATATAAGCAGGCCAAAGCCGAAGTTTTCAATGAATTGGCCAATGCACCCTGTGTAGTGCTTACTTAACAGTGATAGCCCGTCACATTACCCCAGAGTGGGAGATGTACTGTGGTACAGACACGCCCCCTTTATGAGAGTCACAAGTGCACATCTGCCATTGAAGGAGGCAGTGTCATGGTGCGTTCGTAACCAATATGGAAGTGGGAATTTACCACATATGGCTGGGAAAGATCTACTTGAACAGCTCTCCAACTGGTAATTACCAGTGGGAAACTCATGCTGAGCACCCACTTCTCCCACATGGTGACCTCTGACGTCACCTACTAAGGAAATTGCCTCTATAACAGCATTTTCAGCAGTTAAATGCAACAGCAAAACAATTTTTATAAAAAGCATTCTATTAATGTGGTTTTTTAACTATAATTTGTTTACAAGCATGATGGCTGTACTTTTAGTTAATGGTTGACGCAGCTTGTTGGCCATTAGCCAATCGCCGTTTCTCAATGAGTTCAAATCACATGAACGCATCCAACTGGTATTTATGACTTCACAACTGGTCAATTCCCACCTCACATGGTTACAAATGCAGCATCAGAGTGGAAACTTGAGAGGCTCAACATAACAATCCGGTCACAACAGACAATGCTAGAAACATTGTGAATGCTGAACATTGTGAAAAGCATTTAATTTTCCCGCTGTACTGAAACCGAACCATGACCCCCAAAACCGCAATACGTACCGAACCGTGGGTTTGGTGAACCGTTACTAACTATGGTTTAGTAAAGTAGGCTGAGTTCAGGTTGTATGTCAAGACTTCAACCATGCTCCTGAGCCCTGGGTTTGACGCAACGCAGCCAAACATACGCACTGTCTGTGTGTTTGTTCTGCTAGACCTGAGAGTGTTGTCTCAGCCCTGTCACACATGACCTTTAGAGAGACGCTGTAGTGGAGTGTAGAGAGACGCGCGCGCACGCGCGCACACACACACACACACACACACACACACACACACACAGGTAATGATGTCACTACTTCTCTAGCCTTATCATTTCCTGAGTATAGAACGACAGACAGGCTGACAGACTAGTAGCTGCTGAACCTGAGAAACCCTGGCTGCCTCCCAAATGGCACCCTATTCCCTCTACATTGCATTGGGCCCCCCATAGGGCTCTGGTCAAAAGTAGTGCACTATATAGGGAATAGAATGCCATTTGGGGCACGGCCCCTACCTGCTGCCGAGGCCCGTTCTCCTTCTGAAGTGGGTTTGTTGTGAAACCAGGAGCCCACCCATTCCACATTCACACTGTTCAGTTAGCTTTCAGTCTGAGCTCGGAGAAGAATATATCATATGGGTGTTACTGAAACCCCTCTCTCTGCTCTGCCTGCCTGGCCTGCAGCATTCCATAACACACTGTAGAACACACACACACACACACACACACACACACACATATATACATATATATATACAGTGGGGGGAAAAAGTATTTAGTCAGCCACCAATTGTGCAAGTTCTCCCACTTAAAAAGATGAGAGAGGCCTGTAATTTTCATCATAGGTACACGTCAACTATGACAGACAAATTGTAGAAAAAGAATCCAGAAAATCACATTGTAGGATTTTTTATGAATTTATTTGCAAATTATGGTGGAAAATAAGTATTTGGTCACCTACAAACAAGCAAGATTTCTGGCTCTCACAGACCTGTAACTTCTTCTTTAAGAGGCTCCTCTGTCCTCCACTCGTTACCTGTATTAATGGCACCTGTTTGAACTTGTTATCAGTATAAAAGACACCTGTCCACAACCTCAAACAGTCACACTCCAAACTCCACTATGGCCAAGACGAAAGAGCTGTCAAAGGACACCAGAAACAAAATTGTAGACCTGCACCAGGCTGGGAAGACTGAATCTGCAACAGGTAAGCAGCTTGGTTTGAAGAAATCAACTGTGGGAGCAATTATTAGGAAATGGAAGACATACAAAACCACTGATAATCTCCCTCGATCTGGGGCTCCACGCAAGATCTCACCCTGTGGGGTCAAAATGATCACAAGAACAGTGAGCAAAAATCCCAGAACCACACGGGGGGACCTAGTGAATGACCTGCAGAGAGCTGGGACCAAAGTAACAAAGCCTACCATCAGTAACACACTACGCCGCCAGGGACTCAAATCCTGCAGTGCCAGACGTGTCCCCCTGCTTAAGCCAGTACATGTCCAGGCCCATCTGAAGTTTGCTAGAGTGCATTTGGATGATCCAGAAGAGGATTGGGAGAATGTCATATGGTCAGATGAAACCAAAATAGAACTTTTTGGTAAAAACTCAACTCGTCGTGTTTGGAGGACAAAGAATGCTGAGTTGCATCCAAAGAACACCATACCTACTGTGAAGCATGGGGGTGGAAACATCATGCTTTGGGGCTGTTTTTCTGCAAAGGGACCAGGACGACTGATCCGTGTAAAGGAAAGAATGAATGAGGCCATGTATCGTGAGATTTTGAGTGAAAACTCAGCAAGGGTATTGAAGATGAAACGTGGCTGGGTCTTTCAGCATGACAATGATCCCAAACACACCGCCCGGGCAACGAAGGGGTGGCTTCGTAAGAAGCATTTCAAGATCCTGGAGTGGCCTAGCCAGTCTCCAGATCTCAACCCCATAGAAAATCTTTGGAGGGAGTTGAAAGTCCGTGTTGCCCAGCGACAGCCCTAAAAGATCACTGCTCTAGAGGAGATCTGCATGGAGGAATGGGCCAAAATACCAGCAACAGTGTGTGAAAACCTTGTGAAGACTTACAGAAAACGTTTGACCTGTGTCATTGCCAACAAAGGGTATATAACAAAGTATTGAGAAACTTTTGTTATTGACCAAATACTTATTTTCCACCATAATTTGCAAATAAATCCTACAATGTGATTTTCTGGAAAAAGAAATCTCAATTTGTCTGTCATAGTTGACGTGTACCTATGATTAAAATTACAGGCCTCTCTCATCTTTTTAAGTGGGAGAACTTGCACAATTGGTGGCTGACTAAATACTTTTTTTCCCCACTGTATATATCTCACATCATTCCTTTTAAATGAACGTATCAAATCTGTCTGTACTCAATTTCTAGAGCCTGTAGCCCCTTAACCCAGAGTTAGCCAATTACTAGTTTTAGCTGTTTGAATAGTAGCTAGCTCCCTCAGTAGTGAGTCAGGCTCTGGTCTTGTGGTGTGGACCCTGTGGTTTCAGGCCTGCTTTCACTAAAGCAGGGTTCCCCAACTGGCGGCCCGCTGGTGGTTTTATTTGGCCCCCCAGGTTTTTGGAGCAAAAAAATTCATTTATTCATTGTTGGACATAAGACTGTAAAAACACCAGGAAATCAGCTCCAAGTGATTTTAATTTAAGAAATCTGTTCCCAAGTATTCCAACGCATAATAGGGAGACACGTGATCGTACACAAATGTAAGGAAGGTTTGAAATGATTGTTTTAGTCGAACATTATATCTGTTTGGGCTTCTTGTGGCCAATCTGCGGTCTACAAATTCAAGTTCCGCTCAAGAAAAAATCGTCCCGCGCCTGAATCTTGTTGATGATCCCTGCACTAAATCTTGAAAAGATCTGTTAAGCCCCAGCTCTAACCACACAACATAGAGAATAGGAGAGAGTGTGAGAGAGAGAGAGGCAAGCCCTGCCCTGTTCCATACTCTATTCCCTGCCATGGTCCAATATAGACCTCAGACATCCATTGGCAGACAATTCAGTTTCCTAGTAGATTTTTATATTTAGAAATGGTGTTGCACGGTATACCGAAACTTTGGTACTTTTTTGATACTAGAACATGAAAAACGTTTCTGTACAAACATTTTTTGTTACTTTCGGTATTTCTGTCAAATGTGTCTCACGGATCAACTCTGTCTATCAGCGCAGTCGATGTCCCCCTCATAGCGCGAAAGCACCGTGCCTCCTCCACTTATCCTGCACTGGGAGTCTAGGCTGCATAAGTTTTGCTTCCCACTCATGCTGCACAGAAGTTAACACGCTTCAATAATGTGACACTGTATGTAGAAATTTTCAAACTGTTAATTACTGTTTGCAAAACAATTTCCATACAGGCTAGAACACTTTACAATACAATAAAATACCGGTAGCTTCTAGCTTTGTAGGTTAACTTGCTAGCCTACAGCTGACGCTATCATCAATACACTACCCTATTACTTTGTTTGTGATAATTATGCAAACCATAATACAAAATATGCTTATTTCAAAGCTGATTGCCACCAAAACTTTATTAATTCACTTAATCGGTCTCTCTCACGTCTCTCCCAAAGAGTATCTATTGCCTCCGCGAACTGACTGTGGGAATCTCAATTGCATACTTCTTCCTTCTCAAAACCCATTGGATGAGAAAGCCAGAGGTCCCCTCCCATCTGACCTTCTCCTCCAATGGGTTTTGAGAAGGAGGCGAGGAGAGAGGATGCGAGGAGTATGCATTTGAGATTCTCCCTAAGTCTGTGAATAGGGTTTCAACGGCCGGCCCCCCTCTTGCCTCGTGAAGGACGTCATTACTGGTGAGAAACAGCACACACTTTTATAACATATGCTACTTCAAATCAAATGTTATTGGTCGCGTACACATATTTTGCAGATGTTATCGCAGGTGCAGTGAAATGCTTATCTTTCTAGCTCCAACAGTGCAGTAATACCGAACAAAACAAGACACACAAATCCAAAATAATAACAATCAAGAAATATCAGAAAGAGCAATGTCAGCTAAAGCAAACTCGAACTCAATGCATACACACACTCCTATTGAATATGCATTCACCTTTATTGTGGATAGGCCTAGGCTACATGTTGATTTACCCATAAATAGAGATTTACCATTCAAATAAATGATTACCATTGTGTTATGTAGGTAGATTGGTAAAAACAAAGTCAAATTGATTGTATAATTGATTCATTAATGTATACATGGCTGTCTCTGAAAAATGTTGACGTAAACATTTTCAAATGTAATGATATTGAACTAAAAATATGCACAATGATTGAACAGAGTAGTAGGTGAGTTTCTGTCTGGATCAAGTGCCATTCTGTGACTTTGGTTAATATGCCTTATTTTTTTATAGCGGGATTGTTTTGGTGTATTGAGTATTGTGATGGTATCGAGAATCGTGATACTAAACCTGTTATTGGTATCAAAGTCAACATTCGTGACAACACTATTTATAAATATTCGTAATAGGTGTTTATTTTTTAAAATATTCGTAGCACTTTGCATAGTTTTTTTGGTGTAGCAGTTCTCAAACATTGTCTAAACATTGCTAACATGTGGTGATACAGTGTGACTCCTAATAAGCTAAATAAGCTTTATATGCATATGGAAAATTTCTGGGAGCTTTTATTTCAGCTCATGAAACATGGGACCAACACTATACATGTTGCGTTTATATTTTTGTTCAGTATATTTAGGAAAAGTAAAGGACGGAGGGGGGCATGACTTTAAAAATGGCAGAGTAATAAATCAATTAGTCATGAGCAGTCCAAATGACCGCTTTAGCGGTTCTAGTGTTAACTATGTGGTGACTGTGTTCCATGGGGTTTCTTTCGGGATCTCTTTGTTTTGGTGTAATAATCTCATTGCGGTAGTGACTACTGAGCCATGCTGTGCTGTGGTGTTGCGTGACGGTCTGTCTTTCTTAAATGGAGAGAGCACTACAGCTTCTGTACAGCAGCAGGCCTTTAATGTACAGTAGCAAGACTGTGTCCCAAATGGCATCCTATCCCCTATATAGTGCACTACTTTTGACCAGAGCCAAAAGTAGTGCACTACATAGGGGAAAGGGTGCCGTTTGGGCCGCACCCAACAATGAGACTCCAGCTAAATGAGTGTGAGCTGAATGAGCCAGAGGTTCCCAAGAGACTGGTATTTGACACGCATTATAAAATGATCTTCATTATCTTCCCCTCAGAGGAGATTACTCACTCACCCACACACAGCTGAGAGGGAGGGATGGAGAGGGGAAGGGAGGAGGAGAGAGAGAGGAAAATATACAGAGGTGGAGAGAAAAAGACCGAGACAGACCAAGAGAGGGAGGGGGACATATCCGGAGAGCGGGAGGGAGAGAGAGACGGAGAGCCTCCTCCCCAGTAGCAGCCAGTGAGCCTGTGTTCCAGTGTTATGGTGAGCCAGTGTTATAAATGTGGTCCATATTTGATTAACTCTAACAGCAGGGGGCTTTACAGAATGGGTTTGGCTGCCGCCCCTCTCCTCTGATAGGCTGAGAGCTCTCCACTCTGGACATGGGGACTTCTCACTCTCGCTTGCTCGCACGGACCCTAAGAATTGTTACAATGTTGGCTGGGTGTTATGTTGCAATCTTGATGTGTTGGTGAGTCCAGAAAGAGTCAGGTGAGGTGAATGGTGATCATAAATATAGGCCTACAGATGGTCCAAATTTACCCTAATAGATGTCGCATACACCTGCCTCCAACAATAAGAGGCCTGTAGGATGGTCTGGGACACTAAGAATGTCCTGACTGCTAACACATACACACAGCATAAATCACCCAACGTGTGTGTGAGTGAGGATATCCATATGTTTTTTCTAGCTTCTAGATAACTAGCAGATTAGCATGGTGGTGTAAGGGTGGATGTGGGCATTTTTCCTAGCCACTGTGCTTCTACATCTGCATTGCTTGCTGTTTGGGGTTTTAGGCTGGGTTTCTGTATAGCACTTTGTGATATCTGCTGATGTAAAAAGGGCTTCATAAATACATTTGATTGATTTGATTGATGTGTACACACCACTGGCCCCCCCAGTGGAAGGCTAGGTCACTGTGTGTGCGTGCACGTATGTATGTACAGTGAGGGGAAAAAAGTATTTGATCCCCTGCTGATTTTGTACGTTTGCCCACTGACAAAGAAATGATCAGTCTATAATTTTAATAGTAGTTTTATTTGAACAGTGAGAGACAGAATAACAACCAAAAAATCCAGATAAACGCATGTCAAAAATGTTATAAATTGATTTGCATTTTAATGAGGGAAATAAGTATTTGACCCCTCTGCAAAACATGACTTAGTACTTGGTGGCAAAACCCTTGTTGGCAATCACAGAGGTCAGACGTTTCTCGTAGTTGGCCACCAGGTTTGCACACATCTCAGGAGGGATTTTGTCCCACTCCTCTTTGCAGATCTTCTCCAAGTCATTAAGGTTTCGAGGCTGACTTTTGGCAACTCGAACCTTCAGCTCCCTCCACAGATTTTCTATGGGATTAAGGTCTGGAGACTGGCTAGGCCACTCCAGGACCTTAATGTGCTTCTTCTTGAACCACTCCTTTGTTGCTTTGGCCGTGTGTTTTGGGTCATTGTCATGCTGGAATACCCATCCACGACCCATTTTCAATGCCCTGGCTGAGGGAAGGAGGTTCTCACCCAAGATTTGACGGTACATGGCCCCGTCCATCGTCCCTTTGATGCAGTGAAGATGTCCTGTCCCCTTAGAAGAAAAAGATGCCCCAAAGCATAATGTTTCTACCTCCATGTTTGACGGTTGGGATGGTGTTCTTGGGGTCATAGGCAGCATTCCTCCTCCTCCAAACACGGCGAGTTGAGTTGATGCCAAAGAGCTCCATTTTGGTCTCATCTGACCACAACACTTTCACCCAGTTCTCCTCTGAATCATTCAGATGTTCATTGACAAACTTCAGACGGGCCTGTATATGTGCTTTCTTGAGCAGGGGGACCTTGCGGGCGCTGCAGGATTTCAGTCCTTCACGGCCTAGTGTGTTACCACATTTTTTTTTTTTGGTGACTATGGTCCCAGCTGCCTTGAGATCATTGACAAGATACTCCCATGTATTTCTGGGCTGATTCCTCACCGTTCTCATGATCATTGCAACTCCACGAGGTGAGATCTTGCATGGAGCCCCAGGCCGAGGGAGATTGACAGTTATTTTGTGTTTCTTCCATTTGCGAATAATCGCACCAACTGTTGTCACCATTTCACCAAGCTGCTTGGCGATGGTCTTGTAGCCCATTCCAGCCTTGTGTAGGTCTACAATCTTGTCCCTGACATCCTTGGAGAGCTCTTTGGTCTTGGCCATGGTGGAGAGTTTGGAATCTGATTGATTGATTGCTTCTGTGGACAGGTGTCTTTTATACAGGTAACAAGCTGAGATTAGGAGCACTCCCTTTAAGAGTGTGCTCCTAATCTCAGCTCGTTACCTGTATAAAAGACACCTGTCTTTCATACAGGTAAAATCTTTATTATTGAGAGGGGGTCAAATACTTATTTCCCTCATTAAAAAGCAAATCAATGCGTTTTTCTGGATTTTGTTGTTGTTATTCTGTCTCTCACTGTTCAGATAAACCTACCATTACAATTATAGACTGATCATTTCTTTGTCAGTGGGCAAACGTACAAAATCAGCAGGGGATCAAATACTTTTTTCCCTAACTGTATGTATCTCTGTGTGCATGTGTATGTTTTCGTCTGTATGTCTGTGTCCACGTGTGTGTGTTCGTTGTGTGTGTGACACCTCTCTCCCTTGTGGCCGGTGACGGACTCCACACATCCCAGTCAAGTCTGTCTGGTGCCAAGTCCATCTCCTCCTGGAACAATAGAAGTCCAAGTTCACAGAGTGTTCTGCACGATTGTTTCCTGTCTTTGTGAGGCCCCTTCCTGTCCAAGGTTATGTGTGGCCCCATGGGGCCGAGCGAGGGCCGTCTCTCTCTCTCTCTCTCCGCATTGATGTTGCCATGCTGACGGACGCTTTTACAACCAAAACACTGCCGCCATGTGACCCAGTGTCTTGTCCCTTGAAAAGCAATGTGTCTTTGTTTTGAAAGAACTGATTTGGAGGGAATCACAACGATCCGTGGTTCGCGGTTCGCTCAAAAATGGTGGTCTCTGTCCAATTCCATTTGTACCGTGTTGCGGTTCGCTGCAGGTGAAAACGCAGTCCAGACCAAAGAGGCAAGCGGTGAAAACACTGTTGGCGCCGGAGAAGATGGCTGCCGTTTTACAGCCCTCTAACCAATTGTACTATTATGTGTGTTTTTCTGCGTTATTTGTAATTTATTTTGTACATAATGTTTCTGCCATCGTCTCTTATAACCAAAAAGAGCTTCTGGATATCAGGACAGCGATTACTCACCTCGTATTGGACGAATAATTTTTCTTCAACGAGGCGGCCGCGAAGGATATCCGACAAGGCCCAAATCCCCGTCATTCGCATGAGGAAGAGACGGAGATATCGTGGACGTAGGTCGGGGTGCCTTGTATGGATCCGACGGCGAGCGAGTAAACTGCCGCTCCCATCAATCCTATTAGCCAATCTTCAATCATTGGAAAATAAATTGGATGACCTAAGATTACGGTTATCCTACCAACGGGACATTAAAAACTGTAATATCTTATGTTTCACCGAGTCGTGGCTGAACGACGACATGGATAACATACAGCTAGCGGGCTATACGCTACATCGGCAGGATAGAACGGCTGACTCCGGTAAGACAAGGGGTGGCGGTCTGTGTATATTTGTAAACAACAGCTGGTGCACAAAATCAAATACTAAGGAAGTCTCGAGGTTTTACTCGCCTGAGGTAGAGTATCTTATGATAAGCTGTAGACCACACTATTTACCAAGAGAGTTTTCATCTATATTTTTCATAGCTGTCTATTTACCACCACAAACCAATGCTGGCATTAAGATTGCACTGAATGAGCTGTATAAGGCCATAAATCAATAGGAAAACGCTCATCCAGAGGCAGCGCTCCTAGTGGCCGGGGACTTTAATGCAGGGAAACTTAAATCCGTTCTACCTAATTTCTACCAGCATGTTAAATGTGCAACCAGAGGAAAAAAAACTCTAGACCACCTTTACTCCACACACAGAGACGCATACAAAGCTCTCCCGCGCCCTCCAATTGGCAAATCTGACCATAACTCTATCCTCCTGATTCCTGCTTATAAGCAAAAACTAAAGCAGGAAGCACCAGTGACTCGGTTAATAAAAAAGTGGTCAGATGACGCAGATGCTAAGCTACAGGACTGTTTTGCTAGCACAGACTGGAACATGTTCCGGGATTCTTCAGATAGCATTGAGGAGTACACCACATCAGTCACTGGCTTCATCAATAAGTGCATCGATGATGTCGTCACCATACGTACATACCCCAACCAGAAGCCATGGATTACAGGAAACATCCGGGTAGAGATGCCGCTTTCAAGGAGCGGGACTCTAACCCGGACGCTTATAAGAAATCCCGCTATGCCCTCCGACGAACCATCAAACAGGCAGAGAGTCAATACAGGACTAAGATTGAATCGTACTACACCGGTTCTGACGCTCGTCGGATGTGGCAGGGCTTGAAAACTATTACAGACTACAAAGGGAAGCACAGCCGCGAGCTTCCCAGTGACACAAGTCTACCAGACGAGCTAAACCACTTCTATGCTCGCTTCGAGGCAAGCAACACTGAAGCATGCATGAGAGCACCAGCTGTTCCGGATGACTATGTGATCACGCTCTCCGTAGCCGATGTGAGTAAGACTTTTAAGCAGGTCAACATTCACAAGGCCGCAGGGCCAGACGGAGTACCAGGACGTGTACTCCGAGCATGTGCTGACCAACTGGCAAGTGTCTTCACTGACATTTTCAACATGTCCCTGACTGAGTCTGTAACACCAACATTTCAAGCAGACCACCATAGTCCCCGTGCCCAAGGACACTAACATAACCTGCCTAAATGACTACCGACCCGTAGCACTGACGTCTGTAGCCATGAAGTGCTTTGAAAGGATGGTCATGGCTCACATCAACACCATTATCCCAGAAACACTAGACCCACTCCAATTTGCATACCGCTCCAACAGATCCACAGATGATGCAATCTCTATTGCACTCCACACTGCCCTTTCCCACCTGGACAAGAGGAACACCTACGTGAGAATGCTATTCATTGACTACAGCTCAGCATTCAACACCATAGTGCCCTCAAAGCTCATCACTAAGCTAAGGATCCTGGGACTAAACACCTCCCTCTGCAACTGGATCCTGGACTTCCTGACGGGCCGCCCCCAGGTGGTAAGGGTAGGTAACAACACATCTGCCACACTGATCCTCAACACGGGGGCCCCTCAGGGGTGCGTGCTCAGTTCCCCTCCTGTACTCCCTGTTCACCCATGACTGCATGGCCAGGCACGACTCCAACACCATCATTAAGTTTGCCGACGACACAACAGTGGTAGGCCTGATCACCGACAACGATGAGACAGCCTATAGGGAGGAGGTCAGAGACCTGGCCGTGTGGTGCCAGGATAACAACCTCTCCCTCAACGTGACCAAGACAAAGGAGATGATTGTGGACTACAGGGAAAAAAAAGAGGACTGAGCACACCCCCATTCTCATCGACGGGGCTGTAGTGGAACAGGTTGAGAGCTTCAAGTTCCTTGGTATCCACATCACCAACGAACTAACACACCAAGACAGTCGTGAAGAGGGCACGACAAAGCCGATTCCCCCTCAGGAGACTGAAAAGATTCGGCATGGGTCCTCAGATCCTCAAAAAATTCTACAGCTGCACCATCGAGAGCATCCTGACTGGTTGCATCACCGCCTGGTATGGCAACTGCTTGGCCTCCGACCGCAAGGCACTACAGAGGGTAGTGCGTACGGCCCAGTACATCACTGGGGACAAGCTTCCTGACATCCAGGACCTCTATACCAGGCGGTGTCAGAGGAAGGCCCTCAAAATTGTCAAATACTCCAGCCACCCTAGTCATAGACTGTTCTCTCTGCTACCGCACGGCAAGCGGTACCGGAGTGCCAAGTCTAGGTCCAAAATACTTCTCAACAGCTTCTATTCCCAAGCCATAAGACTCCTGAACAGCTAATCATGGCTACCTGGACTATTTGCACTGCCCCCCCCCCACCCCATCTTCTTACTCTGCTGCTACTCTGTTAATTATTTATGCATAGTCACTTTAACTCTACCCACATGTACATATTACTTCAACTACCTCAACTAGCCGGTGCCCCCGCACATTGACTCTGCACCGGTACCCCCCTGTATACAGTGGGGAGAGCAAGTATTTGATACACTGCCGATTTAGCAGGTTTTCCTACTTACAAAGCATGTAGAGGTCTGTCATTTTTATTATAGGTACATTTAAACTGTGAGAGACGGAATCTAAAACAAAAATCCAGAAAATCACATTGTATGATTTTTAAGTAATTAATTTGCATTTTATTGCATGACATAAGTATTTGATACATCAGAAAAGCAGAACTTAATATTTGGTACAGAAACCTTTGTTTGCAATTACAGAGATCATACGTTTCCTGTAGGTCTTGACCAGGTTTGCACACACTGCAGCAGGGATTTTGTCCCACTCCTCCATACAGACCTTCTCCAGATCCTTCAGGTTTCGGGGCTGTCGCTGGGCAATACAGACTTTCAGCTCCCTCCAAAGATTTTCTATTGGGTTCAGGTCTGGAGACTGGCTAGGCCACTCCAGGACCTTGAGATGCTTCTTACGGAGCCACTCCTTAGTTGCCCTGGCTCTGTGTTTCGGGTCGTTGTCATGCTGGAAGACCCAGCCACGACCCATCTTCAATGCTCTTACTGAGGGAAGGAGGTTGTTGGCCTAGATCTCGCGATACATGGCCCCATCCATCCTCCCCTCAATACGGTGCAGTCGTCCTGTCCCCTTTGCAGGAAAGCATCCCCAAAGAGTGATGTTTCCACCTCCATGCTTCACGGTTGGGATGATGTTCTTGGGGTTGTACTCATCCTTCTTCTTCCTCCAAACACGGCGAGTGGAGTTTAGACCAAAAAGCTATATTTCTGTCTCATCTGACCACATGACCTTCTCCCATTCCTCCTCTGGATCATCCAGATGGTCATTGGCAAACTTCAGACGGGCCTGGACATGCGTTGGCTTGAGCAGGGGGACCTTGCGTGCACTGCAGGATTTTAATCCATGACGGCGTAGTGTGTTACTAATGGTTTTCTTTGAGACTGTGGTCCCAGCTCTCTTCAGGTCATTGACCAGGTCCTGCCGTGTAGTTCTGGGCTGATCCCTCACCTTCCTCATGATCATTGATGCCCCACGAGGTGAGATCTTGCATGGAGCCCCAGACCGAGGGTGATTGACCGTCATCTTGAACTTCTTCCATTTTCTAATAATTGCGCCAACAGTTGTTGCCTTCTCACCAAGCTGCTTGCCTATTGTCCTGTAGCCCATCCCAGCCTTGTGCAGGTCTACAATTTTATCCCTGATGTCCTTACACAGCTCTCTGGTCTTGGCCATTGTGGAGAGGTTGGAGTCTGTTTGATTGAGTGTGTGGACAGGTGTCTTTTATACAGGTAACAAGTTCAAACAGGTGCAGTATACCCCGGTATGGCACAAGGACTGTATGAAAATCTGGATATCGCCCAACCCTAGGCAATAGACTCTGCAATAACTGCAGACCTCATCTCTCATGCCCCTCAGACATTACAAACGTCTCTTTCGTGCCTGACACATGAGATGGAGGCGGATTATTATTATCTGGTTACCACAGAGAGGATAGCTTCCAAATGACTGACAACACACTTTAGGTCGAAACAAATACACAATGAATGTATGAACAGTACAGTGTCCTTCGCCCCTGGCTGCCGAGCGCTGTTTTCCCCGCAGTTCTATTAATGTTACGGCGAGGGAAGTAGCTAAGGACACTGTACCGGTGTTCTAGCTAGCTACTTCCCTCGCCCTAACATTAACAGAACTGAGGAAAAACAGCTAGCTAGGACACCGGTAGCTAGGACATCGGTACAGTGTCCTTCACCCCCGCCTCCCGAGCATTGTTTTCCTGCTGTTCTGTTAACGTTGCATCTGCTATCCAACGCATCAAGAAATTACACACAAATTTTAAGCAAATACATTGCACATTACAGTAATAATACTACAATGACGAAAAACTCTTAATACTTTTATTTCCCTTTTGACCCACATTTTAATCACATAGAGGCTATTAATAGAATATAATTTGCTGTGAAAACTAATGGCAAAATGTCCTCTCATGGATTCCAGTGCAATGAATCAGAAAGCATGATTAAGTGCTGAGAGTGGGAATAGGGTTGGGAGGGCAATCATATGACATCCCAAAGAGGATGAGCTGACTTAACTGTAGCCTACTAAATAGTCACATGAGCCCTATGAGTCACTCACACACTGATTCCACCGGTGTGCCTGCCAGGAGTTTCCCCCAGGTAGTGTCTATATAGCCTATATTGTAGTTCATAATATAGGCTATATTGGACTTGAGAAAAACTGGGCCCAGTTGGATAGATCTAGCTAATTACCATACAAATGTGTATGCATAGCTATGTTATGAATATGATCATAACATAAATAATAATGTGAAATTACATACAGATTTTGGATCTTAATTTGACGCGTTTTGTTGCAGGAGGAAAATAATTCTGCAGCAGGAGGATTTGAACGTCTGAAGAAATAGTTAGAATCGCCGCCAGGCTGCAGCTGGAAGCGGTGTTTGTATACAATGCAGTACCGTACTTACAGTGGGGAGAACAAGTATTTGATACACTGCCGATTTTGCAGGTTTTCCTACTTACAAAGCATGTAGAGGTCTGCAGTTTTTATCATAGGTACACTTCAACTGTGAGAGACGGAATCTTAAACAAAAATCCAGAAAATCACATTGTATGATTTTTAAGTAATTAATTTGCATTTTATTGCATGACATAAGTATTTGATGACCTACCAACCAGTAAGAATTCCGGCTCTCACAGACCTGTTAGTTTTTCTTTAATAATAATAATAATATGCCATTTAGCAGACGCTTTTATTCAAAGCGACTTACAGTCATGCGTGCACACATTTTTTGTGTATGGGTGGTCCCGGGGATCGAACCCACTACCTTGGCTTTACAAGCGCCGTGCTCTACCAGCTGAGCTACAGCTGGTACCTGTATTACCAGCTGAGCTCCACTCATTACCTGTATTAACTGCACCTGTTTGAACTTGTTATCTGTATTAAAGACACCTGTCCACACACTCATTCAAACAGACTCCAACCTCTCTACAATGGCCAAGACCAGAGAGCTGTGTAAGGACATCAGGGATAAAATTGTAGACCTGCACAAGGCTGGGATGGGCTACAGGACAATAGGCAATCAGCTTGGTGAGAAGGCAACAACTGTTGGCGCAATTATTAGAAAATGGAAGAAGTTCAAGATGACGGTCAATCACCCTCGGTCTGGGGCTCCATGCAAGATCTCACCTCGTGGGGCATCAATGATCATGAGGAAGGTGAGGGATCAGCCCAGAACTACATGGCAGGACCTGGTCAATGACCTGAAGAGAGCTGGGACCACAGTCTCAAAGAAAACCATTAGGAACACACTACGCCGTCATGGATTAAAATCCTGCAGCGCACGCAAGGTCCCCCTGCTCAAGCCAGTGCATGTCCAGGCCCGTCTGAAGTTTGCCAATGACCATCTGGATGATCCAGAGGAGGAATGGGAGAAGGTCATGTGGTCTGATGAGACAGAAATAGCTTTTTGGTCTAAACTCCACTCGCCGTGTTTGGAAGAAGAAGAAGGATGAGTACAACCCCAAGAACACCATCCCAACCATGAAGCATGGAGGTGGAA